>NW_027509195.1:1727500-2327500 GCF_051911475.1 Siphateles boraxobius
TAAACAAAAAAAGAGTCCCTGAGCTTCTTCAGAAAGCCTTTAAAAGTCTCTGAGATTCTTCAGAGAGCATGAAAGAGTTTGAGTTTTTTCAAAAGTTCTTCTTAGTTTTCTTCATTAATGGTCTAACCTTTTAAATAGCCCAATTTTGGCAGCAGTTTTCGCTTACGGCCATACCACCTTGGTCACGCCCGATCTCGTCTGATCTCGGAAGCTAAGCAGGGTCGGGCCTGGTTAGTACTTGGATGGGAGACCGCCTGGGAATACCAGGTGCTGTAAGCTTTTTTGATTTAAAAAAAAAAAAGAGTCCCTGAGCTTCTTCAGAAAGCCTTTAAAAGTCTCTGAGATTCTTCAGAGAGCATGAAAGAGTTTGAGTTTTTTCAAAAGTTCTTCTTAGTTTTCTTCATTAATGGTCTAACCTTTTAAATAGCCCAATTTTGGCAGCAGTTTTCGCTTACGGCCATACCACCTTGGTCACGCCCGATCTCGTCTGATCTCGGAAGCTAAGCAGGGTCGGGCCTGGTTAGTACTTGGATGGGAGACCGCCTGGGAATACCAGGTGCTGTAAGCTTTTTTGATTTAAAAAAAAAAAAAAAAAGAGTCCCTGTGCTTCTTCAGAAAGCCTTTAAAAGTCTTTGAGATTCTTGAGAGAGCATGAAAGAGTTTGAGTTTTTTCAAAAGTTCTTCTTAGTTTTCTTCATTAATGGTCTAACCTTTTAAATAGCCCAATTTTGGCAGCAGTTTTCGCTTACGGCCATACCACCTTGGTCACGCCCGATCTCGTCTGATCTCGGAAGCTAAGCAGGGTCGGGCCTGGTTAGTACTTGGATGGGAGACCGCCTGGGAATACCAGGTGCTGTAAGCTTTTTTGATTTAAACAAAAAAAGAGTCCCTGAGCTTCTTCAGAAAGCCTTTAAAAGTCTCTGAGATTCTTCAGAGAGCATGAAAGAGTTTGAGTTTTTTCAAAAGTTCTTCTTAGTTTTCTTCATTAATGGTCTAACCTTTTAAATAGCCCAATTTTGGCAGCAGTCTCTATGAGCCAAATTACTAGAGAGAAGAGCAGCACCATCCCAGGAGGGATGAATACCATCTCTTTTCAACAGGTCAGGTTTGCCCCAAAAACTTTTCCAATTGTCTATGAATTCTATATTATTTTGCGGACACCACTTAGACAGCCAGCCATTGAGTGATGACAATCTGCGAACTATCTCATCACTCCTTCGAACAGGAAGGGGGCCAAAGTAAATTACAGTGCCTGACATCGTACTTGCGAGTTCAAACACCTCTTTAATATTAATTTTGGTGATCTCCGACTGGCGGAGTCGAACATCATTAGTGCCGACGTGAATAACAATCTTAGAGAATTTACGATTAGCATTAGCCAGCACTTTTAAATTTGCTTTGATGTCAGGCGCTCTGGCTCCCGGCAAACATGTGACTATGTTGGCTGGTGTCCCTATTTTCACGTTGCGTGTAATCGAATCGCCAATTACCAGGGCACAATCAACAGAATTCTCAGTGGGTGTTTCACTGAGTGGGGCAAATCGATTTGTTGTGGTAATCGGAACGGAAGAGTGGTTTTTTGATCCGTGACTAGAGTGATCCCTCACTGTCACCCATCTTCCTGGCTGCACAGGCAATAATTCAGCCGGAACTGAATCATGTAAAGAGTTCACTATGCTAGGCGCATCCAAAGTAGAATCTAAAGCTCTAGCACACTTACTATCCTCAATTAAAGTTTGGATGTGTGTTTCTAATTCTGAAATCTTCTCCGTCAGCCTGACTGTTTCCTTGCATTTATCACATATAAACCCTATATTGCCGACGGGGAAGGCTATGCTAAACATGTAACATGAAGTGCAGGTGACAATAACAGGACAAGACATTACTCACCGTGTTTGTTGACTGATTCCTACTCACCTGGGCTTTTTATGAACTCAGAGGCGCGGGCGCGCGAGAGAAAAATAAATAAATAACTGAGCGCACGGGTGGCGCGTTAACAGGCTAGCGAGTTACTAGCGTGTTGTTCCAACAATAACGGAAGCTAGCGATGTCAGGTTATTCTGAGATGTTGTCTAAGCTGTATTTAGTAGTATAAACAACTAGAAATGGTAGTAAATGATGGTTCAAAACAGAAAGAAATACAAAGCTAATACGAGGCTTAGACGGAGCTTACAGCCTCGAAGCAAACAAAACACAGCAGGCAGCTAGGCAGACAGGAGCAATCGATCAGGATCAGCATAAAGATAAAGATCTTCCTATACTCCTATCTACCTTTGTAAAAATGTCGTTAATCATAATGTTAAACAGAATTGGACTGCTTACACTTCCTTGGGGTGTTCCATTTTCTATTGTGTATATCTGAGAAAAAATATTCCTTACTCTTACTTGTATAGTTCTGTTAAACAGGAAACCCCTGATCCAGTTATACATTCTTCCTTTAATCTCCATTTTTTCTAACTTAATTAAAAGTCCCTCTTTCCACATCATGTCATATGCCTTTTCGACATCAAAAAATACCCCAACTAAAACTTCCTTATTTACCTGAGCCTTTCTTATTTCAGATTCCAGACACAATACTGAGTCCATTGTATTACGTCCTTTCCTAAATCCACTTTGATAAGGTGATAAGATATCATCCCTTTCAATTACATATACTGATCTACTCATAACCATACGTTCCATTATTTTGCATGAATTGGAGGTTAAAGCTATAGGTCTATAGTTATTTGGCTGTGTATTATCCTTGCCTGGTTTTGGAATTGGCACTATGACCCCATGCTTCCATTCATTTGTTAACTTTCCTGACTCCCAAACCATATTAAAAAGCCTCAAAATTGACTATAACTCTGCATTCACATCGCCGCCGGCGAGAGCGTCAAAGTGGCCAGAAGTCATTCATTCTCAATGAGAGCCGGCGGCGAGCTCCGGCGATAGCTGCGCGGCGCGTCTTGGACGGTGAGAGCGGTGAGGAGAGTAGAAGTCAGGTCAACTTTATGGTAATAAGCAATGACGCGGTTGGGCGGCAACCAATCGGAATATAGAGGTGCTCCGTTTCAGAGGAGTCCAGAGAACGCAGTCCTGTAAACTTTGGTTCCGACCACATTAGTTCCCAAGCAAAATTGAAGAGGTTGATCATTTGAATTTGATAAGGCGCGCAACACTAGTATTTATAGGCAATATTTTCACGCTAGAATGCTTGTTTTTCAGCGGGAATGCAAATTATAATAGCACTTAACCATGAACACAAAAGCCACACCACACAAATGGCTTTTAATTTGTTTATTTCGTTAGCAAACATTTCACTATAATTGTTACGTTTTTTCCATCGATCAATTTTCTGCCAAAATAACGATCGACATGCTTGTTTGCTTTGTGGCCCCTTTAAATACAGTTGTAAAAAAGACCACGCGTTCGATCTACGTCAGAGCATCAGAGCGTCCACGAATCTTTCCACGGCGTCGCTGGCAGGGCGGCGAGAGCGAATTTTGCCGTTTTGCATGTCGACATTTCTCTTTGCCAAACACCCCAGCATCTGTATTCACATCACAACTGGGATACTCTCATTGGAAAAAGGCAATGTACAAAGATGGTGGATTTAAAGTACATGAAAAGTCAGAGGGTCATGTCAATGCCATGTTTGCATGGGGTGAGCACAAGAAGGCAGTACTAACAGATTCTTCCATACGTGATGCCCTTAATGAAGCATACAACAAGTCCAAGAGAATAGAAAATATATTAAAACAGTGGCTGAAGTACTTCTTTTGACGGCAACACAAAACATTGGACAACTTGGGCACCGTGAGACAGAAGAGGCAGATAACAGAGAAAACTTTTTAGAAATTTTGGAAATGATTGCAAAGCATGACCCAGTAGTAGAAAAAAAAATGAAGGGAAAGCAGAATGCCAAGTACACAAGCAGTGTAATACAAAATGAAATCCTAGAATGCTTGGCAAATGGTCCGTGAGGAGATAATTCAGGAAGTGAAGGAAAGTGAAGTGTTCTCTGTGATTGCTGATGAAACCAAAGACCTGAAAAAGAAGGAGCAGCTCTCACTGGTACTTAGGTACTACTACAATGGGGCAGTGCACGAAAGTTTTCTTGACGTTCAACAAGCCACACGATTAGATGCAGAAGGACTCAAGGACAAAATCATCCACTGTTTGGACAGATATGGACTTGAGTATAGATCCAATCTTGTTGGACAAGGTTATGACGGAGCATCGGTAATGAGTGGAAAACACTCTGGAGTGGCAGCCAGAATAAAGTCTGACGCAAAACATGCAGTTTATGTACACTGTAACGCACATTGCCTGAACTTGGTACTCATTGATACCGTGAAGGCAGTCACAGAGGCTGATTGCTTTTTTGCCGTACTGCAGAAGCTTTGTGTATATCTCTGGGTCCTATGTCCACCAGAAGTGGCTGGATGTGCAAAAGGAAATGTATGAAGGTCAGCCGAGGGAGTTGCAGAAGCTCAGTGACACGAGATGGGCATGTAGATACTTGGCCTGCAGGAATCTAATGGACTGATTACCTGCTGTACTTCGTGTTCTGCATGACATTGCTACAGAAAATAGTGGGGAAAGATCTGTAGATGCTCGAGGTTTGCTGACTCAGCTAGACCTAAGCTTTGTCAGTCTTCTTGCAACCTTTCGAAGGCTCCTTGGGGATGCAAAGGTGCTGTCTGACACCCTCCAATCTCCTTCACTTGACCTTGTCATGGCAGTGGATTTAGTAAGTGCACTCAAAGACTCATTTCAGGAGTACAGAGGTGAAGCATTTGTTGACAATCTGTGGAAAAGTATTGTAGACACTGCCACAAAGTGCAATATAGCCATTGAAAATGCAGAGAAAAAGAGGTCTCAAAAAGTTAATTCCAGATTTGGTGGGTCTGTCATAACCTCTACTTTGGGTCAGCGCAAATGTAACGATGGTGACAAGGATTCCTTTCGGAAGACAATCTTCTACCCCATTGTGGACACCATACTTGGAGAGTTAGACAGTCGCTTCTCTAAAGACAATTGTGAAATAATGAGAGGAATACAAGCTTTGGACCCCAAAAGCACATGTTTCCTTCAAGAGGAAGGGAGAAATTTATGAAAGTGACTCTGAAGATCTCAGTCATGAACTTCACCAGACAAAGAGGCTTTTGCAAAGGAAACAGCAAAGTGGAATGCCAAACTTGCCCAGTATTGTTGAACTTGCAGTGTTCCTTGAACCTCATAAGGATGTTTTTCACGAGCTTTTTCGTCTGTGCAAGATAGCCATAGCCCTCCCGGTGAGCAGTGCAGCATGTGAGCGCAGCTTCTCAGCTCTTAAACTCATCAAGACCCATTTGCGCAAAACAATGACAGATGACAGACTGAGCAACCTGGGTGTTCTCAGCATTGAGTCTAGAAGAGCCAAGGCACTTGACATGGACAGATTTATTAAAATTTTTGCTACCAATCACCAAAACAGGAGAATTCATCTGATGTAAGATGGATGAATTTGTTTAATGGTCTTGTTTTTTTTTGTAGTTAAAGGGCTTGTTTAGTTTGTTACAACTGTTTATGTACAATTATAATAAGTTATATTTGGTCTGGTATAAGTCTTAACTGTTTGATTTAAATAAATTTAATGTATGCTGAATCAAAGCCAACGTTTCAATTTATATCTTCATCGGGGCCTTGGACATGAATACTGTCTGGGTTGAAAATCACATTTTGCACATTTTCATAAATGACAAGGCATCCTATATTCTATTGGATGAGTTAAGAGTAGTTGAATTTTGCTATCTAACTTGTGAAGAGACAAGGACTTTAATCCATTACAGAGAAATAGCTCTTAGAAAATGTGTACCCTATCCTGAACATAATTACTGATTAAAAATAGACATGTTAAAATAACCAGAGATACTTGAGGACTGTGATAGGTGGAAATTGAATAAAAAAATGACTTCATCATGATATATATATGTATTTTTAACAGCATAGACACCTTTATGTGACAGTTACGAGACAGGAAATCCTGGGAGGGGATGTGACATACAGCAAAGGATCGGGGTCCGGGATTAGAACCACGGTCGGCTGCGTACGTGTATACGCATTAAACTTCGCTATGCGATGGCCACCCCACACTAGCTCTGTGTCCCATCTTAGCCACCCCAGTAAAAATGTCCTGGATACGCCACTGACACACACACACATTCAAAAGTTTTGGGAGCGGTAAGTTTTGTAATCATTCTAATGCTAATTTGATGTTAAAAAACATTACTTATCAATCTTGAAAACTGTTGTGTATGATTTATTTATTTTAATTGATGAATAGAAAGTTAAATTTATTTGAAATATAATCTTTTGTAACATTACAAATGTCTTTACTGTAACTTTTGAATATTTTAATGCATCCTTGCTGAATACAAGTAGTGATTTATTTTATTTACTCACCTTCAAGTTGTTCTACACTTGTTCTTCTGTTTAACAAGAATGTTGGTAGCCATTGACTTTAACACGGCTTACATTTTTCACAGTGTAATTTGAGATGAAATTACATTTCACTGCTGTGATGTCAGACCTATTTTAGTGATATTGTAATCACTAGTAGGCTAATATACTACACATATACTAATTTATCATTAGTAATAAATCTTAACTATATTAACATTGTATTCCCATTTAGCTACATTAAAAGTACTGTTCATGCAAAAGTAAAGTTTCTAGAGAGCAGTTTAAAAATAGAAATGACTCAATCACATCTGTTGGCTTAGATAATAACATACAAAAACACCTGTCATTTCTAGGTTAGGTGTACAAAACAAGGACACATTTTTGAACTGAATTGCAAATAAACGATTTATTTACAATATGCAAGGGAACTAACATATTTAAGGGAAAAATATGTTTACAATAAACAAATAAATAAATAAAAAATACGATTTACAAAAAAATTGTGCTGGGCAATAAATTAATCGCATCCAAAATAATGTGTGCACTGTGTATAATTATTTTGTCTATATAAATACACACACATGCATATATTTAAGAAAAGTGTTATTTAAAAAATATTAATATTTACCAGTATATAATATAAATTATGTATAAACATAAATACAAGGTCTGAACTGAATTGCACACAAATTATTTATTTACAATATGCAAGGGAACCAACATATTTAAGGGAAAAATATGTTTACAAGAAATAAATAAAAAAATAAAATATATGATTTACAAAAAAATTGTGAATGGGAGTAGAATTCAAGGGATGCGAGGGGCCAAAAAGTAGGAAAAGCACTCGGGGAAAGAAGAGTACAAATATTAGCATAACGCATTTTGCTTGAGTTTGTGGCACACAAACTTCCTCATTTCCACTGCATGGCGTTGTGTCAGTTGGCTGGGACTGATACCTCTGGTCAGGGCAAAAGCATTCTGGACAGATAAATTTAAAATATTGAATGCCACATAAAAGGAGTCATTTATGTTTTTTTTTTTTTAAATTCTTACAAAAAGAAAAGCTCTGACTGTAATGCCTTACCAGTAGTACAAAGGCTCCACAATTGTTTCCATCTTTTTGTGATGCAGAGCAGAGACCACCATTTCTCCAGAAACCTCACAGCCATATACTTCCTGAGTAAATAAGTGGAATACATTCAATTATTTACTAGGTAAAAATGAGTATTTCTAATGTGGCCTAGTTCAACTTAAAGGGGACCTATTATGCCCCTTTTTAGGAGATGTTAAATAAGTCTCTGATGTCCCCAGTTGTAAATGAAGTTTTAGCTCAAATAGTTTTTTTTGCAAAAAATGTAGTTTGCCGTTTCTGTGTTTATCCCTTTAAAACTTTCAAGAAAAGGGCGGGGCTTCAAGAGTTCGTACTCCTCAGTCAGGAGGACGCACTGCAAATACCAGAAACTCTCAGTAGCGGTGTTCAGTTTGAGTTGGACAACCCTCCTCAGACTCAACGCTCAGTTTGAGCCAGTTTAAGGACTTAAATTTCATTTAAGTTTTTTTCAATGAAAAATTGGTAATGTGAAATCAGTCATACAAAGGGTATCGAACCAGAGACTACCTGTAGGAGGTGGTCTGAGTTTGGTAGCAATGGAACTGTGGCGTGATTCACGGAAATGTGAAAGCAATTCAGGTGCACACTTGTTCAGGAAGTAAAGTAACTGGAAGTGACGACGTCAAAACACATGATCATGATACTGGCGATGATTTTCCCTGGATTTGAGCGAGGGTGAGCGAGCACAGTGTGTGCAATCAGAGTGGCAAATTAATGTCTTGTAATTAGCCATCTTTATAAAAGAGTCTGTTTGCAAGTAGCAGAAAGCTGCCTTCACACAACCTATAGAGCCACGTGTCATTCACTCTGCTGTGAATAATAGCGCCAAAATAATAAAAAAAGTATAAATTGCACTTCTGTTTTCCATCATGCATTTTGATGATGCGCTATACGTGGGGCGTGCTGGGAACACTCACACTTGAACCTCAACAAACGTGCCCAATATGAAGATCAATAGTATGGCCAATAAGCAAGAAGAACTTAGTTCTGTTGGAGTGAAAATATGTACAGTATGACACTACACTATGATTTAAAAAAAACATGTACAGTAACATTACTCAATTTGTAAAAATCCTTTATCGTACCTCCAAATTTCAACATATGTGACATTGTTTCCTAACAATGAGTCTAGTACTGATACTTCCATATTTGGAACATCTGCTACCAGAAGTATCCAGTGATTGCCCCTCACATGGATTGGAATCCACTTCATTCGGGAGAACGCCATCTTGGAACGAATTTTAAAACGGTTAGATCCATTCCCATATTTGTATTGTGTGGCAGAAATCATCAATCAAAAGCTGGGTCACCATTCATAGCCATCTCAGAACAGGCACCATGCAACCATTTTATAAAAGCAATACGGTACTCAAGTCTAGTGCTCTATTGTGAATATGTCAAGGCTGAAGGATGTTGTTAGGCGCGAAGAGTTCACAATATAGCACAGCCTCGTGTATCTTATTGCTTACAGACATCAAGAAAAAAAAACTGTGAAATGGTTGCAATTCAAAGTAGGTACTACCTGTGTTAAAGGGATATTTCCCCTAAAAAATGAAAAATCTGTCATCTTTACTCACCCTTATGTTGTTTCAAACCTGTATAAATTTCTTTCTTCTGCTAAACACAAAATATATTTTGAAGAATGTTGATAACCAGACAGTTGATGGTAGCCTTTGACTTCCATAGTAGAAAAAAAAAAAAGTCACTGACTGCCGTCAGTAGATATCAACATTATAAAAAATATCATCTTTTGTGTTGAACATAAAGAAAGATACTCAAACAGGTTTGGAACAACATAAGGGTGAGTAAATTACAATTTTCATTTTTGTGTGAATTATCCCTTTAACATGAGTTAAACATGTAAATATTGTAAGATTTACACTAGTCATAATCACCTTTTCAAACATCCAGGCATCAAATCTGTCACGTTCCCAGAGCACAGGCATGTATGTAGAAATATTGAAACAGCGGTAGCCAGTGTTGGCTTCGATGTTGTTTTCGAGCGTCAACGTGTCCAAATATGCATTTATCACCTGTGACAAAAAGTAAAGAAACTTAGTTTTGAAGATTTCAACCTTATTCGTTCCTTTTGACCTATCATGATACTTAATTCTACCTTATCATTTTAACCAGTGATGATGTTTCAGAGATTCAAAATCACTGCTCTCTAACACCTGTCCACAGACGGACAATCTAACTCCACTGTCTACCTCAATCTCATGCTTGCAGCTCTGCCAGAAGTGTCTCAGCCTCTGTCAAATAGTATTTATTAAATATACCATATTTTAAACTTCAAAATTGTAATTGTAAATTGCAATAACACACCTGAACAATTTACATCAATATAGTTGCAGTATATTAAATGTATAACTTTAACATACTACTCACCTGGCAAATCTATTGCAGCAAAGTCTGTCAACAAGTTCTCCTCCAAAAAAACAGACTGGTCCCCTGTGTCACGTACAACATAAAAACAAATATATATATAAAAAAGGTTGCATTGAATGATGCATGATAACATGGAGGCAGACAGTCCTTCCCATAGTAACCTTACCACTGTTTCTTTTCTCAATTCTACTTTTTTTGCCTTTCACCTTTCCTTTTCTTTTCCGGGCTGGAAGTACACGCAGTTTCAGCTTGTCATCTTGCTTACTTAGAAGAGGTAGTGAGTCTTGTTTTGGGACAAAGAATTTCATCTTTCCTGTAATTTCATGAATGACTGCAGTTGCATTTAGCAACAACTCATGATCCACACATATGTATGATAGATCCTGGAGATTTTTTTATTTCTCTCGCAGGACACAATGTGCAGTGGAAACTCCATTTGCCTCTGTGTCTGTCTTTGTACACTGAAGGGTCATGACAGTCTATGGCAACAGGATGTTCAGTATTGTCCTCGTCATTACATGTCGGTGTGGTGCCCACGAGGCTATTGGCGCAGACTGTATCGTCCTTGTCAATCACTTCTTTCACCTTCAAATTTTTCTGACTTGACACAACATCTGTGTCAAGAGTGACATATGGACCGCTGATGTAATCTGGACACAATGAGGACCATGAGCTGTCAGTGTGTTTGAAAATAGCAAAAAAATGCTTGCAGGGTAAAAAAGTGGACTTAAAAGATCTGCATTCACATGACGGAAAACGGTCTTTGTCTCTGAGATCCACCGAGTACCATTCACATGATTGCTCACTCTGGACTTTATAAAGCCCCTTACTCTGCTATTGAACTTGTTGGGAGGTATAACAACAAGCTGCCTCTAGGTTTTTCAGGCAATGTTGCACAAAGGTTCTTGGACGGTCCCAGAGGAACTCAGGAACATTAGCACTGTAGACCTTGTGTTCACTGCTGTACATGTAATTAAGTTTAGCATATGAGAGGAGCTGCTCAGGGATGAACTCAGTAACTATTATATCAACCAAAGATGATACTGTTTTAGTACTCGAAATCTTCAGGTAAAAGCTCTTCAATGAGTTGTTCATTGCTTCAGTGCCATTGTTTGTGGTTACAGACACATTAAATCCATGTGGAGAAAATCCTCTGCACCACCTCTGGAAATAAGAAAAAAGTAATTTAACACAAAGTTAAAAAAAAAAACTTTTTGATCTCCCTTTACTGTCAATGTACATAAATGCATTACAATTAATTTTAAACAATGAAACAAACCATCAAAAAAAAAAAAAATTCTCAAGCTGGCACTGTTGTAACACCTACCTCTTTAATATTGAGCCATCTTTCCTCAACATAGTTTCGAACTTCTGTATTACTCTTATACAAGACACTGTCCCTGAGCTTACATATTGCTGCCTCACATGTTTCTCTATCATGTGCAGAAGCTACACTACGAAGGAGGCCAAGAAGTTCACTGCGATCTTGATCAGATAGATGGTTCTTGCCTGCAACAGGTGCATTACAATGCCTAATTAGTAATTACTTCAAAATGTTACAACTATTACTATTTAACACACATGTAATTTCTAGTTTTGTCAAGTTCAATAAACTAACATTACTTTTTTTCATATTATTTCTCTAATAATAAACATACATTTGTAGGCAAAGTTCCTCAACATATAGCAGCTGAAATTATAGGGAAAAAACTTAACGATTATGACAAATATAATTGTTTATCATTTCCCTTAATATTTTGTATAATATCAATTACTGCAATGTTAATTAAAATACATATTTTGTGTGGGACAATTACATATAATTCTTAATGTAGACACATTTGAAATGAGCTGAGATTTGATTTATCTGAATTATTGCAGTGTTTCAGAAACAGCGAACCCTAACTGTGACATCTGCACTTAGCCGCACGGAAAACAAAATTATTACTCATATTAAATTGTCTGAGTTAAATGAAAAAAATAACTGAGTTATGATACTGATTTGATCGTAGAGAAAAAAGGTTTAATAAGACAACTGTAAAAAAAACAAAAAACATGTAGGGCTAGACATTCCTGGTCCATCACCACATACATTTTGAGAGAGAGAGAGAATACTGCTTACTTTCCCTTGTCCAGCGAATCCAGGCTTGCTCTCGATGGAAAGAACACAGGTATTTGTGAGTATTTGGGAAGACCAATTGAAGTGCCTGGTATTCTTGTTCACAATAATCAGTCATGAAATAATTTGGATTCCAGGCATCATTCCATTTTTTAATTAAAGACAAGGCCTCAGAGATCGCTATGGTGGACTCATTTTCACAAATGAACTCTGCAACAGGTTTGTAGCCAACATTTGTCCTGATAACAACTAAAAAAAGTGGCAAGGCATATTTTGTTGTTCTGTATGTGGCATCCAGGAGAACCATGTCTCCATACCGTTTAAGAAGTCTCTGCTGTTCTTGGGACTGATGTACAAACAAAAATGTGTTCTGCATGGTGGACTCTTCTTCACTTTTCACACCATCACCATCTTGGGATTTATCATCTATGATTTGGGCCTCTGAGCATTTCCTGAAGTAAAAATGTGCAGTAGGGTCATCTTCTTTCCATTTATTCAGCTTTATTTCCAAATTAAGCTGATCAAGACCAGAGTACCTTCCTGCTACTAAAGCCAAATGCACATGGTTTTGAATGGTATGGCTAGTTGGAAAGTAGCACTGATCATGTGACTTTGGGAGGACACAATCCGAAACTGAGAGTTCAGTGTTCACAAACTGCCGAAGCACTTTTTTAAGGAAAGGCACAGATGTAATTCCCAATGACACATACTCTAGAATTTTTTTCTTCACAAGAGGGTGGATATTTCTTGTGTATCGACTTTCTGCCGAAATCTTGTGGTGTTGGTGAGCTGTCTCAAATGGTAAGAGGATGTGAATTATGTCAGATGACTCTGCTTCATTTTTCTGTAGAGCTGCTTTCAGATTGTCCATGACGACTTGTTTTCTCACTTTTAAAGCTCCTTTCTCAATGCTGAATTTGTCGAATCTGGAAAAAATTGATATTTGCTTTGTAAGAATATAATTGATTGAAAGAGTTGCTAAACAAACAAAAAATCCTAATGGTTTGATGTATTTTATAAGAGAATATTCTCTGTAAACCCACTTGGAAATTATATTTATTCAAAAAAAAATGCTACATAAATAAATTGTAGGGCTGCCCTGACTAAAGATATTTGTAGTCAACTAGTAGTTATTCATTTAAGTCATTAGTCAACTTAGCCTCTTCCTGTTGAATAACCTTTGTTTGTAAATTTGTTGGCAAAATAAATTTGAATTTAATGCATTTCTTTTCAGGTTATACATTAAAACCATCAGTAGGTTCAAAAAAATTGTTACCTTAATACAGAATATGTATTTTTTTGTGTTTTAAATTTTTTCTAGACAAATCCAATTTGGCTATTGAAATATAAGTTTCCCAACACGAATGTACAGAAGCAATGTAGCTTACCTTCTAATATACCTAATAAACAGTTTGGCTGTGCAGCCAACTTTTTTGGTCGTTTGAATATACATTCTCTTCGTTTTGCCGGAATATATATGCTCAGCCTCTGAAAAGAGCTGAAATATATGCAAAAGTGTTAACAGAAAAGTATGCTTTTGAAAATTGTACATTAGTTACCCTAAATGAAAAAAGAAATCCCCTGAATCTTACCTCCTGAGTTTTGCAATTCTTTCGTGGATTTCCATGCTGACAGCAATGAATTACTCTGTTTGTGACAGCAAGAGCTACATCCTCAGAAAAATCTTCCACCTACCAAACCAGACGATGCAGCCCCTTTTCTTTCTTTCTTTTATCATCAGACCCTTCAAATAAAAGCAAGCACTTAAAGACAAGAAATTGTAATAATAATCTTCAGTTCTCTAAAAGCAACCAAAACATCTCTTATTCTCATTCTTACCAAGCAACGAAAGACGTCAGAGTTTCTCTCTTGTGGCATTCTAGCACAGTGTTGAGGTCAGCTTCGTTGGTGATGAAGCCAGACACATGGGTTTTTGAAATGTTCAGGACATTAAAACAATCAGGGAGCCATTCTGTGGCAAAAGATTTAGTAAGGTAATCTGTAAATAAGAACTAGGGAGAACATGGTGCATTTTGAAGAAACTTTTGAACTTGAAATAGCATATTCTATGGTAATTCTTACCTGGAGAAATTATGGTCTGGTTTGCCATAATGCACGCAAAACAGAAGGCCTAAGAAACATAACAATGTGATAACAGATTCTTACCATAGTATAGCCTAAAGTTATATTATATGTGCTCTTTAATTGAGTCTTCAATAGTAGCATATTCCTAGCATAGTTTAAAACATTATTCCCAATAATCAATATGTAATAACGTTTCAGTCTACAATTATTCAAAACGGCAGAATCTTACAACGACTAAAACACCAATAAACATTTGATGAGACATTTGATCAAAAAGTGAATATTTAAACAAACCGTTAAAGTATTAATAAAGTAAAGCATTAAAGTAGTAAAGTCATTCCATCATTGGCAGTTAAGTTAATATTAATGTTATGTCAGTAAAGTTACACTCAGTCGTTTCCCGGTATTCCCGGAGCAAACAAAGTAAACTGCGCATGCTCCATGACCTTGCGAACAAACCACGCCCCCGTGTTGTCGTCAGACTCGAAACCCCAAGTATTTAGTGCCAGCCATTCTCGTCAGTGCAGCAATGGTGGATGTGTACAACTCTCAACTCGCTGTGAACTCGATCAGGGCGGTTCTATGTTAGAACGGCCGTGTCTGTCAACACTCATGGGCGGGGCCTGTGGCTTTGGTGATATCACTAAAGCCGCATTCTGAAAGCAGGTCGTTGGGAGACACTGCTTATGATTTATGGGGATTTAAAAAAACGGAGTGGATGGATTTGTATCACTGCTGGGTAGTTGTGTACACACACTGCCATCACACATTTATGTCCAAACACCATGCAAAAGTGAATTTTGCATAATAGGTCCCCTTTAATTCTTTTTTTTTTTTACACTTTTTTTGATACTAGTTTTTTTTTTTTAAGAGCGATTTGGTTTTGAGCTCTATTTTTGTAATGCTATGAAAACCTTGATTGCAGGAGGAAATAGCTCAGTGAAATTAGGACATGGTACAACCCAGAGATTTCTTTTAGGAAGAGGAATTCGGCAGGCCTGTCCAGTCTCGGTATATCTCTTTCTTATTGTAGTGCAGGCCTTCTGTCATTTTATCAAGGATAGTAAGCCAGCAGAAATTTATATTTCGGGTAGAAGTCAACTAGCTGATGACACAACCTTATTTTTAAAACCAGTGGCGGTCTTAACATAGAGGCATAGGAAGGCGGCTGCTTGGGGCCCCCTAACAGCGGTCGTAGTAGGGGGGCCCCCAACCAACCTAAAAAAAATATATATATATAGAAAAGAAAAAACATGAAAAAGCTTCTTATCATCATGAACGCTTCAAAAGCATAGTAAATGTTATTAATATTCTTAAGAAATACGTTGAAATGTTGAAGTAGTAGTTAGGGGTGTGACGGTTATTATATAACCGTGAGACCGACGGTTATAGTTGAACACAGTCATTAGAACTCTATAACCAGCAAAACCGTGTTATTAAAATATTTTTTACAAAAAAATTTTATCATAGAGAATGTTTAAATACTAATATCAGCTTACGAGGGAAACGGAGGCAGAGTTAGTGGTGGTGCTACTGCTGGAGATGATTCGGGAGAAATCTCTGCCCCTTTACTGATCAGAGCGCGTGCTGACACGGAGTATAGCCTTGTTTATACTCGACGCGTCCGTTTCTTTTGCTGTCTATGGTCTGCACAAGCGCGAAGGTGCACGTGGCAAAAATGACGCGTTGGGTGCGCAAGACCGGCAAGACCCCATTTCGCATTGCTGTGTGCACAGCTTTTTATAGTAACAGCACGCGCGGCGCCCTATCCGAGGATGAACGACTTCAAGCCGAATCTGCCCGAGCATGTTGGCTATGTCTCACCGCACCTGCACCCAGTTTGCGCGCCTAAATTTCAGTTCATTGTAAAAAAAAATTTGTTAAGGTTTTGTTTACTGTGAGTGATTTATTTAAAACAAAGCACGTTCATTGTAAAGTTTTTTTTTTTGTTAAGGATTTGTTTTCTGTGTGTGATTAATTTAATGGAAAATACATTCACTTCTAGTTGTCTTGCTGTTCATTTTAAATAAACATAGAGCAAGTAGATCAGTGTCTGCTCCTTTATTCAAACTAAGTTGTCCTACAATAACAGACACCCCCCCCCCCCCCCAGTTGGTATCTGTGCAGCTGTGCCTGTACTATAACAAAACAAAAACAAAACAGTACAGATTATAAGATAATAATACAGATGACCATTCATTGTTAAACAACTGATAAAATAAAAAGCGTAATTAATTTACCCATTACTATCTGACCGTTGTGATCCAACTGCAGCTGAACATCTTTGCCCACTACTTTCTGGATACTGGCTATAGTTTTGTTATTGCATTTTGTGTTGTGGTGATGCAGTATGTTCCGATTCATTAAGATGTGCTCAGAGGGTGTGAGGGTATTCAAAAAATAATTGTTCTTCCTCATGTCTGAAAACAATTGCTCAACAAACTGGCTGTTAACCCAGCCAGCCAGTTCTGGGACAAGTCCAATCCTCCGAAGGGCGTCTCTAGCATCCTTTGTATTCCTCTCATGGAAAACGTCATATAGGGCGTAGTGATCAGCTGTCCCAGTGATTGGGTGGCAGTTTGCATCTGTATCTGAATTCTTTGTTTTGAGCCATGGTAAACTGACCTTTAGCTTTCCCTCACTAGCCAGATTGAGATTGTCTGTGGTTGCTTCAGCCAGCCGCCCCTCATGTGGTCTAAATGGCAATATTTCAGGCTCCCTCAAGTTGGTGTGTGTTGCCAGTCCCCTTGCAAAGTCATATATGGCAATGTTTGGGAAGTGCTTCCAGCTAAGCAAAATGTCAGCATAGTCGCTAGGACTCTCTGCTCTTAAATTATATATGATTGAGTATACCACTGCACACGGGCACATAACAACTGCCCAACCACCTATGGAAAACACATAATTGATTTAACAATAATGTACATAAACAATATTTAGCTACGGATGAATTTATTATTCAGTATGGCCCTTGATTAAGATTCTGTGGCAAATGCTAACCTGTAATGTATGTCTGTCTTCAAATATTCATTATGAGCTACAGACATTACATTCTCCTGGCAGAAGGGCTTTATAACACTGTAGATGCAACTACAGATCTAACTGCTCAGCTCAGTGAAAGATGCCTCTTACCTGAAGCTCCCCAGACCTTCTCAAAAATCTTGTCGTAAGATGACCTGTTCTTCATTTCATCCCGCAGTCTTAGGATGAGGTAGCCTGGGTTTCCCCATACTGCCTTACCGCAGCGCGATTCAATTCACGCTGAAAGGCAGTCTGGATACCATGGGCAGATTTTTCGCCTCATTTAGGGAACCAATCACAGAACGGGGAGGGAGCAGCTAGACGATGATGACATCTAAGCGACACAGGGAAACAGTTTGTTTATATCGATTTAACATGGCTGAAGACGCAAAGCTACTCTTTGATGCAGCCTTAGAACAATGTCTAAGTAGTTTAGAATGCAAGTTCATTGTTTACAAAA
Source organism: Siphateles boraxobius (assembly GCF_051911475.1). Classification (NCBI taxonomy): domain Eukaryota; kingdom Metazoa; phylum Chordata; class Actinopteri; order Cypriniformes; family Leuciscidae; genus Siphateles; species Siphateles boraxobius. The sequence continues at coordinate 1,745,114 of NW_027509195.1, forward strand.
AAGATCTTTCCCATCGTCTTCTTCCTTGTCTAATTTCTGTCGCTCTACAACGTCATCTGGTATAATCGAAACGATTGGCTATGAGCTACGTACAGGCATATTTGATAGACATTCTTAGCACCCAATAAACTGCGACGGGCATTCTGAAACCACGCCTCAAATACAAGAAATTGCGCATGTGGTTCCCAGACCCAATTCTCAACGAGATTGGGTCTGGCGTTAGCCAGGCTAAGGATGAGGTCCATTTTTGAGCCTTTAGAGTCCAGGCCACATTGCTTGCACAGATTTCGAACCATGTCCACCTATTATTTTACAATATTTAAATAATACTTAGCTTAATTCAAACACAGTGAATTAAATAATTAGTGTAACCAGCCATTACCTTGAGATTAATTAGTGCATCTTGAAGCCTCTCCTCATTTGGAGATCTGCCATTTCAGTAGCCTGTCTTGGTGAATGAAAATGTTCATGTTCTTTGTTAAAAACTGTGTCAGCCCTTCTAGTTTTTGGTCCAATCCAAGGAGCCCATTTGGTATAACTTGGAGCAACCACAAACGGGTTCTTTCGGCCACCTTGAAAAAAAAAAAAAAAAAATTAAATACAGGAACATGGGGCGGACATGTTAGTGACTGCCTTGTGTGAACCCACACTCAAATTTATTTTCAATTAAGAATGTTGCCTTAGTTAACAATTATGATTAAGACGAAACAGTAGTAGTAACATGCAAAGTCTATATCACAATACTATTACTGCAATATTGTGGGGAACAGACAAGACCTATACTTTAAGTAAACTTACAAGCAAGTAATCCACTGCAAATAATTTCAGACATCACAGAGTTCCAAAATTGTTTGGTATCGACAGTGCCATCAAAGTGTGCTGGTGGAGCCTCCATTTCACTTACTGCAGATTTAGGCATGGTATTAAAAAATATTGTAACTTTTCTTTCATTCATCAAAAGCTGTTTGTTCTGTTGCTTACCAGGCATATTGAATACACCCTTTCTGTGAAGGTCCATGACCACCACTGGTGGATAGTATCCACATTTGTAACAAGAAAATAAATAGTTGTGGGAGGTCATGGCTTCAAAGTGCATGTAGGCGTGGAGTATTGTGGCTTTTTTAGGGAAGGTCTTATTTTCTGTTTGCTCAAGGACTTCAATTGCTCGGCTTACAGAATGGTGAGTCTAAGAAAGTGTAAAACATAGTAAGGCACATATTCAAAAAATAAAAACAGTAAAACACTAAATGTGTTCTTACCTGAATTGATGTACGTAGTACAATACACAAATGAAGGGTAATGAGCATATGGTCATTGAAATTGTGAATTCCATCACTCCATTCTTGATATCTGTACATCAGCCCACAGTCAGGACATGCCCTGCAGTATGTAGAAAAGCCTAAAAAACAAAAGGAAAAGAAAAGCATTAGTTAAATTGGTATGGCTAAGATGGTATGGATTATATATATATATATATATATATATATATATATATATATATATATATATATATATATATATACAGTATATATATATTTTGACATGTCTCACCTTCTACAAACACAAGTACAACAAGTTTGGCATGTGCTGTTATGAGCATTGGCTCAGTAAGTTGCCCGGCACACTCCACGCATGATGTTTCTTTTGGTATCAACTACCTTGGAAGATCTTGAAAAGATTTGGAACCAGTGACCAATTGTTGGGGTAGTTGGGCAGGAAGACCTTTTTTTTGCATTAAATAGTGAACCATCCTTTGAAGGCCTGCATCAACAGGAGGATATGCTTGTCCCCCATCTCCACCTGGCGTTGCTTTGCATACAGAATCTGTCTCTTGATTATTCACAACTGCATCTGGCCTTATATCACTCTCGGCAGTCATGAACAGATGTCGGTCAGTACCAAAAAGATGCCATTTTGCAATTGATTTATGAAGACATGACTGTCTTGGTTTGGCACATGGACAGTGCCAAGACTTCTTTTTTGAATCATATGCAGCTATTACCCTGCCCAGTCTGTTGTGGTATGACACTTTTGGCTCATATATTGAAATTAACTTTTTGGATGGAGGCCCTCCAACAGTCACCTCAACAGAAAGTGGAATACCTGCATCAGTAGATGCCTTTTGCTGGTTTAAGCAACTCTGCTTCCTTGCATCCCCAAAAAACCTACAAGCAACCATTTCTGTCAGTGCCTCCTCATCTAAAATGATGGGTGTAGTTTCTGAGCGGTTACAGAAGAGCAATGACTTGAGATGATTGCACTCATAAGGTAGAATTCCACTCCTCACTGCAAATTCAGCATTTGCATTGCATTCGTCCAATTCACAGGTTATTTTCTGGCTTGCACCCCATGTTTTTTTTTGAACGTGTATAGGAGAGCATGGTTTAAAAAACGACTTATCAACAGCAAAGATACCATTTTTGGCATCAATGCATTGGCATAATAGGTGCCGCTTTGCTGTAATATCTGCTACCCTTTGCCTGTGTCTTCGGTTCATATGAACCAGGAAGTTCCTTTTATTTACTTTAATGCCACAGTGTGTGCAAGTCACCCTGACTTGCTGCCGGACACGTAATCTTTTTGTTGACAATGATGCTGGGGATGGAGGTGGTGCTGCTGATGCTGGTGATGGAGGTGGTGCTGCTTATGCTGGTGATGGAGGTGGTGCTGCTTATTCTGGTGATGGAGGTGGTGCTGCTGATGCTGGGGATGGAGGTGGTGCTGCTGATGCTGGTGATGGAGGTGGTGCTGCTTATGCTGGTGATGGAGGTGGTGCTGCTGATGCTGGGGATGGAGGTGGTGCTGCTGATGCTGGTGATGGAGGTGGTGCTGGTGATGCTGGTGATGGAGGTGGTGCTGCTGATGCTGGGGATGGAGGTGGTGCTGCTGATGAAGCTGTTGATGCTGAGGATGGAGGCTGTCCAGATGCCAATTTTTTACACATTTTTAAATGTGTAATAAGACTATCGCGTCTGATAAAGGTTGATGAACAGTAACAGCAGTGAAAATGTGGTGATTGCCTGCACTTCAAACCACACTTGATGATGATAAAATCTAAAACGTAGAAAGAATAAATTAGCACAATTGTCTTTTTTACATGTTAAAAGGTGCAGTGTGTGATTTTTAGCGACATCTAGCGGTTCGGCTGCGAGTTGCACTGAGGGCTCAGCCCACTGCTCACCCCTCCCTTTTGTAGGGTATGGACCAATCAGACACATACTAATTATTCATTATATACAAAGGTTTATGAAACTCCTCACACAGCCCAAATGAACAAACACAAGGACAGAGACAGTGTCATGTTACAGGGCATGATAAGGAGATTTTAAGACCTCCGAGGAATGTGGCCACATACTCAAGAGAGAGACTATGAAACAGAAACCCTCTTTAAAACAGACTTTGCTGCATTAATCATAGACTAACTGATCTATAAATGAACATGCATAAAACTGTGAAAGAAACAGTGTAAATGGTTTACTGTCTCGTGTACTATTAGGTACATATTATGGTATGTATCCTGGTATACCACCAACTAACGATCAATGTAACCTCACCTGTATCATGCCTCCTACCTAATTAATCCTCATTTAATGACTCACACTTTGATGTACATCACCTTCTTCTAGAATGCAGTGTGGATGTGTTATAGCTATCTGAGCATTAATGAAGGTATAATCATGCTAGGGACAAAGATCTGTAAATCAACTAAGAGCCACTTTCCCTCTCAGACATGTCCCCTTTCTGATTGGTCGAGTTCAACCCTTAGGGGAGGATCTTTTCCAGGCCTTATTAGAGACAGTCCACATGTGACCTCCCTCTCTTAGTTCTTTCATCCAGCCGCAACACTGTTCTGGTGATTCTGGGGAACCCCCTCCCCCTCCACGGGGGCCCCAGGGCCCAGCAGGCCTCGATTCCAACCAGATATGGGCTCAGGCAGGAGAGAGATGACTCTCTCACAAAGAACCAAGGACAATCTCAAGAGTTTTGGAACAAAGACTCCAACCAACAACGACTCCAATCACCCATTCTTCCGACTTCCTCACTTCTCCTGGGTGCTCGGGCGTGGCCTCAACAGAGTCCCAGGCCTTGACCAAACCAGCCATGTGTTCCTGGAGAAAGAGAACGCTCAACCAACTTCCACTTGACACTGCCGGAACCATCAACGACTTCAATTTTCAACAACTTCAAGAATTGTTCCCATTACAAATGCAAGTATTCAATTCAATGAAATGTGAAAATGAAATTCTGATGGTTCTTCTCATAGACCCTCTTCCGGTTTCCAATTTCATCCTATCACTAACCTATTTATGTATTCATGTGTGTATGTTGTTTAGTTTATTTATATTCAAATAAATATCTATATTTAGTTAATAAAACTTGTACATAATATGTATTTGGTTCTGTTTTGTTTGCAATACAAGTCACTTTACGATCACGGTTTTTGCTACTGGCTCAAAGTACTGTACAGGCGAAGAAATAATTATTCTTCTGTGGCCAGGGAAGATACCCTTTTCTTAGAATAAATTAATAATCAAAAGAGTTCGTTGGAAGAACTGATTAATTGATTGTAATATTAATTCAGCCACATCAAGTTAATCCAATTAACTGACCCAAATATTTATAATTAATAATAACAAGATATTATTGATTATTAATATTTCCAAAAAGCTGAGTTCCTTACACTTTCGAAGAAGCTATGGTGCCTGGAACTGGACAAACATATCGTCGTCTGAGACAGCAGAGAATAGCCAGAGTAAGCCAAGAGTGTGTAACATTGTCACTGTTTCTGTACCACAGTCCATTATAAACCACATCATGGATAAAGTTTACAAAGCCATAGTCAGGTGAGGATCAAGGGTCTTAATATATAATATAATAATAGTAATCAGCTGATTTTCTCACAAACGTAACCAGCACATTTCCCCCCACATAGCAAACCCATAATACAGCGAGGGAGAAGAACCACATGAAACTATGCAACTATATATTGTTTCTAACAGGAAAGTAAACGTTTAGGTGGCTCAATATGAGCTGTTACTGTGGCTGAGCTGGTTAAAGCGTAAAGCCTTGTTTAAACTCGACGCGTCCGCATTAGCCCAAAGGTGCGTGCGGCAAAAATGGCATGATTGTACAGCGCGCGTGCCTCCGCATCCCCTAGACACCATTTACTACACACAATAGGCTTCTTTTCTCTGATTTTGAAAACTCTTCGCAATCGTCTTAAAATGCTTCCAAGATCGAAGGGTTGGTGATTCCTGTAACGTTACTGTTAGAAGTATATTTCTCCTTTTCAGCATACGTATAGAACAGAACATACAATCTTTATTCTAAGCAGCAAAACGGCCATGTCTGCACATTTTTCCTTTTGTGTTTAAGCTAAACATCTGGTATCCATTAAGAGAGGACTACTCAGCCCCTCCTTTCTCAATGTTCGTTCCTTTCTATACTGCCCTACAAAGCAAAAAGGCAGTAACTACGCAGAGTGCAGAACTGAGAAAAATGACTTTAAAGTTATCCTGTTATCCAGCCTAAGTAGTTGTAGGTAGATTATTGGACATGTGGCTGTTTTGTTACTTTATATTAGCTTATTCTTTGTACATATCAATCCTCATATTTAATTTGATATTTTACCCCTATTTTGCAGTTACTGTATTCTTGCTTTGTATTACTTAACAAAAAACGTGACACAATACCAAGGAAAAAGGCAGTAACTACAGATTCTCCAAAAACTATTTTGCCACAACTTGGGCTCTGGGTGTGTTAGATACACTGTATTTGAAACAATTGGAACCATTTGTTTTTCTGAACATGGATATACCAAACCCAAACTAATTTGACCATTTTAGGTCAATATTTTCCACCCGGAAGCTGTTCTGGTGCTAAAACGGCTGCTTAAAGTCTCACATTGCTAAGCTGTATCAAGGCCCAAATGGGGACAATTTATTTTGAATAGGACCACATTATTATGTGTGAGTATTAGATTAATGTGTGTCTGGGGGTGTTTCTGGATCTGTAATGTAGTATCTGCTATACCTACAAATCACATTAATGTTAAAGCACTGCAAAACAACTTTTCTTTGGAGCAATAATAGGCAAGTTAAACTCCAATTCAACAGAGCAAAGCAAAAACATTTTGCCAAAGTGTTTCTAAGGCTTTTCAAACTCTTATGATAACTAAGATAAACAAGTTGATGATTTTAAAAGGTGCAGTATCTGTTTCAGTAGGTTTATAAACACAAAGTACGGAATGAAATGAATACATGAGACAGATATTTCAAATTTTTAAACATACATTTAATAATAGATTGTAGATTACAATTAGATTAATATATATATATATATATATATATATATATATATATATATATATATATATAAATAAATAAAATTAAAAATAATGATAATAATAATAATAATAATAAAAATAATTTATGAACACATTTCATATGGTTATTACTCCTCATCCTCCACAGCATTGCTCACAGGCAGGGAATACCAGAACACCCTCCTGTTTGGTGGCATGAGAGGACAAAGATTACAGATGATGTCTCTCTTCTTGACCTCCTCAACCCCTCTATTCTGTGGTCGCAAAAGATTGGGCACCTTCAGCGAGAATTTCTTCATGAGGAAGTCCAATTCCATAAATTCATTATCCGTATGGGACAGTTTGTAAAAGAGGCTCTTGGAGCCACGCCGCACCTGAATCTCCGCCATCTCCCTAAGCTTTGGTGCTTGCGCTTTCTTGACCTTGACGGTGGAGTGGCCATCCCTCCAATCTAGCACATTGGCATTCTCCAATTTGACAACATCCACCTTTCTGGAGTTGGAGCTTGCCACAACACTCACAAAGTCCTCGAAGTCGTAGACCACACCACCTGGACGGCTCCTCATTTGCTGCTCGACACCATGGTGGAAACTGTCTGCGCTCATGAACGTGTGTCCCCTCTCAAAAAACTTTAGTGTGATGTCCTCCTGTGAAATGGTGTCACTGTTCACAAGAGTGACAAGTGAGGATAGATGGCACCAGTTCTTATTCTGTGCACTGCAGTTGTCCACCCAGAATATGCTGTGCCGTACATCCCGCTCCTTCTCCAGTGCAGTTGTGTATGCTGATGTAATTTCCGCTGCACTTCGCCCAGCCATTCCCTCGTACCACAATACAGAGATGGTGTTTTTTTTGTCAGTTTTTTTCCCCACTGAGGCAAATGTTTCGTGGTATGCCACGATGCGACGAGTAAATACTGCTGACTTGACTCCTGGCATGCGTGGCAGCACTATCACCTTCTGGAGGTCCACGCTCCGAACTGATGTCATGTCCGGCCAGTCCCTCTCTGCATCTGCCTGGTAGCTTTGGCGGCTCTCTAGGGCAGACTGCTTATGTTTGTTCCACCTTAGGCACTCTAGGCAATCTGAGCTTTCAGTCTCCCCTGCGTGGCAGTTCGCATGTTCAGCATGTTCCAAACAGTCCTCACATTGCTCCTCCCCAAGTTTGGCAAAGCTGATTTTTTTGTCTTTTACCATCTTCCTGTATGCTTCATAGGGGCAGGCGTTTCCTTTATCCAGGTAATCTGAATGCATCATCTTTATTGTGATGTCACTTGGCAGGTACCGTCGATTTGGGGCATGCTCCCGTCTGTAATGGCTCACACAGGGATGGAAGGACTCAATGTGGTCATCAAGGGTCTTCACGTCCATCTTGTTGACTGCAGCCTGTCTTCCTCTCTGGTCCTTGGATGGAACCAGTGGCCTGGTGTTCAACTTCCCCATCATGGAAATGACTAGACTGTCATTTTTGTGGTGATAGCCCAATGATGACAGGAAAAACATTTTGCAGACCTGTCTTGGCTCTCCTTTCTGGTTTTGCAGCCGGTAGATGAATGAGCGGCCACGGCGACTTTCTAGGCCGGTTGTTGTTCTTTTGGTTGGCATTGGGGTAACTGAGTAAAACATCCATGATCGTCTTTCTGTGTAGGTCATCTCCCAGTATTGACTCCATATCTCCCTCCGTCTTTCCTCTGAAATTTGGTCTGTACACCTTTTTCGACATTTGGCACCACATGGCCCTCTCATTGGTGGTCGACTTGATTCCACATCAGGCTGTGACCCTGGCTGTGGCTCTGGCTGGGGCTCTGCCTGGGGCCCTGGCTGTGGCTCTGGCTGTGGCTCTGGCTGTGGCTCTGGCTGGGGCTCTGGCTGGGGCTCTGGCTGTGGCTCTGGCTGGGGCTCTGGCTGGGGCTCTGGCTGTGGCTCTGGCTGGGGCTCTGGCTGGGGCTCTGGCTGGGGCTCTGGCTGTGGCTCTGGCTGGGGCCCTGGCTGGGGCTCTGGCTGGGGCTCTGGCTGTGGCTCTGGCTGGGGCCCTGGCTGTGGCTCTGGCTCTGGCTCTGGCTGGGGCTCTGGCTGGGGCTCTGGCTCTTGAACTTGTTCCCCTGGGTCTCCAAGTTCCACTTCAGTCAGTGTCATCGTAGGGGTTGGGACATAATCTAGGTCTGTAATGTCATCGAATAAGCTGTCCACGCTGGTGGTATCCAAAGTGTCCAGGATGGTCCACTCCATTTCTTCAGCGGGGGGCAGGACTTTCTGCCTCTTTGATGGAATATCAACATGTGTATCTTAAATGAAAAAGAGAGAAAATTAGTGGCATGAATGTAAATCCACATCTGTCTGTGTCTGTCTGTCTGTCTGTCTGTGTACTGCAACAAATTGTTATTATTATTATTATTATTATTATATGGACCTACAGGACAGCATCTTCACTCTGATCAATATATGTATTGATGTCTGTATATCATAATATTTAATTGTACAGGAAATAACTTAAATTAGGTCCATGACAAAATAATGGATGAATTAGGCTAACACAATAAATTAATAATTTTGCACCCTTAATGAAAATGAAGAAAGAAAAGCCAACACACAAAAAGCAGCCTGGCTTCATAAGTTACATTAGGCCTATAATAGGATAAAACATAGAAGCTTGCTTTCATGCAGAGGGACAACATTTTCATAGGTTAATATAATTAAGGGGAATCCAAATTAAATATATAATTTTATATTCTGAAGAAGAAACCGTGCAATAAATAAATGCTTAGGAACAGGAACCAATGTGTTTGAGCCTTAGCGCTAAGGGGGGTGTAAATACCTGCCGGCTCGCTCTGTCTGCAGAAGTTTGTTTTTGTTGAAAGCATGGATGCTTACAACAGTAAAGAGAAAGATGTCAGTTTTGTTCACAACTTGCTAACTTATCTAAACAGCGGACATAGTCTTCAAACAGCGGCCGCGAAGAGAGTGTGTTTTAAGTTGAACAGACACCTGTCACGTTAAAGAATAACTGTTACACCGATAGCTGTGTTTATGGACACATATATTCTCCTGCTGGACAACAACGCTGTGAATGATTAGCCTATGAAAAAAGAAGACGCCGTTCATGTAGGCTAATAAGAGCGAAGAAGATCACGCTGACTGCTTGTGTTGATGTTATGGGATAGCCTGATGCCTTAAGAAGTTTTACCTCCGCCCAAAGGTTATCTTTTGGTGCTGTGTATGTTTGTCTGTTCGTTAGTAAGATAACTCGAAAAGTACTGTACGAATTTGGATGACATTTTCGGACAACATGGGTATTAGGACAAGGAACAGATTACTACATTTTGGTGGTGATCCGGAACACGGGACATTTGGAATTGCCTCAGTGACCTATTAGGCTACCTTGACAGAGGTTAGTGCTCTCCGAGTGCTTTTCTAGTTATTGAATATTTTTTCACCGCTGGTTGGATTATAACTTTGTGACATGAACAACAAAATGATGACATGGCATCAGCGATGATGTGAAGTTACAGAGAATAAAGTTACAGCTCGAAGCAGGGAGGATCAGGGGCAGGTTAGCAAAGCTATTTAAAACATCGCCTGTCAATTAGCATAATGCTATCTGAATGGACCTCTGAGAGGAAGTCCCGCCCTGGCGGCTGACAGGAGTTTATATTGTGATAGCCTAGCCTCTAAATGTTTAATCTGTCACTCTTACTTACCATTCTCCGGGTATTTTCTTTTCAACGCCAGTTCGACCATCTTCTTTCCCCGGCTTTGTGCCATCTCAAACAAAATTTGTGTGAAGTTAGAAGGGTAAAAATGTTAAAACCGTCCCGTGAGGTTGCCGCGAAATCAGCTGTGTGTTCACCATGGCAACAGTAACTACACTGCGCAGCAACACGGTTATTTTTTGTTAGGTAAAACATAACAAGAATACAGTAATGGATGTTACTGTATTCTTGCTTTGTTTCACTAGGGCTTTTTGCAGTTACTGTAGAAACGACTACCATTTTTCTCCAAAACAACACACATTTGAGATAAGATGTTTTGTCACATAACTAAAGGATGCCTTGAATGTCATGAAAATGATAATAACTCATTTTTGACCAAAAATGCAGTTACTGCCTTTTTGCTTTGTAGGGCAGTATACATTGTGTGTTTGAAAAGCTTCTAGGGTCCCAGGGATATGTTGGAAATCTAACAGGATATTGCCCATATTAAGAAGCTGTTATATAACGTCTATATGTTATCTATGATGTAATGTTTGATTTTATTGGTTAGACCTGTATTCTTTTCTTTAAGACTTTCACTATATAAACTCTAGACAAAGGATATTGAGCTGAGCTTTTTACTCCAGCCGGCGCCGGGTATATTGTATTCTCTGTTCATAATAAAGACCAAGATTTGGGGCACTTTTCGTTTGGACCATTTCATTTCCATTCTAACAGTTACTGTTTTACGGTCAATGACAAGAGTACTAATCAGCTGTCTCACGAACGTGCAGCACATTTATCCCCACATAGCAAAGCCATAACACAGCGAGGGAGAAGAACTAAGTTACATGAAACAATCCAACTACATATTTTACACCACTGACAAGGGAAAAGTCACTACTCGCGGTGTTTATGGCTAGCTTCTAGCTTTCTGCTGCTTCTCTTTCAAGGTAGTGACGAAACACGCTCTGTAGCGCTGTTTGTTCGCTGTCGGCTACGGTAGAAACATGACGTCACAATATGTCGACCTTCATAGAGGGGGATTCCCGCGGTTATGTAGATATAAATGTCTCATTCTAAGGTAATAAAAACATTACGGTTTATTAAGTAAGTTCTTTATACACCACTGACAACATAGTTATGGATGTCATATTGCATTTCTTTTAATAGATACTCAAATGTTTTACACATTGCACCTTTAATGCAGTGAATCGCCTGTGAATAGGTTTTGTGATGCCTTGCTCAAGAGCACACCAACATTAAGATCCTTATATTTTATTTTATATGTTTTACCACACTCCCATCAAACACTATGGCCAGTGTGGGTGGAACAAATACCTGACAGACTCTACATCAGCCCTTGAAGAGTTATTGACATGTAACGTTAGTATTTTCATACTTGTTTTTAACTTTTAAAATGATTCAAACTAAAAAATGTAATACAGAAAAACTATAACAACAATAACTGAAGTAAAGTATCTGAAATTAAGACTTCACAAAGGTTTCACAACAAAATAAAATATTAAATTATTATTATTATTATTATTATTATTATTTTAAATGCTAGGAAGAAATTTCTATTACATGCAAAAACAGAAATGTTCAACAAACATGTTTTTCACAAACAGATAATTAAAATAATTTACATACCACCTTGTTGCACTGCATTTCCCATGTGGTTAGCTACATGGTTTCGGAGTTCGTGTAAATGGTTATACACCGATTTACAGTATGCACAATGAAATTTTATGCAGCATACTGTGCATCTCTCGACAGACCTCAGGGGGTCTTGTCCTCGGAAAAGTATTGTCTGATGCATATATTGGTGTGTAAGGTTAAACAAATATTTAATTAAAATAAACTACGTACCACTTGTGGGGGATGGGAGATTACTAATAGAATGAGGTGCATTTCGGGAAGGCGCCGCCAATTTAGGTGGTAACGCTATCCGTCGCCATGGTTACTTCGACAGTGAGGCCGAGAGAAATAAGACCGAGAGAGAAAGAGCAGATATGCATTTTTTGCTATACGGTTGAATAAATTGAGGAATAGGAAGTGAAAGGAAAGGGCTAACGTTAACGTTACAGAATGGATGAAAGACCCAGAAGCACCAACGTTATTACCTTTCACACACCCTGACATAATCAATTACCCGGTTTACGGTGCCTACACAATGCAAGAGTATAGAAGCTTAAAGTCATTAGAAGCTTATGAATATTTCTGATGCGGCTGGGTGCAAGACTTACAAACCAACAAACTTGTAAACTACGATAGCTCAGTCATACTTGAGGTTTCAGGCGTCATTTATATGTGGAAATAAGAATTGGATGTGCATTTTGGACCTGCCGTGTAAGCAGACAGTCGTACGTACGTCATTAAAATTGTGTCTTTTTATAACAGTTTGCGGTACAGATAACAATGAAAGTCTTGTTGACTAACAGAGTATTTATTTTGTTCATTTGTGTTAAATAAAAATCGAGCTGGCGCTGAAATATGTTGCTTTTGAAATCATGCTGCTGCACGAAACCTGCGCCTAACCTGCGCCTGCGCGGCCCCGCCCACTAAATCCAGTGAGGTGAAGCTGGAGCTCCAGCGAGGGGAAGAGCTGGAGCTCCAGCTCCTCCCATTTGGCTCTGCATCGAGTACCACTTCGGCGAGACGGTAGTGATGGCAAAATGAGGCTTCCTGAACCACTGAGACCTCGCAGCCCATTGCTTCACCCAAAGGTTCATTACTCGAAGCTTCATTCAGCATTGCTCACTAGTGACACCTAGCTACTGTGCAAAGAAGTAGCAGACAAATTAATTAATTCTGAACCAATGACCTGAGCAGACTTATACCCCCCCACCCACCCACCCAAACACACACACGTTGTTTTATTTACTTATTTATTTTCTTCTCACTATTAAAGTCTGTAACCTTTCATTTGCAATAATAAAAAGACCTGAGCAGACATTTGTCCATTGCCTGGGTATAAAATAAAATATGTATCTTTCTCTGTCTGAATTTACTTGTGCAGAGACAACTGTCACATACATAGTTAATTAATTATTCAGAAATTGTTTGGATAGTGACAGTATGAACAACAAAATTGACTGTGTTGAGTGCAGTGCTTATGGTGGAGTGAGTGTAATAAAGTAAACTGCAACAGAATAGTCTGGGGTGGAAAAAGTTAAGATTGTTTTTGGGGTGTTTTGTGCAGTGAACTGTTTCTAGTTTAAGTGCAGTGTTGTGCTTATGGGACTGGGATATAGAGGAGCAAACTGCAACACTGCAGTTTGGGGTGGGTGAAGGAAGGATTACAATAGATTTTTATTGAGAAACAAAACAATTTTCAAGTGTGTTGGGGTTTAGACGATTCCTCTTCTTGGACAAAACCTCTCCAGTCTTGGAAAATATCCTTTCACATGGAACAGAGGATGCAGGGGAACATAAAAATGCCAGTGCCAGCTGGTGTAAATGAAGATAATGATGCTTGTGTTGAGGCCAGACAGGGGAGGATCTCCTCTTTCTTGCGGCTCCATTACCAGGAAAAAGGAAGAGTCGCAAAAAGCAAAAAAATCCAAAAGGGCGATCCTAAACAATAAGCAGTCCAGTCCAGATCGGAAAATCCAAAGCAATCCAAATAATCTTATCTAATTAATATAACAAGATTATAATATAGCTACTATAATTAATAATAACAATATACTATAAGTATTCTAGCTTGATATAATGTAATAATATACAGCCCTAACAACACATATGACACAATAACGACAATGAGAATTCTCTAACTCTCTGACTCTGACACTGACTACTACAACTGCGTCTGCTACTCCTGATAACACCCACAAGGTGGCGCGAGTTTCGACACTCAAACCGAACCGATGACGTTTCCACACAAACCGAGGCCTCGTTTGTCATTAGTCACGTGATTTCCACGTTAACAACACAAGCCTCGAATCGCGGCTTCATCTGGCACGCCCATTTTTTTCTCGACACAAGCTCCGACGCCTCGGTTCAAATGTCACATCACTACGAAACGGCGAAAGATAAACACAATAGCTGTGTACCAATGTGGAGGCTGCGTCCTCCCAAGGCCGTATTTGAAGGCCGATTGGCCGCATTTGAAGGCCGATTGCGTCACAGCGGCGCGACGAAGGCCGTCCCAATTCAAAGGCTGCATCCTGGAAGGCCGCATTTGAAGGCCGATTGCGTCACCGCAGCGCGATGAAGGCTGTCCCTATTCAATTTCGAATCCTTCGAAGGCCGGTTGCGTCATCGCGGCGCGACGAAGGAAAGCTTGATTCAAAAGCGACGCCAAATGCACCCTTCGTTTCCCCGTGAAAGGAAGGATACGTAAGCTGTGTCCCAATGTGAAGGCTGCGTCCTCCGAAGGCCGTATTTGAAGGCTGCTTGGCCGCATTTGAAGGCCGATTACGTCACAGCGGTGCGACGAAGGATGTCCCAATTCAAAGGCTGCATCTTTGAAGGCCGCATTTGAAGGCCGATTGCGTCACCGCGGCGCGATGAAGGCTGTCCCAATTTAATTTTGCATCCTTTTTTTAATTTTTTTTTATTGAATACAAAAAAATACATACAACCAAGGCAAATGCATTCTTTCTACATTGTGTAAGAAAATCGCATGAAAGGCTCAACACAATATAACAAAAATAAATACAAACTTGGAAATCATATCTTACATTAACTTAGGGTTAAAATTAAATAAACAAATAAAGGTAAATAAAATAAAAATAAAGTTAAAATTTAAAATTAAAAATTAAGGGGCAATATCACACCAAATCAAATGAAATTAAAAGATCAAGTAGCTTTATCGCACTCCCACCTCTCATTCCTTCAAGGGCTCTAGAAAAACACTTTAAATCATTTTTGAACACAACAAGTAGTGGGAGGGATTTAAAAAATCTACATTTGTGAATGAAATATTTTGCCATTATTACAATGTTATTAATCAAATGAAAATTAGCACAGCAGTCTTTGGGAATTCCAAATAAAATATGTTGTAAAGTAAAAGTAAAACCATCAACAACCACCTCCTTTTCTATCAACCAGTTCTGAATTGATATCCAGAAGATTTTTGACAAATTGCATGTAAAGAAGATATGGACTGTGTCTTCAGAAAGGTTATTACAGAAAGAACAGGGGACAATATCTATATTAAATTGTTGATTTAAGAATATGTTAGAAGGATAAATTTCATTTAAGATTTTGAAGTGCGTTTCTTTTGCTTTAGGGGGAATAGGAAAACTTAAATAAGCTGTTCTAAGATATTTTACAGTTGTCTCATTAAACATGTGATCCAACTTATTTCTTTTAATTTGACAGGGATAACACGTTTTTAATACAACCTGTCTTATATACTTGTTAGTACAATGAGCACTTTTAAAATGAATATCTCCAATGAATAAATTGGGAGGAGCTGGATTAACTTCAGCATAAGAAAGAGCGTATCTCATCAGCATTTTTATGCCAGAGGGTATTGCATGAATGACAGTGAAGAACTCTTTCGGGTGACAAGTAAATCCATGCTTTAATGTAAAAGCATTATAGTCTAAAAGGTTACCCTTTTCATCCATTAGATCCCTCACTGACCATATGCTTCTGCTTAGCCAATTCTTAAAGCATAAAGACTTGTTCCTGTGCAAAATATATTTGTTGTTCCAAATAGAAACACAATGAGGTGTAAAATTGTGCGTATGTGCTAATTTCCAAAATAAGAGAACTTGTTGATGGAATGTTGATAGTTTCACCGGGAGTTTGGATAAATCAAAATCACATTTGAGAAAATATTGAATTCCACCAAATTCTTGAAATAAAGCTGAAGGAACTGTAAACCAAAAACTATCTTCATTACATACAAACATTTTTAGCCATTTGAGTTTTAACAAAATATTCACGTTTTCAAATTCAATCACATTCAAACCACCTTGTTCGTAAGATTTAATGATGTCCGCTTTTTTAATATAATGAGCTTTGTGCCTCCAAATAAAATTATACATTTTACGGGAGCATGTTTTAATAAACTTTGCAGGGGGAGCTAAAGAAAGAGCGGGGTAAACTAATCTGGATAAATATTCGACTTTGGTTAATAAGATTCGACCAAAAATTGAAAGGTCTCTCTGTAACCAGCAATTTAAGATTCGGTTTGCTTTTTGTAGATTATTTTCAAAATTGTCTTTCGTACAAATTTTCTGATCTTTGGAAATTGTAATGCCTAAATATTTCACCTTATTATTTACCGGAATATTATGCAGACAAGTGAAATCACTCTGGTGCAGGGCAAAAAGTTCACATTTGTTTAAATTTAGTTGGAGTCCTGATGCCTTAGAAAAAGTATTAACTAATGAAATAGCCAGAGGAATTTGATCCTTGTTTTTTAAAAATAATGTAGTATCATCTGCCAATTGACTGATTGCTATGCTTTTATCAAATACATTTAATTTCTGTACTGTTCGATCATGGATAACTAAAGTAGACAACATGTCTGCAGCCAAAATGAATAAAAGAGGGGATAAGGGGCAGCCCTGTCTTATTCCACGACTAATAGAAAATCTTTGTGAAGTACCGCAAGGAAGAGAAATGGAACTGTTCATATCTTTATAAATCATTTTTATAATATTGACAAAGTGCTCACCAAAACCAAAGTGCTCTAAAGATTTAAATAAAAACCTATGCTCTAACGTGTCGAAGGCTTTCTTAAAGTCTAAGAAAAGAATATATCCATCATCCTTAATCAAATGATTGTATTCAACCATATCCAATACTAGTCTTACATTGTTGTGAATAGATCTTCCTTTAAGGAATCCCGATTGAACCTCATTAATAACCCCATTAAGGCCCTCTTTCAATCTATTGACAAGAACGTGTGTAAAAATTTTATAGTCATTGTTAAGCAAAGTGATTGGTCGGAGATTATCTAAATATCTATGATCTTTATCTGGTTTGGGGATTAGTATAATCAAGCCTTGACTCATTGTGGGGCCCAAGGATCCATCTTCAATAGATTCAATAAGAGCATTAAACAGTAACATTTTCAAATCAATCCAAAAAAATTTATAAAAATTTCCTGTGAGACCGTCAGGACCAGGGGATTTATTTGACTTAAGTTTCTGAACTGCTAAATCGAGTTCTTCTATACCTAACCGTGCATCACAAAGATCTCTTAATTTATTGTCAATCCTAGGAATAAAATTAATAATTTTTCCAAAGAAGTCATCACACTCTTTTGGAGAAAAATTAGACAAATACAAGTCACTGTAGAAATTATGAATTTCTTTGTTTATGGTTGTATGGTCAGTATTTTCAATATTATTCACCATTAGGGAAACAATACTGTTTTTAGACTGCCGTCTTTTTTCTAACCTACAAAAATAGGACGTGCTTTTCTCTCCCTCCTCTATCCATTTGGCCTTAGAGCGAATGTATGCACCTTTAGCTTTTTTAATGTACAAGTGATCCAATTGTGTTTGAAGGGAAATAAAATTACTTTTTTCAGTGCTACTCAGGGCACTTTTATTGCAGTACCTATTGATCTCAAATATAATTTTGTTTTCATGTTGTCTTCTTATTTTGGCAAGCATTTTACTATAGTTTATAGAAACTTCATAAATTTTGAATTTAAGAAACTCCCATCTGGCTTTATGAGAACTAAAATCATTACTATTCTCAATTGCTTTAATTAAATCTTTTACCTTTGCACAATATCCTACATTTTCAAGCAAATCAGAATTAAATTTCCAATAACCCTTATTATATGACATTTTACAATTTGGCTTAACTACCAAGACAATAGCGCAGTGATCTGTTAGAGGCGCTGGTGAGATAGAGCAATCCTTAACAAACTGTAACAAATTATCTGAAATTAACCAATAATCGATCCTCGATTTGCTAGAAGCATTAGGTCTAAACCAAGAAAACTTTTTGGTGTTAGGGTTAAGATGTCTCCATACATCCAAAACTTTAAGATTGTTGCAAAGATGAGTAATCAAAGAGTTTGGCTGAGGGGTACTACTTTTTGGTGGATGCCTGTCAAAAGTTTCATCTGGTGTGACATTAAAGTCTCCACCTATAACAATATTATCCGTTGGAAATAACCTCTTGAAATTACAAATTAAAGAAGAAACCTCCGCAAAAAGCTGTTGATTATGTTTTGCATTATTATGACCATATACATTAACCAAAATAAAAAAGATAGATTCAATATCCAGAACAATTGCAACCCAATGTCCATTTGAATCAGTTTTAACAGAGATCACTTTACCTGGACAGTTGTTAAACATAATCGCAGTCCCTGCAGAGTGGGAGGATCCGTGGCTTAATAACATTTTATCTCCCCATTGACTCGCCCAGAAAGCAGCATCAGTCGCTGTGGAGTGTGTCTCTTGTAAAAAAATACAATGCGAACCAGTTCCTTTACAAAATAAAAACATAGCCTTTCTTTTGACCTTATTTTGAATGCCCCGAACATTTAAAGAGAGTAATGAAAACGGTAGCTTAACTGGAAACATATGAAGAACAAAATAAAATAAAAAAATATAAAAAAGAATAAACAGAGATTGCTAACTAGAAACAGATATGTAGTGACTGGGTGACAATTAACCGAGTAGACTACATACCTCGCAACTTAGCGTTTCTCCAAATAATCACATCTCACACCATCCTACCCTTAAAATGAATAAAAATAAAAAGTTCAAGTGCAGGATTTCGTTGGATCAATGCGTCTTCCTTCAATAAAACCAAATGGCCCTCTGTAATACGCCTTTTCCCCTTCTTTACGCGCTTTATCAATCAGCGGCCACAGAGCGGCGCGAGCGTTACGGTCTTCCTTCGTGAAGTCTTCCACAAATCTGACTCCCTGGTTTAGGCAGACAGATGAGTTTTTCGTTGACTTCCATATTTCGTCCCTGTATTTCCGCATTGTGAATTGGACGATCATCTGTCTTGGTCTTCCTGGTTCCTTCTTACCGATCCGATGCACTGTGTCAATAATATCGTCTAGTTTCTGTATCAAGTGTGGAGCAATTTCGGCAATCAGGTCGACCACTTCCCTGCGGGGGTCCTCTTCAGACTTCTCCTTCATGCCGTCAATCCGGAGATTCCATCTTCTCTTATATCGTTCAAGATCAGATGTTCTGCTTTCCAGGTCATTGTGTGCGGTGGTTAAACCCATGACCGATTTGCTCAACTCTTTGCACTTTTCTTTGCAGTCTTTAATTTCAGCCGAGTTAAATTTGTTAGCTTTGGAAATCTCTGCAATCATGATGCTGTTGTTTCGCATTTGATTCGCCATTTCTTCTAACTTTACGTCTTGTGAATCGAAGCGGGCAGTTAGGGAAGTAATGGCTTGTAGCAGAGTAGCGTTGGTGATATCCTCTTCTTGAGATTTTAACTTTTTCGACGTATGTACATTAGTGGGTGTAAAGTGAGAGGAATCACGGCGTTTCTCTAAAGGATCAGTCTCGGTTTCCATTTCTGAAACTGCAGTCTGAGCCACGCGATGAGCCGGGGGAATAACAATCTTGGGATGAGTTGTTTGTTGAGATTTTCGCATTTTGGAGGTCAGCAACAATATCACAGAACTTTAAAGTCACTCTGGGCAGGTGCAATTGAGAAACAATTTATTTCCATAATAGAAGACGGGAGATAACTAAGCCGCGTAATGAGAGCGCGTGTGTTCAGCCCGCCATCTTGCCGGAACTCTCATTTCGCATCCTTTTTTTTTTTTTTTTTTTTAATTTTTTTTTTTTATTAATGAAATTCAATTTTACAGACAAAATAGGTATTGAACAAACAGTATTAATTACAATTCTCAGAGGGCAGACATATACAAATCAAATCATAGACTCAAATCAAATATACAATCAAGAAAACAAAAATAAAAAATAAAATAAAAAGAATAACATTTATGTAAAAGTAAGTCCTTGCAAGGGGCAAAAAAGCTAAAGTGCACTTAGCTTATTGAAAAAACTGGCTACTGTAGAAGCTTTCTCATTTGAAAGGGTGCAAAGTGAAGAAGCAAAAGCCTTAAGTTCATTAGAAAAATGAGGAAAGGTTGGGGGGGTTTTCAAAAATCTGCACTTGTGAATAAAGTATTTAGCAAGTTCAAAAAGATTGTTAATCAAGAAGTGCTGTGAACAATCTTTCTTAAGTACACCAAACTTAATATGTTTCTATTCAAGGGGGTTTACACATGTAATAATACATGATAGTTTACTGAACAATTGAGACCAAAATAACTTTGAGTAATTACAATAATAAAAAATATGTTCTGTAGTTTCAATATCAGTTTCACAAAATTGACAAGAGTTTTCTCCGATATCAAATTTAGATTTCAGGAATTCTTTAGAAGGGTATATGTCATTTATAATTTTAAAATGAATTTCTTTTACTTTAGGGAGACTTGGAAAGGTAAGATAATTCATTCTCAATTCCTTCACCTCCTCCGGGTTAAAATCTCTAAAAATATAGTAACGTTTATTTCTATTTGGATGAAGTCTATCAATAAAAACACTTCTAATATATTTGTTGTTACATTTATGATCTCTTATAGATAATTCACCCAGAGAAGGAGATGGGAGAGAGAATGTCACAGAGTAGTGTGAAAGAATCCCCTTTACCAGTAACACCATGTTTTTTGGTATGGCATTTACAATTGTGTAAAACTCTTTCGGGTGACATGCAAATCCATGTTTCAAACAAAAATCATTGTAATTGAGAACATTACCATAGTTGTCCATCATGTCCAACAGGGAAAATATGTTATATTGAATCCAGTTTCCATAAAATAAAGATTTGTTATGGTGTAAAATAAAGCGATTATTCCAGATACAAGTTTTGTGTGGACTAAAATTGTGGGAAAATGCTAACTTCCAATAAAGGAGAACTTGTTGATGGAAGGCGGACAATTTAAGAGGTAATTTGTGCAACTCAAAATCACATCTAATCAGAAATTCCAAACCACCTACTTTCTCAAATATTGAGGCAGAAACAGTAAACCATAAGCCGTTTGGATTACAAAGAAAAGATTTTAACCACTGAGTTTTTAAAACACTATTCATAATTTCTAAGTCAATAATATTTAATCCTCCTTCTTCGTAACTGTGAACTAAATCATTTTTGTTAATATAGTGATGCTTATTTTTCCAAATAAAGTTAAATATTGCAATGTTACATTCTTTTAGTAAGTGAGGTGGGATAGCTAGCGAGGAGGCTGGGTAAACAAACCTAGAGAGCAGTTCCATTTTGGTTAACAAAACTCTTCCAAAAATTGAGATATCTCTTGGTATCCAGTTGTTGAGAATAAATTTAGCTTTTGAAAGATTTTTTACAAAATTTTCTTGGACACTTTGATTGCTATCTCTAGTAATAGTTATCCCCAGGTATTTTACAGATGTTTTTATCGGTATATTACATAAAGAGTCTAGTTCGCTGCCATGAATTGCAAATAATTCACATTTATTTAAGTTTAAGTGTAGGCCTGATGCTTTGGAGAACAGATCAATAAATTGGATGGCTTTATCAATTTGATATTGGTCCTTTAAAAAGATCACTGTATCATCAGCTAATTGACTAATACCAATTTGTCTTCCAAATACATTCAATTTGTCAAAGTTGCTGTTTTTATCTATCAAGATAGCAAGCATTTCTACCGCTAAGATAAATAAGAAAGGGGAAATGGGACATCCTTGTCTTATTCCTCGTGAAATGTTAAATCTTTGGGATGTTCCAAACGATAGTGAGATAGAACTATTGATGTCTTCATATAACATTTTTATAAAAGAAATAAATTTATTGCCAAAACCAAACCTTTCGAGGGATTTAAATATGAAATGATGTTCAACCGTATCAAATGCTTTCCTGAAATCTAAAAAAAGTATATATCCGTCATCCTCAATCCACTCGCTATAATCCAAAATGTCTAATATTAATCTGATGTTGTTATGTATTGATCTGCCTTTTATAAAACCAGACTGTGATTCACTAATTATTTGATTCAAGTTTTTCTTGAGCCTATTGGAAAATATATGAGCTAGAATTTTATAATCGCAGTTCAATAGAGTGATAGGACGAAGGTTATCTATGTGTCGTGCGTCTTTACCTGGTTTGGGGATGAGAGTAATTAAACCCTGTTTCATAGTCGAAGATAGGGAGTTATTTTGGATACACTCAAGAAAAGCTTGAAATAATAGTTCTCTCAAATCTTCCCTAAAGAATTTATAAAATTCTGAAGAGAGGCCATCCGGGCCTGGGGATTTCCCTGCAGATAATTTATCTATTGCTTTATCTAATTCCTCTATTATAATGTCAGCCTCGCATAAGTCTTTAAAATCCTGGTCTAACTGCGGTATGTTTGTATGTATATTGTCAAGGAGAGTATTACAGTCTGATGCAGAGAATGATGATCTATATAAGGAACTATAAAATTGGAGAACCTCTGAGGAAATCATTTTAGGACAGGTATTTTCAACTCCATTCACATAAAGAGAGTTTATGGCGTTTTTCTCCTGTCGCCTTTTTTCAAGTCTACAAAAATAATTATTACTTTTTTCCCCTTTCTCTATCCATCTTGCCCTAGATCTTACATATGCTCCTTTAGCTTTTTGAATATATAAATTATCAATTTTAGATTGCAAGGAAAGAATTTGTGATTTGGTTTCATTATCCATTTCACTTTTATTACATAAATTGTTTAATTCTATTGTCAATTCTAACTCCAATTGTGTTCTGGCCTTACTTAAATTTTTACTGAATTGTATAGAAAATTCCCGAATCTTGTGTTTTAAATATTCCCATTTACTTATGAAAGAGGTAAGGTCCGTCAACGATACTATATCATTAATTATAGATTTAATTTGAGAGCAAAAGTCTTCGTGTTTCAATAAATCGGTATTGAATTTCCAGTAACCCTTGTTGCGTGATTCTCTTTTGCCCGAGTAGAAGGATATAAAGATGCAACAGTGGTCTGTCAAAGGTGCCGCAGATATTGAGATATCTTTGATAAAGCCAGATAGGTTAGACGAGGTTAACCAATAATCAAGTCTCGATTTGGAAGTCCCATTAGCTTTGAACCAGGAAAATTGTTTAAGATTTGGATTCCCATCCCTCCAAGCATCCACTACATTATTATTCAAACAAAAATTAAGGA
Source organism: Siphateles boraxobius (assembly GCF_051911475.1). NCBI lineage: Eukaryota > Metazoa > Chordata > Actinopteri > Cypriniformes > Leuciscidae > Siphateles > Siphateles boraxobius. The sequence goes on from NW_027509195.1 coordinate 1,768,277, forward strand.
GGTAAGGATTTGGGTGAGAAGTGTTAAATTTGGGCGGAAAACGATCTAAGGCATCATCCATAACCATGTTGAAATCTCCTCCTATAATAATATTATCAGTTAGATACACACGTTTGAATTCAAGCAAAGAGTCAGAAACTTCAGATAGTAATTTGTTGTTTAAGGGAACACTATTGTAGCCATATACATTGAATAAAATAAACAAAACCTCATTAATGTTCAAAACAACTGAAGCCCAGTGGCCATTTGAATCTGTCTTTACCTTTATAATTTTACCAGGTAGGTTGTTGAACAGTATTGCCACTCCTGCAGAATGAGTAGAAGCATGGCTAAAGATGATTTTGTCCCCCCATTGACTTGTCCAGAACTTCACGTCATCAGGGTTGGAGTGCGTTTCTTGCAAAAATATACAGTGTGAGTTTTTGTTTTTGCAAAAAAGAAAGAAAGCTTTTCTTTTGATAGAGTTACGCAGACCCCTTGCGTTTAGAGAAAAACAGGAAAAGTGTGATTTCACTGAGAACATCTAACAAATAAAAAATAAATAAATAAAATAAAATAAGAAAAGGCAAACAGTCAAATGAGTAGTGTAACGTGCTCTATAGAACACAAAACGTCTCTCTCAAACAGAGCACTGTAACGAGAACTCGCTCAACAGCTAAACAAAATTCAAACCATCCCACTTAACACCTCTTGCACGCGCAAGGAAAGATGAATTGGAAAGTTATTGAAATCAACCGTCCTTAACAATCCGGCTACCTTCTATGTAACCATAGGGACCACGGTAGTATGCTTTCTTCCCAGCAGCTCTTGCCTCACTAATTCTCGGCCATAGTGAAGCGCGGGCTTCCCGATCTCCCTTGGATAAATCTTCGGTGAACTTTATTCCTCTGAACTTACAAACATCCGAAACTTTGGTGGAGCGCCAGAACTCGTCTCTGTATTTTCGCATGCAGAACTGAATGATCACTTGCCTGGATTTATCCTTCATTTTGGGACCAACGCGGTGGACTGTATCCACGATGTCTTCAAGTTTGTGTTGCAGGTGCGGAGCAATTTCGGCTAACAATGAGACGACTTCTTTTCGGATATCTTCCCCCGCTGTTTCTTTCATTCCGATAACTCTGAGGTTCCATCTTCTTTTGTAACGTTCGAGCTCCGACGTGCGGCCTATCAGATCTGTTTGTGATGTGACAACAGAGGTGAGTTGCTTGTCGAACAAGTTGATTCTAGTTTTACAGTCCTTTATTTCCGCCGCGTTGAATTCCACAGCTTTTGTCAGGTTTACGATCATTAGACTGTTCTCAGTAATCTTCTGCTCAATGCTGCTCAGCTTCCCGTCTTGTAGGTCAAATCTGGCAACTAAGGTTTCCAAAAGCGCGGAGTTTGAAATTTCGGGGATCTCTTCACCTTTCTGTTTCTTGGCCGAGGCTTTAGTTGGGGTGCTCTGTAAGGAGGAAGATTCTTTGCGTTTCTCTTTGTGATCAAGGTGGTCGACTTCCATGACGTATTCATGTTCGGCAAGAGCACCCGAGGTTTTTACAGCTTTCTGTCCTCCTGGGATAACTATCTTTAGGTGGTTAGATGCCTTTTTTGCTGACATAGTCTATACTCATCGATACACAACAATTGGGATGGTAAAAAGTTTAAAATTATTATAAGATTCAAAATTTGCTGTAGAGCCGAGATAACCACATGTGCTTAGCCCGCCATCTTGTTCCTCTCCCCTTTCGCATCCTTCGAAGGCCGTATTCACCCTTCGTTTCCCCGTGAAAGGAAGGATGCATAAATGGATCCTTCGCGGTCTATCCTACCCGTTCCTACCCCATAAGTCATTGCGGGCCGGTGATGACACCACTTTTATTCAAAAAAAAAAAGATGACGGATGATTGTTCTTGTCGCCTAGCAACCCTGAAAGCTACCGATGGAGAGCGGGAGTAACTTTGAACTGCACTTTTTTATATTCAACTGGGTTTTATATTCCCGTAGTACGGAGCCCGGAAAGTCTCTTTTGTGGGAAAAAACAATCCGTAGCCACGGTTGTGCAATCCTTCCCCTCAGTTTATAAACTGTAGGCCTACTCACGAATTCTTAAACTCCCCTTGGTTTAACAAATCGTGCCCACGATGATTCAACCAGGCCACCTGTTTATGAGGGATGCTTTGCATAAACTTTTAAAAATGGAAAAAAAATTAAAATGGAAAATTTCTTCAATTTCTAAAACGAAAAAAGCTCAGTATAATAGAATAAGCAAAAAAGACTTCACATATAAAAAAGAAATATAACACAAGGTTAGGTTTTATATAAAAATTAAACATTCATAAATTATTTTATGATTAACATATTACTGTCTTCAGTGAAATTCATTTATAGTTATAATTATAAACACAAATAATAATAATTATCATTATTATTAGTACATTTAGGCTGCATAGAAGCTGCTTTTATCAAAAAAAGGGAACAAAGCAACTTGTCAAATGTCAGTCATAATAAATGGTTAGACAATAATAATACAGGGCTAAGATTGTCATAAATAGCCTAACACAAGATTTTGACGCATATCCAAGTGTGTGTGTGGAGTGTGGCTGTGGAGGCGCGGACTCAACAACATGCATTTTTATATCAACAGTGGAAAGAACTTACTCTATCATTTCTGGTCATACAGAAAAGAATAATACATCATTCACAACTAGCCTACTTTTATTTGTGCAAAAACGATCGGACGTAAAAGTACACGGACCCAAGACTAACCTTTTCTACAAATAGCCTACATTATTTGAAATATAATAATAAGGTCCGTGTACCTTTGCGTCCACTCGTTTTTCTTTTTTTAACCCGTAATTGAAAAACGAAAAATGAACGGTTGTTAGGCTATTTTTAAAACGCAAAGTTGAACACCAAAATTTGAATTTGAATTGTAGGCCTACACACCAAATGCTGCGCAAAAAAATAAATAAACGTAGCCTATTTTCAGATTTTTGTTTATGACTTTTTTCCCGTTTATTAAATATTTGAAATATTCACAAATTAATATGGAAAAAAATAAATTTTACTGGTTTTCTAAGGCCAAATTAGAACCTGGAAATTATATTCGAATTTGTTCGTTTAAAAGTGGACATTTCAAGCTTTGTATAGGTTGGCTATATTTTGTTTCAGTTCATTTTTTCAGAGGCGCTCCAGTTGATGGCGATCATGAAAGCGCGCCCGATTCTTTTATTTTATTTTACAAAAGCACAAAGTTTTCTTGTTATTGTGAGTTTACACAAATAAAATTGTGTATTTTTATACATTTACACATAAAAATATTGTGAGTAAGGGACGGATTGCACAACCGTCACGACGGATTGTTTTGTTTTTTTCCCACAGATGGAGGGTTTTTCCCTCCATAATACGGGGTTGAAATATATATTTACCATATTCATCATTTGTCCATTTATGCTACATAATAAAAATAATACACTAGCCTACAAAATCGCATCAAGGTAGGCTATATAAGTGAACATTTGAACCATATGCCTATGTAGGCTATGTTTTCTTTTCTTTTCATTACATTATTTACGAAAGTTAACACCCAATACTTGAACAGTTTAAAGTGTAGCCTAATCTGGAAATTCAGGAAGCAGCTTCTGAATTGGGACGCAGCAAACCAGCTCTGGCCATGATCTTGGCTATTAAAGCCGAAAATACATGACTGAAACGTCCTCACCATGTCTTCCAGTAAAATATAAACAAACAAAAAATGACAATAGCCAATTCTGGATCCATAGCTGTTTATTCAATTGTATAAAATTAATTATCAGAATGGCAGCTGTACTCTCGCACCGTTGCTTGGCGCCAGGAGCGGTAATCGGGAACACCTGGTTGCCAATTTGGAAATCATGCGAAGGCTACATGGTGCGTCCTTCGAAGGACGAATAGGCTGCATCCTTCGAAGTCCGCGGCCTTCGGAGGATGCAGCCTTCACATTGGGACACAGCTACAAATGGATCCCTCTCGGGGTGCTTCTCAATATCCCCCCTCGTCTCCTCGCTCCTCTGTCCTCCATCCTATGACCCGGAAACCAATCAAGCACAGCCATCTTGAAGGACATCTCAATTCTCTAATTGCACCGCGAGGAGTCGAGGAACGAGGAGTGAGGAGGCTTTCAGAGGAGCCATGAGCAAGGATACACAGGTGTATCCTATGCGGAACTGTTCCATTGACCAAACGTGACGCACGTATATATTCTCCTCCCCCGTCACAATCTTTTTAAATTATAGTTTACCTATGCAGTTTATATAAACCACACATCTCACATATTTCAACAGGGTATCTTGCTTTATTATTATTCATTATGAATTTCTTAAATAAACAAACTTCAACAACATAAGGGCAGATCCTTTGAGTGCTGCTGATGACGCTGTGAAGTGACGCTCGAGTGATCAAGTATTCCAATGTATTAAAAAAGCTTTCATTCGATTCCTCCGTCCTCATCTTCTTTCCTTGCGTCCTTCCCTCACAACCTACAGGGGGAGGAGCTGAGGCGCTAGGAAAGGAAGCGAGGAAAGGAAACGTGGATGCACAAATAAGAAATGAGCAGCACCCTCGGTCTATCCTCCCCGATCCTACCCCATAAGTCATTGCGCGCCGGTGACGACAACAGTTTTATTTAAAAAAATTACGGATTGTTCTTGTCACCTATAGCAACTGTGACAGCTACCGATGACGAGCGTGAGTAACATTTGAACTGCACTTTTTTATATTCAACTGGGTTTTTATATTCCCGTAGTAAGGAGCCCAGGAAGTCTCCTGTTGGGGAAAAAAACAACCCGTGGCGACTGTTGTGCAGTCCGTCCCCTCAGTTTATAAACTGTAGGCTACTCACGAATTCTTTTAACAAATCGTGGCCACGGGATTCAACAAGTCCACGTGTTTATGAGGGATGCTTTGCATTGTGTTTAAACTTCATTTTTTTAAATGGATAATTTCTTCAATTTTCTAAAACTCCATTTTTGGGAGGAAAAGCTCAGTATAATAGAATAAGCAAAAAAAGACTTCACATATAAAAAAAGAAATATAGGCCTAACACAAACACATGGTTAGGTTTTATTATATAAAAATAAAACATTCATAAATTATTTTATGATTAACATATTAGCCTACTGTCTTCAGTGAACTCATTTATAGTTATAATTATAAACACAAATAATAATAATACTAATTATCATTATTATTAGGCTACATTTAGGCTACATATTTAGAAGCCGCTTTTATCAAAAAAAGGAACAAAGCAATTCGTCAAATGTCAGTCATAAAACAGGTTAGACACTAATAATACAGGGCTAAGATTATCATAAATAAACTAGATTTTGAGCATATCCAAGTGTTTGTGTGGAGTGTGGAGGCGCGGGCGCGGACACTTGCATTTTTCTATCAACAGTGGAAACAACTTAAAATAGGCTACTCTATCATTTCTGGTCATACAGAAAATAATAATACATCATTCGCCACTACTTGTAGGCCTATTTTTGCAAAAAACGAACGGACGCAAAAGTACACGGACCCAACACTAACTTTTTCTACAAATAGCCTTATTTGAAATAATTAATAATATAAGGTCAGTGTACTTTTGCGTCCATTCGTTTTTCTTTTTTTAACTTGTAATTGAAAAACGAAAAAATGAACGGTTGTTAGGCTATTTTTAAAACGCAAGTTGAGCACCAAAATTTGAATTTGAACTGTACACACCAAATGCTGCGCAAAAAAAAAAAATAATAATAATAATAATAATATATATATATATATATATATATATATATATATATATATATATATATATATATATATATATATATATATTGACGTATTTTCAGATTTTTGTTTATGACTTTTTCCCCTTTATTAAATATTTGAAATATTCACAAATTGATAGGGAAAAAATGTCGATATTACTGGTTTTCTAAGGCCAAATTAGAACCTGGAAATTAGATTCGAATTTGTTCGTTTAAAAGTGGACATTTCAAGCTTGTATATTGGCTATATTTTGTTTCAGTTCATTTTTGAGACACGTACGCTCCAGTTCACGGAGATCATGAAAGCGCGCCTGTGATTTTTTATTTTATTTTAAAAAAGCACAAAGTTTTCTTGTTATTGTGAGTTTACACCAATAAAATTGTGTATTTTTATTTACACATAACAAATATTGTGAGTACAGTTTATAAACTGAAGGGACGGATTGCACAACCGTCTCCACGGATTGTTTTGTTTTTTCCCCACAGATGGAGGGTTTTTTTCCCTCCATGATACAGGGTTTAAAAATATATTTATATTCATCATTTATATGGTCCATTTATGCTACATAATAAAAAGAATACACTAGCCTACAAAATCGCATCAAGGTAAGATATAAGTGAACATTTGAACCATATGCCCATGTATGTTTTCTTTTCATTACACTATTTACGTAAGTTAACACCCAATACTTGAACAGTTTAAAGTGTAATCTGGCAATTCAGGAAGCAGCTTCTGAATTGGGACGCAGAAAACCTCTGGCCATGATCCGGCTATTAAAGCCGAAAATACATGACTGAAACATCCTCACCATGTCCTCCAGTAAAATATAAACAAAATAATGTTTATTCAATTATATAAAATGATTTATCAGGATGGCAGCTGTACGCTACTCTCGCACCGTTGCTTGGCGCCAGGAGCGGTAATCGGGAACAAATGGATGTGCAATTCGGGAATCATATACGAAGGCTACATGCGGAGCGTCCTTCGAAGGCTGGGTAGGCTGGGTCCTTCGAAGGACGCGTTCGGAGGATGCAGCCTTCACATTGGGACACAGCTCAAGACAGGAGGACTGGGAAGTAGCCTACACAACGAAGCAAGACGAGTCTAAACGCGAAAATGAAACGAAGTAGCCTTACCCAAGCGGCTCAAATAAAAGAAAAAAGACGCCGATATGTATGTCAGAAAACGCTGCCAAAAAATGACAAACTTTTTACGCCTTCTGTTAGGGATACATGGCGCTACAGCAGCTGCAGTTAGAAGTGACGCTAGATGAGGATAACGTGTAGCGTAACGTTACATCCTACAGAAAGGGCAAAAGTAAATATGACATTTATTATGGGTTTATGTGATGATTGTTTGAAGTTCACGTAAATTAAAAGTTGTTTGAATTAAAATTTGAAATTAAATTAAAATGTATATTTTTGAAGCCTAGCTGTAGGCCCTATTAGTATCAGTGATAGGTCTACTGACCTTCATTCATAAAAAGATGCCATTAAACAAGTATTTAAAATATACTATCTTTATGTTGTCTCTGCATTCATTTGTAGATTAGCTGTGAAATTATGACATTATAAACTAGTATAAACATATAAAAAAATGTTTGTTTGTAGAATGTTTGAAATGTCAATCTCAAGTGCAATGCCAATTGCAACCTCCCTCACTCACTCATACAAAGTCAATTACTCATCTTGGCAATATTTGTATATGGCTAAAATAAGTATATGGCTGTTTGTGGGGGTTTACTTGTCTTGCTGGTTATATTGATATTGATTTGATCTTAAAAATAATAATAAACAGAGCTGGTTTTCCTGGCATTTTGACAAAGACAGGTGTTATCTGAAACCGTATTCTCTGTTGGGTTCCATCATGACTATTAGTTTGTGTAGTACTACACTTTGTGTGTTCTCTGCTTTCCATCTTCATTTTGGAGTAACGAAATGTATGCAGGGTTTAAAGGGGAAGGGTTTTTTGAGCCTGGGTTGCAAAACTACACTTACCTTGGCCTCGACATTACATACACAGGGAACCTCAACATGGCTGTGAAAGATCTGAGGGACAAAGCAAGGAGAGCTTTCTATGTGTAGCAGTAGGCCTACTTAGGCTACATCTGTCAGAGTCACTTCATATGAGGGGGAGTGCCCCTTTAATTGTGTCCTTCTGCGACATATAAGGGCGTCGCTATGAGTGTGCGTGCTCTCTGTGGCATTGTGTTTCCAGTCACTGTGTTTCCGGTGGGACGCGGGACACATGCATGTTTGTAAGGGTGGACGGAGGAGCTTTGTGGGATGCCTTCAGAGTTGATCCGTTTCATGGACTGTGTGTGATGCGCAGAAGTTTTGGTGCCGTTTGAATCGCACAACAGGTGCGGGCCGACGTGCAAGAGGCGTTATAGTGGGCTGCTGTTTTGGGTTAGCTAAACTTTTGCAGATACTCGTTATTGTCTGCTTGTTTTGGCTACCTGTATTGACATCGACTTATCAGCGTGACTTTCCTGTCGGTTTGAGGGAGACCGGTCAATACGGGTTCGCCTGCGTGCTGAATTAGCAGACGAACGAAATTAACTCTGTTTCAGTTCGCGTGGTGCATCGACACGCCGGGTCCCGTTTCATCGCTTCATTCATGGAGTTCCGAACGCTGTCACTGGATCAGCTGGACTGTTGATTATGGGCTGTGAGTAATTTGAGTTTCCAGTGCCGTTTAACCATTAGATTAGCCATCTAACTGTCCCCATCTGTTCTGCATTGTTTTGTTTTTTTGAAATATTATTTTCTTGGGAGTTGATTTTTGTGAAACTTATATTTTTTTTGTGTTGAATTATGGTTAGTATGTCATTCATGTAACGTTACCTATTTTGTATGTGAGATCTGTTTCCCTCGTTTGCTGTTTATGTGTGGCCAACCCGAGGGCGGCCTGTTGAAGGTGTTTTCTTCTTTTCGTAATATTGTTGGCTGCTTTTGCCCATTTTTTTGCCCAGCCCAAAGATTGGTTGTCGGGGTGACCGGACGCGGCACCTCGAGTTGACGAGCCAAGCTGGTGTGGTGAACTCCTTTTTAGTATTGTATTTTAGACTTGTTTGTAGTGACTGTTTTGTATATGATTGGTTTGTGTGTGTGTGTGTCACTTGGTCTTATTTTTTTCTTCCTTCAGAATTGGGGCGATCAGTGGCAAAAAGATGAGCGTCTTCCCGATTGTGGTGGTGGGTTCTTTTGCCTGAATGCTGTGCTCCGAATGCTGTGCTCATATTGAGGTGTGACGTGAGTGTGCACGTATGATTGCTGTGTCATTGCTGCCACGGGAAGCCAGCGACCAATTCTGAAGCAAGGTCTGTGTGTTATTTGTGTGGATTCTTCTTTTTGATTTATTGGTGTCTTGTTAAATAAAATTGGAAGACTTTTGATGAGAAAATAAAGTTTTTATGGTTTGTACTCAACCCAAGTCTGATACCTGACTCGCCCCGGGGTGGCGTAGTCGGTAACTTTATAACCGCCCACCTCACTTGTGGCCTAGTTGTCTGGGCTAACGTTTAGGTTGAGCGAAATTTTCTAAATCTTAGTGCATCTTTACTCGGGTCGCCACATATGCAATAAAAAGAAACATTAAAATCTATATTCCAATTGAAATCTGGCTTAAAATTTTCAAATTTGTACTAGAACCAATAATTCTATATGGTTGTGAAATTTGGGGGCCAAAACTTAATAATGAATTTGATAAATGGGACAAAACAATCTGCAGTAACAAGTTCCCAAAAGCCTCAGGACAGCAACGCCAGCTCAAGCTGACCAAACCAAATTATCAACAAGCAGAAAGAAAAATATATTGAATACTGGAAAGAAACGACTAAAACACAAAGTAAATTACAATGTTATCTGACCCTAAAAAGAGAATTCACACTGGCAAATTACCTGAGTACAATAAAATGTCCTAAACTAAGAAAAATGTTGACAACATACAGACTGAGTGAACACAGCCTGGCCGTAGAAAAGGGTCGGCACAGACAGAGCTGGCTCCCACAAGAGGAGAGACTCTGCTCACAGTGTGACAGGGGACAGGTAGAGACAGAGCTGCACTTTCTAACCTCATGCCCCAAATATAATACACTAAGACAAAAACACTTCCCAAACATTTCCCAAATATCCACCTGTTTCTGGGGGGGCGCTACTGTAAAAAATAAAGTGGGTGCAACTTCTGGCCAGGCGGCGGAAGAAGCATACCAATGGTATATTGTGTGCTATTTAGCGAAGAGGCTAGGTGTTTTCTTTTTTTTTTTTCGGATCATTTTTTTAAAACTATTTAAACTAAGTCGCAAACCTTTGAGAGATGTTGTTACGGAGCTCATGGACAACGTGTGCTAATTCAGTGGCCAATTTTATTATAGCCTACAACTATCCCATTATATAAACATCTACATGTTTTCGGTGCTGATGCAGCTATACGTGTTCATGTAACATGTAAGGGTGGCGCTGCCAATAAAACGCCTAAAAGCTGTCACAAAGAACCGGCAAAAGTAATATGATTATGAATATGTAAAATATAGCAATGATACATTTTAATTAGGCTATTTATTAATAAACAAGTGTTATCTGTGTCGATGCAGACTCGCGATCTTCACAGTAGTGAACGCGCCGGAGAAAAATGCACATTTCATATGGATTACATAGTTCACTTTCGTGGGAACTCCTATGTCTCGTCGGAGGAGTTTCCAACGAATTGGGATCACGCTAGGGAGACCAACTGCCTTCGAGTGAACTAAAACGAGCCAATAAACATTGGCATGCAAGATTTGCATTCCGCGCGCCGCCTACCAGTGCGGGTATAAAGCGGAAGCAAGCGCATACACATTTGCTTTTTGCTTCGGAGCCGACCGGTTGTGTCCTCTGAGTGAATGAGTTTCAAGAAAGTGTTTTTTTAGTGCTCAACGAGTCTGCTCTTTTTCTGGATCTCTCTGTGTTGGTGTGACGGCGCTTTAGTGATCTTCGCGAGCTCCCGGCTGCCGGTGGTGATTCACGCTATCTACATCTTTCAAAAGAGCTGTTTTCACAGCTGGTATTCGGTTGAGTGCACACAGCGGGCTTGCAGTTTCCCCGCTGTGTTGCCGCGTTGATCCCTGTGTGCTTCAGCACAATAAGAGAGCGTTCTCTAAAAGAGTAACACTGGTGAAGATCGCGTCCTTTTTCAGGATGACGTTTCATCCATGTGTTTCTGGATGCAATCGATATCTGCCACCGGTTGATGGTCACGATCGCTGTCTCTCGTGCTTGGGCCTCGCGCCCGCTGAGGCAGCGTTCGTGAACGAGTCATGTTCTCCCTGCGGGAACATGACCATCGCGATGCTTAGATCGAGACTAAGATCCCTCAAACGAGGGGGAGTCCCTTTGGAGATTCCCCGATCTAGTTCTTCTTCTGGTTCACTTCAGAAGAAGGCTACTTCGGCTAATCCCATTGGTGGTCTGAGGGTTACAGTGAGGAATGTCCAGCCGGGTGAAAGACCCCCGCAGGCTCCTCACTCCTCCCCATCGCTGCCATTGGAGCCTCCGGAGGAGCGCACTGGGCCATCTCGTGTGGTCCCAGTCGTTCCCTTCGGGTCTCCGCCGGAGGACCAGACATCGATCGCTGCATCAGAGGGAGAGCGGTCATCTTCTGGAGATGACGACCCGACTGCGTTGCCTGGTGTGGTAGCGTTAGGCGAGCCGGATCCGGAAATGGCCGCTATGCTTTCCTGGGCGGCTGCGAGTGTCGGGCTCGAGTGGAACCCTCCACCGCGTCCCGAACCCTCGCGGCTCGACGATTGGTATCTCGGGGCGGCTCGTCCTGGTACTCAGCGCCCTGCCCCGGTTCCTTTCTTTCCGGAAGTGCATGACGAGGTGACAAGGTCGTGGATGGCCCCTCTGGCGGCCAGACACAGATCGACTCCCTCACCACTCTCGATGGCGGGGCAGTGAAGGGATAAGTGGACATCCCCCCAGTGGAACAGTCAGTAGCGATGCAGTTGTTTCCTAAGACTGCGTCCACCTGGCGGGGTACCCCCACGCTCCCCTCCCGCGCCTGTAGGTTATCTTCCAGTCTGACTGGAAAGGCCTACAGCGCGTGCGGAGAAGCTGCTTCTGCCCTGCATACCATGGCGCTTCTCCAGGTCCACCAGGCAAAAGCGCTCTCTGACATGCAGGAGGGTGGTACCGACCCACGGGTGCTCCAAGAGGTGCGTACGGCGACGGACCTCGCCCTCCGGGCGACGAAAGTCACCGCACGTTCCCTGGGTCGGGCGGTGGTCCAGGAGCGACACCTCTGGCTAACCCTGGCCGATATGCGTGAGTCGGACAAGTCTAGGTTCCTGAACTCGCCCATACCCAGGGTGGCCTCTTCGGCGACGCGGTGGAGAGCTATGCCCAACAGTTCTCCGCCACCAAGAAGCAGTCGGAGGTTATCAAGAACATCATGCCTCGGAGACGGCCTGCTGCTGCCCCGTCGCCTGTGCCTCCGGCTGCTCATCACCGAGGGCGCCCTCCTACCGCCGCCTCCGCCCCTGCCCAGCCTAGGCAGCAGCCCCCTAGGCAGCAGGGTGCCAGCCGCAAGAGAGCTGCCCAGCCCCCTCGGGAGTCGTCTAAACCTCCCGGGAAGAGGAGAGGCAAACGACCCTGAGACGGGCGACCCAGAGGATGCAGTGGCTGCTCATCGGGAGGGAACCTCTGTTCCTCTCCTTCCCCCGAAGGAGGGCCGGGCGGAGAATCTTTTTTTTCCTTTGCTTTCTGTTCTGCCCAGAGTACCCAAAGTTTCAATAAAAGAGCAGTTTCTACTTCCTCTGGGTCACTCACGGTCGAGTCTGGCAGCCGAGGTCGGCCAAGTGCCTCGCCGCTCCCAGTCTCCTCCGTCTAAGAGGGTCAGAATGACAGTGTGCGCCGCCACGTTGCCTCGCCGCTCTCATTCCCCTCACCCTAGCGCTCGGACGCCAGTGACGCCGCTACGGCCTCGTCGCTCTCGTCTCCCGCTGGGCAAGGAGGTGCGGAAATCAGGATACGACGCCTCCGGGCCTCCCTCCCCATTTCCCCTCCTAGCTTCGCCTCGGGACAGCCAGCAGCTGAACGGCTCCAGGCCTTCCCTGTTGTCTGCCCCCCGGTGGAAGCAGGTAGGTGTTGCCCCGCACACCCAGACCCCTCTCTCGGCCGCAGTAATGCCTCCGGAGTCCGGTCCCTGCCTTCCACCTCGCTGCCCCTCCGCGGGTACGCCGGTGGTTCCCGTGGGCTCGTTGGTGCGGTATCTCGAAGCCTGGCTAGCACTTCCGAGACCGTCCCGATGGCCCATTCGTACCATTTGGCTCGGCTATGCAATTTAGTTTGCCCGTCGGCCTCCCAAGTTCGGGGCATCCGCTTCACCAGTATGCGGAGTGTCGATGCCTGTTTTGAGGAAGGAGATCGACGTCCTGCTGGCGAAGGACGCGATCGAGCCGGTCCCTCCAGCCGAGATGAGGTCTGGGTTCTACAGCCCTTACTTCATTGTACCCAAGAAAGGCGGTGGGTTACGGCCGATCCTGAACCTGCGAGTTTTGAATCGGGCCCTTCACAAGCTCCCGTTCAAAATGCTCACGCAGAAACGCATTTTCGAATGCATCCGTCCCCAGGATTGGTTTGCAGCGATCGACCTGAAGGACGCGTACTTTCATGTCTCGATTCTTCCTCGTCACAGACCGTTTCTTCGGTTTGCGTTCGAGGGTCGAGCATATCAGTACAAGGTCCTACCCATCGGCTTGGCCCTGTCGCCCCGTGTCTTCACGAAAGTCGTGAAGGCGGCCATTGTTCCCATGAGAGAACATGGCGTTCGCATTCTCAACTATCTTGGCGACTGGCTTATAATTGCGCTCTCGCGAGATCTGTTGTGCGAACACAGGGACTTTGTGCTCCAGAACCTCAGCCGATTGGGATTTCAGGTCAACTGGGACAAGAGCAAACTCTGCCCCACGCATAGAATCTCTTATCTCGGTATGGAGTTGGACTTGGTCAGTCAGACTGCGCGCCTCACAGAGGAGCGCGTCCAGTCAGTGCTCAATTGCCTCAAGTCTTTTCAAGGCAAGTCTCCGGTCCCACTGAAAGTTTCAGAGGCTCCTGGGGCATATGGCAGCCGCAGTAACGCCGCTCGGCCTGCTTCATATGAGACCGCTTAAGCGCTGGCTTCTCGATCGAGTCCCGAGATGGGCGTGGCAGAGCGGCACGTTCCGGGTCTACATTACCCCGCACTGTCGCCAAACCTTCATTCCTTGGTCGGACCCTGTGTTTCTACGGGCCGGAGTTCCCTTAGTCCAGGTGTCCAGGCATGCTGTGGTTTTCACCGGTGCCTCTGCCAAAGGGTGGGGGGCCACGTACAACGGGCATGCAGTTTCAGGTCTGTGGACGGGGCCTCAACTGCATTGGCACATCAACTGCCTAGAGTTGCAAGCAGTAAACTTAGCCTTGTGCCGCCTCAAGGGGCTGCTTCTACACAAGCATGTACTGGTCCGTACGGACAGCCTGCGACCGTTGCGTACATCAACCGTCAAGGTGGTCTACGCTCCCGTCGTATATCGTGACTCGCCCGCCATCTCCTCCTATGGAGTCAGAAGCATCTGAGGTCGCTTCGGGCCATTCACATCCCTGGTGCGCTCAACCGTGTAGCCGACGAGCTCTCACGGCAGCCGCCTCTTCCGGGAGAATGGCGACTCCATCCCCAGGTGGTCCAGCTGATTTGGGGTATCTTCGGAGCCGCTCAGATAGATCTGTTCGCCTCTCCGGACACGACCCACTGCCGGCTGTTTTATTCCCGGACCGAAGGATCCCTCGGCACGGATGCACTGGCACACAGCTGGCCCCGGGGCCTCCGCAAATATGCGTTTCCCCCAGTGAGCCTTCTCGCACAGACTTTGTGCAAGGTCAGGGAGGACGAGGAGCAGGTCCTGCTTGTTGCGCCGTATTGGCCCAACCGGACTTGGTTTCGTGGAACTCATGCTCCTCGCGACAGCCCCTCCTTGGCCCATTCCTCTGAGGAAGGATCTTCTTTCTCAGAGACGGGGCACCCTATGGCACCCGCGTCCAGACCTCTGGAATCTTCATGTTTGGTCCCTGGACGGGACGCGGAGGTTCTAGGTGGCCTACCAAAGCCTGTGGTTGACACCATCACTTCCGCTAGAGCCCCCTCTACGAGGCGCCTCTATGCATTGAAGTGGAACCTGTTTGTCGATTGGTGTTCTTCCCACCGGGAAGACCCACGAACTTGCCTGATCAGAGTCGTGCTTTCCTTCCTGCAAGATGGGTTGGAGAGAAGGCTGTCTCCCTCCACCCTCAAAGTGTATGTTGCCGCAATAGCCGCTCATCACGATGCAGTAGAAGGTTAGTCATTAGGGAAGCACAACCTGGTCGTCAGATTCCTTAGGGGTGCCAGAAGGTTAAATCCACCTCGTAATCCGCACCCTGTTCCCCCCTTGGGACTTAACGCTAGTGCTCAGAGCAGAGGCCCCCCTTTGAGCCATTGCAAACGGTTGAGTTTAATATCCTGTCTATTAAGACAGCTCTCCTGTTGGCTTTGGCCTCCTTTAAGAGGGTAGGGGATCTGCAGGCTTTTTCGATCGACGAATCGTGCCTTGAGTTCGGGCCGGGCCTTTCTCATGTTGTTCTGAGCCCCCGGCTCGGATATGTGCCCAAGGTTCCTACCACTCCATTTGTAGATCAGGTAGTGAACCTGAAAGCGCTGCCCCCGGAGGAGGCAGACCCAGCCCTTGCTTTTCTCTGTCCCGTCCGCGCCCTGCATTGTTACGTGGACAGAACGCAAAGTTTCAGGACCTCAGATCAGCTCTTTGTCTGTTACGGAGGCCAGCAGAAGGGAAAGGCTGTCTCCAAGCAGAGGTTAGCCCACTGGCTAGTGGATGCTATCGTCCGGGCTTATGCTTCCCAGGACGTGCCTTGCCCACTCTACTAGGAGTGTTGCCTCCTCCTGGGCTTTGGCGCAAGGCGCCTCGCTGACAGACATCTGTAGAGCTGCGGGCTGGGCGACACCTAACACGTTCGCTAGATTCTATAGCCTACGTGTTGAACCTGTTTCCTCCCGTGTACTCGCTACGGCCAGTAACGCGACGAATTAGGTTATGTCGGCTTGCTACGCCATTCCCGCCTCTCGGCCGGATACGTGCGTCTTGTTACTCCGTTGGTTCCCCAACATACGGCTAACCTCGTGAGTTCCTCCATCACCCCTTCGGCACCAGGTTAGGCGGATCGCCCGGCGCTAGGTCTATTACCTCTCTTAGGAGTTGTGTGTAGACTGCGTGGCCTACAGTGATCCCTTTCTTCGACCAATTTTCTCCACGATCCAGCTACCCTCCGGGCTAGCATCGTGTCTTTCCCTCGACAGACCATTCTGTCCTCCTTGCTGAGTACGCTCCCACCCCTTGGGCTGGGACTACCTCAAGGACTGCCATGTGTTTCACTACCCCACGGGTTAGTACACATGTGTATTCCAGTGCCTCCCTTCGGGCGGGCTTGGGCTTCCGCAGCGTTCCCTCCCACAGGTTGGGCACGCTTTCCCAGTGTTATCCATATCCACTGAGAGGGTCTTGCAGAACAGCAGTGTGATTTCCTAGCTAGCTCCTGCCAAAGACGATAAGAAACTGCCCCAGCGGGTAGCTAAGCTGGGCGCTGGAAGGGGCCAGCACGATGGCGTTTTGTTAAGGATCCCAATTCGTTGGAAACTCCTCCGACGAGACGTAGGAGTTCCCACGAAAGGGAACGTCTCGGTTACGTATGTAACCCTCGTTCCCTGAGTAGGGAACGGAGACGTCTCGTCCCGTCGCCATGCTGCTGTACCTTCGCGGAGGACTGGACACTGTCCGGCTCCTCAGCGAAAAGCAAATGTGTATGCGCTTGCTTCCACTTTATACCCGCACTGGTAGGCAGCGCGCGGAATGCAAATCTTGCATGCCAATGTTTATTGGCTCGTTTTAATTCACTCGAAGGCAGTTGGTCTCCCTAGCGTGATCCCAATTCGTTGGAAACTCCTCCGAGACGTCTCCGTTCCCTGCTCAGGGAAGGAGGGTTACATGCGTAACCGAGACGTTTTCTTTCGTTTTGAATTGTTCCGTTTAAGACATTTCAAGCGTTCTGTAGATTATATATATATATATATATATATATATATATATATATATATATATATATATATATAATTTCTCAGGTCTGTAAGGCAAGTAGACTATGCTGAGTTTCGGTTCATTTATGAGACGAGCTGCAGTTCAGGTGCCGGCGCCTCCGTGTGGTGATATTATTGTCTGCTATATTTACTTATTTATTAAATCCAGGTAATTTGTTGATGAAACATTGATTAAAATGAAGATACAATTAATACAAAACTAAATTAACTTTAAAAGGCTTAGTGCTTTCTGTCAGGGGCGCGGCTAGAAATGTTGGGCCCTATGAAAGAATATGAGGTTGGGCCCCCTACCCCACCCATTCCATTAATAAAATCGATCTCTGGGGGCCCCAAAAGTGTGTGGGCCCTTAGAATCGTCCTAACTTTTCCCCCCTTAGCGGCACCCCTGCTTTCTGTTTGAGGTCTGTAGGTCTGTTTAAAGCAGTCTTTTAGTAGGCTAACGCTTTCAGGGAACTGTCACGTCCATAACACGAAAAATAAAATAAATTGAATATTTTATTTTCTGTGGAGAGACAACCCTTCTTCATGACGGTCAACTGTTGAATGAATGAACGAGTGTCACGTCTCGCTTGTTTACCTCGAACCGGAAGACGCGCCCACTTTTGACGCAAGGCCTCATGGGACGTAGGAAACTTGTGGATACCCTGAATTCGAATCCATATCAGACACACAGAAACTCCCATACCTACTGGGAGAAATGCCCAAATGTGAAATAATTGCTGCAAAATATGTCTCCTCATGCCATAAAATGAGGACAACCAGTGGAATATCAGATGGATAAATAATTGTACAAATTTTCAAATAATTATTTTGATTGTTTGATATTTTAATACATTTTTTTTATTTTTTATATTTGATGCTGATTTTTTATTTTTAATTGTTTACTTTTATGTATCTACATATTTGTATGTCTATGCTTTGGGAATATTGTGCTATTTTACACATTCATGCCAATAAAGCTAATTTGAATTTTTGAGTTTAACCAAGTGTCACAGAAACTACAATCCAACTACTGATCCAACTAAATGGATGTCTAAGAATGTGGCAAGTATTTTCTACTTTCTGTAATGCAATGATATTTAAATGTGTTGTTTTGAAGGACTGGACAGTTTTTTTCCTTGATTTTCATACATTTTCCCAAAGGCTAACCTAATGACCTCCAGACAGGGTGTTATTGAATTCAAATTATAAAGCAGCTCTATAAAACTGGTTAACTTCACATAATAAACTAACTGGAAACCCATATATAGATAGTGGTAGAAATGCCCCTACGCACCTGGCTTAAGTCAACCTGGCGTCTGCTTCGAGACACCTACAAATTTGTACTCTACTAGACGTCTCTCCACAGGTCTCTAGTATTCCACTTCAGCACTAACACTTGGAATGAAAATCTCTCGTCTAGCCTGCGACGCACTATTAATCAGACAGACTCCAAACAATGCCTTTGAATATACTTTATTCACAACCTCATATCAATCACAGAGAATCCCACAGGCAAAAAGAATACAACAATATATATAGGATAGGTACATGGCAAAACTAACATGACATTATTCTCAAATATGATTGATTCTACGTATGTGCAATTCAGCAACACCACCCCTCACCCCTCCCCCCACACCCCTTCCCTCATGCATGATCACAGGGGGTTGAGCAGCATTTCTGTCTGGCAGGGTACTGACCATCATGGGAACAGTATTCGGCACACACTGGATTCTCTTTCAGTAGGACACTTAGCCTGTATGGATAGAGATTCAGATTTAGTCTGGCCATTTAGTGGCATTCAGCCTCAGATGTAGAGTCAAGTCACCTTTATTTATGTAGAGCTTTTTACAATACAGATTGTTTCAAAGCAGCTTTACAGAGATAACAGGAAAATAATGTTGTAATAATATTGTTAAATATAAATTAAATGTCCCCAACTAAGCAAGCCAAAAGCGACAAAGGCGAAGAAAGCCGAAAAAGGCGACAAAAACATAAGGCATGAATAGCTAGTTTTACTTACAGAGTGAATTGCATTCTAAGCATTATGCATGAACTTTAATAATTTTGTAAGATGTCCCTGAACATTATTATTGTTGTTATTATAAAATAAGAAAACTGAAAGGCAGAGAAAGCTAAACCAAACATTAATATAATAAATATATGGTAACACTTTACAATCCATTTGTTAACATTCATTTACAATCCATTTGTTAACATGAAAAATACTTTGAAAGCATTTATTAAGTAAGGAATAATTGATGACGTGCCGTTGAATTATTAGAAAAATAACGCACCGACGTGGTAATGCGGTCATGACACGAATACCTTGGGTGTGCATTATATTCATCAGACCAGAGTCAATTATTCCACTTATTTATTTATTTAGTTTATTAATCATGGAAATTATTTGTTGTTTTTAATCCTATTGTTCAACATATTTATTTGCTTGGTCAGTGTCGTTGTGGGTTTTGGTGCTTTTGCTGTTGTAGGCTTTAAGGACCTTTCAAATAACTGAAATCGCTTTGTGAATTGACAGGGACATGTAACGGTTTTAAAAAGCAAAAAGGTACTTGAGGCTAGTGCTGTATCGTGAATAATTCACGGCTGAAGGTGTTACAGCGCTTCGTGTCGTGCCTAACAATGCCCTTCAGCCATGGCTTATTCAGGATACAGCACTGCCTCTCGTACATTATTGCTAACATAATATAATATATACACAACAGTTTATTCTGGTTCTTGAATCTGATTGGCCGTAAGCCTTTTCCAATCGTGCAATATTACCCCAGTATCATGGCTGACGAGCAAACCACCATCATTTTACAAAAACTATGGTTGTTGTGTCACGGAATGTAGTTGACTTTTTTGTTTATAGCCGAGAATGTAGTCATTTAGACCTCAAATATGCAACATGCGAGTTATATATATATAACAGCGCATATTTGACTATTCGTTTAGATGTTTTCAGAGATTGAGCTCCATACTGCCTCGAGCCGCGCCGAAAAAGCGTGCAGGCTAGAAATAGAACCGACATCGTGCATGTCATTTTGACACGAATACATATTAATAAATGACATAATGTTTCAAAGTCTATAGGTTTTGACATAATATAATAAAAAATAAAAAAAGATTTTGAACACACAAAACCTTAGTTTTCGTTACTTGAAATAAACAATAATTGTACATTTTGTATTAACTTTAAAATCTATATATATAATACCTGTAAATGGAGCCGTACATTGATGTCCACCGCATGCATTGCTGCAGCATTTCTCTTGTCCGGGACACTCACTGTCATCAGCACAAAACTCTTCATTCATACAGATCATCATTTCTTCATGGCTTGGACACACTCCTGGCTTTACTGTTATACAGACACATCAGAGCGAGAAAAAAAAAGAGCCCTGATATATTGAAGAGAACAGGTAAATGTGACAATTTAAAATGATCTTCACAGAAACTCTTAATAAAAACTCTAAATAAGTTATATTTTTAAAGCATAATAAATGTTAAAATTGATAGCTTTCAATTATACTGTAATGCTGAATGCCTACAATTACTAAAATTAGGGGGGAAAAATCTATTTCATAGAGACATCAAGAGCAGTATTGGTATTAGTGATGGCCTCTTTCATAAAAAAAGATGCAATTAAACAAACATTTGAAATATTTGCTACTTTCTTTATGTTGTTTCTACATTCAATTTCAGATTAAAGGTGAAATTAGGCTCCTACAATTTTAAAAATATATATAAGAAATTGAATTCTAGGTGCGATTAATTGCACCTAATTACAGAAAATGTGCCATTAATTAGTTAATTTATTTTATCGATTAACCACACATAATAAAATATAACATAATAAAATATGACTGTTTAATAAAATATAATAGAACTATTTCGGTCTTTCTACTTTAAAATGTTATGTTTTATTGTGGGTTTTAGTTCATTTGCTCTGGTTGGCTGTGAGGACCTTTGAAATAACTGAAATTATTTGGCAAAGTGATACTGAAATGTTCGTAATGCGGTCAAGACCTGCCTGGAACTACTTTAGCCGTGCGTTTCACTGAAAATAACTGCACACCTTAGATTCTTTGTCAACCAATCAGATTCAAACATTCAACAGCGCCGTAGTATAATATAACATAAAAATACCTGTAACTGGAGCCATACACTGAAGTCCACATCCATTACTGCAGCATTTCTGATTGTTGGCACACTCACTGTCATCGGCACACGACACGAAACGTATCAGGGCACACTTTCCTGGTTTATATGTTCTGCTTGGACACACTCCTGGCTTTGCTGTTATACAGACACATGACAGAAGCCATATCACTGAATGCTGAATTAATTTTCACTGGAGTTTTTGTTTCTTTTGCTGTTGTAGCTGTAAGGACCTTTGAAATAACTGAAATCATTTGACAAAGTGATATGATATGTACGTAATGCCGTTAAGACCTGCCTAGCAATTTCTGCTAAAACCAGTGTTCGAATTGGGGGGGGGGGGGGGGCGGCTGGGGGTCCCGGACCTCCCATAAGCATCAGGGGACCCCCAGCATGCCAATTGCACACTCCCTCAAAACTTGCGACATTGTGGCATTGTGCTGTGTGATAAAGCTGCACATTTTAAAGTGGCTTTTTATTGTGGCCAGCCTAAGGCACACCTGTGCAATAATCATGCTGTCTAATCAGCATCTTGATATGCCACACCTGTGAGGTGGATGAATTATCTCGGCAAAGTAGAAGTGCTCACTAACACAGATTTAGATAGATTTGTGAATAATATTTGAGAGAAATAGGCCTTTTGTGTACATAGAAAAAGTCTTAGATCTTTGAATTCGGATCATGAAAAATGGGGGCAAAAACAAAAGTGTTGCGTTTATAATTTTGTTCAGTGTGTGTGTGTAATAATATATATATATATATATATATATATATATACTAAAACCTTCATTTACGTTACTTGAAATAATACAAACTAATAATTGTACATTTCGTATTAACCTTAAAAAATATACAATAGAATACCTGTAACTGGAGCCATACATTGACGTCCACCGCATGCAGTGCTGCAGCATTTCTGATTTTTGGGACACTCACTGTCATCGACACACAACTTTTTACCCTTCATGATACACATAATTTCTTCATAGTTTGTCCTTGGACACTCTCCTGGCTTTACTGTTATACAGACACATGACAGAGAGAAAAAAAGAACCCTTATATATTGAAGAGAACAGGTAAATGTGACAATTTAAGTGAACTAAAAACAATCTTCACAAAAACTCATACGTTGTTATATTTTTAAAGCCTAATAAATGTTAAAATTGATAGCTTTCAAGTACATTGTAATGCTGAATGCCTATAATTAATTACTAAAATTAGGGTGAAAAAATCTATTTCATAGAGACATCAGGAGCAGTATTGGTATCAGTGATGCCCTCTTTCATAAAAAGATGCCATTAAACAAACATTTGAAATATCTATTAATTTATGTTGTTTCTACTTTCAATTTTAGATTATATGTGAAATTACTACAATTTTAAAAATATAAAAGAAATTGAATTCTAGGCACGATTAATTGTGCCTAATTTCAGATAATGCGCAATTAATTAGTTAATTTATTTTATCGATTAACCGCACATAATAAAATATAACATAATAAAATACCTGTAGCTGGAGCCATACACTGAAGTCCACATCCATTGCTGCAGCATTTCTCATTCTTGGCACAGTCACTGTCATCGGCACACGACATAAAACGTATCCAGGCACATTCTTCTGCTTCATATTTTGTGCTTGGACACACTCCTGGCTTTACTGTTGTACAGACACACAGAGAAGCAATATTACTGAATAATGAATTAATTTTCACTGCAAAAAAAACATGTTTTTGGATGTTGTACCTAGGCGAAATATTATTGGAATACATTTTACTAGAAATAACTATTTCGGTCTTTCTACTTTAAAAATGTCATGTTTTATTTGTCATGGGTTTTAGTTCTTTTGCTGTTGTTGGCTGTGAGGATCTTTGAAATAACAGAAATTATTTGGCAAAGTGATACTGAAATGTTCGAAATGTGGTCAAGACCTGCCTGGAACTACATAGCCGTGTGTTTCCCTGAAAATAACTGCACACCTTAGATTCGTCGTCAACCAATCAGATTCAAACACTCAACAGCACCGTAGTATAATATAATAAAAAAAATACCTGAAACTGGAGCCATACACTGAAGTCCACATCCATTGCTGCAGCATTTCTCGTTCTTGACACAGTCACTGTCATCGGCACACGACACAAAACGTATCCAGGCACATTCTTCTGCTTTATATTTTGTGCTTGGACACACTCCTGGCTTTACTGGCTTTACTGTTGTACAGACACATGACAGAGAAGCCATATCACTGAATGCTGAATTATTTTTCACTGTAAAAAAAAACATTTTTTTTTGGAAGTTGTACCTAGGCTAAATATTATTGGAATACGTTTTACTAGAAATAACTATTTCGGTCTTTCTACTTTAAAATGTAATGTTTTATTTGTCGTGGGTTTTAGTTCTTTTGCTGTTGTTGGCTGTGAGGACCTTTGAAATAATAATATAGTAATAATTATTTGGCAAAGTGATAAAGAAATGTTCGTAATGTGGTCAAGACCTGCCTGGAACTACTTTAGCCGTACGTTTCCCTGAAAACGCATTCAACTGGAAGAAGGGGGCGCTAAATTCTCTTGCATACCCCCCCCCCCCCCCCCCCCAAAACAAAAAACTCTTCCCAGATAGCACACGTACATCTGCAAGATACCTGTTAAAGATCAGTACATCTGGAAAGCATCTTCTGTTTACTAACATCTGACAGACATCTTTAAGATGTCAGTTTAACAAACATTCTAAATCATTACATCTTAAAGACATTTTCTAAACGTCTATTTGACATCTGACAGGAAACGTCCTATAGACGTATTGCAGATGAGCAAACACTCTAAATAATACGTCTTCCAGAAGTAAACATGCACATCAAATAGACGTCTCCGTGATGTACGTGTGCTATCTGGGTTAATGGTGCCCCTGCCCGTAGCATATATAATATAATATAATATAATATAATATAATATAATAGGCCTACCTGTAACTGGAGCCATACATTGACGTCCACCGCATGCAGTGCTGCAGCATTTCAGATTTTTGGGACACTCACTGTCATCGGCACACAACTCTTTACCCTTCATGATACACCTTACTTCTTCATAGTTTGTCCTTGGACACAATCCTGGCTTTACTGTTATACAGACACATGACAGAAGCCATATCACTGAATGCTGAATTAATTTTCACTGGAGTTTTTGGTTCTTTTGCTGTTGTAGCTGCAAGGACCTTTGAAATAACTGAAATCATTTGACAAAGTGATATGACATGATATGTACCTAATGCAGTCAAGACCTGCCAAGTAATTTCTGCTAAAACCAGTGTTCAAAATTACCTTGGGGTCCCCCAGTTTTTCATCAAAACTAAAATACTATAAACATAATATATGATGTAATATCTATTTTTCAAAGTATGAAAAACTTCCACTCCCATAAGAAGCTACTCCAAATTAGATTTGCGTCTGAAAATACTCAAGTGCGCCACACGCTGTTTTCTGAAGGAATTCAAGTCAAATCACCTTCGTTTATAGTGCTTTTAACAATGGACTGTTTCAAACCAGCTTTACAATGATAATAGGAACTTAAAGTAACAGGATTTTTTGGGTTGTTGTAGTCTAATATGTAGTCATTGTTCATTGCCGAAGTATTTTTTGCCGCGACAAATTAATCAGTCCTTTATGCCTGGCTGCCTGCACATTCATTCACTGAGCTCACGGCTGTTGCAACTTGCGCTCTCTTCACGACTCAACCTCCACGGGCAGTTTTTAATGTTTAATCAGACAATAACTACAAGATTTTGCTTTAGTATAATTTTCGGGACAATCAGGTCCATATCATCTGTATCTTCCAGAGAAGTCTCTATCGACTGAACAGCCCAAGAGTGATCGACCTAGTTACAGAAGAGCAGAATCAGGGCACCCTTGCTTGTGTGATAAGATAACTCATATATCTTAGGCTTATGTTGTGAATATAAAAACAGTAACTAAATGGGTATTTTTATCATCTTGGTGACATTTCTGCCCCACTAATGTGTTGGCTGTGACATGGGAGAGAGAGCACATACAACTCTTCAGATAGCAGAAATGGTCATTCTCTGTAAAAAAAATTAATAAATTAACGTTAGGCATGAACATGAGAATTTATCAAGATCTTTCTAAATGTGCGCTCTTTTGGAAATAAAAAAAAAAAACTTTAATGAAGCTATTTTAAGTAGCCATAGCAATGTGATCACAATGTTGCAGATGCAATTCAATCGGTTTATGCCATTTGATTATGGCACCAAAGCTTGCAGTCAGACTATTATCCAAGGCTGGCCTGTTAAAAAAAAAAAAATAGCCCTGTCTAGCGCTGGTCAGCTCCCGACTGAGCAGGGTTCCATGGGGTGCCAATGGTAAGTCAGCCATGGTCAATGCCTAGTTAAGTCAGCCATGGTTAATGCCTAGTTTGTTTCAGCATTTGTAAGTCAGTAGTTTTGCAATGTGTTTCAAGCTTTTTCACATTTATCTGCTTCAAATCAAAGTAGTTTAGAAATCTACTTTATCCCTAAACTGATCTAGTTTCGTATTTTAAAAAAAAGGTGTGTAACGAGTTGTAAATTACCAATTTTATGAAATGTTTAGTTGATTCTGAAGGCTAATCGCTTCAACCAACGGTGCAAGTGGTAAGCGTTTTGCTTTTCTTTGCTTTACCCCGAGCTTAAAGTAATAAATAACTGTGAAAAAAAGAGCAGTATATTTGGTGAGTAGTGTATAGTTGGTGAGATTAGCCTACTATATTTCCATGTCAATCCGTGTTTTTTGACCACGAGCCATACCCTGTTACTTTAATTCAACGCGTGCAGCACAGAGCAAATAGACTCGAAACGATTGCTGCACTGTTGTATACGCACCGCTGCTGGAAAACATTGCCGGACTACATCCGCGTTCAGTGTGTCTAACCTGTTAACATGGGTAGGGAAAAATAGGCACAGCTACGCACTGCAAACGGATTATGTGTGAAACAGGCGTCAGTCCTTTCAATATAAAAGTCTTCTCCTGACTCATAATATGACAATTTATATATTTACAAAGTTCATCTGTCACTGGACACCTGTACTGTTACAGGTTTATGCATTTCTTTAGGCTGCGTAATTAAGTTAAATAACCTGGATCTCACCTGTGTGTCGTCCTAGAACAGCTTCCGTTGTGCTCAAGCATCCAGACAGACACAATAACACAGCGCAGTACACTCGAGCTGTCATCCTCTCCATCCGCGATTTACAATGAATGAACTGCTGGAAAATCAGGCCTACTTGTCTCACTCAGGATGAAAGAGTATTAAAGTTAGCGCTCAACCAATGGCTTGAGTTTGAGGCGGGATGATCTGTTTTGGCGAACAAAAGAACACGTCCGCGCCTTTTAAAAAGTTCCAATGAGGTCAGAGAGCTCCTGGCTATATGATGCCTAACGGGAGAGCTCTAGGCTATATGAATAATATGATGCCAAACGTGTTTTTCCAGAATACACAAACTAGTTTTGAATGACCTCAAAGGAGTATACTTTTCATCTACACAATAGTTTGATTTAGATGATATCCAATACAAGCCCACCGGACAGTCTTTTATGACAGTGTATGCGGGTTGACCAGGGCACTTCAATCCCAAATCTGAAACTAATCTGTTGTGCAATAATAATTAATTAATTAATAATAATAAAAGTGAACTAAATGGAAACCCCTCATTTTTGCATATAGTTTTAGCGGGCAGTTTTCGCCCTAAGGAATTTTGAAAGAAAGAAAGAACGTGTTTCAACGTTTACTCACTGTGGGCTACTTTAATATTTTGGCAGCAGTCATGCTTATCAGCCCTTGAATTTAACCCTTTGTAAAATACTACTAATAATAATACTACTAATAATAATATATATATATATTGTTTGTATAAATACACTCTATACATTGCTTTAAAACAGATTATGCATTAAAAGTAATGCATCCAGTGGAATGCTGCAAAGTTTTATATTACCACTAGATGGCAGGTGTATAAAAATGAGCCGTAGGTGTTTGTTACCAATGCAATGCAGTGTAAGAAAATCACATCGAATGGGCCTTTTATTGTGAGGAACCTTCAATCGAGGAGCTTGAAAGAAACACAAATAATATTTTCCATTACCTATGTGCAGTACAAATTTATGCAGTAGCCTAGTATGTTCCTGCACAACCTGAGGCTGCAGTTTCAGGACCCCAGTTCTAGGACCGCAGTTCCAGGACCCTAGTTTTTTTGTGACAGCGCCACCTACTCAACTGGATGATATAGCGGTGGTTGCAGTTTCAGGACCGCAGTTCTATGAACCAGGTGGTTTAGTTTGTACATAGTATCAAGAAATTAAATCTCAGGAGAATTTTTTTTAATAAAATGTGTTTTTTTTTTTAATTTAAAATGCATCAGAGGTTAATTACAAAGTGTGTACACAAAGTGAGTCACAATTTTAAGTTTAAACAAATGAATTTACACAAAATATAAATGAAAAATGTATATCAATCTTTAAAAAACTGAATCAGAGTAAGTCTTAGTTTCTTGAATTATACTCTATATTGATTAACCTCCTTAAGTTTAACTAATTAGCTTATTATCAGGTAAAATAAAGATGGAATCAGCAAATGCAGTCACTAAATTACAGTCATATATTTTAAAGGTTGTAGAGAGGCAAGATATGACTCAAGAATGATTCACAGCACCAAAAATACCCCCTTTTTCATCAGTTGCTGCACAGACAGAATGGCTGTAGGATTCAACTCTGAGAGAGAGAGAGAGAGAGAGAGAGAGAGAGAGAGAGAGAGAGAGAGAGAGAGAGAGAGAGAGAGAGAGAGAGTATAAATAAGAAACATTTGTTTGACATGTTCAACTGAAATGTATATCTCTGATTTAATACTTATGCACTGTTGGAGTTGTAGAGAGAGAGAAAGCCTAACAGAATATTCATGTTACTGACGTCTAATTCCAAATTTGTAAGTAGCCTATATAAGAGCAATACCCAATTGAATGGTCTCCCTTCTTTCCTCAATTGTTTGTCAATTTTTCTCTTAAATTCTTCCACTTCACTGAAAAAGTTAACAGAGAACAACCACTGTTGTGTTAACATAAATATCAGTAACAAAAGGGTGCACTGGGCATTGTGCAAAAATAATTAATGATCTACTCTGACCTGTAATGATAATCCGGAGCAGAAAGGAAGACCTGCTTAGCCTTCTGCAAGGAGACATTCCGGACGACAGCCAGGGCATATATGATGGCCTATGAAAAACGTTAATATAAATATACTATTATACCATAACTGAACAGCAAGCCATTATACATGGGTCATTTAGTAAGTGCAGGAACAGGACACACAAACACATTACATGGTTCGGCATACCTCTGGAAAAAGAACACCACAGATGAACTGCACTTCATCTGTGTAGCTCAACTGTGTTGGTATCCTATCCAGCACTCCTCTAAGATAAGAAAACAAGATGTCCTGTTGTCGAGGTAGACAGGCACACGGGAAGAGGTTACCTTATGTAACCACTTAGAGGGCTTCCCGTTGAGTACACCCTATGGGCAAACCGTGGTACAAAAACAATTATTTTTAAGGAATTGATACATTTAAGATAAAGATACAATAATTTGCAGCATAGTTAAAAAATAATGTTAATGTTTTCCCTAGTTAAGGCCCTTGGTGAATCTTTACTGTGAGTTAGTCTGTAAAGACGACTCATTTAATGACTTAATAACCACATACAACCTGGATTTTATGTTGCTAAATGAAACTTGGCTAGAAGAAAGCTGCAGTGCAACAGTCCTCAATGAAACAGCCCCTCCTAACTTTAGTTTTATGAGTGTCTGCAGAGCTGTCAGAAGAGGCGGAGGTTTAGCTGCTCTTTATAAAGATGTCTATCAATGTAAGCAAATATCTTTTGGGAATTACCCGTCTTTCGAATATCTGGGTACTGTGTTAAAAGGTGCTCCATGCATTTTACTTATCATTGTTTACAGGCCTCCAAAATACTCTCCAACTTTTGCTGAGACTTTTACTGAACTGTTATCAACAATTTCCTCAGAGTTTGACTGCTTTGCCATTGCTGGAGATTTTAACATTCACATAGATAATGCAGAAACCAATAGGGCAAAAGAAATCAAAACTGTTTTAAAAACTTTTGATCTGACTCACCATGTACATGGACCCACACATAATCGTGGACACACTCTAGATTTACTTATCAGTAAGGGTCTAAACATTTCATCAATTGTTATTAAGGATGTAGCACTGTCTGAACATTTTTGTATTTTCTTTGATATATTGATCTCTCCTGCCATTGAAGCTAGTTCTGTGTCTGTCAAGAATGAGAGCACTAGTGTACTATTTATCAAGGCTATATCTTTAACACCAAGCATATCTGCTGACTGTTGATTTTCTCCTTGATTCTTTTAACTCGAAAGTTAAGAGTGTAATTGATGATATTGCTCCTGTGAAAGTCAGGAAGAAGAATGGCAGAAAAAAAGCACCTTGGAGAAACTCAACAGCAGTGCAAAATATGAAAAGACAATGCAGAAAAGCAAAGCGCATGTGGCGGAAGACAAAACTTGTAGTCCATTATAACATCTACAAAGACAGCATCCATGCTTTCAATAAGGAACTAGGCAAAGCTAGACAGACTTTCTTCTCGGATATTATAAACAGCAATATAAACAACACGCGCACTCCTTTTGCTACTGTAGAGAGACTGACAAACCCCCCAAGCCAGATTCCCAGTGAAATGCTCTCAGAGAGCAAGTGCAGTGAGTTTGCTTCTTTCTTCTCTGAGAAAATCAATAACATCAGAAAGGTGATCAGCTCCTCCTTGAGTTGCGCTGGGATCAGGCAGATCAGACAACAGCCTGAGAAAGTCGTTACTATGTCTGATTTCGAAGAAATTGATGGGAAAATTTTGGAAGAAACCGTACAGCACCTAAAAACATCAACCTGTGCCCTTGATGCACTTCCCACATCTTTTTTCAAAAATGTGTTACACAGCTTAGAAGCAGATCTCCTAGAAGTGGTAAATGCCTCACTTCTCTCTGGGAGTTTTCCGAACTCTCTGAAAACTGCAGTTGTATAGACCGATAAACTATAGACCGATCTCAAATCTTCCTTTCATAGGCAAGATCATTGAAAAAGTTGTCTTCAATCAGCTGTACAAATTCTTAAGCTCAAACGGATACTTTGACAATTTTCAATCTGGTTTCTGACTGCATCACAGCACAGAGACAGCGCTCATAAAGATAATAAATAATATTCGCTTAAATACTGATACAGGCAAATTATCAGTGCTGGTACTACTCGACCTCAGTGCTGGATTTGACACTGTCGATCACAACATACTTCTTGACAGGCTGGAAAACTGGGTCGGGCTTTCTGGGATAGTCCTAAAATGGTTCAGGTCATACATAGGAGGCAGAGGTTATTATGTGAGTATAGGAGACCATAAGTCTGAGTGGACACCCATGACATGCGGAGTCCCTCAATGCTCAATTCTTGCGCCACTCCTATTCAACCTGTACATGCTCCAAATAATTAGCAAAATAATGAGAAAGAACCAAATCGCTTACCATAGCTATGCAGACGACACACAGCTCTACTTATCCCTATCGCCTAACGATTACAGCCCCATTGACTACCTTTGCCAATGCATTGATGAAGTAAACTATTGGATGTGCCAAAACTTTCTTCAGTTAAACAAAGACAAAACTGAAATCAATCCGTTTGGAAACAAAGATGAAGTTCTCAAGGTGAACGCATACCTTCAGTCTAGGGGTCAAACAACTAAAAATCAAGTCAGGAATCTGGGTGTGTCTCTAGAGTCAGACCTTAGTTTCAGTAGTCATGTCAAAGCAATAACTAAATCAGCATACTATCACCTTAAAAATATTGCAAGAATTAGATGCTTTGTTTCCAGTCAAGACTTAGAGAAACTTGTGCATGCTTTCATCACCAGCAGGGTGGATTATTGTAATGGACTCCTCACTGGCCTTCCCAAAAAGACCATAAGACAGTTGCAGCTCATACAGAACGCTGCTGTCAGGATTCTGAGCAGAACCAGAAAATATGAACACATCACACCAGTCCTCAGGTCTTTACACTGGCTGCCAGTTACATTTAGGATTGACTTTAAAGTATTATTACTGGTATGTAAATCATTCAATGGCCTAGGACCTCAATACATTGCAGATATGCTCATTGAATATAAACCCAACAGATCACTCAGATCATTAGGATCACATCAGCTAGAAATACCAAGGGTTCACTCGAAGCATGGCGAGTCCGCCTTTAGCTACTATGCCAGCCGCAGCTGGAACCAGCTTCCAGAAGAGATCAGATGTGCTCCTACAGTAGTCACATTCAAATCCAGACTCAAAACACATCTGTTTAGCTCTGCATTTACTGAATGAGCACTGTGCCACTGTTCGTCCGACTGTTTGTACTGTATTTTATTTTATGTTTTAATTACTCTGATTTCATTTGATTATTTCAGTATTTTATATTTTATTCTAAACTGTTTTAATTATTTTGATTTCTTTTGATTATTCTAATTTCTTCTATGTAAAGCACTTTGAATTACCATTGTGTATGAAATGTGCTATATAAATAAACTTGCCTTGCCTTGATTAAAGATGAATAAACGCGAACATTGTTAAAGTACCACCAAATGCTCCTCAGATCCCTGTAACTTTACAATAAAGTTCACCAGTCTCTTTTCTTCTGCTGTGTGTTCATTGACAGCTTCAATGTGGGCTGGGACTTTCTCAGAGATAGCACTCTGTCTTGGAACTCTGTAGACAGGCTGAAGAGTTCCTTGGACCAAGCTCCTGGCCTCATCAGTCCAGAAGGCAAAACGCTGACCATGCCTTTCAAACATTAAGAAGATTAATCTAAAGCACCGCATAGGCAAAAGCATACAGAAATGTCTGATTGACTGGAAGGTGTGGTTTAAAACGTCCCGGGTTACGTATGTAACCCTAGTTCCCCGAAGGGACGGACGCTGCGTGAAATCGCAGTGGGAACGCCCTTCAGCGTGACGCGTCTGAAGCATGAATGAAATCAGTCAATGGAGAGATGGAGCGTCATAGCGAGTGACGTCATCGACCAGGAAGCTATAAATATCCCCTATGCACACAATACGCCAGCTTAAAGTTACTGAAGCAAGCGACTCAAGGGGATGCCGGGAGAATGGCAGGACACGCAGCGTCCGTTCCTTCGGGGAACTAGGGTTACATACGTAACCCGGGACGTTCCCCTTCAGGGACTACCGCTGCGTGAAATCGCAGTGGGAACGTAATACCCACATCCCCATACGACCAAATCCCCGTCGTGTGTCATTAGGAGACACAAACCGACGAGAGTACCTGAGCCCCGGGAGTGGAGCTAAGATCAAGGGAATAAAACCTAACGAAAGTGTCCGGTGAGGACCAGCCTGCCGCATCACAAACGTCCTGAAGAGAAGCTCCTGAAAGAAGAGCTGTAGAGGCAGCCATACTCCTGGTGGAATGAGCCCTTACAGCCAAAGGTGAAGGCTGATGAGCCGAACCGTAAGCAAGCGAGATGGCCTCGACCACCCACTTGCTCATCCTTTGCTTAGATGCCGGACACCCTTTCTTAGGTGACCCAAAACAGACAAACAGTTGTTCCGATCTCCTCCACAGGGAGCTCTGTGGACATAAGCATCTAAAGCCCTAACGGGGCTCAGCAAATTAAGTTTCTTCTGGTCTGACGTCAGAAAAGGCGAACTATAGGTCTAACAAAAGTAGTTGGCACCTTAGCAACATAACCTGGTCTCGGACAGAGAAAGGCCTTAACCATACCAGGAGCAAATTCCAGGCACGAGGGTGCCACCGAAAGTGCTTGAATATCTCCAATTCTTTTTAGAGATGAGATAGCGAGAAGAAGGAGAGTCTTTAGTGTAAGAAACTTTTCCGAAACTTCCTTGATGGGCTCGAAAGGAGCTAGGGAGAGACCTTCTAAGAAGATGGCCAGATCCCAAGCTGGTACCCTCGTGTGAACTGCAGGCCTCAGCCTCAAGGTGCCACGAAGGAAGTGAGATACAAGTGGGTGTCTCCCGAGAGAACCTCCGCTCGAAGGGGCGTGGTAAGCAGCTAAGGCCGCCACGTACACCTTCAGTGTGGAGTTGGATAACCCTGTGGAGAGACGGTCCTGCAGGAAAACCAGCACTGTACCAACCGGGCAGTTAACTGGGTCCTGCTGGCGCACTCCACACCAAGAGGTGAAAACTTCCCACCTCGCGGCATATAACTTCCTCGTGGCGGGAGCTCTGGGTTGGAGGATGGTCTCAACGACCTCAGTCGAGAGACCAGAACCTATGAGCTGGGCCCCCTCAGAGGCCAAGCCCACAGCCTCCATAGTTCTGGGCGGGGGTGAAGGATCGACCCACTTCGCCTGAGAGAGTAGATCTCTTCTGATCGGTATCTCCAGGGGAGAGCCGTCGAGGAGAGACACTAGGTCCGCAAACCATACTCGGGCCGGCCAGAACGGGGCTATTAGCAGAAGACTGAGCCCGTCCCGGTGAACCCTCTCCAGAACTCCCGGGAGCAGAGTGATCGTGGGAAAAGCGTACAAACGTGACCTCGGCCACAGATGTACCATCGCGTCCAACCCCAGTGGGGCTGGCAGGCTGAGAGAGAACCACAGTGGACAGTGTGATGTCTCTCGGGAAGCAAATAGGTATACCTCGGCACTACCGAAATGTTCCCATAGGATGTCCACCACCTCGGGGTGAAGACTCCATTCCCCGGGCCTCGGCCCCTGCCTTGACAGGATGTCTGCTCCCTGATTTAAATACCCCGTGAGATAAATAGCTCTCAGAGAAAGAATTTTCCCCTGGGACCATAGAAGGATCTGACGTGCCAGTTTGTAAAGAGGGCGAGAACGCAGACCCCCCTGATGGTTGATATAAGAGACCAACGATGTGTTGTCTGTCCGGACAAGAACATGGTGGCCCCTTAGGTGTGGGAGGAAATGTTTCAGTGCCTGAAACATTGCCAACATCTCTAGACAATTTATGTGCCATAGACGGTGATGGTCCTCCCACAGACCCTGAGCTGGGCAACCAATCATGATCGCCCCCCCCACCCCGTGAGAGAGGCATCTGTCGTTAGCATAACGCGACGACAAGGAGCTCCCAACACAGGGCCTTGGTACAGAAACCGAGGATCTTTCCGCAGAACCAGGGCTCGATGACACCGTCGCGAACTCATGATCATGCGAAGCGGATTTCCCCTCGGGGAGAATCCCCTGGTTTTGAGCCACCACTGTAACGGTCTCATGTGCAGGAGGCCAAAAGGTCTCTGGACCTAACAGTCTCTGGAACTGTTTTACAGTGGATGACTGGCCTAGCTTGACCTGATCAACTGCGGCGAGAATCGAAGCAACACGAGCAGGTGACAACTGTGCCTGCATCGTCGTCGAATCCCACACTACACCGAGAAAAGTGGTTCTCTGTAATGGAGAAAGAACACTCTTCTTGGCGTTGAGCCTCAACCCCAACCTCTTGATGTGAGCAAGAACGACATCTCGATGCCGAACCGCCTGTTGTTCTGATTGAGCTAGAATTAGCCAGTCGTCTATATAGTTCAGAATACGGATGCCCTGCAACCTCAGCGGGGCTATAGCCGCATCCATACACTTTGTGAACATGCGGGGTGGCAATGCTAGGCCGAACGGAAGAACCCAAAATTGGTAAGCTTCGCCCCCGAAAGCGAACCTCAGGAACTTTCTGTGTTGAGGGAGGACAGATACGTGGAAGTAAGCGTCCTTTAGACCTATCGTGACGAACCAGTCCTCGGATCTGATTTGTGACACGATCTGCTTGAGAGTGAGCATCTTGAATTTGAGCTTCCCAACAGCGCGATTTAAGAGACGCAGATCTAGAAAGGGACTCAGCCCTCCATCTTTTTTCGGAACGATGAAGTACCGGCTGTAGTATCCTAACTCCCTGCTGGGTGGAGGAACCCGCTCTATAGCTCCTTTTTCTCTATAGTATTCAGGACCCACTGAGAAACATTGGGGAGAATTTTCCATTCCGCCAGGAACTGTACTAAGGGAACCAGCCTCTCGAGGCTGGACTCTGGATGAACATCCCGAGTGACAGACACAGCGCCCTGTAACGTACTGGCAGGGAACAGCTGGTCTGGGCACTCCACAACCCTCCTCGGAGGGGGCGAGCGTCCCTCGGGAAATCGCTCGCCGAGTCTCTCTACGCCCTGAGGGCATCGGGAAAGACAGGGCACCGTGTTTTTGTGCAGTGAACTCAAGTCTACCACAATGGGGACCACCCTCAGAGTCCTGACGTTCAGCATGTCAGGATTTTTTCGCCGTTGCCTTTTTGGCGATAATGACTGTCCTCAGATCAGCCCTACCCCGAGAAGGTCGCGCCGGAGAGTGCCCCGCCTCGTCCATCCAGTTTCTCTGCGGGGGGGCACGAGACGCGACACTCCGTTTCTGCTGCGCTCTTTTTGAAGTACTCGGCGGCTGGGACTGCCCTCACTCAGCAGTCCCAGCGACACGCACTTTAAGGGGCATAAATTTCTGAAAAGCAGCCGCCTGTTTCTTCTCTTCCTGGAACCTCTCTGTGACAGAGTGAAGAGCGTCACCGAAGAGGTCCGCAGGCGAAACTGGAGCATTTAAAAGGAGAGTCTTATCTTTCTCCTTCATAGAGGTCTGACTCAACCACAAGTGTCTCTCTGTGGCCACCATGGCTGCCATAGACCGGCCGATAGATTTAGCGGTCTCCTTGGTGGCCCGGAGAGTGAGATCAGCAGTCTGCCTGAGCTCATTAAATCATATCAACAGAAATTTCACCCCCCTCACAAGCATCTTTAAGCAGGTCAGCCTGATAAGCCTGCATAATGGCCACAGTGTGTAGACATGCAGCCGCCTGACCCGCCGCCGAGTAAGCCTTCCCCACTAACACAGAAGTATTTTTTAGTGGCTTAGAGGGCAGAGCCGGTGCTTTCAGTGAAGATGACGAAGCAGGAGAGAGATAGCTAGCGAGCATCTCCTCTGCCTTCGGCATGGTCACATACCCTGAAGCTTTTGCACAAAAAATGTTTCCATAAGCATTAGACTGGTTCGTATAAATTCTGCTTGATACAGGTCTGACCCAGGTCTTCGAAACCTCAGAGTGAAGATCTGGGAAGAATGGTAAGCACCGGCGAGAAGGCTGAGGACGGGCAGACAGAAATCTATCATCTAATTTGCTTTTATTACTAGACTCCTGCCTATCAGTTGGCCAGTCGATGCTGAGCTTTTCAACAGCCCGAGATAACACATCTATCAGCCCCTCTTCAGCAGTATGCTGGAGTGACGAGTCAGTTTCTTCTGATGCAAAACTTTCGATATCGAGCTCCTCAGAACTGGATAATCTAAGTTCGACATCATGTGCCTCGACCCGGGCAGAAGTAACCGCCGCAGCGCGTGCTTCCAGAGCCGGGTGAGAGGCACTAGATCTCGCCGGAGATAGCTGAGATAGGGCGGAGCCCGTCTCAACGTCGCCAGTGAGATCCATCTGGAAGCCCCAAGTCAAGCGCCGCCGCTCTGCCTCAACAGAAGCGGGACCCGAGCCTTGGGGAGCTCGCAGCAAACCACTCTCCTCGAAGATTGATCGCCGCGAGCGCAGAGTTCTCAAGGGAAAACGCTTGCAATGCTCACAATCGACCCCCTCGAGAGCCGACTGGGCATGCTGCAATCCCAAACAAGCAACACACAGCTGATGTGTATCCCCACCCGTGATGTATCGTGTACAGGGGGAAACACACTTTCTATATTGCTCGCTCGTCACTTTAACACTCATATTGGTTTTTATTTATTTATATATATATATATATATATATATAGTGAGAAACTCCTGTCTAAACAGACAAACACAATCAATAGATTTCAGACACACACAGAGCTTGCTGAAGTAACAAAAAGCTGGCGTATTGTGTGCTCAGGGGATATTTATAGCTTCCTGGTCGATGACGTCACTCGCTATGACGCTCCATCTCTCCATTGACTGATTTCATTCATGCTTCAGACGCGTCACGCTGAAGGGCGTTCCCACTGCGATTTCACGCAGCGGTAGTCCCTGAAGGGGAACTTTTTTAAGCTCAGACAGTTCCAGTCTGTTTGTTTACCAAAATTAATGCACTACCTATAAAGAATTGTGACCATGGTACCATATAGTTGCAGCTGCATACAGTGTGAGGCAACTATTGTAAACATTTCCTATATGCCTTACTTAGCTAAATGGATGATGGCTGACAGTCATTATTCATATCTGGTGAATATGGCGATTTTGATAAATGAGCCAAGGCACAAAATGAACAATCAACTGTAGATGATAACAAAAATAATTGAATCAAAAAACAGCACAATGTATTAAAACCAGCAAGCGTTACAGAAATTAACATATATTGTTTAGTGGTGTCATACCCTTCTATTTTGAAGCGCTCCATCAGAAGAAGACGTGGTGTCTTTCGAATGGAAGGCATGTCCATCTGAAAGATGTGTGACAGTGATGAGGAGAATCTTTATATTCATAATGTATCCCTTTTCTTCATTATGAAGAGTGTGCACACGGACAACATGTAAGTGAGAAATTTCCTTTTATATATATATTTTTTAAATCAACTAACCTCCTGGAAGTCAAACCCCACAACCGTCACAATGCAAAGGGTATACTGCAATAGAAACAACGGAAAACATTTTATTCACAATGTTGACAGAAACTTGTTGGCAAAAAAAAAAAAAAACTGAGACCTTTCCATTAGCATGAAAACCCTGCAGTCATTTCCACAGTTCTGGCGTGGCAACCCATAAAAGCAAAAATTTGTGCAAGATTTCTACAGAAAAATTATTTAAAAAAATGAAAAGGATAAGAACGTAGCAGAAATATATCAGTACAGGCTATAAGAACGTAGCCAAAATATACCAGTACAGGCTATAAGAAAGTAGCCAAAATATACCAGTACAGACTATAAGAACGTAGCCAAAATATAAATTGAATATAAATTGCTATATGAACATGTCAAACAGCATGCCTCATTTGTGAACCAAAAATGGCTCTGTACTCAGCATCACCAAATGTGCATTGTGTACCGACTCGTGCATTGCATAATTGCATAGAGTCTAAAATGACCATCTCTCTCATGAGTGGCTTCATGATCTATAATGTGGTATTTGGTAAAAGATACACAACATTTTACAAGTCATTAGAAAAAAAGTAGAGCTGGAATTCACAGTTTGAATTTTCATTATTTAACAATTACCACTACATGTACTGTCTAGTATCTTGGAACAGTACCAATCCCTTACAGAGAGAACGAAGTTTTCTGGCCCAATTGAGTCGGTCCATGCCGGTCACCAACACCAACAAGTCTTTCATGTCGAAATCCTCCTAACATTAATCAAATGTGTTGTCATTGTCATGTGTTGTCATTGTCGTTTTTGTAACCACTTACATATTTTATTTCATTTTATTTTATGCATGTTCCATATATACTATGTCTTTTCCCTACTGTAAATTTTTATATATATATGCCTATATACATTTATATATATAGAGTTCAGAATCGCCAGTTCAGAATGCTCACGACCAGGAAAATCCTCGCTAAGATTTGCCAAGGGGACTGGTTTCTGTCAATAGATCTGAAAGACGTGTATTTTCAAATACAAATAGCGTCACGTCACAGGCGATTCTTGAGATTCGCCTTCGAGGGCCAGGCATATCAATACACAGTCCTGCCGTTCGGGCTGTCCCTGGCACCCTGTACATTTACAAAGTGCATGAACGCGGCTCGATCACACTCAGAGCTCATATAACACAGGACCATATTACATTTACATTTACATTTATTCATTTAGCTGACGCTTTTATCCAAAGCGACTTACAATTGCTATATATGTCAGAGGTCGCACGCCTCTGGAGCAACTAGGGGTTAAGTGTCTTGCTCAGGGACACATTGGTGTCTCACAGTGGATTAGAACCCGGGTCTCTCAAACCACAGGCCTGTGTCTTATCCACTGCGCCATCACCACCCAAACACCTCAATTATTACTTAAACACCTCGAGAATCTAGGTCTCACAGTCAATTGGGCGAAAAG
The DNA here is from genome assembly GCF_051911475.1 of Siphateles boraxobius. Classification (NCBI taxonomy): domain Eukaryota; kingdom Metazoa; phylum Chordata; class Actinopteri; order Cypriniformes; family Leuciscidae; genus Siphateles; species Siphateles boraxobius. The sequence continues at coordinate 1,807,481 of NW_027509195.1, forward strand.
TTCGCTGTCTCCCAGTCATAGAATATCTTTTCTGGGCACAGAGCTGGACTCGCTGTCCATGACAGTGCGCCTGTCGCTGAAGCGCAGACTGAACATTCACTATAGTCCCGCTCAAAAGGTTTCAGAAAGTGCTGGGTCTCATGGCCTTAGCATCTTCAGTACTCCAGCTGGGTCTGCTTCGCATGCGCCCGCTGCAGTTGTGGCTAAAAGCGCGAGTACCGCCTCGGGCGTGGGCCTCTGGTCTGTTTCGCCTCAAGGTCGATCAGAAATGCGTCCTAGCCCTGAAACCGTGTAAAGCAACCGACTGGTATCAGTCGGGTGTAAACCCGGGAACTCCCTCGAGCGTAAGGGTGGTGTCCACGGACGCCTCCACCTCGGGATGGGGAGCACTGCTCGAGGGGAGACCGTTCTTTGGCCAGTGGTCAGAACGAGGGAAGCTCCTACACATAAACTGTCTGGAAATGATGGCAGTGGACAATGCGCTGAAGCGTTTTTGTCCCCAGATAAAGGGTCACCACGTCTTGGTCCGTTCGGACAACATGTCTGTGGTGGCCTATATAAATCGCCAGGGTGGCATCAGGTCCCGAAACCTTCACAGGCTGACGGAACGCCTCCTGATCTGGGCTCAGCACAATCTGCTCTCACTAAGAGCAGCACACGTGCCTGGTCACCTCAATCTGGGACCAGACAGACTGTTCAGAAACAATATTCCGGCAGGGGAATGGTCTCTGCACCTGCAGATGGTCCTGCTGCTGTGGGAGAGATTCGGCAGAGCGCAGGTAGACCTGTTCATTGTCCAAAGTTTTTCTCCAAGAGCAGAGATGTGCTGGCCCACGTCTGGCCCCGCTGCCCGCTCTATGCTTCTCTCCCCGTCTCGCTCCTGCCTCAGGTGTTGGACCGAATCAGGGAAAACGGATGCTCAGTGCTGCTTGTGGCTCCGCTCTGGAAAAACCAGGCCTGGTTTCCAGTTCTGATGCAGCAGACCCGCACTGCCCCATGGCCGATACCGTTGAGGAAAGACCTCCTCTCCCAAGCCAAGGGCTCGATTTGGCATCCTCGCCCGGAGCTGTGGTCCCTAAATGCATGGGCCATCAACGGGTACCCGTTAACCTCCCGGAAGGAGTGTTAAACATGATCACGCAGGCTAGAGCGCCGTCTACTAGGCGACTCTACTCCTCAAAATGGTCTGTGTTCTCTGGCTGGTGCAAACCTCAAGGCCTTTCACCCCCAGACTGTGGAGTTACGGAAGTACTCTCCTTCCTTCAAGAGCTATTGGATAAGGGCAGGACCCCATCCACGCTCAAGGTTTATGTGGCGGCCATTGCAGCGTTTACTAAACCAGCCACTGGCCATCCGCTTCCTTAAAGGAGCTAAGAGGCTAAACCCTCCCAGACCCCCTTCAGTCCCCATGTGGGACCTTTCTACAGTGTTGGAAGCCATGAAAGGTGCCCCGTTCGAGCCAATCCATCTGTTAAACATGAAACATTTGTCGTTCAAGACAGCGTTTCTGGTGGCTCTTGCTTCAGTGAAGCGGGTAGGGGATTTACAAGTGCTCTCAGTAAGCGCGACATGTATGGAGTTTAGGCCAAATGACTCGAAAGTCATACTCAAACCCAGGCACGGATACGTGCCTAAGTCCCTCAACACACCATTCAGGGCTCAGGTTATCTCCCTGTCTGCCCTGCACGGCTTATGATCTGGGCTCAGCACAATCTGCTCTCACTAAGAGCAGCACACGTGCCTGGTCACCTCAATCTGGGACCAGACAGACTGTTCAGAAACAATATTCCGGCAGGGGAATGGTCTCTGCACCTGCAGACGGTCCTGCTGCATGTACAACGAGGAAGAGGATGCAGGCTTCCTTTGCCCTGTCAGGGCATTAAGAGCTTACGTGTCTGGCTCGTCTGTTTTCAGACAGACTGAGCAGCTCTTCGTTTCATTCAGCGGACGTGCCAAAGGGCTGGCCGCTTCGAAACAGAGCCTATCCAGATGGATAGTTGTTGCCATAGCGTTGGCTTACACTTCCAAGGGCCTACAGTGTCCTTTGGGTGTCAGAGCGCACTCTACAAGAGCCATAGCCTCGTCCTGGGCGTGGTCTAGCGGGATTACCTTGCAGGATATATGTATGGGGGATGGCTGGGCCTCGCCATCTACATTTATGAGGTTTTAGAACCTAGAGGTTCCCGCCTTACAGGCTAAACTTTTGTCGGTCTAAAAATCAGTACTGTCTGCCCCGTTGCTTCGGCTCAGAATACTGAAACCGCTTGAGCATCGCTCGCTGATCTATAAAATTACCCCAGGGGCATTTAATAAGACCCATACTGTTACTCAGTTCAGGCCGAATAAATTTTCACCCTGACTGTGTGAAACACTGTTAATATAGTTAGCTCCTTGAGGATGTTACCCAGTGGAGAATGACGCTTTTAGCCTCTCTTCTCAGACTCTCTGTGAGTCCCTGGTGATTATGCACCATATGTGCCCCGGGCACCTGCCCTTGGGACTTTGGTGTGGATCCCAGCATGCACAGCGTTTTACATAGTGTTTTCCTAACGTAAGATATTGCGCAGTACGAGAGAACCTCTCGTAAGAGAATGTACTCGGTTACTATCGCAACCTTGGTTCTCTCTAGAAGAGGGAACGAGTACTGCGTATCTTTGCCGTGCCTGCAACACGCTGGTTCGCTTCAGCGATGAAAACCAGATTGTATCAGCCATCGAGATATATTTATAGGCCCAGACCACGCCCGTTTTGGCAGGACGTGACGCAGTGGGCGCAATTGCACACTATCAAGTAGCGACACACTTCCCCTTTTTTCATTTTCTCAAAAAAAAACATAAAATAACACTTAATTATAACATTTATTCTCTTAATTCAACCATATGCAAAGCATGCTGGGAACTAACAAGCACCGCCCAGTTTCAGTTAATGCAACACAAATCAATCATGTAATTCAACACAAACGGATTAAGTAAACTTAATTTTACATATATTTAAGCAGATTGAACACAATCAAATTAAGTTAGTGCAAAATGGCAGTTGGCGTCGCACTGTAAACTAAATATAAATATATTATGTAAAGTGCACAACCTTCCTCGTTCATTTTTTTGAGTGAGGTGTTGTCACGGTTGAGGAATTCATTGACGCCCCCTTGCGCTGTGTGTGTGTATTTGTTAATGAATCTATGTGTGTGTGGGCGTGGTCGCTGATTATCCTCCGGGGTTATCAGCGACAGGTGTTGTGCATTACCACTGCCTATTTATACTCACCTCGTGCGTCCTGTGTTTGTCCGATCTTTGTTTTGAGGTGTTACCTTTTGTGTTCCTGTTTCTTCGGCTCCCTGTGGTTCCTCTTCACTCTTCATCAACACTGGGTTCATCACTTCACGCCTGACCATCGGCTCGAGTTGTCCCCGCAAGCCTGCGCTGCCTTGTCATCACAACCATCATCGGAGACTACCACCGCACTGAGAAGGATCTTGTGATCTTCACACCTCTCTTGTGAACTGCATCTGCGATTCTCCTTTACCACTGAGAACTTCGTCTGCTTCACTATTCACTCTGGGACTGGTGCTATTTATTCGAATAAAGATGCGTTTTACTTGCTATTGTCCCCTCTATCCATTCGTTACAGGTGTATACAGAAAAGTGAGTTCAAAACAGTTCTTTTTTTGTATATTCTTGCATTTGGATGGCTTAAAATTACTTTAAAGGAGCATTGCGTTTGGTTTTAAAATTCCTAACCGTTACTGAAACCAGTGCCCGTTAGAGAAACTGCAGCCAGTCTCATGCTCGTATGAGCACGACCACAGCAACCAGAGAGCTGCAACCATATCTTACCTTTGCAGTAAAAAGAAAGCCAGCTCGGGGTCTGTTTTTATACCCAGCGCTGACCGGTGCTCCCTCCAAGAATCAAATGCTGCTCCGATGTTGACTCTTGTCTTGTCTTTGCCCGACGCCGGTCACTCTCTATTTTGGCCGCACTAGATAAGGCTTTTTTTTTTTTTTTTTTTTACTTACGAGGAGTTTCCGTGGGTGTCTGGATTGTGCTGGAGGCTGGTCGCTTCTTTCCGTCCGCAGAGTCCATTTGAAACACTAACGTTACTGCTAGCGATTGCCGGATGTAAGCCCAAGTAGACGAGAACGCGCATGACGTCACATTATGTGAATTTTCCCGCCAATTTGGACCCGACTCCTACCCACATAATTGAGCCTACAGACTGATAGTGGCAACCGTGGTGGACATTAAGGTGTCATTCTTTCTATTACATTATGGTTGGCTCATAAATGTACAAATAAAAACTCTATCTTAAAGATTTTTTTAAGTAAAAACCTACACATAGCCCCTTTAATATTTAAACTTGAAAAACTAGTAATAAACTTTCACTATATCATGGTTACACTGTGCAATTACAGAGTGGGTGACATGCACACTGTGGGGTGTGGCCTGTACGGATCATAAATCAAATATGTGTTACACCCATAACTAACTGTCAGATAATAGCGTGAGACATGCCAAACAAATCACATTTTAATAATTAGCTTACCAATTTGTCCTGGATAGGATTCAATTATTTTTCCCAGAGCTTACACAGTTCTGAGAAGCCGAGGGACGCTGGACTGGGCACTGGCTCTGCTGAAACTAAAACAGAAAATGACTATAAGTGTTAAACCCATAAAATGAAAGAAGTTCTCATCACTGATATTCGATAAGGATTCTGTCATACAGAAAAACAAAATTAAGAACTTGACAAGAGAAGAGCAGAATGAGTCCCTCGTTACTCACCAGTTGGTACATCAATGTCCATTGGAACAGTGGAGACCTTCTCTGGGGATACTGTATTTCCTAAAAAAATTATAATTATTTCAACATTGAGCAATAAATGTGCTGCATTTAAAACAGAATTGAATTAAAAAAATAATAATTATCCAGCACTGCCTGGCTGTGCCTGTTCATTGTGGCATCATTTCCAAAAGCCCTTTTTATTTGCCTAGCCGTTGTTCATTTCTGTACATGTTATGATGGTGTATACATATTTCTCATAAGGAACTGACGTGTTGATGGTAAAGCCATGTTTAAAAAGTAATTATTTTTATTCATTCTGGAAAATAGCTGTTCTGCAACTTGACAGTTTACTTTTCCAGCCAGTTGTGGGACAATGTGAAGCTTCCGCAGGACATCACGGGGATCTTTCTTATTGTCCTTGTGGAACCGGTCATACAGAGCATAATGCTCTGGTGAAACAGTAATTGGATGGCCTTCAGGGTCTGGAATAATTTTTTTTATAATTCAGCCAAGTTAGTGAGACTTTCAGTTTCCCATCTTTGGCTTTGGCTATGTTGTCTGGAGTTGGGGGCCTTAAACGTCCTTCAAAGGGTTTGAAAGGCAACCTTTCTGGTTCTCTGAGGTTCATGTGGGTTGCTAACCCACGTGCAAAATCATATATGATAATGTTTGGCATGTGCTTCCAGGAAAGCAACATGTCTGCAAAGTCACGTGGGCTTTCTGCTCGAATCTGACACTATGCTGTACACAATGCCGCACGGGCACAAAATCACAGCCCAACCACCTGAGATGGGAAAAAAAACAGTCGTTTAACCAACTAAAAAGGGTTTCATCCTTACGGAGTACACTGAAAATAAAATGTCAGATAATTAAAAAGAAGCACCTTTGAAAGTTATTCCACCCAGGGGCAAACCCTTCAAAATAGTGGCAGCACACACAAAGTAAACCATGTAAAATGTAGCCTACCTGAAGCAGCCCAGATCTTTTGAAACACCTTGTCGTATGTCTGACTTGACTTAATTTCACTGGACAATCTCAGAAGGAGGTCAGCTCCTGATCCAGACGAATCTATCCCACACTCCTTACATAAGTTCCTAACCACTTGAACCTATAAAATAAAACAAAATAAAAATATGAGACATGTTTTTGAAAATAATGCTACTAAAAATAGAAAATCTAATAAATGGTGTTTTTACCTTCTGCTTGTATAGTTCCTCTTTCAGGCGGTCTTCTGTTACTGTTATTTCAGACACCTCAGTCGGTTTTGGAGGACGAACTTTTTGATATTCCGTATTAAGGACATGGTTTGATCTATATGTTTTTGGACTTATCCATGGTGCCCTAAAGTGAAAACTTGGTGGAACTGTAAATAGATTTTTTTTGATAACAACAAATAACAACAAATAATTGTTAAAATAGTTTAAGATTAGCATAGTGGTAAATATAAACATGTTATGGATCTATGTCCATGTTATTTTTTTTTTGTTTGCCCCACAATTCTGCAGTCATTAAAAAAAAAGTCTAACATATTTAAAAATTGTTTGCTTGGCTTGAATTACTTGTTACAAATCCTCGTCCAATCCTCTCCACTGAAAGTGCCTCCCAAAAAATTTTCATATCAACCTCTCCATTGAAGTCTACCGGAAAGGTGAAAGGTCACTTACTAAAGAAATAATGTAAAAAAATTACACCAAAAGTAAAATCTGTGTAGAAATTAAAAGCTGGGTGAAACTCTGGGTGTAAATTAATACTAGATGATAACACTCTATTCAATGAAAGCATGCTTACCTGACAAATGGAAGGCCCCCTTCTTATGGAGGTCCATGTTGACCACTGGTGGATGGTACCCACAGTTAACACATGAATACTGATAGTCATGTTCTGTAAGCGCTTGGAAGTGAAGATACCCTTGCAGAATCGTATCAGCTGAGAGGAACTGCACCCCCGAAGTCCTTTCCAAATATAATCCGACAGAACAACATAAATAAAGTGGTTTTAGAAAAAAAAAAAAAACAGAGCTTCTAACTCCACCGGGAGCGTGCTTTTTGTTTTTCAAAAATCCACCGCTCCCGGATCATCGGGTCCAATCAGCGCAGGAGAGTGTGAGACCTGAGTGTCAATCACAGGTCGTGCACTATGGTGCACACGCCACCCCTCGCGCACGTTACAATCACATGCACACGCCTGAAGTTCACGCAGTAAGGAAGAGTGATGGCGGAAAAGATTCCAATTCCTCGGTTAACCTCAAGAGCTTGGAGGTAAAAAAAAACACAGGAAAAGAGAACACCTGCTGAAAAGTGGAGATTATGTGATTTAATTGGGGTTCAAGCTGGATGCAGAGCTCGCAACATTTCTTCTCGACAGGTAATTGTGCTTTATCAACCAGTTACTTTATTTCTTAGTGTTATGTTAGTAGTCTAAGTATGTTTGCCCAAATGTGTTGGTATGGATAGCTAACGTTAGCACTTGTTGGGCAGGTTTGTTAGCTTTGTTTGCACTGAAATCCGTGTGAACGTAATGTTAGGTGGATAAACATGTCCAGATGAAGTGATACAGTCCGGCTTTTTGGAAGAATCAATGCTACTCTATCTTTCTTACCAGAGTAAGAACAGGAGTAAAGCTACTGTTATTGTATGTGCTATGTACATTGACCATGTCTGCCGCATACCATACAACAATAATAGCGTTTCAGACAGAAGATAGTGTTTATTTACGTTTAATTGGTGGTTAATCCATTTCCTAACAATCTACCATCTGAAGCAGCTAGATCATACTAGCTGTATGATCTAGCTGCTTCATATAAAATCATGTCAGTTTGCATGCTTACTGACTTATGATGGATGCTGATGAGACGGGTGCATTCACAGAAAATCTGGTGCACACTCACTGATGAACACGAAGTCTGTGGGAGGGTATTCGTTGATAGTGGGGGAGGGGCATGAGAGTTGTAAACATTCCAAACTTTGCCTAAGTCCAATCAATCTGCCAGACTTGCCAACTGCAGCTTTTAATGTATGTTCATTAACAAAAACAGTAACATCTGTTAAAAAAAATTAACGACCACATTTTTATTTGGTAAAATTTTATATTCTGACCGTTTGAGTTTTATTAAAATTAACCATTGGTCATCCAGTATCATGCATTTAGATCATGATAACCACAGATAAAACCAGGCATAGCCTATAGCACCTCACTATCATGGCAAAATGTAACTTTATGGTTTCTATGGTATTTGTATGAAAAACAGGAGCCTAAATACATTATTAAATACTGTAATTATTTCATTAGTCATTTAATACATTGTCTACATTAATAATATAATACAATTCAGTATGTATATATACTGTCACAGAGTCAACAGAGCCATCACTTCAACCCACTGACCTGGGGCCCGTTTCAATAAGGAGGTTCAACCAACTCTGAGTTAAAACTTGAACTCTGAGTTGACTTACCCTGAGATGGGAAACTCTGAGTTTTCGGTTTCAGAACAGCTGAAATGAGTAAGTTCAATCAACTCTAAGTTGACTGACTCGGAGTTAAGCGCGTGCACCACAACTATAAAAAGCCATTATCAATGGAGCACAGATATTATGAGTCACCATGGTAACAGCACCAGACAAAAAGAGGTCTGCATATTTCTCATCAGCAGTACGCAAACATTTTCTTTTTAAGCAACAGGGCAGCAGCGGCGATCGAGAGAGTTGGTTTGGGAGAAAATAGTTGCTCGAGTCAATGCGTAGGTTTACATTTTTATTAGGCTACTGTTATACAGTGTTGGGTGTAATTACCAAGTAATCTAAATACTGTAATTTAAATAAAGGGATTACTCTTAATTCTTCTGTAATATAAAGTAAAATATGATGTCATTGCATTAAATACTGCATAGACTATAGAACAATTCTGTACAACAATGGATTTAACATAACATTTTTTAAAGGTATATTTTGAATGTAACCTTCTCTCTCTACACACTTTGGTCAATTCAAGAATAATTCATGCAATTGTATATTGTTAATTTGAAAGCATTAAAAGTGCAGTTTATTGTCTCTTTTTGTATTGTTCAAGTGGTTGAGGTTGATATGGGATTTATAAAGTAATTAGTAATAAGTAGACCAATACTTTCTAGAGATAGTAATTATTACATTAATCTAATTACACTGTTGAAGATGTCATTTGTAGTTAGTTATTAATAACTATTTTAGAGTAACTTACCCAACTGTTATAATATCAGAGGTGAAACTGGAAGAACAGTATGTTATTCAACCTAATTTTAATTTTCATGTAGGTGCAATCCTTCAGGCATTAAAAGAAAATAGCAGCTGAAAAAATGAAATATAAAAACATAATTCAGTCAGGTATGGCTTGAGCAAATCATGGATGTAGGCTAACTGACTTTAAAAACATTTGACATATTAAATAACTAAATAGCATCCAGTGTCTTGCAGTGCAGCAGCATTTTTGACATAGGTCTAATTAACACAATTAAATGTTCATTCTCATTTGACTTCTACTCAGCCAACAGAAAGAAGGAAGAGGCTCGCAAAGATGGAGATGAAGATGAAGATGCTGAGGAGATGGAGATGCAGAGGAGATGCAGAGGAGATGCAGAGGAGATGGAGATGCAGAGGAGATGGAGATGCAGAGGAGATGGAGATGCAGAGGAGATGGAGATGCAGAGGAGATGGAGATGCAGAGGAGATGGAGATGCAGAGGAGATGGAGATGGAGATGCAGATGCAGAGGAGATGGAGATGGAGATGGAGATGCAGAGGAGATGGAGATGGAGATGGAGAGGAGATGGAGATGGACATGCAGAGGAGATGGAGATGGGCCTGAGCCTGAATGCTGGAAGGCCAATGGCTGAGGGAATTCCTGGAGGGACTTCATCAGAGCCAGTCACTCCCGAAGATTGGAGTGCCTTCATAAAATGTAAGAGGTGTATGTGATTGTGATAACAATATGTGTTATTTTTTATATAGGGTGTTTTTGATATTTCCATATATTTTACTTTGGGTTGGGTTTTTTGTTGCTCCCAACAGATTCTGATGGTAATATCTGTCTTTTGCAGCCTCCTGTCCCAACAGAACCCCAGACAGTTGTAAGTAGCCTACTCAATACACCAGAAATTATGACAAATAGTATTATAAAATGTGCTCAACCAAATGCTCATCTTCACAGGACGATGGGGATGAAGTAACAGTTTCTGCTGCCACAGAGAGGCCTACAGAGGAAAAGTTAATATTATGTGTCTACACATCAAACAATCTACACATTCACATTTCTTCACATTATTTATCTGGAGTAGCCTATAGAAACTAAGTTTATATCTAAGTATAAACGGATATTCTTATCTCTCCCTCGTCCCCAGAGTGTGGAAGAACAGTAGGAGGAAGGTCCATCAACTTCTGGTGCACAGATGATCACAGTTCAGTGATTTTCAGTGAATGCCACAGTTTAATTCTGTAGAATTTGTTTAGAGCTACATGATGTAACTCTAATCTACTGTATTTTCAGTTGCCAGTTAAGAAGTTATATAGACTTCATCTTATTAAAAAAATTGGGGGGAAAAACAGCAATGAATAAATGTACCGAAAGAATGAATGAGGTGTTTAAACACCGCTTCCTCTTTAAAAAAGTGGAGGAGACCGGAATAAACTCTGGGTTTACGGAAGTAAACCTGCTCCCGACCAGGTTAGGTTCACAGAGTAAGTTACCATGGTAACTGACTCTGAGTATAAGTTACCTCTCTTTCAGAAACGGGCTTGACTTACCCTGCTTTCTCAGGTTTGACTTACCTCCCATTCTGAAACAGAAAACCCAGAGTTTCCCTCAATTCAGGGTTAACATACTCAGAGTTTTCACTTAACCTCCTTTCTGAAACAGGCCCCTGATCACTACAATCCGCCCACCCGATCACAATCACCTGAATTCTAATCACCTGCATCTGCACGTCATGATTACACACCCTTTATCAACCACAGTTCCCTTCACTTCTGTGTCTGGATTCATTCATATGCCTTGAGGATGAAGTAAGAAAAGCATAGATAAATAAAGAGACTGTTGTGGCAGTATTTTTAGATGTGGAAAAAGCATATGACATGCTATGGGTAGAGGGTATTTTAATCAAGATGCATATGCTAGGAATTGGGGGAAATATGTTTAACTGGGTAATGGACTTTTTAAATAATAGAAGTATTCAGGTGAAAATGGGGACAGAAAAATCTAGAAGCTGTTTTGTAGAAAATGGTACACCACAAGGTAGTGTTAAAGTCCATTTCTGTTCAATATAATGATTAATGATGTTTTTTCTAATGTTCAGCCAGGAATTGTTAAGTCATTATTTGCAGATGATGGTAGCCTATGGAAAAGGGGGAAACATGTAAAGTATATACTGAAGAAGGTGCAGGAAGCTCTAACCCTAGTGGAGGATTGGGGAAGGAATTGGGGGCTTAGATTCTCTATTGAGGAGACTAAAGGCCTCATTATGCTTCTGCGTCAACTCCACGGCGTAGCTACGCCGTCAGTCTTACGGCGTCTTGGCAGTTTTATGGTTCTGCGTCAGGTTGAGTTGCATCGCGGTGCATCTGACCAATCACAGCCCTTGTGGTCTGCGTTGCCTTGAAGTGTAGTTACAATTTTTTGGAGTTGCACGTCCAGCTACGGTGGAGGGGTTCGCGGCGACGCAGAGGGGTCTGCGGGGGTACACCGTCGATTTGACGCAGAAGCATAAAACAGGCTTAAGGCTATGTTTTTTAAAATAAAATTGAAGTTATATGGTAGGAATTTGGAAAGAGTGAAAAGTTTTAAATTTCTTGGTGTGTTTTTTGACAAGACTTACATGGAGGGAGCATGTTTCAAAAGTAGTAGACAAATGTAAAAGGGTAATGAGTTTAATGAGATGTCTTGCTGGAACAGAATGGGGAGCAGATGTAGCTTCTTTGAAGCAAATTTATGTATATTTAATTAGAGCAAGAATTGAATATGGGTGTTTGGTTTATGGATCTGCAGCCAAGTCAGTTTTAGCTGGATTAGATATAGTTCAAGCTAAGGCACTGAGAATATGTACAGGAGCTGTGCGATCTTTCCCAGTGTGTTCCTTCCAGGTAGAAACAGGAGAAATGCCACTCTGTTTGAGAAGACCGCAACTTCAGGCTAACTATTGGGTCAATTTGATGGGTCAAATGTGTGATCACCCAGTTAAAGCAACAATTCAGGTATTGAAATAAGCTTGGAGAGAGAGATGGCAAGTCTTCAAAGTTTTGGCTTTGAGACATTGGCCCAGGAAATGTCTATACATTATAAGAACTTTTGTCCTGGAGTACTGTGGCCATCAGTTCCTTTATGGCAATTGGAGGACCCAAAGAGATACTTGGGATTAAGTCAGAGAATCCTAAATCAGATTTGGTGCATGAATTTCAGTGTCATATAATAGAAAGATAACAGGAGCACATATTAATCTTTACTGATGGTTCAAAAGATCAGGAAACAGGTGCTACAGGAGCAGCTTTTGTTGTTCAGAAGTGGAATGCCCAAGTTTATAAGAGAACCTCAAATTTCCTAAGTGTGTTTTCAGTGGAATTATATGCAATCCTGATGGCAGTGCAATGGACTGAGCAGATTCAGAACCATAAAGTGTTGATATGTAGTGACACTGTGTCAGCTATTAATAGTATTCGGAAAGGGACCTCAAAGAGTCGACAATACCTTGTATATGATATTTGTCTGTCAATTAGAGATGTGAAAAGGAGAGGGGTAGAAATATAATTTGTATGGGTCCCAGCTCATGTAGGTATTGCAACAAATGAAAAGGTTAAGTTGGCCAAGGAAGCTGCTCAAAAGGAAACAATAGATGTCAACTTAAATCTGTCCAAAGCGGAGGGTAAAAGTATTGTGTGGCAAGGAACAATTTTGAAATGGCAACAGCTCTGGGAGCAAGAAAACAAAGGGAGGCACCTATTCTCTATTTCTAGTAGGGTAACTGATTCAGTTAATGTTTGTAAAGGAGAGATTAGATGTAAGGAAGAGGTTATTATTTCTAGAATGAGGATTGGTCACACGTTTCTGAACAGCACTTTATTTTTTTTAGGAAAACACCAGAGTGGCTTGTGTTCATGTGAGGAACCTGAGACCGTGCAACATGTTTTGATTTCTTGCAGAGAGTATGACAACCAAAGACAAGATCTACTCAGGGAAATGCGAGTAATCGGCTTGGAAGAAGTGTCTGTAAAAAATATTTTAGAAGTAGGGTCAAGCACAAGGGGAAAGCGGTGTCTTTTCAAATTTCTAAAAGATACTTGACTGTATAATAGGATACAGTGCACTTAGGTGCTAGTACCATAATGGCAGCAATGCAACTTATTGGATGCTGGCTGCCGTAAAACCCCAAAGAAGAAGAACTTCTGTGTCTGATCTCGTCTCTACCATACCCAACTACCTACCGGTCTGACCTGCTTCTCGAAGTCCCGTTATTCCTGTTCATCGTCCGTGTCTTTGTCCTGGTCATTGTCCTGGATCTCATTGTCTTCATTGTCATCCTCCTCAATCATCTAAAGACATTTACCAAGTTCAGCTAAGTGTTCACCGATCTGCACCTTCCTGTCATCGACCTACATTACTGTTCTCTCTGCTCTATAAATAAAAGTCTGTTTCTCACCTTCATTCCTTGTCTGCCTTGTTATGGATGTGACATATACCATAACGTTACAGTAAATCCATGGTAAATTCAATTCAATTCAAATTTATTTATTTGTATAGCTCATGTAGGTATTGCAACAAATGAAAAGGTTAAGTTGGCCAAGGAAGCTGCTCAAAAGGAAACAATAGATGTCAACTTAAATCTGTCCAAAGCGGAGGGTAAAAGTATTGTGTGGCAAGGAACAATTTTGAAATGGCAACAGCTCTGGGAGCAAGAAAACAAAGGGAGGCACCTATTCTCTATTTCTAGTAGGGTAACTGATTCAGTTAATGTTTGTAAATGGATTCAGTATCAATTCAGATTCTGACTGTATCGTTGCGCACAGTGTTTCTCCTGTTTGTCAGTGGTGTTTCATCTCCCTTCAAAACTGGTTTAAATCACGGAGACATTCGTGTTCTTCGCTGAATTCATGCGCTTCTCACTGGATCTCGTGAGCGAGGCCGAATCAGAGTAAACGCTTCTGCTCTAGTGAGCTCGTGCTGCCGTTTGGACTGAGCCGAGCGGATAAATGGTCTGTCAGGGGTGCAGTTCAAATGAGTTAAGTTCCGCTTTTGGCGCATAAACATTATCGAACTCTTAATATCGTTTTATCGAGAAATTATATCGCGATAATTAGCGTTATCGTTTTATCGCCCAGCCCTAATTTAAAGGGATACACACTAAAACGGTGCGTTTTTCTGAGCCCCAAAAAGTGACAATTTAAACATGCTGTAAAAAAATTATCTGTTGGGTATTTTGAGCTAAAACTTCACATACCCACTCAGACTTATTTTACATCTTGTGAAAAGGGGCATAATAGGTCCCCTTTAAGTTCTATTCTCGAATGAATCATTCAGACTGGTTTTATCAACTGGTTTCTCCTATTCATTGAAATGGACCGACTCAAATGATTCATTCACGAACTGGACATCATTACAACTTTTTTCATAAGCTCAACCGGGACAATTAAACCAGATGTATATGACTAGTAGTACATTGTAAATTTATATCGATTCTTCAAAGAAAGTGGTACCAAGGCTTCGGAAAGCCTTATATACATCACTGGGCTAGTTTTATTGTCGCTTGGTGATTCTCCGTCTTTTTTTAAGCTCAGTGGCACGGGCACACCCCTATTTAAGATGATACCAAACATGAAAGGGAAAAACAATAGATTCACAAGGTACATCATATGTTGTGTATAGGCGTTTTTAGTGAACTTTCAGTGACTTGAATAAAGGGGAAAGGAGAAAGAGTCGGTAGAGAAGGGGATGCATACATAAGCAAGGAGAGAAATTTAGGCAAGGCGGTGTCCTATACTCTTTCTGTGAGATCTTCTCTCCAGATTACATAGTAAGTTTTATTATGTTGCAGGGGGTTTGATCTCAACTTTTGCCTTAGCAGGAAAACCAAGTCTTACAGGCCTCCCCTGGCCCTTTGGGGCAAATTCTGACGGGCTACTTTTGGACATTTCATGTTGTGTTTTGGACATGTCATGTTTTGGACAATTCATTTTGGACATTTCATGAGTCAATGTTCTCAGGAGTCAAGTAGTCACCTGAAACAACAGCATTTAGATAGGTTGAGCCTTAAGATGAAAGCACTGCAATATGCACCTCTCTGACCACACCTTTAGGTGTGGTGTACTGCGCTGAGTGGATGCGGTACCATCTGGACAGGATGTCTGCGATCCTGTTGGTCGGGTTTGCTTGGTTGAGGTGGTATTCAGTCTGTAGAATGACTTGTTGTAACAAGTCCATTGTGTTGGTCTGTGTTCTCCTCAGTAGGCTTAACTGACCCTCTGAGAAGTCCGGGCAGGAAGTTTTTACGGGCAGGTCAGATCTCCACAGGTTAAGGAATCATTTCAGTGATGATGATCGATTGCGTGCGAGACACCTGGACAACTTCTGAATGACAATGCAAAAATTGCACACTGATGAATTTGGTGTTATTGTAAGATGAGAAGCGAGTTGTTAGATAAACACAAGAACATGAAATTTCAAAAGTGCGAGCGGTAAATAAGGGCTCAATCCCAATTCACCCCTTGCCCCTACCCCTTGTTTTCGAGTGTTACAAGGGCCAAGGGGTTGAAATATTCCACTACGAAGTGGAACAACCCTTCATGAACCCGATACGTCATCAATCATCGACGATGGCTCTGACGTTACGGAAGCGACGAGTTTTTACAGGAATTCTCCATGACAACGACTGACAATGAGCGCCGCTGCTCTTAACTTGGAGGAAACATGATGATTATAACGTTCCTTCCTCGAAATGTATGTCTTTTCTGTTTCAGAAAGGTAATTTATTATACAATTTCTTAATTTGAATGACTATATTATTATTATAAGTGTGGCGGTGTCATCTGGGGCTAAATTTAAATTTTTAACCATTTGCGAAGCCATCTCGCCGGTGATTCGCGATGCATTCTATGAACTTTCTCGTAGCCCTCCGTTCGGATTGTGCCTCTGAAAAATCTCTGTTTTGAGAGCTATGTAGCCCTACCCCTTCGCCCTACCCCTCTATCGCAACAAGAATCGGGACAAGATAGGCCAAGGGGTAGGGGCAAGGGCTGAATTGGGATTGACCCAAGGTCTCATTTTCAGAGTCATATATTTTGTGAGCTCATTTGATCACCATAGTCTTCACTTCCACTGCGATATGGCAGTGGAATTTAGACTTGGTCTGGATGAATTAAAGGAAAGGTAGCAAAATAGCAATACAAATTTCAATAACTAGTATATTTACCAGCAGTATGCATAATTACTTGCATGGCTGACACCGCCGTCGGTGTATGAATGAGTGAGTGAATGGGTGAATGCGAGGCAAATATGTAAAGCGCTTTGGTGACCATTGGGTCTGTGAAAGCGCTATATGAATGCAGTCCATTTACCATTTACCATTAACATATAAATATAAAGAGACCAGTTGCATTGCATTTGAATGATTAGAAATTAAATCAGTTGAAATGTGACTATAGCCATGCCCATGTCCTATATACATTACAGTGTTTACATACAGGAAATTGACAAGACTGTAACGCTGTAAAATTTTGACACAAGTGAAACGAAATTATGAATGCTTTTGGCCTGGATAGTCCTATGATCTATGCCAGGTAGAGATGTTGAGAGGTTGTAGTAGTAAGGGTGTGTGTTCTGTATCTTTGTGTATAGGAGATGGTTGGTGTCTATCCTACCATAATCTGTGGTGTATAATTTAGTTCCGGAGCTACACCGAGAGGCCATGAAGCTGCAGTATGAGTGCTATGAGGTGTGAATTGCCCCTTGAATTATCCTTGAATGGGGGGCCTCCACTCAAGGATAACATATGATGAACAAGTCTAAGAATGTTCCACATATGGTTGAAATACCATCATTGGCCTAGAAAAATAACATTCTGGGAGTCAAGACTATAAAGGATGCCCTTCCCTCACGGTCACACTCTGCAGCCACTCTGTGTGACTGTATGATTGCTGGCCTTTTCTTGCAAGAAAATAAACCTCATCAAAGACAATTACAAATGTTTGTCTCTTATTCAGTGATATACTTTTGTTTGCCACCACACCAGATAGTTGATGCAGAAGGCTTTAACCTGCGGTTGTGTGCCATCAAGAAAAAATAAATAAAGTCCTTCTGAAGTGAAGCGATGCGTTCGTGTAAGAAATATATTTATATTTAAAACTTTATCTAAGATAAGATAAGATAAGATAAACTGAGATAAATAGCTTTTGGCAGATGGCCGTACACAAGTCGACTTATGCCAAAAGAATAACACTTGACAATATAGGACGTGATGACACACAACCTCTCATTTCAACCAGAGGATCTGACGGTTGCTGCTCGCATCTCATCCTGCATGACAGACATTTCTGGCTGGATGAAGGACCACCACCTTCAACTAAACCTTGCGAAGTCAGAGCTGCTTGTGGTCCCGGCAAATCCAACACTTCAGCACAACTTCTTCATTCAGCTGGGTTCGTCATCCATAACTCCATCAAGATCAGCCAGGAACCTTGGAGTTGTGATTGATGATTAAATGAACTTCACAGACCACATTGCTAGAACTGCCCGGTCCTGCAGATTTGCCTTATACAACATGAGGAGGATCAGGCCCTTCCTATCAGAGCACAACTCCTTGTCCAAGCGTTTGTTTTATCCAGACTAGACTATTGTAATGCTCTCCTGGCTGGTCTTCCAGCCTGCACTGTCAAACCTCTGCAACTGATCCAGAATGCTGCAGCTAGAGTGGTCTTTAATGAGCCGAAGAGAGCACACGTCACTCCTCTCCTATCAAAATTGCACTGGTTGCCAGTTGCTGCTCGCATCAAATTCAAGTCACTAATGTTTCCCTAGAGAACAACCACTGGCTCTGCTCCCTTTTCCCTAAACTCATTACTCCAGACACTTATGTGCCATCCAGAAACTTGCGCTCTGCAAGTGAACTAATAATTAATGACGTCAGTGACCATTTGCCAGTTTTTGCAAACATAAATAGCTACACTAGGACCAAGAAAGACAACAAAATATACACAATGACCCGACACAGAACCCAAGAAAACATCAAAATATTAAAAGAGGATTTAATGAAACAAGACTGGGGCAAAGTGTACGTAGATAATGTGAATGAAGCCTATGATTCATTTTTGACTGTAGTAACATCACTTTATGACAAAAAATGTCCTGTAGTAAAAAAAGAAGTAAAACTGAAATCTGATGAAAAACCGTGGATAACTAATGGAATATTAAATGCATGTAAGAAGAAAAATTTATTATATAAATAGTTTTTAAAGAAGAGGAAAAAAGAATCAGAAAATAAATATAAGATATATAAAAACAAACTAACCAGAATCACCAGAAAAAAAAAGACTTATTATAGTAAACTACTGGAGGAAAATAGAAGCAATATGTCAGTATTAATGATGTGCTAAGCAAGAATGTAAATATTATTGAATCTATGTTTGTTAAAGAAACAGATGAAAAATAAATTATAGAGATTGTTGAAACATTTAAGAGTAAAAAATCAACTGATTGGAATGGAATTGACATGTTTATCGTAAAAAGTATTATTGGTTGTGTTGTTAAACCTCTAACGCATGTATGCAATCTATCTGTGAAAACTGTCTTACCAGAGAAACCCGTCTTTCCAGAGAAAATGAAAATGGCAAAGGTGATACCTGTACACTGTATAAGGCTGATGGAAAACATACACTTTCAAACTACAGACCTATTTCACTGCGGGGCCGGATATAGGCATGGGCAAGGAGGGGCAATGCCCCCCCCAAATGCCGTGACTGCCCCCCCAAACGTGATGGCATGCAAAGATCCCAAATTTAAAAAAGATTTCAAGAAAAATGGTCAGAGTGAGCGCTCTCTGCTCTCTATCCCTCATTCAAAGTAGCTACTGATTGGTAGATGCATAGGGAGGGCGTGGCTGCTTCTCCGGCTTGTGGTGAACCTGCTGAGCTTCACGTCTCAGTCAGTCACTGCAGAGCGGAGCACGCAGACACACTGTGACAGTGACAAACTTTCCAATGAGATTCTTGTCGCAAAAATTATGTTGGAAAAAAAATTCAAAAAGACTAATGATGATGAGAACGTAGAGTTTGTAGACCTCTCCACCATTTGCACATATCTACACGGGTATAAGAATGCCTTGTGATTGGAATATCATCTGCATCATGCGAGAGCTCTTTCTCCACTTTGTCTCGTGTTCTTACCCCCTTCCGCCGCACTATGCTACATGAGAGAAAAAGAAATTTAGTTGTTCTGGCTCACGAGAAGGCCATAACAACAGGTCTAGATATGGACGCATTTGTTAGGACTTTTGCACAGAAAAGCAGACGACTGATGCTATAATGACTGATATAAGCCATGCGGTGTACAGAGCTAAAGAAATAATTTTTTTTTTTTTTTTAAAAACAAGATTGAAATAAAAAACGAAAGGACAGACAAGACAGACAGACAGATAAAAAAAAAAAAAGATAAATGTAGCCTCAACAGGGCACAAGCCAGTGTCTTATTTGTGCCGGTCCCAAGCCCGGGTAAATGCAGAGGGTAGTGTCAGGAAGGGCATCCAACATAAAACCTATCAGACAAATCAAATACTGATAGCTGATAGCTTTGAGCTTATAGATTAGAGCTGGGCGATATAGGATTTTTTCATTTCACAATATATTTTTTCATTTCTGGCCATATCGATATATATCACAATATAAATCAAATCGCTATATTTGTCAAATTTAAATGTTCCGTTAAATGACTTGCCCCCCCCTGATATTCTACCTGCACCCCCTAGTGGGGCTGGCTGAATCCGGCCCTGTTTCACTGCCCTCCCAATTTTAAAAAATACTAGAAAAAATATTCTCTAAAATGCTGGACGATTTCATTACTAAAAATAATATACTGTGTGATCAGCAATATGGTTTCAGGGCAAATAGGACAACTTCACATGCACTTATTCAATTTGTGGAAGAAATAACTAAAGCAAAAGAACAAAAAAAAATATGCAGTGGGGATATTTTTGGATCTTAAGAAGGCATTTGATACGGTAGACCACAATTTATTGATTATGAAATTACACAAATATGGAATTAGGGGGACTGCACTTTCTTGGTTAAATAGCTACTTACATAATCGACAACAATTATGTTGAATTACAAAACTATAATTCAAAGTGAAAAAAAATACCTGTGGGTTCCCCAGGGGTGTTGGGACCATTTGTTGTTTAATTTGTATATAAATAATGTTTGGGAGGTATCAAAAACACTGAAAACAATTTTATTTGCTGATGATACTAGTTTAATTTGTTCTGGAGAAAATCTGCAACAACTATTGAATACAGGGGAAAATGAATTAAAAAAGATGAAGAGCTGGTTTGATGCAAATAAATTAACACTGAACTTAAGTAAAACTAAATTTATCATTTGTGGTAATCGTGCTACAAGTATAAATAAAAAACTTATGATAAATGATATTGAAATAGAAAGAGTAAATGAACTAAAATTTTTGGGAGTAATAATCGATGAAAAATTATGTTGGAAGCCACATAATTATACATTATATCAAGGCAAAAATATCCAAATCAATTGCTATATTGTGTAAAATCAATTACCTATTAAATCAACAAACATTGTACACGTTGTATTGTTCCTTCATACTTCCATACATTTCTTATTGTTTGGAAGTATGGGGAAACACTTACAAGAACAACACTGAATCTATATTTATCCTTCAAAAGAGAGCCATAAGAATTGTTAATCAAACCACTTATAGAGTACCAACTACTCCATTGTTTATTAGATTAAAAGCATTAAAATTTAGAGATATTGTTGAGTTTAAAACTGCACAAATTATGTATAAAATAAATAATCAACAGCTATCAACCAGTATTCAAGGGTTGTTCCAAATGAGAGAGAGCAAACATCATTTAAGAGGAACATTTGTATTTAAAAAGAAACATATAAGAACAAATTCTAAATATCACTGCATCACTACAAAAGGAGTGAATGTATGGAACAGTTGCAGTGAAGAGATGAAATCATGTACAACAATGAGTAAATTTAAAAAACTATTTAAACTGAAGATATTAAATGAATATGAAAAGGCCTTGAGGTGATAGTTTTGTTTAATAGTATCGTATTGCATGCATGTAGGTATGCATTTGTTTCTATGTGAATGCATGGGTTTATGTGAACAGTAGGTAAGTTGATATACAGGGTATGTAAAGACGTATGTATAATAGAAGCGTCAAATTGTCTTGTATTTAACTAAAGGATAAAAATAGAGAAAGGGGTAGGACCTGAAAAGTTTGTTATGAACTTCTTCCTACTCCTTTTTGAACATGGGAATTTCTAATTTGAATTATCTACATTAATTTTGGAAGTTTGTGCTCAGAAGCACTTGTCCTCATATAACTGATATTTTAATTTTAGTTTTATATATGAATGCATGTTTGTATTTTTTTTTATTTTATGTTTTCTACATGTAAAAAAAAAAAAAAAAAAAAAATACGTTGTCTCGTGGTACCATCTTAAAGAGGCACAAAATTGCTTTCTCTGACCTTCACCTTGACTGTTCTCTGCTGGTGGAATGATCTGCCCCACTCAACTCAAGCTGCTGAGTCTGTAACCATTTTCAAGAAACGGCTGAAGACGCATTTTTTTCGGCAACACTTCATCCATTAAAACTAACACCTTGTCTATCTATCTATCTTAAATATTATATAAACCAACTTAAACAACACACGCACTCTTTTTGCTACTGTAGAGAGACTGACAAACCCCCCAAGCCAGATTCCCAGTGAAATGCTCCCAGAGAGCAAGTGCAGTGAGTTTGCTTCTTTCTTCTCTGAGAAAATCAATAATATCAGAAAGGTGATAAGCTCATCCTTGAGTTGCACTGGGGTCAGACAGATCAGACCACAACCTGAGAAAGTAGTTACTATGTCTGATTTAGAAGAAATTGATGGCAAAATTTTGGAAGAAACCGTACAGCACCTTAAAACATCAACCTACGCTATCGATGCACTTCCCACATCTTTCTTCAAAAATGTGTTAAACTGTTTAGAAGCAGATCTCCTAGAAGTGGTAAATGCCTCACTTCTCTCTGGGAGTTTTCCGAACTCCCTGAAAACTGCAGTTGTCAAGCCCCTCCTGAAAAAGAGCAATCTGGATAAGACCATATTAAACAAATATAGACCGTCTTCAATCAGGTGAACAAATTCTTAAGCTCAAATGGATACTTTGACAATTTTCAATCTGGTTTCCGATTGCATCACAGCACAGAGACAGCGCTCATAAAGATAATAAATGATATTCGCTTAAATACTGATACAGGCAAATTATCAGTGCTGGTACTACTCGACCTCAGTGCTGCATTTGACACTGTCGATCACAACATACTTCTTGACACGCTGGAAAACTGGGTCGGGCTTTCTGGGATAGTCCTAAAACGGTTCAGGTCATACTTGGTAGGGAGAGGTTATTATGTGAGTATTGGAGATCATAAGTTTGAATTGACATCCATGACATGCAGAGCCCTCAAGGTTCAATTCTTGCGCCACTCCTATTCAACCTGTACATGCTCCCAATCCAAATAGTGAGAAAGAACCAAATCGCTCACCATAGCTATGCAGACGACACACAGCTCTACTTGGCCCTATCGCCTAACGATTACAGCCCCATTGACTCCCTTTGCCAATGCATTGATGAAGTACACAGTTGGATGTGCCAAAACTTTCTTCAGTTAAACAAAGACTAAACTGAAGTCATTGCATTTGGAAACAAAGATGAAGTTCTCAAGGTGAATGCATACCTTCAGTCTAGGGCTCAAACAACTAAAAATCAAGTCAGGAATCTTGGTGTGACTCTAGAGTCAGACCTTAGTTTCAGTAGTCATGACAAAGCAATAAGTAAATCAGCATACTATCACCTTAAAAATATTGCAAGAATTAGATGCTTTGTCTCCAGTCAAGACTTAGAGAAACTTGTGCATGCTTTCATCACCAGCAGGGCGGATTATTGTAATGGACTCCTCACTGGCTTTCCCAAAAATACCATAAGACAGTTGCAGATCATACAAAACGCTGAGCAGAACCAGAACATATGAACATATCACACCAGTCCTCAGGTCTTTACACTGGCTACCAGTTACATATAGGATTGATTTTAAAGTATTATTACTGGTATATATATCACTAAATGGCCTAGGACCTCACTGAATATAAACCCAACAGATCACTCAGATCATTAGGATCACATCAGCTAGAAATACCAAGGGTTCACTCGAAGCATGGCGAGTCCGCCTTTAGCTATATGACAAATGCAGCTGGAACCAGCTTCCAGAAGAGATCAGATGTGCTCCTACAGTAGTCACATTCAAATCCAGACTCAAAACACATCTGTTTAGCTGTGCATTTACTGAATGAGCACTGTGCCACTGTTCATCCGACTGTTTGTACTATATTTTATTTTATTTTTTATTCAAAACTGTTTTAATTATTCTGATTTCTTTTGATTATTTTAATTTCTTCTGTGTAAAGCACTGAATAACCACTGTGTATGAAATGTGCTATATAAATAAACTTGCCTTGCCGATCTATCTATCTATCTATCTATCTATCTATCTATCTATCTATCTATCTATCTATCTATCTATCTATCTATCTATCTATCTATCTATCTATCTATCTATCTATCTATCTATTTATCATTCTATAAATTACACATACTGCGTTCCACTAAACTGGGAAGGGTCATAGCCCTTACATATTGTTGTCTTATTGTTAGTTTAACTGCTTCTATTCTTCTCCTCATTGGTAAGTTGCTTTGGATAAAAGCGTCTGTTAAGTGACTTAATGTAAATGTTAACTTTTTCAAGGAACTCTATTTAAATGTGTTTTAAATGTATCTCCTTAGACTTTCCCTGGAGTTGGTTTACCATTCGCTTATAATCAGAAAATTCATATTTAACGCATTATTACACAAAAAGCATTATTACTTGAAACATTACTAGCACTTGGAGACCCGCAACCTTCAACTTTTTTAACGGTGAGTAGGCTACACTCACAAATTTTTCGTTACACATCAATATGCTACATATGTACATATTTTATTGCTATTTGGTATGTATTGTTTTTATCATTGTGTTGTTGGAGGACTTGAAAAGTTTGTGTGCTTCGTGTTTACAAAGTATATAGGTATAATACAAAAGGTTTTGGTGTAGTTTGTAGGATGGACTATCTTGTATTTTGGTGTTAATATAGAACTTGGCCTATTTCATTAATAATATGGGATGTTATTGTTCCCTTTCGTTTTCACTCCGAGTTACGTCGGATGACGACGAATGGGGTTTCGCTTAGAACACCTATCGACTTCGAGTATTACAAAACGAGCCAATGGCAAAGAAATGCCATGGGTCTGCGGAATTTGCATAGCGTATCTCCGCCTTACCTCGTGGGTATAAAAGGAGGACGCCGGCAACAGGCAGATATGTTTTCGCTTCGGAGCCAAGAGTATTTCTTCACTCCACAGTCATCTCTGACTTCGCTCTACGAGACGAGCTTCTCTCTCCGGTGTTGGTGTGACGGCGATCTGCAGCGAGCTCAGAGTGCCTGCTGATCTGTGCAGTAATCTGCCAGTGTTTGTGTGTCTCCCTGTGCGCTTCAACATCGCATAGTTTTTTCTCTCCTCTCATAAAAGAGCTCGCACGCGGCACGTCTTTTTAAAGACGGCTCGCCCGTGCATTTCTGGTTGCAGCGGACTGGTATCGGACTCTGATGGGCACGAGCGCTGTCTAGTGTGTTTGATCATGCTTGAACAGCGCTCGTGGGTGACTCATGTTCTCGCAAGGGAACGTGATCATCGCCTCATATATAGGTCGAGACTCGGTGAACTCGCAAGAGTGAGAGTCCCCTCATCCACCCCCCGATCTTCGGCTGGTGGCCAGGGTGACCTGAGGGTTACGGTCTGGAACAAGGCGCCGACTACGTGTCCATGACCCCAGCCCCCCTCTTCAATGACGGTGACCGCTAGTGAACTGCTGATTCCCGCGAGTCTACCCTCTGGTGGCCTGCGTGTTTCAGTTGAAGCTACAGAGGAAGATGCCATGTCTGTTGCAGCATCACTAGGTGGGCTTGAGTCTTCTGGAAGTGAGGGCTCGTCACAGCTGCCACCTTCCGGTGTGCATACGGCTGTGCCTGAGTCTGATCCGGAGATGACGGCCATGCTTTCCTGGGACGATTGGTTTTGGGTAAGGCCACCGACCCTCGTCCGCGGCAAACCCCAATACCTCTCTTCCCGGACGTGCATGATGAGATCTCGAAGTACTAGAAGACCCCCTTGTCTTCTCAGGACCGCTCGCTGATCTCATCCGCCTTTCCTCCCCTCGATGGGGCCGCTGCCCTTGGGTACCCTGGGGTTCCCCCGGCTGAACGCTCTGTTGCGATGCTATGTGTCCTCAGAGTGCTTCTTCTCGGCGCAATCCTAAGCACCCGCCCGTGGCCTGTAGTTTTTCGTCTACGCTTGTGGCGAGATCCTATAGTGCCACGGGACTGGCAGCCGCCTCACTGCATGCCATGGTCATTCTGCTGGTCCACCTGACCCAGATGCTCATGGACCTGCACGAGGGCGGGACTGACCCAGGGCTCTTCACTGAGCTGCGCGCCGTCACTGACCTTGCTCTCCAAGCGACGAAAGTGGCCGTACGCTCCCTGGGTCAGGTGATGCTCACCATTCTGTGGCTGAACCTGTCTGATGTGCTGGATGTCGCGCGTACCCGTCTGTCCGACATTCCCATATCCCAGGTCGCCCTCTCCGGCGGTGCGGTTGAGGGCTTGACCAACAGCTCTCAGCCGTTCATGAGCAGACTGACGTTGATTCTGTCCCGACGGCCCCGCCGTCCGCCCAGGTCCCTCGGTCTGCCCACCGCCGAAGGCTCCCCCCCGCGGCTCCCACCCGCGGCTCCCACCAAGCCCGTTCACCCGGGCCGGCTCTGGGGGCCGCGGGCGGACGCCACAGCCCCTCTCCAGCCCCGCCCCCCGCTACACGCCGGGTTAAGCGGCGCTCCTGAGACGGGCTCCTCGGGGATGGGGCAGACTGAGGTTGACTCTGTACCGACGGCCCCGCCGTCCGCCCAGGTCCCTCGGTCTGCCCACCGCCGTGGGCGCCCCCCCGCGGCTCCCACCCCGCCCGCTCAGCCGGGCCGGCTCTGGAGGCCGCGGTCGGATGCCAAAACAGTCCTCTCCAGCCCCGCCCCCCGCTACACGCCGGGTTAAGCGGCGCTCTTGGGATGGGCTCCTCAGAGATGGGACTCAGTTCTTTCCAGGAGCTGGTAGCAGGACCACTCCTTTCCCCGGGTGAGGGCCGGGGAAGAATCCTTATTCTCCAAAGAACTGACTCTCCCGTCTCTGAGCACAGAGAGTTCGGACGTCACAGAGCGCCGCCCACATGCCGTGCTCTCCTCGTCCCCCTCTGTCCCGGAGGTGGTTGACACGGCGTGCCGTCCACGACCGCTTCGCCCCTGTCCCCCTCTGTCGCCAGACCCTTGGCAGAGCAGGCCCCCGTGGAACGCTGGTCCTTCCCTGGCCTCCTCTGTCAGGGTGCGGTTTTGACCTTGCCCCCACACCGGGCCGCTATGCCGTCCACGTCTGTGGTTCTCGACGCCGCTGGCACAGTTGGGAGCCTGCCTAGAGCTTCCCTTCTGTTCCGCTGGGTCGCGCGAACCATCGGCTCGGCTATGCGATTCAGTTCGCACGGTCTCCTCCCCACTTCAGGGGAGTCTGCTCCACTTTGGTCGATGGCTATGCCCTATCATGAGAGCGGAGGTTGCTACCCTACTGGCGAAGGGTGCGATTGAGACTGTCCCTCCAGCCGAAAGGAGGTCCAGGGGTACAGCCCCTACCTCATTGTCCCGGAGAAGTCTGGTGGGTTACGGCCAATCCTGGTCCGAACCGCTCCCTTCACAGGCTGCCGTTCAAGATGCTCCTGGCCAAACGCATTTCTGGATGTGTGCGGCCACAGGATTGGTTTGCAGCGATCGACCTGAAGGACGCCTACTTTTATGTCTCCGTTCTCCCTCGACTCAGACCATACCTACAGTTTGCTGTCAGGGCGCGCGCATATCAGTACGCTGTTTTCCCATTCGGGCTAGCCCTGTCTCTTCGCGCCTTCACAAGGTTGTTAAGGCTGCCTTTGTTCCTCCATGGGAACACGGGGTTCGCATCCTGAACTATCTCGGTGACTGGCTGTCTTAAGCTCACTCCTGAGACCAGGTTTGCGAATACAGGGACCCAGTGCTCCGGCACCTAGCTCGTCTGGGCCTTCGGGTCAACCGGGGAAGGAGTAAACTTTCCCCCGTGCAGAGGAGCTCTTTTCTCGGTATGGACTTGGTCGCCTTCTCCACTCAGCCATTGCTGACTTGCCTGAGACTATCAAGCGCAAGAGTGCGGTTCCACTGAAGTTTCTTCAGAGGCTCCTGGGGCATATGGCATCTGCAGCCGCGGTTCGCCGCTCAGATTGCTTCATATGAGACCGCTTCAGCTTTGGCTCCGCGACCGAGTCCCGAGGTGGGAATGGCAACACGGCACCCTCCGAGTACCAGTTACTCGGACCTGCCGTCAGACCTTCACCCCGTGGTCGAACCTCAGTTTTCTACGGGCCGAGTGCCCCTGGAACAAGCTTCGCGGCATGTTGTTGTAACGACAGATGCCTCCTCCACGGGCTGGGGTGCCATGTGCAATGGACGTGCTGCCGCGGGCTCCTGGACAGGACCCCGACGCCTCTGGCACGTCAATTGCCTCGAGTTGCTGGCCGCACGTCTTGCTTTGCGCCGCTTCCGGGCCGTGCTCAAGAACCAACACGTACTAGTCCGTTCAGACTATACCGCCTCTGTAGCGTACATCAACCATCAAGGTGGTCTACGCTCCCGCCGTATGTCGCAACTCGCCCGCCACCTCCTCATATGGAGTCAGAAGCATCTGAGGTCGCTTCATGCCATTTATATCCCCGGAGCCCTGAACTGTGCAGCCGACGAGCTCTCACGGCTTCAGCCCCTCCCGGGAGATTGGCGACTCCATCCCCAGTCGGTTCAGCTGATTTGGGACCAGTTAGGGGACGCACAGATAGATCTGTTTGCCTCCCACGACTCGACCCATTGCGCCCAGTTTTATTCCCTGACCGAGGGCACGCTCGGCACGGATGCTCTGGCGCACAGCTGGCCGCAGGGCCGCAAGTATGCGTTTCCCCCAGTAAGCCTTCTTGCGCAGACCTTGCGCAAGGTCAGGGAGGACGCGGAGCAGGTCATTCTGGTCGCGCCGTACTGGCCCGCCCAGACCTGGTTCTCCGAACTAGTACTCCTCGCGACAGCATCTCCCTGGCCGATCCCTCTGAGGAAGAACCTTCTTCCTTAGGGACGGGGCCACCTATGGCACCCTCGTCCCGATCTCTGGAACCTCCACGTGTGGCTCCTCGATGGGACGAGGCAGGTTTGAGTACCCTACCACCAGCGGTGGATGCTACCATCACTTCCGCTAGGGCGTCGTCCACGTGACACGTCTATGCGTTGAAGTGGAACCTCTTCGTCAGCTGGTGCTCTTCTCACCGAGAAGACCCCCGGAGATGCTCGATCAGCGTTGTGCCTTCCTTCCTTCAACAGGGGCTGGAGCGAAGGCTGTCTCCCTCCACCCTGAAGGTCTACGTTGCCGCTATTGCCGCACACCATGACCTCATCGAAGATAAGTCGGTGGGGAAGCACGACCTGGTTATCAGGTTCCTGAGAGGAGCGAGGAGACTAAATCCGCCCCCCTCCTCTCGTTCCCTCTTCGGACCTCTCAGTGGTTCTAACTGCCCCGAAGAGTGCTCCATCTGAGCCCCTGCTATCAGTCGAGCTTAAATTTCTGTCTATGAAGACAGCGCTCCTGGTTGCACTGGCCTCCATCAAGAGGGTAGGGGACCTGCACGCATTCTCCGTTGACGAAGCGTGCCTGGAGTCCGGGCCGGCTTACTCTCACGTGATCCTGAGACCCCGGCCTGGATACGTGCCCAAGGTTCCTACCACTCCCTTCCGGGACCAGGAGGAGGCAGACCCAGCCTTGCACTGCTCTGTCCAGTACGTGCTCTCCGCGCCTATGTAGACAGGACGCAGTGTTTCAGGACCTCAGACCAGCTCTTTGTCTGTTATGGTGGGAAGCTGAAGGGAAAGGCTCTCTCAAAGCAAAGGTTGTCTCACTGGATAGTGGACGCCATTGCTTTGGCATACCAGCAGCAAGGTCGACCGTGCCCCCTTGGTGTGACTGCCCACTCCACCCGGAGTGTGGCATCCTCTTGGGCTCTAGCGCATGGCGCCACGCTAACAGACATCTGCAGAGCTGCAGGCTGGGCGACACCTAACACATTCGCCAGATTCTTTAATCTCCGAGTGGAGCCAGTGTCCTCTCGTGTACTCGCTTCAACCAGCTAGTACCGGACCCGCTCAGGTGTCTTCGCTTGCTCGTCATTCCACTCCACGGACTGGATACGTGCGATATTCTCCTCAGGTGAGCTTCCCCGAAAGCCCTGAGCTCCTCCAGCACTCCTGACGTCGGCGCCAGTGTCTATTGCCTGCGTGTCGGCTAGGTGCCTCCCGTGTGCATGGTCCCTCCTCTGAGCGACCCCCACATGTGTATTTCGACTGTAAGCCTCTTTGAGCATGTGTTTTTCCCTTGGCAAGCCACCTTGCCACCCCTGGGGTTGAAAGATTCCACCTGCGGCTGGACACCCCAGTGTTCTCCATATGTCTCCTTCGGGTCATATGTGTATTCTCTAAGTCCCCCCCTCTGGGTTGGCAGTAATTACATATTTCCCCTAAACTTTGGGATATGCTCCCCAGTGTACCTTGGTATTCCTGTGCTAAATAGGAGTCCTTCGTCCGTGCCAGTCTCACGACAGGGATCTCAGATTTACGCAGGGCACTGGAAGACAGCTGAGAAGGTGGCGTGATTTCAACTGGTAACCCCATTCGTCGTCATCCGACGTAACTCGGAGTGACAACGAAAGGGAACGTCTCGGCTACGTATGTAACCCTCGTTCCCTGAGTAGGGAACGGAGACGTTACGTCTTCCTGCCCCTTTCCGCTGTACCACGGGGATCGCCTGAGCTCAGTCTTGGCTCCTCAGCGAAGAAACATATCTGCCTGTTGCCGGCGTCCTCCTTTTATACCCACGAGGTAAGGCGGAGATACTTTATGCAAATTCCGCAGACCCATGGCATTTCTTTGCCATTGGCTCGTTTTGTAATACTCTAAGTCGATAGGTGTTCTAAGCGAAACCCCATTCGTCGTCATCCGACGTAACGTCTCCGTTCCCTACTCAGGGAACGAGGGTTACATACGTAACCGAGACGTTTTGGTGGTTTGGTGATTATTTTCTCAGATCATACAAATGTGTGCCCCCCTATGAAAATGAAATGCCCCTCCACCCCATCAGTCTATATATTCAGGTGACGGCCCTGCAGAGGTGGGTAACGAAGTACATTTACTTTGTTACATTTACTTGAGTATTTTTTTGGGGGGGAAATTTTTACTTTTAAGAGTAGATTTTGGTCTTTTTACTTTAACTTGAGTACATTTGTAATGAAAACTTTACTTTTACTTCGTTACGGTGGGCGATGTTCCTCTCGTTACTTTATTTTAATGCAATATGTTGTGCGTTTATTCCAAGCGCCCTGTAGGCTATCTTTTTTTCTGGGCATGAGGAATGCTCAAGTCACAAATGAATCACTCTTTTGAGTCGATTCTGTTCAAAGACTTAAGCACGGGACATACCAAACCAACGCCAAAGAACTAGCGCTGATGAAAGCCGACTGTGTTGTCGCCTCGCGTCGCCTGCGTCGGGGGAAAAAGCTGCACTTGAACACACCGAGAGAACTAAAGGCAACTGTTAGCTAGAATGCGCGTTCTGCGCCTGCATGTAAATGAGACAACTGTCTATTTCTGCAGATATATTATTCTATATGCGTCATTCAAAAAGGGAGCCTGACGCTGCCGATACACAAATCATAAACAAAGCAGTGCATGCTTACCGTTTTGAATATCAATCCTGCTAAACACCAGGGGTGTGAAGTAACGAATTACAAACACTCACGTTACTGTAATTAAGTTTTTTCAGAAATTGTACTTTTTTGAGTAGTTTAAAAATTGTGTAATTTTACTTTTACTTGAGTAGCCTAACCTTTAAAGTGATGTAGGCTATCGGTACTTTTTCTCCGGTATTTTCCTTCTGTTTGTGGTCGTTACTCGTTACATGCTTGTTTTAATTTTATTTTATTTTTATCCATCAACGTGATTGGATCGAGTAATCAATCTCGTGACTGTCATCAAATCAAATTAAGCATAGAAAACTTTAACCTACTCCTGCTGTTACTCGTGACTGCTGTGGAAGTGCATTCTTCATGCATCAATTCAATCCAGATATCAGCGTCTTCCTCTAATATGCTAAGATACAGTTCACATTTCTGCTTAATATGATATTTATATAGGCTGGCCTGTCTACAGGGCCTAACATTTGGTCTGAGGTTGGGGGTATTGCGTGACGAGTTCATAATGCGGCGAATTCCCGCTCCCATTTACTTCACAATCACATTCAGCCTCGCGCTCGCCATGCCGCCAGATTCAGAATCAGTGCACTCTATGAACCATGGCGTTAACTTGAACTGCATTTCTGTCAGTGCGTGACTACTGCTCGTTAATAAACAACGTTTTTTGATTGATCCATTATACAATCCGTCTTCATTTGGCAAGTGCACTTGCGCAAAAACATTTTTCATGTTCAACTTTTGTTTTTTTTGTGTGTGTGGATGCTGCTAAAACAGCTTCGCCGAGACTACAAAGAGACATGCATTTGTGTGTGTGTGTGTTTTTGTTTCTTTTGTAAAAGTTTCCTGGATATAACTTCCCTATTTAATGCACAATTTTCCTTACAAATTATATTATCAGCATTACAATGTGATTAAATGTAGCCGTGTAAAATGTAAGGGATGATGACACCCTTCTAGACCAATGTGCATTTACGTTTAAATTGTAACATATTTATGGAATTAAAGTGTGTAATTAGTGTTAGCTCACTATCTTAGCCTTTTTCAGTGCATTATGTGAGGTAATCTGATAATATTAGTGATTCTCATTTATCAAAACACTAACATTGGTACCGTTTTGGAGAGAAATTGGGTATCTTTTAATCTCTCTATTTAACCCATCTCATGGTGTGTGATGCTGAACTATCATATGAGTTTCTAAAGGTTTTTGAATTCTTTGAACAGTTATGAATATTTATATTTTATGTTCAACAATAGCATGCTCAGGCCCAGTGGACTTTCGCCTAATTTTAAATGCTTTTCCCCCCAAATAATAATATGATTTACATGGTGATGAGTGTACTGATTTGATGCATTTTAAAAAGATGGATGATAGATATTCTTCAATCTTTCTGAAAAAGAACAAAATATAATGTGAATTACAGTATGTGCAAATTTTTTTAGATTTATAATTTGTAGTGCACAGTGTTTATTATAAGGGGTAGAATCCGCAGCTCAGTACTCACTACTCACTACTCATGAGTACTTTTAAATAAGCTACTTTTTTACTCTTACTCGAGTAGTTTTTTGGACAAGTACTTTTTACTCTACTCGCACTACATTTTTTGGAATGTAATGGTACTTTTACTTGAGTATGTTTTTTCAGTACTCTTTCCACCACTGCTAAACACTTTCTTTATTCCACTCCGCTCATGTTAATATTGAAATATTCGCCAAGCTAAACTCAGTTAAGATGACGTAACATTAGAACACACCGGGAAAACTACGTCGGCCCACGCTCAGCAACGGTCCGATGTTGCCCAACGGGCCGATAATAGGCTTGATGTGTCCCGGGCTTTCATCAAACAAGTTGGCAGAATTGTCTAAATTAGTTCGCAAATCAGTTTGAAAGATTTGTTCGGATTCCTGGACATACCGAATCGACGAAGCGGTTTAACACTCGGACTCGTTTCAGAAAGATTTAAGAACATCAAGGGTGTTGGACCTTGGACCTACAGTAGCCTACAGTCAAGTTAAAGCAAATCTTCAAATGCTTTATTTTCAGAGGTGTCAATTCCAGGGGTCAGAAAGTAAAAGTCCTGCCATATGTTTATTCCACCCATTAACTCAGCCAGCTGATTTCACTAATTCGTTATATCTCCTGGCTGAAAAACTGTGCTAATTAGCCAATCCAGGTGATTGGAACAAAATACTAAGGAGGAATTTTAATTTCTGAACCTGGACTTGACCCCTCTGATTATTTTGTTTGCGAAGACAGAGTTGAACATCTAGTTGAACATCTTTGTATTCTGTCTGTAAATGAATGATTCCATAGGACGATGCATTCGATTTAATTTCATTCAGGTAAACATTTTACAACCAAACAGATTATTAGCCTACACAACGCTACCACTACTACAAAGTATGACATTACAAATTTCTTGGACATATACCTACATTTATACATTAAATAAGCCATACTTCATAGTTTATGAAATGAACACCTGCCATCCAGCGGTAATTTGTGTGTATTGTGCAGTGGTGGGCGAACTTGTCTAGAAGGAATGCCTTTGCCTGCCTTAGACACAGTTAACCAGTTTAAATGCGCTTGCAGAAATATACGTCTGATTACATTTTGGAGAACAGACAGAAGAAGATCTATCAATGTGCGTTTGATCATTGTTTGTGTTCAGTTCAACTATTAAGATTATTACTTTTACTTTGAGTAAATATTTCTATAAGTTCTATAAGTACCACAGAGGTGGGTAGAACTATGTGGCCCTGAGAAGAGATCTCAACAACATCAAACACTTTGCTCAGATTTTTCTCTTTAGCTAGAGAAACTGGATTGCTCACATTTGTCTCTAAAGATTAGATAAGATCTCAACAACATCACAAACTGTGCTCAGATTTTTCTCTTTAGCTAGAGAAACTCGATCGCTCACATTTGTCTCTAAAGATTAGATAAGATCTCAACAACATCACACATTGTGCTCAGATTTTTCTCCATGCCTAGAGACTCTGGTGTTCTCATATTTGTCTCCTCTAATGTATAAAAGAGATCTTAACAACTTTACAAATCAAATGGCTCAGTATGAACTCAAACAGTAAAACCATATAATACGTATTAATAATCAAATAAGTATAAATAGTCATAAGCAATTTAAAGTTTTGATAAATGTACCCACATAACTATTTCCAAGAACAAATGATGCACATAAACTGTACAGCTGTATGTCTTATTGTGTGTCAAAAACAGAGTAACATTAACATTAATTCTGCATAACTTCATTCTTAATATAGGCTTAAACTGAATATATGGATTGTTTTTTACTTTAGTAACTTGGTGCACAATATGTAAAGTTGTTGAGGTCTCTTCTAAACTTTTAAAGAGATCAATTTAGCTAAGGAGAAAATTTGAGCCTAGTGTGTGATCTTGTCTGAAACTTTAGAGGAGACAAACATAAGACCACTGGGGTCTTTAGTTTAGTTGGAAAATATGAGCACAGTGTGTGATGTTTTTGAGACGTAAAGAAGCACAGTGCTCATTAAGCAAATGCACAGCTAAACAGATGTGTTTTGAGTCTGGATCTGAATGTGACTACTGTTGGAGCACATCTCATCTTTCTCTACCTATACCGCCTATTTTAACGATCTAAGTGCATGGTCTCAAGCACACGGCGCAAGTGTGCTTTTGTTAGTTTAACAAAGGGAAAAATGGATAGTGCACGCGGCGCATGAGCCGAATGAGTAGGGGTGTTTTGGGCTTAACATGAAATAATTGTCCCACATTGTGGTCCCGCCTATAGGCGCACATTTTCTAACGCGCTCTTTAAATAATAAAAAAAATACTGCGCCATTGACTTTAGACCAGGTTTCATTTGCTCAATGGTGTAGTCTATTTCAGTTGCCTCAAAATAGCAACACTCCAACAATGCGCCTGAACACACCTCGTTTTCAGACCAGCACGCCCATGGGCGCACGGATGGGCGCAAATGCATTTTGCTATTTAAACAATGTGGCACACGACGTGGAAGGGATAACTGCGTCGACTGAAACTAGCAAAACACACCTGCACTGCGCTTGGCACTGCATTGCACCGGGTGTAAGATAGGGCACTTAGTTGTTTGACCTCTAGAGTGAAGGTATGTGTTCAACTTGACACCTTCATCTTTGTTTCCAAACACAATGACTTCAGTTTTGTCTTTGTTTAACTGAAGAAAGTTTTGGCACATCCAACGGTTAATTTCATCAATGCATTTGCACAGGCAGTCAATGGTGCTGTAATCTTTAGGCGATCGGGCTAAGTAAATCTCAATGTCCTCTGCATATGTGTGGTAAGCATTTTGTTATTTTTTTCTCATTATTTGGCTTAGTGGGAGCATATACAGGTTGAACAGGAGCGGTGCAAGAAGTGAGCCTTGAGGGACTCTGCATGTCATGGTTGTCAACTCAGACTTATAGTCACCTATTCACATAATAACCTCTCCCTTCTAAGTATGACCTCAACCATTTTAGGACCATCCCAGAAAGCCTGACACAGTTTTCCAGCCTGCCAAGAAGTAAGTTGTTATCGATAGTGTCAAATGCAGCACTGAGGTTAACTAGTACCAGCATAAGTAGTAGCATAATTGCCTGTATACCTGAGGCGAATATCATTTATTATCTTTTGAGCACTGTCTCTGTCCTGTTATGCAGTCGGGACCAAATTGAAAATGGTCAAAATATCCATTCGAGCTTAAAGGGATAGTTCACCCAAAAATGAAATTTCTGTCAGTATTTACTCACCCTCATGTTTTTCCAACCCCGTAAGACCTTCGTTCACCTTCGGAACACGAATTAAGATATTTTTGATTAAATCTGAGAGCTGGATCACTCCTCCATAGGCTTCTAAGGGATTGACACTTGCCAGCCCCGAAAAGTTATTAAAGACATCGTTAAAATAGTCCAAGTGACTAAGTTTATCAAGCGACGAGAATACTTTTTATGCACAAAACCAAACAAAAATAACAATTTTATTTCAACTATTCATTTCCTTCTCTGTGGGCCTCTAGTCAGCCTCTAATAACTTTTCAGTTATTGATTAAAATTTAATCAAAAATATCTTAATTCGTGTTCCGAAGATGAACGAAGGTTTTACGGGGTTGGAACAACATAAGGGTGAGTAAATACTGACAGAATTTTCATTTTTGGGTGAACTAACCCTTTAAGAATTTGTTCAGCTGATTGAAAAGTACTTTTTAAATGATCTTGCCTAAAGGAAGAGTTGCGATTGGTCTGTAGTTGCTCAATATGGTGTTATCCAGATTGCTCTTTTTCTTTACTTCTGCTGGCGCCCGCGACATCGACATGACCTTTCAACGTGATGACGTAGTTCCCGGAGCGTTGCAGATCAGCTCAATCCACACAATTGTAGTTAAAAAGTGTATATATATATTTTTTGTTGAAAATGACCTATCGTTTCGCTAGACAAGACCCCCCTCAGCTGCGATCGTCCACAGCATTTTCAAGCACTTCAAAGACCTTTGAAACTGCATTGATTTGGACTTCAAAACAGTGGTCGTCATTGAAGTCCATTATTCGAAGAAAAATCCAGAAATGTTTTCCTCAAAAAACTTATTTTCTCTTCCACTGAGGAAAGAAAGACATGGATATCTTGGATGGCATCGGGGCGAGTAAATTATTAGGAAA
Source organism: Siphateles boraxobius (assembly GCF_051911475.1). Taxonomy (NCBI): domain Eukaryota; kingdom Metazoa; phylum Chordata; class Actinopteri; order Cypriniformes; family Leuciscidae; genus Siphateles; species Siphateles boraxobius. Next base: position 1,844,166 of record NW_027509195.1, read on the forward strand.
TTTTAATTTTGAGGTGAACTAATCCTTTAACAACAGTTTATATGGAGTTTGGAAAAGTCCTAGAAAGAAGTGAGGTATCCCTTATGGAACAATAATATTTCCATATGTATGATCAATATACTGTATTACATGGTGTAAATATACTGAAAAATATATGAAAATATATTGTATTAATATATTGTGTTATATATTACAATATATTGAATAATACATAAGGAATTGCCACTTTATATATATTGAAAAATATATTTACAATATATTTACGCTGTAACATGTCATGTTACGGCCTTCTGAGAGGAGGGACTAATGTTATATGTCAGTTTGTATGATCAATATACTGTATTACATGGTGTAAATATACTGAAAAATATATGAAAATATATTGTATTAATATATTGTGTTATATATTACAATATATTGAATAATACATAAGGAATTGCCACTTTATATATATTGAAAAATATATTTACAATATATTTACGCTGTAACATGTCATGTTACGGCCTTCTGAGAGGAGGGACTAATGTTATATGTCAGTTTGTTTTTGGACTCTCTTCTGTGTTTCTTTTGTTCAGTTTACTGCCACTTCTTTGATCCCATGGTCACCGTCCTCGTTAGTTCCTTTGGTTCAGCTGTGTGTCTTTATCTTGTTAATCAGTTTAATCTGTTCCTCACTGTCACCTGTGTATATATTCCCTGTGTTCCCTTACGAAGGGAACTCAACGATGCGTCCATAGACGCCATGGGAACGCCCCCAGCGTGACTGCGTCTGAAGCATCTATGTCAACTAGTCCAATGGAAAGAATGAGCGTCACGGGCGGGTGACGTCATGACCAGGATATGATAAAAGCACATCCGGTGCAAACCGGCATTAGCTTCTGTTGCCTCAGCAAGCGATCTGTGTTATACTGTCTCTGTCTATTTATTGTTGTCTGTTGCAATTTATTCGGAAACGTTATGGCGAAACAAGTGTACAAGCAGTGTGTTCCTCCCTGCCCGCGTTATTTAACGGGTGGGGACACACACGAGCTTTGTGTCATTTGTTTGGGAGTAGAGCATGCGGTCTCAGCCTTCGAGGGGGCTGAGTGTCAACACTGTGAAATGCTACCGCTCCGCATGCTCCGCTCTCGCCTGTCACTCTTTGATGAAAAGAGTGGGCAGGCTCGCGATCCTCAGGGATCAGGACCCGCGTCTGCCGAGGCGGCGCGGAGAATGCATTCCTGGGGATCGCAAAAGGATCTTTCGGAGGGGTTGGAGACGGGTCCGCGGGCTTTTTCTCCTTCCTTACCCGGAAGATCCAGCGCTCTCCCCCCGGTGTCGGAAGCACGCACTGCGGTTTAGTAATGCGAGCCCTCCATTACTTCAATGCTCTTCCTCCGAGGAGGTCGATGTTATGAGTATGGAGAGTGAAAGCACACACATGGGGGAAAGAGATTCACAATTTATTTCCCCAGCATATGATGAGCTGGTGGATGTTATGTCACGGGCTGTAGAGAAATTAAATATTGAATGGCCATCTGAGAATAAAGGCGCTCGTCCTAAAAGTAAATTAGATGAGCGCTTTTTATCTTCCACGACATTATCTCCACCACGAGGGCTTCCCTTTTTTCCCGATCTTCATAATGAAACATCGAAATCGTGGAATAAACCTTACTCTTCACGACTTTTTAGCCCTCAAGTTAACACTTATTCGAGAATAAGAGGGCTAAAAGAGTATGGTTATGAGGCGATGCCCCAGGCGGAACAGAATTTAGCCAGCTATCTTTCGCCTGGTCCCGCATCGTCCCTGAAAGCCTCGGCTTTGCCCACTAGACCGCTTAAAGCCACCTCGGTTTTAGTGGGCAAAGCTTATACGGCAGCAGGTCAAGCTGGAGCATGTCTGCACACAATGGCAGTGCTTCAGGCTTATCAAGCTGACCTGCTGGGGGATCTGGATAGTAGTGAGGGAATTTCTCATGACGATATTCGAGAACTTCGTCGGGCTACCGATCTTTCTCTCAGGGCTACTAAGGAGACCGCCAGAGCAATTGGGCGGTCTATGGCAGCCTTGGTAGCTACTGAGAGACATTTATGGTTAAATCTGTCAGAGATTAAAGAAAAAGATCGAGCTTTTTTATTAGATGCTCCGCTTGAACCTTCTGGTCTCTTCGGCGACGCAGTCCACGCGGTCGTCGAGAGATTTCAGGAGTCTAAAAAACAAGCTGACGCTTTTAAAAAGTTTATCCCTCGCCGTGTCCAGCCCCCTGGGGCTGCTGGGCGTGAGCAGCCCCAGCCGTCGAGCTCATCATATCGTGTGCATCAGAAAGAGAGTGTTGCATCTCGTGCACCTCCACGTAGAGACTGGAGACAGACGCAACCCTCTCAACCGAAGTCTTCTAAGTCGAAGCCGGATCTGAGGACCGTTCTTCAGGCGAAGAAGACTTCGGTTAAAAAAAAAAGGTCCTGATGTTCACGCATCAGGCCTGTGAGGACAGCCCCGACCAAAGTGGAGCGGTGTACACCTCATTTTACGGTGCCCGTTCCATTTCGGGGTCCTCACGAGACCGTTCTGCCAACCCTGCCACCCTCGGTGCTTCAGGGCGCAGCGGTCTCCAGCGAGTCGCTGATGCTATGCTGCGGCACAGCATCGGTTTCGCGCCCTCTGAGGGGGGCCTTAGAGCGGCCAGTTCAGGTAGTTCCTGCCATTATGTTTCAGGCTCCGGAATTGGCTGTCTCGATAACACCAGAGACCAGCCTCGAGAGGCTGGTTCCCTTAGTAAATTTTCTGGCAGCGTGGAAGCTTCTGCCGAATATTTCTCATTGGGTCCTGCAGATTGTAGAGAAAGGATACAGAATCCAGTTTGGTTCTCGTCCTCCTCGTTACAACGGGGTGCTGCCCACAGTGGTGCATCCCGAGCAGGCTCTGGTAATGGAGCAAGAGGTAAAGGCCCTGTTAGCAAAGGAAGCTATAGAACAGGTGTACTCACCCGACAGAGAGTCGGGTTTTTACAGCCGTTATTTCATTGTTCCAAAAAAGGATGGGGGGTTGCGTCCCATTTTAGATCTTCGTCTGTTGAATCGTTCAGTATAGAAACTCAAGTTCAAGATGCTGACACTCAAACAGATCGCGACTCAAATCAGATCCGAGGACTGGTTTGTCACGATAGATCTGAAGGACGCCTACTTCCATATCTCCATCCTCCCTCAGCACAGGAAGTTCCTAAGGTTTTCTTTCGGGGGCAAAGAATACCAATATCGGGTTCTTCCTTTCGGTCTAGCTTTATCACCCCGCACGTTCACGAAATGTGTGGATGCAGCTCTAGCCCCTCTCAGGCTTCAGGGCATACGTATTCTGAACTACATCGACGACTGGCTGGTTCTGGCGGAATCAGAGCAGTCGGCGGTTCGGCACCGAGGTGTCGTTCTCGCTCATATGCAGATGTTGGGGTTGAGGCTCAACGCCAAGAAGAGTGTTCTTTCTCCAGTACAGAGAACCACTTTCCTTGGTGTGGTATGGGATTCAGTGACGATGCGGGCCACTCTATCGCCCGTTCGTGTAGCTGCTATCCTGACAGCCACCAAAGAGCTAAAGCTAGGCCAGTCACGCACTGTGAAACAGTTCGAGAGACTGTTGGGTCTCTTGGCGGCAGCGTCCAACGTGATTCCTTTTGGCCTGCTGTACATGAGACCTTTACAGTGGTGGCTAAGGACCAGAGGGTTCTCCCCGAGGGGAAACCCACTTCGTATGATCAAGGTCACGCGGCGGTGCCTTCGTGCCTTAATTATATGGAGGAAACATTGGTTCTTAACCCAGGGTCCGGTATTGGGAGCTCTTTGCCATCGTGTTACGATCTCGACAGATGCTTCCCTCACCGGCTGGGGAGCGGTAATGGAAGGCCGCTCGGTTCAGGGTCTGTGGAAAAGTCATCATCTTTCGTGGCACATCAATTGCCTGGAGATGATGGCTGTCTTCAATGCGTTGAGACAGTTTCTCCCAGACCTGAGGGGCCATCATGTGCTTGTACGAACAGACAACACATCAGTGGTCTCTTATCTGAACCGTCAGGGGGGTCTGCGGTCGCGTCCGCTCTGCAAACTGGCGCACCAGATCCTCCTGTGGTCTCTGGGGAAGGTACTCTCCCTGAGGGCAGTGTATATTCCTGGGGACCAGAATGTGGGGGCAGACATCCTGTCGAGGCAGGAGCTGAGGCCAGGGGATTGGAGACTCCACCCCGAGGCGGTGGAGAAAATTTGGGAGTTTTACGGCCAAGCAGAGGTGGATCTGTTTGCGTCTCAGCACACGACGCACTGTCCACTTTGGTTCTCCCTTACTCACCCAGCCCCCCTGGGGCTGGATGCTATGGTGCAGACGTGGCCGAGGCTACGTCTGTACGCATTTCCCCCTGTTGCTCTGCTCCCAGGAGTTCTGGAACGAGTCCGCCAGTACGGAATAAGCCTACTGCTTGTAGCACCACGCTGGCCGAGTCGGATCTGGTTTGCGGACCTGATCCATCTCTTAGACGGTCCTCCCTTGGAGATCCCGATCAGGAGAGACCTTCTGTCTCAGGCCGGGGGCACAATATTTCACCCTCGGCCAGAGATTTGGAACCTGTGGGTTTGGCCTCTGAGGGGGCCCAACTCATAGAGAGTGGTCTCTCTGCTGAGACCATCCTAAGCTCCAGAGCTCCAGCTACTAGGAAACTATATGCGCTGAAATGGAAAGTTTTTTCTGTATGGTGTCACCGACATCAGTGGGATCCGGTTAACTGTTCTGTGAACACAGTACTCGAGTTCTTGCAGGAGCGCTTTACGTCAGGTTTATGTCCTTCCACACTTAAGGTTTACGTGGCGGCCATTGCGGCTTACCACGCCCTGGTTGGGGGTACATCGTTGGGTCGAGACCCCCTGATTACACGTTTCCTTCGTGGCACACTGAGGCTGAGGCCTGCAACTCGCACTAGGGTGCCAGCTTGGGATTTGGCATTAGTACTAGAAGGCCTGTCTAGGGCTCCATTCGAGCCCTTAGATTCGGTTTCAGAGAAATTTCTTACCCTTAAGACTATCTTTCTGCTAGCTATTTCGTCCCTTAAGAGAGTTGGAGACCTTCAGGCCCTTTAGGTTTCCCCCACTTGCCTTGAGTTTGCAACGGGGATGGTCAAGGCATTCTTATATCCAAAACAGGGATACGTCCCTAAGGTGCCGACCTTGATTCCGAGGCCTATCGTGCTGCAGGCTTTCTGTCCTCCTCCTTTTACATCTGCGGACCAGGAAAGGCTGAACCTCTTGTGTCCAGTGCGAGCACTGGATACTTATGTTCATCGGACATCTTCTATGAGGAAGTCCGACCAGTTATTTATTTGCTTTGGATCACCTAAGAAGGGTCTTCCTGCTTCTAAACAGACGGTTAGCAAGTGGATAGTCGAGGCTATTTCACTTGCATACGAGTACTCTGACCATCCGTGTCCCTTGGTGGTCAGAGCTCACTCAACGAGGGGTATGGCGGCCTCTAAAGCCTTGTTATTTGGGGTTTCCCTCCAAGACGTTTGTGATGCGGCAGGCTGGTCCTCACCGCTCACATTCGTCAGGTTTTACAGTTTGGACCTGGATGCTGCCCCAGGTTCTCAGGTGCTTAGTGCTTAGTTACAACAGACTGACACTCAGGTACTTGGAATTCTGGCGCTTTGGGTATTCTCGTTCCCATGGCGTCGATGGACGCATCGTTGAGTTCCCTTCGTAAGGGAACGTCTCAGGTTACTATTGTAACCATAGTTCCCTGAGAACAGGGAACGAGACGATGCGTCACCCTGCCATACTTCCTGCATCCCTGTGATCGGCTTGCTTCGGCAATTTTCGAAGCTAATGCCGGTTTGCACCGGATGTGCTTTTATCATATCCTGGTCATGACGTCACCCGCCCGTGACGCTCATTCTTTCCATTGGACTAGTTGACATAGATGCTTCAGACGCAGTCACGCTGGGGGCGTTCCCATGGCGTCGATGGACGCATCGTCTCGTTCCCTGTTCTCAGGGAACTATGGTTACAATAGTAACCTGAGACGTTCTCCTGGTTGGTAGTGTTTATACTGTGTTTCTCCGTGTTCGATAATTAAAGTATTCCTTCCAACGCTGTGTACTGAACCTATTCACTGGTCCATCAACGTTTCATGCCAAATCGCTATATATTTCCTTGTTTAAAGGGGACATATCATGCTAAATCCACTTTTTTAGCACGTAAATGCATTTCGTTGTATATTTGGAGTGTTTTAAAGTACAGAAAGTTGAAATTAGTCTCTTCAGGTGCTTCGTTCATATCTTTATATTCTGTTTTGGTCATAATTTGCAACCTGTTCCGAATTTTCTATTCTCTATGACGTTTTTTTGAACAATTACGTCACAGCATTTGCAGCGGAACTGCCAAATAAAGACATCGTCTCCCGGCCCAACACTTCGAGCAATCCGCAATATTTATTTCTCGCTGCGATTTTGTAGTCTAAGCTCAAGGATGCAGAAGTTACGAGAGGGTGAGTCAAAATGTTCGGTTGTTGGATGTAGTAACCCACACGCTTCATTACACCGTCTCCCAGCATCAGAACCTCTTCGAAGTGCATGGTTGAGTTTTATTTTTCATGGAAATGTACCCACATCTGTGGGTAAAGTCATTTTTGTGTGCGTTGTGTGCATATGAAGACGTTGTTCTGCAGGTTTTTCGTCTTCATTTTCATCTCGCTCCGGGTCCGGCTCTGGCTCGAACATGTAAGGCTTGATGGACAAGTCTTCCGTTGTTGACATTTTTTTAATAACGTGTGAATAAAAAGTTTCTGTGCAATCCAACGCAATCCAACATTTATTGATGTTTTATTAACAAGGTTCGGGAGGAACACGTTCTAATGATCAAACAATCAAGTCATTCCAACCAGCTGTCAGCAATCAGTAATCAACAGGTCCACTCAATCAGCATGAGTAAAGGCTATAAATATACGCAGTCGACTCTCTCATATTCCTCGACAGTTTTCAGCATCCCTTCACCACACCATGTCCTCACACTTGCCTGGTTATCTTCCTAGACAGAGATACGGGGGGAGTGCTCTGGGTTCGGGCACAATTTCCGAGCTCGGAGCCCTCCCCCCGGACAGCACGCCAAATACGCATAACCATTTACTCTATGATCATTCGTAAGTGTGAACTAGTGAATGTTCATTCATTCCTCAAAATGACTGCTTTAAACTGTGATAACACTTTTGATGGCCTTGATGAGCCAGTGAGACCTACACCTGGGGGTAGAAAATGCAGACTGGACAAAGAAAATTAGGTTCGTCACTCGGGTGGCATGTTAATACCAACAGTGGGATGTCAACACAAAGCTGCTGCCAAAGGTTTCTGTCAGGCCGAGAGGCTGTCGCCAGACGATCTGATGATAAATTTTAACTATTTTTATGAAAAGCCAAACAGGGTTGACCAGGACCAGGCCATACTTCATCTCCTGGACATCACGCAAGTGACAAGGAAGCGTCCAAAAGTTCAAGACGTAAACAAACAAAAAGACCGGAACGTATCTGTTAAGTACAGTCTTTGGTTCAACAGTCATCCGGAGAAGGTGCCCATTTGCAAGGTGACCTTCATAAAAGTTTTTCGTAAGTAAAACTTTCGTTTCAGAATAGGCTAATTTAATATCGTTTTCTCCCTCACGATAAAGATCTTTTCCTGTGAAGAAGCCTGCTAACGTGAGATGAAAAGTACTGAATAGTTCTACTAGCCTACTGATAGATAGACTGGCATTTGATATATTGACCATGATATGGCCAGTGCTTTAAGTGGCCCAAAAGAGGTGCCGGTACTCTATTATTATTATTATTTTTTTTTTTTTGCTGACTCCCCTCCTCCCCTGGGGTAACAACAACTATATTGAAGTGGTTTTATAAACAGCAGTCAACAGACGACCTTATAAAAAATAATTTAATTGTGGATTTGCTTGAGCTAGAAAGAGCTACTGAACATAAATAAAATGTGCAAATGGGTATTTAAAACATTTTGAACAAAATGTACATAAAATAAATTATAACACATAATAACATAATAACCATAGAACAGTAGAACATAAACATGAGTCTTGCTATGGTTCATTTCTTTACCCGTTTCACACACCCTCTCCGGACAAGGTTGGGTTGACACCATGGTTGACACATGGACACTTATAATTGGATTGACGGCTCGATCGGACTAAAAAACCCTCATGTAAACACCCTAATCGATCTGATTGAGCTCGATCCGAATGACATTTCGATTGGATTGAAAGGGGTGGTTTATCCCTTATGTAATCCGATCGAGAGAACATGTAAACACTTCATCGGATTGAAAACCGAAACTGAAAGGACTGCGCATGTGCAATGACATTAAATAAACGTAATGACGTATAACGCGTGGAACGAGCTGTTTTTCCTGTTGAATTAAATGTCATATTAATAAGTTTCCCGTCATTCTAAAATTCTCATTTTACTCGCGCGTATGTGAAGTCAAGCAGGACAACGTCCCACTAGTCCTTGTTGTGGATTCTCATCCACCACAGACGTCTGGTTTTGGCCGCGGGGAGGGGCATTTTTAATGCGTGTTCAGCACGGCAAAACGGTTAATATGCTCTAAATTATGACCAGAGACGAATTAATATTACGTCTGCTTTTTAAAACAAATAAAGAACCAATTGAGGAGAATATTTATGCGCGGACAGCGGGAAACTCTATATATTCGTGCAGTTTGCGCGTGTCAAAAAATCAGATCCGATTTGAAACTTGTGACATATAAACGCAAACATCAACCCGATTACTTTATTTATCATTCATGTAAACACCTTGTTCGGATAAATCAATCGTATTGATTTCATTCCGATTGTGTCCATGTAAACGTAGCAACTGACAGCGGCAAAAGCGACGCATGCTCTTTTCACTTGTAAAACTCAAGGGTGTATGGGTAATGTAGTCTCTGCTCTCGGTGGGACGAATTAGGAAGCGTGCCGTGCATTGTGACGGGCGCTCTGAAAAGCGGCAGCGCAGCCAAATGATTAAAACAGATGTGCAAATGAGCGTACCGGTACGCTAAAAGCACGTTCTGGGCGCAAGGAGTGGTGGCGGTACGATCAAGAGCTATATTTGGAAGTGGCGGTACTGAGTACCGGCGCGTACCGGCCCACTTAAAACACTGGATATGGTGCTATGGTAGATAGTGTCTAGTGGTGGCCCGGGTGGCTCAATATTATGCTGAGACTGCTGAGGCTCGCCCAGAGAGAAGAGGTTGTGCACGAAGCAGTGAGGAGCATGCAAGGAGAAGGCAACTCATTGTTGAGCACATTCAGGCTTTCTGTCACGATCGCCAGCGGAGAAATGGGTGGATCCAAATGCAGCAACATGGTAATCAGGGCAATCCAATTCGTCGTCATCCATGCAAAGTTCAAAATCCAAGTAATCAGAATCGTAGTCATTCATACAAGGGTCGAAATCCATTTCAATCAGTCCAAAAACAAATACACGAAATAAACAAGAAACAGACTAGTAAGAGACCTCAGAAGTGTAGCGTGACATACAACAATGACTTCGTAACATGAACTAACACAGACTGGGCATAAATAGACAGGTGCAAACAATGTGAGTGGGAACAGCTGTTTGCAATGATCAGTGATGAGTTCAGGCAAAGGGTTATGGGAAATGCAGTTCATGATAAGGGTGACGATCAGGGAAAGAAACCTTAGTGAAAACCCAGGGAACACAAACCAGACACTGTGACATAACCCCCCCTCTACGGAGCGGCTACCAGACGCTCCAAGACACCACACAAAACAAAACAAGAGTCCAGGAGGGAGGTGGAACGGTGGAGGACCAGGGGGAGGGATGGTGGGCCAGGTCCATGAAGGGAAACAGGAACAAGGGGTGACGGCTTAGCCGGCGGCCAGGGCAAAACAGAGAGTCCATCAGAAGGCCAGGGCGAAGCAGACAGTCCATCGGCGGCCAGGGCAAAGCAGACGACCAATCGGGCGGCCAGGGCGAAGCAGACGACCCATCGGGCGGCCAGGGCGGTGAAGACCCCTCGGGCAACCAGGGCGGTGAAGACCCCTTGGGCGGCCAGGGCGGTGAAGACCCCTCGGGCGGCCAGGCCTTTGAAGACCCCTCGGGCGGCCAGGGCGGTAAAGACCCTTCGGGCGGCCAGGGCGGTGAAGACCCTTCGGGCGGCAAGGGCGGTGAAGACCCCTCGGGCGGCCAGGGTGGTGAAGACCCCTCGGGCGGCCAGGGCGGTGAAGACCCCGGGCAGCCATGGCAGAGACTTCCCCTCGGGCGGCCATGGCGGAGACGTCCCTTCGGGTCCATGGAACAGGAGCAGGCATCCACCCAGGAACAGACATCGGTTGCTCTGGAACAGACCCCGGCTCAGGACTAGGAACTGATACCTGCTCAGAAACAGAAACAGACACAGGAACAGACACTGGCTCCGGCACAGGAACAGACACCGGAGCAGACACCGGCTCAGGCACAGGAACAGACACCGGCTCAGGAAGAGGAACGGTCTCTGGATCGACCAACGTGACGTGAACGGTCTCTGGATCGGCAGACGTGACGTGAACAGTCTCTGGATTGGCAGACGTGACGTGAACGGTCTCTGGATCAGCAGACCTGACGTGAACAGTCTCTGGATCGGCAGACGTGACGTGAACAGTCTCTGGATCGGCAGACGTAACGTGAACAGTCTCTGGATTGGCAGACGTGACGTTAACAGTCTCTGGATCTGCAGACGTGACGTTAACAGTCTCTGGATCTGCAGACGTGACTCGAACCGTCTCCGAATCGGCAGACGTGACATGAACAGAAGGGTGTTCTGGGCTGCACATCACCAAACCATGGTCGAAGGAGGACCGAAGTATAGCTTCCTCCTCTGCGAGCTCCACGGGTCCCCGAAAATTGGGCCAGACGCTCTCCTCTAAAAGACTCTCTGTCGTTGAACAAAAGATCTTTAGGAAACCTGAGCGTCGTAGCCTCCTCCCTTTGACGGACCACAAACGCAAAAGCCTGCAAAATGTTCATGCTGCTGGATCCATTTGTAGACGGAGTCATTCTGTCACAATCGCCAGCGGAGAAATGGGTGGATCCAAATGCAGCAACATGGTAATCAGGGCAATCCAATTTGTCGTCATCCATGCAAAGGTCAAAATCCAAGTAATTAGAATCGTATTCATTCATGCAAGGGTCGAAATCCATTTCAATCAGTCCAAAAACAAATACACGAAATAAACAAGAAACAGACTAGTAAGAGACCTCAGAAGTGTAGCGTGACATACAACAATGACTCCGTAACATGAACTAACACAGACCGGGTATAAATAGACAGGTGCAAACAATGTGAGTGGGAATAGTGTGTGGCAGAAGAATGACAGCAGAAGATAGAGCACACCTTTCCAGTATGGGGCCACAGTTATCGTTGGCAGAATTGAGCAGAAGATCAGGAAAATGGACACAGTTCTGCTACCACAGGAATACCACGCCATCCTGCAGTAATTCGGCAATGTTCATGTTTATGGCACAGACTGGGAGGCGTTTGATTACAGGTCAGCCACAAAAGTCAGTGTCAAGGCTCAGAGGAGCTTTAAAATCAGTGGAGCACGAATGTTTGACTTGAGTACTAACAAGGTGGGTGTAAAGACCACTTACAATGTGGAGTATTGTTTCCATAGTGTGTTAAAGCGGGGCAAGCAGTGGGCTGACCTGAAACCTGAGGTACTTCCAAAGTATTCTGTTAAAGGGTAAGTTCGGTATTTTACACTTAAAGCCCTGTTTTAAGATCGTTTCTGATGAAATAGAACGATTAAGATTGAAATTTGGACAAACGCTGCTGTCCCAATAATTTTCGGTTTCTGTATTAGCACCCCCCAACCTCCACAATGGTTCCATAGGTTCACTGGAACAATCATTCATAAAACGCATTTAACTTTAGTTTACAAAGACGTGAAACTCACAGTGTGGTCTGGGTTGTTCACTGATATGCCCACACAAAAATCGCTGCAAAAGATGCTTTCCAACAGGTTTTATCGTAGTTTTTGTCCAACTCCATTGACTTGTATTGGATGTTCTGTGAGGTATGTTATTACTCCACCGACGGAAAAGGAAATGGGGTTGTTTGTATTCTTTCTGTAGTCTTCCAGTCGCGGTATCGTAGGCTACGCAACCAAACATTGACAAAGGTGCATTATCGCCATCAACTGGGCTGGAGTGTCTATTATTCAAGCTCTCAACGGAAGAATGTACGAGTGTGAGGCGTTTGGAAAAATAGGTCCACAGTTTTACAACGAATGGTAAAACACCTGTTGAAAAAGCATCTTTTGCAGCAATTTTTGTGTGAGCATATCAATGAACACCCCAGACCACTTGGTGAGTTTCACGTCTTTGTAAGCTAAATTTTAATGCGTTTTATGAATGATTGTTCCAGTGAACCTGAAAACATTGTGGAGGTTTGGGGGTGCTAACACAGAAACCGAAAATTCTCGGGACAGCAGCATTTGTTCAAATTTCAATCTTAACCGTTCTATTTCATCAGAAACGATCTTAAAACAGGGCTTTAAGTGTAAAACACCGAACTTGTCCTTTAAGGCCGCAAAAAGAAAGATGTGCTGGAACTATTAGGAGCAATAGGTGTGTCTAATGCTGTGAGGGCTTCTTATGATGTGATTTTTATGATTTTTTTATGTATAGCAGACAATTGTCCTACTGTTTTACAGGTTCAACACTTTACTGTATGCCTTACTGAATGTATTGCACTATTGAATGCATTATTGAATATTGCATGTTTTCCTACTTGTTACAGGCTTGACACATTACCTCCAAAAAAAGACTTTCTCTCTCACACGCTCTCTCACCCTCACACACTCTCTCTCTCTCTCTCTCTCTCTCTCTCTCTCTCTCTCTCTCTCTCTCTCTCTCTCTCTCTCTCTCTCTCCTTATCTCTCTCTCACATACTCAAATGACATTTCATACACACACACTATGTGATTTGTTTTATGTAAAGTGGACAATGGTTTTACTTTTTATGGGTTCAACACTTTACTGAATGCCAATGTATTTATTACTAACTGACTTTCCTATTGAATATTTTTAATAATTCGTTTTTTCAAGCATATGTAGTGGACAAATTGGTCCTACTTGTTACAGGTTTGACACTTTACTAAACATGTCGAAATGTCGATTTCACTGGATAGGATAAAAAAAACGGTGCCGACGGCAGCTTTAACATAGTAGTATTAGCTTGAGTAAGGATGCAGATTTACTGTCAACTCTGTCAGATATGCGTTTCGAGACAAAACATGTAATATTAATATTGCAGCCTGCACTGCAAACTGTGCTGAAGATACATGCCATCAAAGTCAGGCAACACAAAACAATATCCCCCATTAGCACATGCAGAAAAACTAAGAAATATTTTTCTATTCAGATATTTATTTTGTTAAGGAAAAATGACAAATGTTTGAATGTTCTACCTGAGATTTGTGAAATGTTCTGACAAGAAAGAGTAGTTTAAAACCACAATTAATGCTCTGGTTTCTACAACTTTCACTTAGGAGCAAAAACTGCCTTTAAACTTGAAAGAAATAAAGATTTGACATTTATCATGATAATTATCGATATCGACTGATATAAAAAAATTATCGTGATAACTTTTTTTGGCCATATCACCCAGCCCTACTTTAAATGCAAATAGTCAGCTGCTGCCGGCCCAGAGGGGGGAGCCTCACAAGCTTGCGCTCGGTGTCAGGATCTCGTCATCTCACGGAATATCAAAACATAAACTCTCAGTAGCTGTGTTCATTTCGATCCGGAGTCGGACAATAATGCCCACAGAGCCAGATAATATATGCTGTATGTAGATGCATATCTACAGGTATAGTCTAGTTTAATAACGATTATAAATTATTTTTCCATCTTGCTTTTATCAACTATTAGTACAAGCCTGTTGTATCGGACCGCGTCCGAATGATGTTCAAAAATATACTGATGAGTTCAATGAAGTTTATTGTATATCACACAAAAGATGAAGCGTCAGTTTTACTTCAGGAAATCACTGTAATAGCTGAATAAACACTGTATAAGGAGGTTGGATTAAAGTCTTATCCGTAAACTCTCTCCCTCTCCCTTTCATTATCATCAACATACACAGCGAAGTACAAAAACCACTTGTTACAACTAACAGTAAACAAATATATACACACCTTTTCAGGGGATGCTTATAAACTGGTAAACTGTATATCCGTAAAACAACTCCCATGAACTGTAATAAAGTGTGCGCTCTCACTTTCATTACTGCCTGGATCAATAACGTTAGGCCTATCGCTCCAGGAAATAAATAGAGCTTGTGGATTAATACATCCAGATACACAACACCGACAATGCTTGGGAGACATTCTTGTCAGTGCAGCAATGGCGGATGTGTACAACTCTCAACTCGCTGTGAACTCGATCAGGGCAGTTCTATCAGAGTCCATCTATGGAGAGTCTTGGCCAGTAGTATGTTCCTGCACAACCGGAGGCTGCAGTTTCAGGACCCCAGTTTTAGGGCCGCAGTTTCAGGAGCCTAGTTTTTTGTGACAGCGCCACCTACCGAACTGGATGATATAGCGGCGGCAGCGGTTTCAGGACCGCAGTTCTAGGATCCAGGTGGTTTAGTTTGTACATAGTATCAAGGTCAAACTATTATCTTAAGTCTTGTTAGAAAAAAATGATATATATATATATATATATATATATATATATATATATATATATATATAGTAGCAAAGAAGATTATGGAATAGAAAAGCTCCTACAGCAGGTGGATTAGAGCAAGTAGCATCAAGCTACATGACACAATTTAAAATATTAATATTAGGCCTACACTTTTACTTAAAGCTCACTTTAAACCACCATCGAGTATTTGTATCATATTCCGGTCGCGGTTTAAAATGGTTTTAAGTAAAAAAAAAAATATGTTGAAATATGTTATAATGATTCTCAGTTTGTCCAGATCAAATAAGAGTGTGATGTTTTAACGAATAATGAATGTTGAACAATTATCTGGGGCCGTCTGTGATCTTTGCCACGAAAGGGGTTAAATGATGAGTGTTTTCGGTGATCCAGTTCGATAGGTGGCACTGTAACAGAAAACTAGGGTCCTGAAACTGCGGTCCTAAAACTGGGGTCCTGAAACTGCAGCCTCCGGTTGTGCAGGAATACCCTTCTCGTCTTGGCACTTCCTATTAGCCCCGTTGTATATCATCTTGGTTGCAGTTCCATTAGAATTCCACTGGAGGTGATCGCGGGCGAGTGCAGAATGAAAGGGAGTCTATGGAACTAGACGGCTAAATGTATCCCTTTCTCCTGCTTGTCGTTGAATCAACGTAGATTTTATTCTTGATTCCGCAAGTTCAAAATAGATTAAAGACCAAAAGTCGAATGAATGAGTACTTATGTCCTTTAGATTTCTTACAGGTTAGGTCGTTGTTGGCCGGAACACGCTAGCATTCTGCTATTATGTGACGTCATCACATTTTTGAACGGATTTTTAGAACAGATAAGTGAACTTAAAAATGCAATTTTCAGCTGAGTGTATTATCTAAGCCCCCCCTTTTGAATGCAACTTTCAAATCACTTGACAAAATATTACATCCTGAGAAAAGTGGATTTCTGGGGGTGAAACCCCATAGACTCCCATTCATTCTGCACTCGCCTGCGAGCGCCGCCGCATGGACAGAGACGTGTTACTGCAGCCAGTCCAGAAAACGGAAGTAACCAGACAGTGCCAATTCTCCCCTTATTAGACATTCTCTGGTTCTATGTTAAAACGGCAGTGTCTGTCAACACTCGTGGGCGGGGCCTGTGGCTTTAGTGACGTCACTAAAGCCACATTCTGAAAACGGGTCATTGGGAGACACTGCTTATGATTCATGGGGATTTTAAAAAAGTGGGTGGATTTTTATCACAGCAGGGTGGTTGTGTACACACACTGCCATCACACATTTATGTCCAAACACCATACAAAAGTGAATTTTGCATAATAGGTCCCCTTTAAATGGTTCTCGAGTTCAAATCACTGATTCAATGATCCTGTCGCTGTTTTAGATAACTTCCAAATTTCTTTCTGGAGCTACTGGTGTGTTAAACTTATTATTCACTAAGTGAATAATTAATAATAATAATAATAATAATAATTTTGAGCTTTTGAATCAAATCTACAAGATGCAGATTCAATTTTTAGTGAAGTGTGCATTGCCTTGCGCATATTTTGCACTTGCCTGTGAGCGTTGCAAGTGGAGAGAGCCTTCAGTAAGCTTAACCAAGTAAAGAACTATACCTCAGATCAACGAGACCGCTTGATTTCAAAAATCTGATCAAAGATTTTGCTGTGAGAAAAACACGACACTTGGCACTTGTGGAATATGAAATTGCATGTGACAGCGTATTTTATAAGACAGCTTATAAGACATCCAGACCGAGTTTAAATAGTGTCTGTGTATGAGATGGTACAATGGTGTTGTACTGTATGCAGTACCAATACTCGGTATCGGATACTTAAATCTATTATTTTTGCTATCGGCCAACAGCCGATTGTTTAAAAACAGCCGATGATTAGTGCCGATTATTAAAGGGATAGTTCACCCAAAAATGAAAAATAGCCCATGATTTACTCACCCGGCTTCCAGACGTTCCCTATGAAACAATAGTCCAGGAGGGTGGTGGAGCGGAGGTGGTCTTGGGGAGGGATTGAAGGCCAGGTCCATGGAGGGGAATGGGACCGGGACATGGCAACAGTGGACCTGGTTCATGGAACGTGGATGGACCTGGACCATGGGCGGACCTGGACCATGGGCGGACCTGGACAGTCTAGGCGACCACGGCGGACTAGGCAGTTCAGGGGGCCGGGGCGAATCAGACCGTTCAGGGGGCCAGGGCGAATCAGACAGTTCAGGGGGCCAGGGCGAATCAGACAGTTCAGGCGACCAGGGCGGAACAGGCAGTTCAGGGGGCCAGGACGGAGCAGGCAGTTCAGGGGGCCAGGGCGAACCAGACAGTTCAGGGGGCCAAGGCGAACCAGACAGTTCAGGGGGCCAGGGCGAATCAGACCGTTAAATGAGCCAGGGCGAATCAGACAGTTCAGGGGGGCAGGGCGAATCAGACCGTTCAGGGGACCAGGGCGAATCAGACAGTTCAGGCGACCAGGGCGGAGCAGGCAGTTCAGGGGGCCAGGGCGAATCAGACAGTTCAGGGGGCCAGGGCGAATCAGACAGCTCAGGGGGCCAGGGCGAACCAAAAAGTTCAGGCGATCAGGGCGGAGCAGACAGTTCAGGGGGCCAGGGTGAATCAGGCAGTTCAGGCGACCAGGGCGGACCTGGACAGTCGAGGCGACCACGAAAGACCAGGCAGTTCAGGGGGCCGGAGCGAATCAGACCGTTCAGGGGGCCAGGGCGAATCAGACAGTTCAGGGGGCCAGGGCGAACCAGACAGTTCAGTGGGCCAAGGTGAATCAGACTGTTCAATGAGCCGGGGCGAATCAGACAGTTCAAGGGGCCAGGGCGAATCAGACAGTTCAGGGGGCCAAGGCGAACCAGAAAGTTCAGGGGGACAGGGCGAACCAGATAGTTCAGGGGGCCAGGGCGAATCAGACAGTTCAGGGGGCCATGGCGAATCAGACAGTTCAGGGGGCCAGGGAGAACCAGACAGTTCAGGGGGCCAGGGCGAATCTGATAGTTCAGGGGGCCAGGGCGAACCAGATCGTTCAGGGGACCAGGGCGAATCAGACAGTTCAGGGGGCCAGGGCGGAGCAGGCAGTTCAGGGGGCCCGGGCGGAGCAGGCAGTTCAGGGGGCCAGGGCGAATCAGACAGTTCAGGGGGGCCAGGGCGAACCAGACAGTTCAGGCGACCAGGACGGAGCAGACAGTTCAGGGGGCCAGGGCGAACCAGACAGTTCAGGGGGCCAGGGCGAACCAGACAGTTCAGGGGGCCAGGGCGAATCAGGCAGTTCAGGGGGCCAAGGAGGACTAGACCGTTCAGGGGGCCAAGGCGGACAAGATCGTTCAGGGGGCCTGGGCGGACCTGACGGTTCAGGGATAGATGCAGTCATCTTGTCCGGAGATACAGGAGTAGAGACGACCCTCTCGTCTGAAGACACAGGCGTAGAGTCGGCCATCTTGTCCGAAGACACAGGCATGGAGTCGGTGAGTACTGAGTGAGTACTGAGTACTGAGTGATTACAGAGGTGCGGATTCAACCCCCTTATGATAAACACTGTACACTACATTTAATAAATAAAAAACATTGCACATACTGAAATTAACATTATATTTTGTTCTTTGTCAAAAAGATTGAGGAATATCTATCATCCTTCTTTTTAAAATGCATCAAATCAGTACATTCATCACCATTTAAATCATATTGTTTAAAAAAAAAGCATTTAAAATTAGGTGTAAGGCTACTGAGCATGAGTATGCTATTGTTGCACAAAAAATATCAATTTCAAAATCTTTAGAAACTCATATGATAGTTCAGCATCACACACCATGAGATGGGTTAAATAGAGAGATTAAAAAATACCCCAAAAATGCAACTTTTACACAACAGTTATGTCGTGTCGTGTTGCAGCCCTGGTCGCGCATTCGTTTTGCAGGAGGTGAAACTTCCATGGTGGTGCCGGCGTGTCTATGGTTAGCTTTCCAAGCAAAGCTGCGACGTACATGTAAACAAAAAAAGTAAAATGTGAGACTATAGACGGTTTCCTATTTGTACAATAATAATTTGATAGGAATACAGTGTAATACAAACCTTAATTTCATTCAGGAAGTTTCCCCTTAGGACGTTTTCTCTCAGAACAGAAAACAAAATGACCATTGACAAATGTGTCCAGTTTTAACCGGTTTGGTACAGAATACCCAACATTGGGTTACACTGACCCAGTGCTGGGTAAGTATGTGAGGGGGTTCATCATTTGTATTGACAGTAAAAATTACCCAGTACATAGGTAAAAATAAAAATAAAATAACCCAAAAAAATTACCTAACAGTCTGAACCCAGCATTTGAATTTAAAAATAACCTAGCATTTTTTGATATGCATTTATTTATTGTTGTTGGGTGCAGTTGAAACAATAGTATACTCTGCAAAACTTGAGATTCACAAGGTTTCTCAAATTGTCCCATTTTGTAAAATGCTTTTTGTATAAAAGCCTAGGCATTTACAGTAAATACATGCTTGCTGGTTTTTATTCAAAATGTGTATTTAAAATGATTTTATGCACCGGAATTGTTCAAAAGAAAATTCCAGTTCAATTAAAAGTAAATAAAGTTTTTACACAACTCTCAGATGTATTAAATTTGTACAGCACATAGGTAATGGAAAAACATTATTTGTGTTTCTTTCAAGCTCTTCGATAGAAGGTTCCTCACAATAAAAGGCCCATTCGATGTGATTTTCTTACACTGCATTGCATTGGTAACAAACATCTATGGCTAATTTTTATACACCTGCCATCTAGTGGTCTATATATATATATATATATATATATACATATATTATATATATACATACAGTGTAATACAAACCTTAATTTCATTCAGTAAGTTTCCCCTTAGGACATTTTCTCTCAGAACAGAAAACAAAATGACCATTGACAAATGTGTCCAGTTTTAACCGGTTTGGTACAGAATACCCAACATTGGGTTACACTGACCCAGTGCTGGGTAAGTATGTGAGGGGGTTCATCATTTGTATTGACAGTAAAAATGACCCAGTACATAGGTAAAAATAAAAATAAATAACCCAATAAAATTACCTAACAGTCTGAACCCAGCATTTGGATTTAAAAATAACATAGCGTTCCAAATCCAAATGCTGGGTTCAGACTGTTAGGTAATTTTATTGGGTTATTTTATTTTTTATTTTTACCTATGTACTTGGTCATTTTTACTGTCAATACAAATGATGAACCCCCTCACATACTTACCCAGCACTGGGTCAGTGTAACCCAATGTTGGGTATTCTGTACCAAACCGGTTAAAACTGGACACATTGTCAATGGTCATTTTGTTTTCTGTTCTGAGAGAAAACGTCCTAAGGGGAAACTTCCTGAATGAAATTAAGGTTTGTATTACACTGTATGTGTGTATATATATATATATATATATATATATATATATATATATATATATATATATATATATATATATATATATATATATATATATTTATTATTATTATTATTATTATTATTTTACAAAGGGTTAAATTCAAGGGCTAACAAGCATTACTGCTGCCAAAAATTTCAAATATAGGCTACACTGAGTAAACGTCGAAAAACGTTCTGTCTTTCTTTCAAAATTCATTTTGGCGAAAACTGCGTGCTAAAACTCCATGCAAAAATGAGGGGTTTCCATTTAGTTTACTTTGGGGGATATTATTATTGCACAAGAGATTAGTTTCAGATTTGGGATTGAATGTAGTGCCCAGACTGGTCAACCCGCACACTGTCATAAAAGACTGTCCGGTGGGATTGTATTGGATATAATCTAAATCAAACTATTGTGTAGATGAAAAGTATACTCCTTTGAGTTCATTCAAAACTAGAAAAAAAAAAAAAAAAATTGGCAAAAAAAAAATGCCGTTTGGAATCATATAGACTAGAGCTCTCCCGTTATGCATCATATAGCCAGGACCTCTCTGACGTCGTTGGGACTTTTTAAACGTGTGCGGACGTGATCTATTGTTCGCCTAAACAGATCACCCCGCCCCAAACTCAAGTTCAAGTTCAAGTTCAAGCTTTATTTGCATAAATACAGTGTATTAACACAACAAAACTTCAAGAGCTACTCCAGATCAGTGCTTTAAATAGATAAATATAACACACAAAAAAACAAACAAAAAAAATTCCAAAAACAAGCAACAAACACCCCAATCCCTTACTCCCCTCCAACACACACCCTCCCTGTCACGGTGCGTGTGGGAATAATTCTGTGGATTCCAGTGCAGAGGGAAAGAAGTGTTTAATGAAGATAAAACATAAAATAAACAAACCAAAACTACATAGAGCAAGGCAAGGCAAGGCGCAAACACAAACACAACGTAACAAATACAACGAACGAGCACAGGACAGCAAACACAGGAAGACTAAATAGGAAGGCAAACAAGGAGGGTCACGAGACAGACAGGTGGAGCAAATCAACCAATAATCAGATAACAAGAGGGAGGGGTCAATAATGACGAGAGCACATGGCTCAACATAACAAACACCCATGTGCAACACAAGACCGGACAGACATGTGACATAACCCCCTCCCTACGGAGCGGCTACCAGACGCTCCATCAGGCCAAGGCGGGACAGGAAGGAAACATCAGGGTGGGACGGGAGGGACAGACCAGGGGGAAACGGGAGGGACAGACCAGGAAAAAAAAAAAGGAACAGACTAGGGCAAACCAGAGTTCATCGGGCGGCCAGGGGGAAACAGAGTTCATCGGGCGGCCAGGGTGAAACGGAGTAAATTGGGCAGCCAGGGCGAAACAAGGTTCATCGGACGGCCAGGACGAAACAGAGTTCATCGGGCGCCCAGGGCGAAACAGAGTTAATCGGGCGGCCAGGGCGAAACAGAGTCCCTCGGGCGGCCAGGGCGGTGAATACCCCTCGGGCGGCCAGGGCGGTGGGGCGGTGAAGACCCCTCGGGCGGCCAGGGCGGTGAAGACAGTCCATCGGGCGGCCAGGGCGAAGCAGGCGACCCATGGGCGGCAAGGGCGAAGCAGATGACCCATCGGGCGGCCCGGGCGGTGAAGACCCCTCGGGCGGCCAGGGCGGTGAAGACCCCCCTCGGGCGGCCAGCGCGGTGAAGACCCCTCGGGCGGCCAGGGCAGAGCGGACCCTTCGGGCGGCCAAGGCGGTGATGCCCTCTCAGGACCAGACACAGGCTCAGGACCAGACACCGGCTCAGGAACAGACATTGGCTCAGAAACAGACACCAGCTCAGGAACAGCCATAAGAACTGTAACATCCACAAGAACAGACACAAACACAGGAACAAACACTGGCTCTGGCACTGGAACAGGCACTAGCTTTGGAACAGACATTGGCTCCAGCTCTGGAACAAGCACTGGCTCTGCCTCCGGCTCTGGAACAGGCACTGGCTCTGCCTCCGGCTTTGGAACAGGCACTGGCTCTGCCTCCGGTTCTGGAACAGGCACTGGCTCTGCCTCCGGCTCTGGAACAGGCACTGGCTCTGCCTCCGGCTCTGGAACAGGCACTGGCTCTGCCTCCGGCTCTGGAACAGGCACTGGCTCCGCCTCCGGCTCTGGAACAGGCACTGGCTCCGCCTCCGGCTCTGGAACAGGCATTGGCTCCGCCTCCGGCTCTGGAACAGACACTGGCTCCGCCTCCGGCTCTGGAACAGACACTGGCTCTGGAACAGGCACTGGCTCTGGAACAGGCACTGGCTCTGGAACAGGCACTGGCTCTGCCTCTGGAGCAGCAGCCACTGGCTCAGGAGCTGCAAACACCGGCTCAGGAACAGTCACTAGAACAGAAATGGTCACAAGGACAGACACAAACACAGAAACAAACACTGGGTCTGGAACCGACATTGGCTCCAACTCTGGAACAGGCACTGGCTCTGCCTCTTGCTCTGGAACAGGCACTGGCTCTGCCTCCGGCTCTGGAACAGGCACTGGCTCTGCCTCCGGCTCTGGAAGAGCAGACACTGGCTCCGGCTCTGGAACAGCAGACACGGGTATGTCCAGGATCCGAGCCAGACGCTCCAGATAGTCCAGGTCCAGGAAGGCAGACGGCACTGGCTCTGCCTCCGGCTCTGGAACGGGTACTGGCTCTGCCTCCGGCTCTGGAACGGGTACTGGCTCTACCTCCGGCTCTGGAACAGGCATTGGCTCTGACTCCGGCTCTGAAACAGGCATTGGCTCAGCCTCCGGCTCTGGAACGGGCACTGGCTCTGCCTCCGGCTCTGGAACAGCAGACACTGGCTCCGGCTCTGGGACAGGAGACACTGGCTCCGGCTCTGGAACAGCAGACACAGACACGTCCAGGATCCAAGCCAGATGCTCCAGATAGTCCAGGTCCATGAAGGCAGACGGAACGTGAACAGTCTCTGACTGGGCAGGCGGGACGTGAACAGTCTCTCGCTGGGCAGACGTGACGTGAACAGTCTCTCGCTGGGCAGACGTGACGTGAACAGTCTCTCGCTGGGCAGACGTGACGTGAACAGTCTCTCGCTGGGCAGACGTGACGTGAACCGTCTCTCGCTGGGCAGACGTGACGTGAACCGTCTCTCGCTGGGCAGACGTGACGTGAACAGTCTCTCGCTGGGCAGACGGAACGTGAACAGTCTCTGACTGGGCAGACGTGACGTGAACAGTCCCTGACTGGGCAGACGGATTATGTCTCCTTCTCCGTCCCTTTTGACGGATCTGTGCAGACTCGAAGTTGGTTAAAACCATAGACTTATTCCCAACACTGGACGGATCCGATGACGATGATCCCATTCCAGGAGAGACCAGTGAGGAAGACTCAGCTGCCCTCCTCTCCTCATTCCTCTGGGCACACAGGGAGAAATATTTAAAGAGAGAAATTCCATTCTCCCTCTCAGCCGGACAAAGTTCGCTCCGCGGAATCCACATGTGGCTCGTTCGTTCTGTCACGGTGCGTGTGGGAATAATTCCGTGGATTCCAGTGCAGAGCGAAAGAAGTGTTTAATGAAGATAAAACATAAAATAAACAAACCAAAACTACATAGAGCAAGGCAAGGCAAGGCAAGGCGCAAACACAAACACAACGTAACAAATACAACGAACAAGCACAGGACAGCAAACACAGGAAGACTAAATAGGAAGGCAAACAAGGAGGGTAACGAGACAGACAGGTGGAGCAAATCAACCAATAATCAGATAACAAGAGGGAGGGGTCAACAATGACGAGAGCACATGGCTCAACATAACAAACACCCATGTGCAACACAAGACCGGACAGACATGTGACACTCCCACACACATATGTGTAATATAGCAGCAGGTTTCGACATAGCAGCAGGTTTCAGCATAAAAAAAGAGAATGTTCGAAGATGAGATCATGTCTAGAGGTAATGTGGGTGGACATGACAGGAGGATAGTGAAAGGAGAAATTTCCTTTATTTCACAGGTATATTGTTTGTTCAGTGACCGTATGGCCCAGGGGAAAAAACTCTTTGTTAGTCTGGCAGTGCGTACTCTCATTGACCTATAGCGCCTGCCAGAGGGAAGCAGGTTGAACAGGTGGTGTGCAGGGTGGACAGTGTCTTTGAGAATAGATCTAGTCTGATTAAGGCAGCGGGAGTTGGCAAGCTCTTCCAGGAAGGGAAGGGGGCACCCTATGGTCTTTTGGGCTGAACCTATGACCCTCTGTAAAGCCCTCCTATCTGCCACCGAACATCCCGCATACCATGCTATGATGCAATAAGTGAGTACACTTTCAATGATTGCCCAGTAAAAGGACACCAGCAACTTCTGTTCAAGATGGTTTTTCCTGAGAATTCTCAGGAAGTGCAGTCGTTGCTGGGCGTTTTTTGTTATTGCTTTAGTGTTTATGGACCAAGAGAGGTCATCGGTAATGTATACTCCCAGAAATTTAAAAGATGAGACCCTTTCCACGCATTCACCATTCAGGTGGAGTGGGGCGTGGGCTGTGCTGTTTCGTCTGAAGTCTATAATAAGCTCTTTAGTTTTTATTGTGTTCAACAGTAGATTGTTTGATGAGCACCAGGTTGACAGTTGCTGGACCTCGTCTCTGTACTCTGTCTCAACTCCACCTGAGATGAGACCGACCACCGTGGTGTCATCTGCAAATTTTATGATAAGGTTGGAGGGATAAGAGGGGGAGCAGTCAGATGTATAAAGAGTGTACAGGAGTGGGCTAAACACACAGCCTTGAGGGGAGCCTGTGCTGATTGTAAGGGGAGAGGAGAGATGATGACCGAGTCTCACTTGTTGTGGTCTGTTTGAGAGGAAGTCTTTTATCCAAGCGCAGGTGGAGGGAGGGAGGTGTAAGCCCAAAAGTGTATTAATCAGAATGTCCGGGATTATTGTATTAAAGGATGAGCTGAAATCTATGAACAGTAGTCTTATATAGCTGCCTGGGTGTTCGAGGTGACTCAACGTTGAGTGAAGGGTGATGGCGATAGCATCCTCCGTAGAGCGGTTTGCCCTATAGGCAAACTGGTGAGGGTCTAATGATGGTGGGAGGCGGGCCTTGATGTGCTTGGCAACCAGCCTTTCCAGGCACTTCATTACAAGTGATGTTAGTGCAATGGGCCTAAAATCGTTCAGGCTTTTCCAAGCTGATGTTTTTGGAACTGGGATGATGATGGCGGATTTCCAGCAAGATGGAACTATGGCTCGGGTCAGAGAGATGTTGAAGATCTTGGTGTAAATCCCCGTTAGTTGGTCTGCGCAGGCCCTAAGTACCTTCCCTGGTACTCCATCGGGTCCAGCCGCCCTCCTCAGGTTTACATCCCTTAGTGCTCTCCTCACCTGATGTTCCTGGAGGAATAGTGAGGTGTTGGTGAAGGCTGGGGGAGGAGTCGATTGACCATTCACCTCAAACCGGACAAAGAAACTATTTAATGCCTCTGCCATTGTAACATCAGGGGGGATAGATGTGATATTGTATCCCTTGTAGTTTGAGATGTGTTGTAATCCCTGCCACCTGTGACGTGGGTTCTTGTCCACGATGTATCCCTCTATTCTCCTTTTGTATGTTACCTTAGCAGCCCTAATGCCCTTCCTTAGATTAGCTCTAGCTGAGCTGTACTGTGCCCTGTCCCCTGATCTGAATGCTGTGTTGCGCTCCCCAATAAGGAGCCGCACTTCCCTTGTCATCCAGGGTTTCTGGTTTGAGAAAACCCTGATCTGTTTAGGGAAGGTTGCATTTTTAATACAGAATGTAATGTAAGATAGGACAGTCTCTGTATACTCCTCCACATCCAGGTTCTCAAATAGACTCCACTCCGTGGTTGAGAAGCAGTCTTGTAGCTGGAAGAGGGCATCCTCTGACCAGGTGTTAATCACTCTGATGGTGGGCTTATTTTTCCTGATGTGAGGGGCATGCTTAATATTACAGTAAACATGGTCAAGTGTACTGCTCTCCCTGGTGGCACACTTCACATATTGGGTGAATTTAGGGAGGACAGTATTTAAGCATGCCCGGTTAAAATCCCCTGCTACTATATGTACCCCATCTGGGTGCACCTGCAGCTGTTTACTTATACACCCATGAAGATAGCTGATGTATATTAACATTAGCATCTGGAGGGATGTACACGGCCGTGATGGTTATTACAGTTACCTCCCTAGGTAAGTAGAAGGGGCGGCAGATGACAGTTAATGCCTCGAGATGGGGAGTGCAATATTTATATGTTACATGGCTTTGTGAACACCAGTCTTTGTTAATATAGATGCAGAGTCCACCTCCTCTGTTCTTACCGGAGTCGCTGTTCCTGTCCTGTCGGTGGATGGTGCGGCCTGCTAGCTGTACAGCATTATCGGGGATAGCAGGGTGGAGCCAGGGTTTGGACTGGATCATCACACAACAATCCCGGACGAAGTTGTTAGTTGCTATCCGTAATTCCAGGTCATCCATTTTATGCACGATGGATCTTACACGCCATTAGTTGAGCGCTATCTTAAAGGGATAGTTCACCCAAAAAGGAAAATTCTGTCAGTATTTACTCACCCTCATCTTGTTCCAACCCCGTAAGACCTTCGTTCATCTTCGGAACACGAATTAAGATATTTTTGATGAAACTCCAGCGACCCCCTTGATTTCAACAGAGAAAACTGAAGCCCAAATTAAAGCACTCACTTCCTGATGGCTTAGCGACTGCGCAGACTCAAACTGAGCTTCACGGCAGTCTGACAGTTGTACATCTTCTAGTAGCTGTGCCAAGACAAATCTGAATCACCTAATTCCTCAGAAACGTTGTTGAAATATTTTGTCCTGTTGCTTTTATGGACTCTCTATCTATGGGCTTCTCACTTGACTTTATGCCTCTCTGTCCCCCCGATTGACTCATAGACAGTAAAAGATTGCCTGCGAGCTTCTCCTCCTGTCTATATGGTAATGTCTCTATTGTGCGACAGTGGTTATGACGCAATCGTTAGCCTATTTTTACAAAAACGTCTTCTACGGGGCCATAACATAAGATACAAAATAATGGAGCCTTTTATACATTGTCGTGTTTCTTTAAAAATAAATAATGGAAAAATGAAGTCTTTGAATGCCTCAGATGTAAAGTTATTCGCTATTAAAGTGATGCCAAAATGAATGGTAGTCAATGGAATGCTAATAG
Source organism: Siphateles boraxobius (assembly GCF_051911475.1). NCBI lineage: Eukaryota > Metazoa > Chordata > Actinopteri > Cypriniformes > Leuciscidae > Siphateles > Siphateles boraxobius. Next base: position 1,871,501 of record NW_027509195.1, read on the forward strand.
CAGGTGAAGTTCTGCTACAACGGCGGCTCCTGCGAGGCTTCAGTTTCCGGCTGATGGATTACCCCCTTGCTCGAGATGCAGGAGTCCAGCGCGGCGGCTACACATTTCCATGTTGTAAAATTTAAATAAGACAACATCTCTATTGCAAATGCAAAACCCTCCATCAACGCAACATCATTGCCATCAGACCCGTCGCTATGGGCGGGCCATAGGGGGCCGGGCCCGCCCCAAAAAATGCTTGTGCCCCCCCACTTGAGGCACAGCTAATTTAATTTTTATTTAATTTTAATATTATCAGTTGCTAATTTTGTGTTGTATTAATGTTGCATTCTTTATGATTAAAACATTAAAAATATAAAGAAACAATGGTGTGATTTTGTTTGATTGATGGGAATCTACACTGCAACAGCCTATCACGGCCTTACTAAAAAGAACGTTAGGCTACGTACGTGACGTACAAGGAAGCCGCTCAACAGTTACCGCGCATTTTTGAAATCTGTTTCAGAACGACTTTTCGCCGGCTTACTCGCTTCAGTTCCTTCCGAGTGGAAGGATACTTTGATGTGGAGGTTCTGCTCGGAGAATCGCCGCCTCCCGGTGTACTGACAGGAGGGACTGGAGAGAGGACAGCGCTGCCTCCACTCAAAGTACCGGTAGGTTCAAAGTCTCTGTGCGAGTGTATGTGCATGCGTGTGTATGTGTGTGTGTCTCATGGCAATGCATATCCCTCTGTTCACTGCTTTAAAATGCAATGTTTGACAGATGCTTCTGGTGTTACATCTAATATGTTGTATAGTCAAGTGTTATATGGATATTCATAACATTGCTTATGTGTAATGTGGTGTAGGCTAGAGGCTACCTGGTCATATTGCTGTTGGTTACATGTTTAACGTGATGATTACGCGCTGCGCGACTAGAGCTGATTATTATAAATATACGTAATGTAGGCTAATAATAATTGTGCCCCCCCATGCATTTCATATGCCCCCCTTAAGACTGAGGTCTGGCGACGGGTCTGATTGCCATATTGCCAAAGTGCTGCGTGAACGCACAAATCGGATCTGAAAAGTTGCAATACACAGTGTGGACATCGTTTTAGATCAGATTCCATTAGGCTACAAAGATAATCGGATTTGGACTGACCGTGTAAATTTAGCCATATTTAACTACTTTACGTCAACATTTTAGCCATAGTCAACGCTTCATTTACACATGTGGCTGATGCTGTGCCTCTCTCAATCACAAACGACTTTCATCCCTTTTTTGCACTCTTCTCTTTAACTTTTGGCAGTCTATAGAACTCTAAATGTTTTTTCCCGGTGCGACCAATTCGTACAGACCAAAACACGACCATTTTTCAGCAACAATAATCAGGCAAATATGCAAGTCCGTTCAGTGGCATTGTTTATGTTCAGTGCCTCCAAAATGGCCGACTTCCGGATTGATGACGTCTAGTGAAAACACTCTATAGAGACTTCTCTGGAAGATACAGATGTTATGGTGCTCTATGTGTGTGTGTGTCAAAATAGTTCCGATTTATATGGCTACTAATAATTCTGCGAATGAGTGGGCCGGAGCGTGTGGGTTTTCTGTTGGAGCGGTGTCGTGTAAGTGGCCCCCAAGTTAATAACTAATGATCATTGCAACGGAAGTGAAGCGATCAAAACTAACTTTAGCTGAACAATAACTTTATACTAGAGCTGCTGTAAAGCCAAAACAATCTGTTACTTTAATTTCCTATTATCACTGTAAAGCTGCTTTGAAACTGTCCATATTGTTAAAAGCGACTTGACTTGACAGCAACGTCGCTGTCTGTAAATTCCTTCAGAAAACAGTGTGTGGCGCACTTGAGCGTATTTTCAGACGCAAATCTAATTTGGAGTAGCTTATGGGAGCGGCAGCGCAATAGCCTACTTTGGGGAAAAAATTCTGCATATATTATGTTTCTAGTATTTTATTTTTAATGAAAAACTGGGGGACCCCAAGGTTATTTTTTTGGGCCTTATGGGGGTCCCTTAATGCTTATGCCCCTCTGGTCTGTAAGGCAAAAGAACCAAAAGCCCCAGTAAAAAAGACATTCAGCATTCAGTGATATGGCTTCTGTCATGTGTCTGTTCAACAGTAAAGCCAGGAGTGTGTCCAAGCAGAAAATATGAACCAGGAATGTGTGCCGTGTCGTGTGCCGATGACAGTGACTGTGCCAACAATCAGAAATGCTGCAGCAATGGATGTGGACTTCAATGTATTGCTCCAATACAGGTATTTTTACATTATACTACGGGGCTGTTGAATGCTTGAATCTGATTGGTTGACAAAGATTCTAAGGTGTGCAGTTATTTTCAGGGAAACGCACGGCTAAAGTAGTTCCAGGCAGGTCTTGACCGCATTACGAACATTTCAATATCACTTTGCCAAATGATTTCAGTTATTTCAAAGGTCCTCACAGCCTACAACAGCAAAAGAAATAAAACCTACGACAAATAAAACATAAAATTTTTAAAGTAGAAAGACCGAAATAGTTCTTTCTACTAAAATGTATTCCAATAATATTTAGCCTAGGTACAACTTCCCAAAAAAAATTTTTTTCAGTGAAAATTAATTCCGCATTCAGTGATATGGCTTCTTTGTCGTGTGTCTGTATAACAGTAAAGCCAGGAGTGTGTCCAAGCACAAAATATGAAGCAGAAGTGTGTGCCTGGTTACGTTTCGTGTCGTGTGCCGATGACAGTGACTGTGCCAAGAATGAGAAATGCTGCAGCAATGGATGTGGACTTCAGTGCTCAAGTTACAGGTATTTTATTAGGTTATATGTGGTCAATCGATAAAGTAATTAATTGCAGATTTTCTGTAATTAAGCGCAATTAATCACACCTAGAATTCAAGTTCTTTTATATTTTAAAAATTGTAGTCATTTCACATTAATCAGTGTTCAAAAAGGATAACGTTCATGGTGTTTGGGGTCTAATAGACCCCAAACTTTTAAAGAGCGATTGCATAAGGAAATATTTTTTTTTTATATGGAAAACTATATATAATTTTTTTTTATTTACTTCTCAACTATACATTTATGCTGTGTTTTTGTGGAAATTTTGAAGTTATTTTTACCCATTTACTGCACAATTACTTAACTAGGCCATTAATTGGCTCATGAAAAAAAAAAATTTTAAAGAAAAAATCACTTAAATGACGATCTTAAGTAAATCTAAATTGTTTTAGGACATTTCTCTATGTGTTAGGGATAGAATACTGCCAGGATTGTGGAAAAACTTCAGAAATTATAATTAAAGAAGGAAAGTGCTATGACCACATATCTCCAATAGAGGTCCATATAGGACCATATAGGACTTTTTCACTTCATTTTTCTTGATGCTTCAACTTCTCCTCACAACTTTATACAGGTCTTTCTCAAAAAATTAGCATATTGTGATAAAGTTAATTATTTTCCATAATGTAATGATAAAAATTAAACTTTCATATATTTTAGATTCATTGCACACCAACTGAAATATTTCAGGTCTTTTATTGTTTTAATACTGATGATTTTGGCATACAGCTCATGAAAACCCAAAATTCCTGTCTCAAAAAATTAGCATATCATGAAAAGGGTCTCTAAACAAGCTATTAACCTAATCATCTGAATCAACTAATTAATTATAAACACCTGCAAAAGATTCCTGAGGCTTTTAAAAACTCCCAGCCTGTTTCATTACTCAAAACCGCAATCATGGGTAAGACTGCCGACCTGACTGCTGTCCAGAAGGCCATCATTGACACCCTCAAGCAAGAGGGAAAGACACAGAAAGAAATTTCAGCACAAATAGGCTGTTCCCAGAGTGCTGTATCAAGGCACCTCAGTGGGAAGTCTGTGGGAAGGAAAAAGTGTGGCAAAAAACGCTGCACAACGAGAAGAGGTGACCGGACCCTGAGGAAGATTGTGGAGAAGGACCGATTCCAGACCTTGGGGACCTGCGGGAGCAGTGGACTGAGTCAGGAGTAGAAACATCCAGAGCCACCGTGCACAGGCGTGTGCAGGAAATGGGCTACAGGTGCCGCATTCCCCAGGTCAAGCCACTTTTGAACCAGAAACAGCGGCAGAAGCGCCTGACCTGGGCTACAGAGAAGCAGTTGCAGTCACATACATGTGTGTGTGTGTATGAGATAGAAAGTTCGTTCCACTTTTTATTTATTTATGCAAAAATTAAGAAGTCCAGTGGGGTCCGTTGGTACCCCAAACACTGATTAAGGGTTAATCTCAAAATTAAAGTAGGAACAACATAAAGACAGTAGCAGATATTTCAAATGCTTGTTTAATTCCATCTTTTTAATGAAAGAGGGCATCACTGATACCAATACTGCTCCTGATGTCTCTATGAAATAGATTTTTTCCCCTAATCTTAGTCATTCAGCATTACAGTATAACTGACATCTATCAATTTTAACATTTAGGTTTTAAAAATATAACAACTATACTTTAACTAAACTTAAAACAATCTTCACAAAAACTCATTATAATAAATGTCACATTGTCCTGTTCTCTTCAATATATGAGGGCTAATTTTTTCTCTCTCTCTCATGTGTCTGTAAACCAGCAAAGTCAGGAGTGTGTCCAAGGACAAACTATGAAGAAGTAAGGTGTAAAAGGAAGGGGTTAGTGATGTGTGCGGATGACAGTGAGTGTCCCAAAAAGGAGAAATGCTGCGGCACTGCATGCGGTGGACGTCAGTGTACGGCTCCAGTTACAGGTATTATATTATATTATATTATATTACATTATATTATATTATATTATATATACTACGGGCAGGGGTGCCATTAAGAGTTTTTTTGGGGGGTATGCAAGAAAGAATTTTGGGCCCCCTTCTTCCAGTTTAATGCGTTTCACATTTAATCTCCAAATTAATATAGAAACAACAAAGACAACAGCTGATATTTCTAATATGTGTTCAATGGCATCTTGTTATGAAAGAAGGCATCACTGATACCAATACTCCAATACTGCTCCTTATGTCTCTATGAAATTGACACGCCCCCCCCCCCCCCCCTCTCATTTTAGAATATGAATACCCCTTAGAGCCTTCCTTTCACAATCACTAGGCGGAAGGAAAGATGCAAGTAACTCTTTTATTAAATGGTCAGAAGACACAACAGTACAGGAACACGGGTGGGCTGCTGGCGCAGGGACTCGATGGTCAGCGTGCTGGTGCAGAGTGATGGTGGTGAATCCAGTGCAGGTGAACATCCAGACGAGACGAAAACCACGAAGACACCGAACAGGAACTCGAACCAGAACAAGAACCAGAACCAGAACAGGAATGCAGACAGGCACACGATGAACAAACACAGAGGACACCAAACCAACGATCTGACAAAGAGGGGGGCGCAGCAGCTGGTGCGGGGAACGAGATCAGCTAGTCCGCTGATCAATGGAACGAGCGGTAACGCCCACTAACACACACTCACACACACACAGAACAACAATTACACGAGACACGAAGAAAACAGCAAATTTATGAACAGTGACACTCCCACCCCCCTGGGCTTTACTGTTTAAGAAAATGAAAAAGAAAAAAAGTAGAATATAAAATTTCCACAACAATTCCTCCTCTCTATCATTCTCTGATAAACAATTTGGTTTCATTAACATTATATTAAACCCATAAATGGTTACAATCATTTCAAGTCTTTACATCACAGTTATACTCTTCATGTCTGATTTTCGTATACCTGATCACTCTACTTGAATTTTGGAAAGAATATTTTGAAAGTAATAAAAATTTTAAAAGTAAAAGGTTTGTAGCAAATAGGTAAATATTTTATCTGAAACCGGGCTAAAGGGATAAACACTGTTACTGCATTTCCGACATAAAATCAGACCCTCAGTCTAGGGGTGGCACGGTACATGAAAAAACATACAAACCGTTCGGTTCGCTTGTCTCGGTTCGGTGCATGTGTGCGTCGCACGGTTCGACGCGTGCGCAATGTAACCTCGTGCCCGTGACCTCAGACAGTGTTTACTTTTCGCGCGAAATGAGAGATGTGTGGACAATGGACATACATATGAGGCTTGTTCGACTTGAACCGGCGCTCAAATCTATAACATTTTCTCAACACATGACTGACGGCTATCTACAAATTCACAATTCTAATTTACACATCAATACTTAAACCTGTCCAGAAAGTAATTCAAATCTACTGCACATCATAAATGACCAAAACAATTATTAACAGACAGAGCTCGATGATCAATCAACTTAAAGCTCGTCCTATGTTCTGTGTTGCCTTTGTAGCGTGACTCGACTACGCCACCCTGTTTATCAGGGAAATATTAATCCTAAAGATTTAATGTTTTACACAAAAGACAAACAGGAACGTGATTGTCAAAGGAGGCCAGAGACGTGGATACTAAATATACAAAAGTTTTATTTTAATACTCACAACCATTTAAAACAAGGACATTAAGAAAGAACTGGTTCATCAGCATTCACCACAAAAGAGACCAAAAGGAGGCCGAGGCTTAACGGCAGATACCCAAATCTCAGTGCGCACAAAGCTTCTATATCACTCTCAACCCCCCGTGCACAAGCATCAACACACACTGCAATCCAGTCCAGCACAGCACTCTGTGACGAGCCCACCACCGCACGTAAGGCCTACTAGTGGCCTGCCCTGAAGCCTCGGCTCCTGTAACGAGAGTAAAAATTACTACGGGTCTCAACTCACAAGACACTTACTCCAAACATGCACACATAATAAACATTTAGACAAGTAAACAAAAAAACATATTACAACAAAATGACAATCAAGGTTTGATGTCACCACTGGGTTTCTATTAACCTCCCCGACCTTCTACCAGCACATTTGAGGGAAATCAGACTGCAAAACACAACACAATTCTGCAAAAACACTGACAATGCAAAACAATCAGAACACTCCAAATGAAAAATGAAACCAATGACAAATGAAGATACACAAAAAAATAAAAATAACAAACAAACACACAACTTGAAAGACTAGTTAGTAAAAAAAACGCCCAGCAATCACAGTGACACGCACTGAAAGACAAGCGTCCCACAAAACACGTAGGCTGTGCACACACACGTTGGGAAGAGTTATTATTGTAAATAATCTGAAGGTACAAGCAGCAGCGTCACACAGCGTTGCCCACCAGGCGCGCAGAACATCTATTACTCCTAAAATACAAACATAAACGTATTTGCAATATATAACAGAATGGGCGCTGCACAAAATGGACGTTTCACGTACCTTTAATTCAGAAACTGACGCCCATCCACGCCACACCGAACAAGCACGGGAATGCGAGAGGAACATGCAAAGGGAGAGCAGCCGCCGCCCAGAGCCCACACAGCGAGCTATCCCCACCGCTATAACCCACACAGTTACTACACCACATCACACATCGGGGCGCTAACTAATTAGCCAACGCACACATACGTTACCTCAAAGCATCAGGCGACACGGGACTGCAAGAGAGGCGTGAACGGGAGAGCCGGGGCCGCCAACAGCCGCAAATTATCCTGAAGCTATGAACGACACAATCGTTTATACAAGCTCCCGTATCTGTGTTCATTAATGAGCCAAATAGCACCTACCTCAAGGCGGAAACAGCAACGAAAACAGAAGGGGCGGTCCCTGAGCAATGACGCGACTCAGATGGCAAGCACACGCAAGAGGTGCCTACAATTCCTTTTTATACTGTCCCTCCTGTTCGTGATTGGACCCTCACTACCACCGGCACATCAGTTTAATTATAGAGCCACAATAAGTCCCACTACAATCTACCCCCCACACTCGGATCGTCGCCCCGACGGTCCCAAAACCAAATCAAACCACTTAATCCCATGGCCTAAAAATGCCTGTTATACCCTGTATTTGCTGAAGAGAGGCCCCACCCGTCTCTCCCACCGAACGGGGAAGATGATGTCGATTTGGATGGAGCCCCGCAGTTACACGTCTCGTTCTACGCAAGACAACCTCATCAGCCCCAGGCAGGCCCTCAGGCTGGGGTCCCTGCGTACTGGCCATACTTCCTTCTGGACCCAGTTGTCCTGGCTCCATCATAGGAACTGGTCCCACAGGATCTATCCACTCCTGCTGGCCCAGCTCCATTTCAGGTACCAGCCCTCCCGGTTCTAGTTCAACAGCGAGTCGGTCCTGCTCCTGTACCACAGCCAGCAGATCCCCCTCATCCTCGTCTTCACCCACCGAGGATGTGTCCACAACTGGGTCATGGAAGGGACTACCACGGTCCGCAGCCCCAGTGTCCTTACAGACTCGACTCTTTACCAGTGAACGGTGCACATTCCTGGTCTTGGTAAGGTCATCTACAGGCGCAATTGTGTATACTACACCACCCTCCTTAGGTGCCCTCGTCACTTGATAAACCACTGGGCTCCACAGGTCCTGGATTTTGTGACGGCCCCTTACCCCATAATCCCGGAGGTACACCAGCTGACCCTCCACCAGTGGTTCATCTCTGACATGCTGATCGTGATGGGCCTTGCGCCTGTCGGCCATCACCTGCAACCGTTCACGTGCACCTGCAAAGGCTACCTGTAGCCTGGTTTGATGCTCCAAAACCCAGTCATGCACACTACCCTCTCTTGGTTGTGGCTCTCTCCCCAACAAAAAATCCACGGGCAATCGCGGCTCCTGACCGAACATCAAGAAGTGAGGCGATTCCCCTGTGGACTGATGAGGAGTGCTATTATAGCTGAACACTGAGGAAGACAAGCTACCCAATCACGTTTCCTGGACACTGGCAGTGTGCGCAACAGATTGTGTAACGTGCGATTGAAGCGTTCACACTGGCCGTTGCCAGCCGGGTGATAGGGGGTCGTACGAGACTTCTCCACACCATAGAGGTTACATAGCTGACGGATTAGCAGGGACTCAAAATTTCGACCCTGGTCAGAATGGACACGGCCCGGAACGCCAAATCTATAAAACCATTCTGTCACCAGTGCTTGGGCCACCGTTTCGGCTCGCTGATCCCTTGTTGGAACAGCCAGGGTATATTTACTAAACACGTCAGTCATTACCAAGACACTTTCAATGCCAGAGTGTGTGGGCTCCAAAACGGTGAAGTCCACAGCGAGGATGTCGTTTGGCCTAGATGACAATAACCTCCCCATAAATCCCTGAGCAAGTGGCTGGGTGTCCTTGGCTGACTGGCACCGGTCACACTCCTGACACCAGCTTGCCACCTCAGAGGACAATCCCGGCCAATAGCACCTCTGTCTCACTAGCTCAAGTGTGCGCTCTCTGCCCTGATGTCCATGCTGCTGATGCAACTGTCTCAAAACCTCTGGCTTCAAGACCGCGGGCAATACCAGTTGCAACATCTCTTCCTTACCCTCAGGGCAGTAAACCCTTCGATAAAGCGTACCGTCTTGCTCAACCAGACGGTCCCACTGACGAAGCAACGTTAGGGCTGCCTTAGTCAGCCGGCGTCGTTCATCAGGGCTCGGGCGAGTACCACGTCTCCAGAATCGCAACACCTCCTGGATAACCGAGTCAGCTTCTTGCAGCGAACCCAACTCACCAGCTGAGTAACCAGGAAGCGTAGAGACCACGCATTGGGTCACTACTTCAGCGGACTCCAACCCGACCAATTACCGCAATGACTCAGGAATTGCAGAGCCTGGGACCAACCCGTCTAACACACCAGTATCCAAAGGGTCCCGCCGTGAAAGTGCATCTGCATTTTTGTTACTCTTACCTGAGCGGTACTTAATGTCAAAATCAAAGGCCGCCAGTTGGGAAGCCCAACGCTGCTCAGTGGCACCAAGCTTTGCGGAGGTCAGGTGGCTAAGGGGGTTGTTATCTGTAAATACCACAACCTTACTACCCAACAAGTACTCGCGGAATTTTTCTGTCATGGCCCACTTGAGTGCAACAAACTCCAGCTTCATAGAGCTATAATTGGACATGTTGCGCTCAGTGGGGCGTAGACTACGACTGGCATATGCCACTGGTCTTACCTTACCTTCATATTCTTGGGAGAGAACTGCCCCCAAACCTTGGTAGCTGGCGTCCACCTCCAAGATGAAGGGTTTAGAGAAATCCGCATACGCAAGAACTGGAGTGGCAGTAAGCTTCTCTTTCAACCCCTCAAAGCTCACCTGACATCTTTCACTCCAGGCATTCTCAAAGTTCCTTCCTGTCTGTTTACCCTTTACACCGGCAAACTCCCCTACCAGCTTATGCAGAGGGGCAGCCACCTTGGCAAACCCCTCTACAAACCGCCGGTAGTAGCTGGAGAACCCCAGGAAGGACCGTAACTCTGTGACACTAGATGGACGAGGCCACTGGGCCACAGCCTCGATCTTACTTGGTTCGGTGGCTACTCCCCTGGACGAAATGACGTGACCCAAATATCTCACCTCCTGCTGGAGAAAAGCACACTTATCCAGCCTAGCCTTTAAACCTTCCCGCTCCAACCGGTCCAGAACTAGCTCCAACCTCTCCAAATGCTGAGCAATAGAGGTGGAGAACACCACGATATCGTCCAGATATAAAAGTAATGACTGGCACTGCTGGTCCCCGAATATCCTCTCCATAAGTCGCTGGAAGGTAGAGGGAGCATTGCACAAACCGAACGGCATTCGGTTCCATTCGAACAACCCAAACGGTGTGCAAAAAGCGGTCTTAGGCTTGTCCCCCTCTGTGACCGGGACCTGGTTGTACCCACTAGCTAAATCCATGGTAGAGAACCAACAGGCCCCTGTCAACGCATCCAGCGACTCCTCAATACGGGCTAAGGGAAATGCGTCTCGTCTAGTCTTGGCGTTTAACTGACGGTAGTCCACGCACAGGCGAAGACCACCGTCCTTCTTTTTAACTAACACAATTGGGGAGGCATACGGGCTACAACTCTCCCTGATTACCTGAGACTCCAACAGCTGATTAATGTGGGCCCTAACAACCTCGTACTCAGAAGGAGGAACACGGCGATGTCGCTGCCGTACGGGAATGTCATCTAGCACTGGGATATCGTGCGAGATGAGACTGGTGCACCCCAAATCACCATCATGTTCAGAAAACACCGTCTGATACTTACCAAGCAAGGTCCTGACCCTTTCTTGTTCTAACTCTGGCAATGCAGATAAGTTCAGCGCGGCAATCTGCTCTGAAACAGTGAAACTGGCTACGTGAGTACCCTGAGAATAGGCACTAGCCGTACTAGGTCTAACTTCAGTAATGCCCGTAGGCAAACTAACAATATGCACTCTAGCGAGGGTACCCAGTACTCGACGGCGAAAAAGCAGGACATCAGAAGTGCCTATATTGACCACTGGCACATACACTGAGCCTCCAATCACTCGCACCAAAGCGGGGGAGGCTAACAACCCCTCAGGTAACCCTGACTCAGAGGGCTCAAACAGCACTGTACTACCTGCCAGCTGTTCTGCACAAGTTGCTGCAACAAACTTAATGGTACCGCCTGTGACGCGACATGCCCGAGGACCGCGCACCCTCACCCTAGTCGTATCAACGGATGATTGCTCACTACCTTGGTGGCAGTGTTGCAAGGCTTGGAAAACTGAAAGTGGCGCACAAGAAACTGGGGGAAAATTAAACAAAGCAGGGCCATGGTGTCCAAAGAGCTCCCGGTAGCATCGCCCGAGTACATTCATCCCCAACACACCAGGGACTCGAGAGCGCAGGCCACCAGGAGGATCCCTGACCACCAGCACCCCACATCGTGTCACCATCCTTCCACAGAGCTCAACGTCCAACTCCATATAACCAATATATGGGATGGAAAGACCATTGGCGGCCCTCAACTGCAACCATGAACATGACCTCAATTGCTCTTGACCCCGTGACTCAAAATGCTGAACAAAGCAACTTTCCGTAATGGTTGACACCATTGAACCCGTATCGATTAAACAAGGGACTGACACACCACCAATTGAAACATCCAAATGTGGACAGGGGGACATTAAATTTGAACTAGAATTAAACTTCTTACCGTCGGAGTCTGCCTTTTCCCCAACCGAGCTGTGACTCTTCAGCACGGCGGGAATTAGTTTTCCGACGCATCAGATCGCGACTGCCTACCCTCCCCAACTGCTGGATCAACGTGAGGACGCACCGGCAACCGGGACATGACACGTTCCTCCCCACATTCCCGTGCAAAGTGGCCTGGTTTTTGACACCGCCTACAGATAACGACCCCACCCCGAAAAGGCTGGGTACGAGAATGGGGGCCCTGTAACCGGGCAAAACTCTGTGTGAGCTGATTTAACTGCTCCTGTTGTAACTTTAGCATTTCTCTCAGCTCTCGCATTTCAGAGTTTTTAGGCAAGCTACCACCTCCCTGTACTTCGTACTGAAAGCCATGTGCCGCAGGAACGGAAAGACTTTGACCCCTTGCTCCACCCGGCATTCCCTCCCTCTCCCATCGGATGGCTTCGCTCCCCACCTCTAAGAGTGTAGAATGGGGCTGGCGGCGAACTAATTGTTTTAGTTCACGGCGAAGGGAAACGTCACAAACATATTCTACAAATTGATCCCTCAATAAAACCTCCGCATTTGACATGGCAGTAGGGGACTTCTGTTTGACTTTCTCTAGGAGACCCATCAGGGCCAGGGAGAATTCCAACAAAGTCTCCCCATCCCGCTGTCTCCTAGAGAAAAAGGCTTCCTGTAGGGCAACATAAGACTGGGAGCAACCATACAGCTCTTGCAAAATTGAATAAATTTTCTCTGGGTCTCCGCGCTCAGCAGTAGGGCGATGCCGAATTTCCTCACGTGCCTCTCCTGTTAAATGATCAAATAGAAAAAACGCTTGATCAGCCACAGACAGATGACGTGATCTTATACAGGCTTTCGCCTCCTCTATCCAATCATTTATGCCAATACCCGGCCTACCATCAAATATTGGACATTTTCGATCCCTTGGGATAAACACGAGCCGCTCAGTTAATGTAGCACTACCACTCACTGATTGATCAGCAGGGGGCACAGAAGATTCTCTAGAGGGGCCGGCTATTGGACTCGAAGGAGCAGCTCGGCTCTGGTCTTGACGCAATTTCTCATTATCTGCCCTCAGCTGAGCAACAAGATCCCTCAATTCCCGCATTTCCTCCTCCATTTTAAATCTTTTTTTTTTTTTTTTTTTTTTTTTAAATAAAACTTACCAGAACAACCTCTGTAAGCAAATGGCACCGATATGGAGAACAGCGGTTGGAATGCTCCAAATCCCCTGAAATGACGCTGCTGCTTTGTCTCCAACACTATACTTGAAAAATACGGAAAGAAAAAAACAACCAAACACTAATACATTCATACAATGTACACAGTCAACAATTACCCAGATAACAATCAGCATCCACGTCTCAGCCCCACAAAGAAATTCTACTACCCTGCCGACTACGCCAGAATGTAGCGTGACTCGACTACGCCACCCTGTTTATCAGGGAAATATTAATCCTAAAGATTTAATGTTTTACACAAAAGACAAACAGGAACGTGATTGTCAAAGGAGGCCAGAGACGTGGATACTAAATATACAAAAGTTTTATTTTAATACTCACAACCATTTAAAACAAGGACATTAAGTAAGAACTGGTTCATCAGCATTCACCACAAAAGAGACCAAAAGGAGGCCGAGGCTTAACGGCAGATACCCAAATCTCAGTGCGCACAAAGCTTCTATATCACTCTCAACCCCCCGTGCACAAGCATCAACACACACTGCAATCCAGTCCAGCACAGCACTCTGTGACGAGCCCACCACCGCACGTAAGGCCTACTAGTGGCCTGCCCTGAAGCCTCGGCTCCTGTAACGAGAGTAAAAATTACTACGGGTCTCAACTCACAAGACACTTACTCCAAACATGCACACATAATAAACATTTAGACAAGTAAACAAAAAAACATATTACAACAAAATGACAATCAAGGTTTGATGTCACCACTGGGTTTCTATTAACCTCCCCGACCTTCTACCAGCACATTTGAGGGAAATCAGACTGCAAAACACAACACAATTCTGCAAAAACACTGACAATGCAAAACAATCAGAACACTCCAAATGAAAAATGAAACCAATGACAAATGAAGATACACAAAAAAATAAAAATAACAAACAAACACACAACTTGAAAGACTAGTTAGTAAAAAAACGCCCAGCAATCACAGTGACACGCACTGAAAGACAAGCGTCCCACAAAACACGTAGGCTGTGCACACACACGTTGGGAAGAGTTATTATTGTAAATAATCTGAAGGTACAAGCAGCAGCGTCACACAGCGTTGCCCACCAGGCGCGCAGAACATCTATTACTCCTAAAATACAAACATAAACGTATTTGCAATATATAACAGAATGGGCGCTGCACAAAATGGACGTTTCACAGACCTTTAATTCAGAAACTGACGCCCATCCACGCCACACCGAACAAGCACGGGAATGCGAGAGGAACATGCAAAGGGAGAGCAGCCGCCGCCCAGAGCCCACACAGCGAGCTATCCCCACCGCTATAACCCACACAGTTACTACACCACATCACACATCGGGGCGCTAACTAATTAGCCAACGCACACATACGTTACCTCAAAGCATCAGGCGACACGGGACTGCAAGAGAGGCGTGAACGGGAGAGCCGGGGCCGCCAACAGCCGCGAATTATCCTGAAGCTATGAACGACACAATCGTTTATACAAGCTCCCGTATCTGTGTTCACTAATGAGCCAAATAGCACCTACCTCAAAGGCGGAAACAGCAACGAAAACAGAAGGGGCGGTCCCCGAGCAATGACGCGACTCAGATGGCAAGCACACGCAAGAGGTGCCTACAATTCCTTTTTATACTGTCCCTCCTGTTCGTGATTGGACCCTCACTACCACCGGCACATCAGTTTAATTATAGAGCCACAATAAGTCCCACTACACCTTCTCATCAGATTGACTCAAATTTCTCAGCTTACTTTCGAATTTGTCATTTGCTTTAACCCATCTATTATGCTAAAACACTCTTTTCAGATGTAATTGACACATTTATACACATTATTCAGACAGAATAGTTGTCCTAAACTAACACATACTGTACAAAACATGAATTAACACTCACACTCATTCCTGACTATGAACCGCTCATATTTCTTATTCATATCTTTTCTCTAAAAAGATTACAATTTTAAATGATATTTTAAATGACATTTTAGCCTTACATTATTTATGTATCTTTTATCTAATGTTGTTGTTTTTTTCTTCTTCTGGCCTCTTAACCAGTTTCAAAAGCATGTCTGTTTATTATTCATTTGATTTTAGAAAAGTCAGCTGTGTTGCTTTGGTTCATTATCATCACTTTGCTTCAGTTTGCCTTGGCTGACTGATAACAGAAAGGGAGAGTACCATCCCCCTTTCTTCACTCAAACAGTCTTTCTCTCTTCCTATAAACAAATAATCTTTTCAATCAGCCTCCTAAGACTGTAATAGTGTAAATTCCTTACACTAAACTTTGACCATTGTTATTCAGACTTTTAGCCACCACCATGTCCTATAATGGTCCTTTGTCATGTCCGATATATACCCTGACATCTCTGCATTTTCTTTGCCCTTAAGGCAACTAACATCATAAAAAGTTTTGTTACTGCAGCTGTGGTCTGTATGTTAATGAAGTTTAGACACCCCGTTGCCTGATAAGGTTCTCTGTGTCCCACACCCAGTCCCATTCTACAATTGACTACCATTTGCTCAGGATGTGATCAACCCAAATGGTGAAGAAACAATATAACTTCACTTCCTTCATCTCTATGATAATTAAGCCATTTTGGGGATGAGCTCCTCATTCTAAAGTTTTTTTGGGATTGGACTCTGGGTCGAGGCAGACTAAAATTTATTACACCCTCTCTGATGCTCTTGGCCCAAAGTAGCATCACATCCACTCCCTTCGCACAGATTACACCTCCCTTACCTGGTGGGCAGGTACCCCAGTGGCGATGCCACCCTGGCTTAGGTTGTCCTCCTTTGGCCATCGGAGAATCGTACCCGTCTCTGGGTCGACACCTAATGCACATTGGTTACAGCTCCATCCAATTTGGGTAGAATTATCAAAGAGACTCTTCTAAAAATTGGCAATATGATATACAAACTTCTTTCTTGGGTGTGGGTGAGAAGACATTCAAGAACCATCACAGTCAGTAGGAGTGTCCTAAAACAACAACAACAACAACAACAACAACAGTATTTAATCACTTAAATACATTAAACCTAAAATAAACTAGTCAAAATATCTTCTATCATTCAAGTTCTGTATTATTATTTTAAAGACTTCTTTAAAATCATTCAGTTTTGCCCCTAAAGCATTTACAAATTGTCCTCTGAATTGATCAAATCTGAACTGCGTCTAACATGATTTCTTTTTGCAATTCCATATCTATGGTTTTTTCAACTGAAACACTGTTTTACTATAAATAGCTTATTATAACTAATGACATAGGCTCAGATAACAGCTCTTAACTGACATTGACTGAGAGAGAGACCCTAAGGCATTCAAAGCTGGTACCTCTGCACCTTCATAAACTTCTTACTTCAGACTTTATCTGTCATCTTTTTAACTCTAGCCCAGCTTAAGGCATATTTTCCATAAATTACATGTATTTTCAATACAAGCATAATTTTTATAGTTCCCTTTCATAGTCACTCCGAGTTACGTCGCATGACGGAGAATGGGGGTTTCGCCTAGAAAGCCAATCATCTTCGTGTATTATAAAACGAGCCAATGGCGATGAAATGCCATGGGTCTGCGGAATTTGCATAGCGTATCTCCGCCCCACATCGTGGGTATAAAACGAGGACGCCGGCAACATGCAGATATGTTTTCTCTTCGGAGCCAAGAGCTTCTCTTCACTCCACAAGCCAAATCCCGTGACATCATCTTCTTCGAGACGAGCGAACTCTCCGGTGTTGGTGTGACGGCGGTACCAAGCGAGTTCACATTGCCTGCAATCTGAGCAGTGATCTGCCAGTCTGTGTGTTTCTCCCTGGTCGCCTCAGCATCGCTGAGTTTTTCTCTAAAAGAGCTGCACGTGGCACGTCTTTTTAAAGATGTCTCGCCCGTGTTCTTCTGGGTGCGTTCGTTTCCTGTCTTCCTTTGATGGGCACAATCGCTGCTTTGCGTGTTTGGGCTTAGATCACGCTAAAGCAGTGCTTGTGGATGACCCATGTTCCTTCTGTGGGAACATGGCCATCGCAACACTAAGGTCTAGACTCAATGATCTCATTCGAGAGAGAGTCCCCTCATCCACACCCCGATCTACATCCTCCACGAGAGGCTGTACTTCGGCTGGTGGACAGGGTGACTTGAGGGTGACGGTGTGGGACAATCCGACGATGCGTCCTCAGACCACACCGCGCCCTCCTGTGGCTCCCTCCCCTCCCGCACGGCCCCAGCTGCAGCCTTCACCTGGGCCGCGTCGTGGAGGAGGGCGCAGGAAGGCGCCACAGCCCTCTCCAGCCCCGTCGTGCTTTCCTTCCTGCAAGATGGGCTGGAGCGTAGGCTGTCTCCCTCTACCCTGCAGGTGTATGTGGCCGCTATCGCCGCATATCACGAAGCAGTTCAAGGTAAGTCTCTGGGGAAGCACGACCTGATCGTCAGGTTCCTGAGAGGAGCGAGGAGACTGAATCCTCCTCGCCCTCTTCTCGTTCCCTCTCGGGATCTCTCAGTGGTCTTAAATGCCCTGCAGAGGGCTCCCTTTGAGCCTCTGCAATCAGTTGAGCTTAAGTTCCTGTCTATGAAGACAGCGCTCCTGGTTGCTTTGGCCTGTATCAAGAGGGTAGGGGACCTGCACGCATTCTCCGTTGACGAAGCGTGCCTGGAGTTCGGGCCCGGTCACTCTCACGTGATCCTGAGACCCCGGCCTGGATATGTGCCCAAGGTTCCCACCACTCCCTTCCGCCAGGTGGTGAACCTGCAAGCGCTGCCACTGGAGGAGGCAGACCCAGCCTTGGCACTGCTCTGTCCAGTACGCGCTCTCCGTGCTTATGTAGACAGAACGCAGTGTTTCAGGACCTCAGACCAGCTCTTTGTCTGTTATGGTGGGAGACTGAAGGGAAAGGCTCTCTCAAAGCAGAGGTTGTCTCACTGGATAGTGGACGCCATTGCTTTGGCTTACCAACAGCAAGGCCGACCGTGCCCCCTTGGTGTGACAGCCCACTCCACCCGCACCACCATTTTCTTTACACACATTACGAAAACAACCGCGACATCTCTGTTGCTTTTCACTGCGTTTCTTTAACTGACTTTTTTCACAACATTCAGTCTTATTTTGCTCAGTGTCCCTTCTTCAGGAAAATCATGATATTTGATCAACTTTTCTATGTCCAGCATGCATTTATGACAGTAATTCTTTTTCATTTGACTGAAAACTGGTGTGTAAAAACGTTTTATCTAGCTTAGAGGCCTACTGTAAAATGATCCCATACTGGCTGAACTGTATCTCTCCTGGATTTTTCCTCGACGCGCACGCCTAATAATCTGTCGAACGTCTCCAAACAGACCCGGTTTTGTCACCTCAATCCGGCAAGGTAAGCAAATATGCTCTGTAATTATGGTTTACTCAAAATTCAATTCAATTAAATAATGTTGTATAGCACTTTTCACAATACATAGCTTCAAAGCAGCTTTACAGAAAGTGCATTTCAGAAATGTACATAGAAAAATACAGTTAGTAACAAATCTTTCCGCGAGCGCTTTTCAACGCTTGATTGCATGAAATTGATCCGACTTCCTCAGGTTCCAATTCCAGTTTTCGGCATAAAATTGGCCCGACTTCCTCAGGTTCCAATTAAACATTTTGAGTAAACAAATAAATCAGTCGTGACTCTTCTGTTCACTGTGTGGTTCTTCCGTCCACTGCGGCTCTTCCGTACGCGTTACAAGCTAGTTTTTGGCATAAAAAAAAGAAAAAAGGTAAAATATAAAATTTCCACAACACGATCAATGACATGCCAGTCCCCATGGATGTGACCGAGGATAAGGTGCTACAAACTCTTACCACTATCATTTGACGCGGATGGCCCACCAGAGAAAGCCAGCTGCAGTCTGTCATTAGCCATTTTTTTCCATACAGAGATGAGCTGACAGTGGAGGATGGTATCATCATGAAAGGCCATAAAGCTGTCATTCCCCGATCCCTGCACAAGGAGTACATCAAAATTGTACACAAAGGCCACCCAGGTATTGAGGCAACCGAGCGTAGAGCTAGAGGTGTCATTTTTTGGCCTACAATGGCAAAGAACATCATAGAAGAGTTGCTCTCATGTGTAGTATGCAATAGCACAAAGTCGCATCAGCGGAAGAGCCCCTCCAGCTCCACCCTGTTCCAGATCTGCCATGGTCCACAGTGGCTGCAGACATTTTGAGTGGCATGACAAACATTATCAAGTTCTCTTGGATTCATATTCCGGCTGGTTTGAAGTCGACCTCCTTCGAGCCTTAACCTCATCAGCCGTCATATCCAAATTAAAAAGACACTTTTCGGTACATGGTACACCTCACATACTCATCACTGACAATGCTAGACAATACACCAGCCGGCACTTCATGGATTTTGCTGAGCAATGGGATTTTACTCATACCACAAGCAGCCAAGAGTTTCCCCAGTCAAACGGACTTGCAGAAAGAGCAGTACGCAGTGCCAAGCAACTCATGGAGAAATCGCAAAGGGATGGGTCTGATGTGTTTCTCAATATCCTGAACCTCAGAAACATTCCCCGTGACCCAACATTAGGCTCTCCAGCTGAGTGCCTTATGTCTCACCAAACTCGTGCAGCCATTCCGTTGAGCACTAAACTTCTGGAGCCTACCACAAGGAATGTCAAGCAGGTCAGACAGCGAAAGGCTACGACAAACTTGGAACGGTAAAGGAGATGAGTAGGGAACCTCGGTCCTACATAGTTCAAGCAGATGGGAAGACTCATAGGAGAGATCGCCGCCACATACTCCCTGTGGCTGAGTCACCACCACCGCAGCTCCTGGACGACCCAGACCCTCAGGACACCAGCCCCCCTACGGTGGACAGTTTTCCTTCACCACAAACACCGACACCAATCACTGTGCAACCCCAACACCCATCCTCCCCCCACCCCAAGTCCACAGCACACTCAACCATCGAGAGTCACGACACACAATACACCACACGTTCAGGTGGTATCTGCAGACCTAATCCCAAATTCATGTGAAAAAAAAGGTTTTCTTCTTGGTGTAATTTCATCCCAGCTATCCAGCGTGTTCAGTACTGTGACATTTCATGGACTTAAACACTCTTGGTGATTAGTAGACTGTGAAGAGGCCTAAATGTTAAAGGGCAATATGAGGTATTCAGTTAACCTTATTTGTTTGGTTGGTGTTGCAAAGATATGTTTACCAGTGTTTCCTTGTTTGATAGGGCTATAGACTAAAAGGAAGGGATGTAGGCATTTGGTTAAATGATTATGTAGTTTGTTTATTACAAGCCACCGTAGGGTGTTGTCTCATCCAATCAGAAGGCCCGGTGGCCGGGTTTAACTTATATATCTGTTCTGTATCGTTCTGGCAGTTACCTCTGATGTTTGGATTAAATGCAGTCATTTACTTTCGGTGTGATCATTGACTCATACTAACAAATGAGAACGTTCTACACATCCTATTCTCTGCTTCCATGTCAGACATAACATCTTCCCTCATGTTTTCTACATCACTGTTCAACAACCCAGTTTCTGCAGCTACAGAAGTCTCTGAAGTGTCCCTACCTTCATTCATTGACTCTTTCGAGGTTGATCCGGCTTCCACAGGCCCCTCAGCAGATGTTCCTTCCCCAGCAGGTTTATCCATGGTCGGCACTGCTTCAGCCAGACCGACCTCAGACGGTTTAACAGCAGTAGGCCTATCTCCAGTTGAACCACTATCCTTACTACCTCCGGCTGCATTCTTATCGGGACATGAACGGATTAAGTGGCCCGATTTACCACATCCAAAGCACTTCATTTTGTCAGTAGTAACGAACACGACATATTCAAAATCGTCCACACGGAAATTTAGTGCCAGTTCCAATTCTGCGTCATCTTTGATGATCATAAATGGAAATCTCCTAAATGAAACGATAATCTTCTTAATCGTAATCTTGATCAGCGAAACCAACTTTCCATAACGTGACAGTACTGTTTTTAAAATATCATCACTGAGAAACGGAGGGATGTTCGATATTGTGACTTTTTTTTGATGGTAACAACAGCGGTAAAACAGGTTTATGTATTTCATCAATAATTTTACCTCGCGCAACCACCTCGTTTGCTTTTTCTACTGAGTTCTACTGAAAAAAAATCACGGTCGCGCCATTCATCCTGGATGTGGAAATAATGTTTTGATGGCCAACAATCTCTCCTACACCCAGACAGCAAGCCTCCACACTCGTCACGGATACTATCTTAACTCCGTGACGGCGTGTGAGGACATCAAGCCCAGTCCCAGCCTGAGCTGCCATGCTTTCTAAGAAAGCAGGCAGCACAAACAAAACAACACACAAGATAAATACTAAATTAAATAAATAAACTTAGACGTAAAAAGAGAAAAAAAAAAAAATATATATATATATATATATAAGGAAAAACACTCACACACGCTCCACAAACGCCCACACATGCGCAGGGAGAGAGAATTCCATGAGAGATGGTCACACTTGAATTGAGCTCCAGATAAATTGCAAGAAAAAATAGATTTTTTTGCAAACAAGCTAAAGAAAATAGAGGATTCATCATACAACATCTAGACAACATCTAGACATAGATTTTGTTGAATCTGGACATTTATTTAAAAAAAAAAAAAATTTTTATACTGTCACACTGAATCTGAGGAAAAGTTCAAGAGCAGCTGATCACAGGATAACCCTCAGGAGAAGAGGATATTAATGTTGGAAAGGATAACATCAAGCAACAAACAACAACAACAACAACTATAACACACAGCCCTGCACAGTGTGCTGACCCACCTTGAACATCCATGGCACCTATGCAAGACTGTTGTTTGTGGACTTTAGTTCTGTATTCAACTGCATCATCCCTGAAAGACTGGTGTCCAAGCTAAATGGACTGGGTATCAGCACAAACATCTGCAGATGGATCCATGACTTTCTCACAGACCGTCCCCAGTCGATTCGCCTGGACTCCCAATTTTCCTCTGTTCTCACACTCAGCACTGAGGCCCCTCAGGGTTGTGTGTTGAGTCCCTTACTCTACATTTTATACACTCACACTGCACCCCAGCTCATGAAAGCAATACTTTTATCAAATTTGCAGATGAAACCACTGTAGTTGGACTTATTCACAATAATGATGAGTCCGCATACAGGGATGAAATTCAAAAACTCTCCATCTGGTGCTCCACTAACAACCTGTCTCTCAACACCTCTAAGACCAAAGAGGTGGTGGTAAACTTCCGCAGGAGGAGGACCGACGTTGTCCCGGTCTACATCTATGGAGACACTGTGGAGAGGGTTAAGGACTTCAAATTCCTGGGGACATATATCTCACAGAACATCACCTGGGCAACCAACACTACAGCCCTTGTGAAGAAAGCTCAGCAGCGGCTGTACTTTCTCAGGTCACTTAACAAAATTAACCTCTCCCAGGAGTTGCTTTTATCCTTTTACAACTGTTCTGTCCAAAGTATCATCTCACACGACATTCTGGTGCGGTTTAGTAGCTGCACCACTGCTGACAAAAAGGCGCTGGACAGAGTTAGGAAATCAGCACAAAACATAATTCACATACAGCTCCCCTCACTCACTGACATATATCACACCAGATGCCTGCAGCGGGCACAAAACATAATTCAGGATTGTTCCCACCCAGGTCACAACTTCTTCACATTGTTGCCATCTGGAAGGCGTTATAGATCTTTCCAGGGTCGCACTTCTAGATTTTTGAATAGTTTTTATCCAAATGTTATAAAACACCTGGGCCCGTATTCATAAAGAATCTTAATGCAAAGAGTTGCTCCTAGTGACAAAATTCTAAGAAAATTCTTAGAAATGTGGGCGTTTACTCTTAAAATTATAGAAAATTCCTATTAAAGAAAAAAGTAATTCAGAAAGCATCTTAACCCTTAAAAGAGGTCTTAAAGGTTGTATGAGTGATTTCAGGCCCAAAAATAAATGTCTAATCTTTCCTAACAATCCGCTAGCTGCCCGCCCCATAAGCATGCCGTCCAAAAACCGCGTCTCTGTAGGCAGCTTAGGCTCTGAGATCTGCACACAAAAACAAATGTGTACAACCACCACTCAAAACCAAAATAAAGTGTTCCAACCAATCACTGACAGGGGCGGGTGTTGTGAGGTTTTGCGCTCATGCACGGCTGGACGCGAAATCGGAGCAACACCCGCCCCTGTCAGTGATTGGTTGGAACACTGTTTATTTTGGTTTTGAGTAGTGGTTGTACCCATTTGTTTTTGTGTGCAGATCTCAGAGCCTACTAGCTGGGCTCACAGTAAACACTGTTCCTCTGTACAGTTGAGCTTTCTTGTCCTTCTTGTTTTTTTTTATTCCATGTTTGCTACATTAAAACCAACATTCAAACCACCACTTAAATCGACAGTGGACCAAATTTTAGCATTCTAATCCAATCAAATACCTTATAGGAAATTAACAGTATGGTAAATAAAAAAAGGATTTATATACAGAAATATAATGTGTGTGTGTGTGTGTGTGTGTGTGTGTGTGTGTGTGTGTGTGTGTGTGTGTGTGTGTGTGTGTGTGTGTGTGTGTGTGTGTGTGTGTGTATGAGAATGGTCAAATAGGAAAAATTACACATGTAATTTCAAAGTGAAGGCTTAGAATAGACCCTATACTTAAAATCACACCTTTTTTTCCTTCTTGTACAACCAACCAATCACAGTCACAAAAGATTGTGTCATACATAGCAACGGGGTCAGCGCCGCCTCCTCACTAAGATAAAAGTTTTTGTCTTTTCCTTACTCAGAGTTGCTCTCAGATCGGTCCCGAATCGCTCTTAAGCTAAGACTCCTACGTAAAATATTTTAAGCTAAATTAAGAGTTTTCTGAGAGGATTCTTAGAATCTTTATGAATACGGGCCCTGAACTCATGCCCTTTGGCCTGTACTGCATTTTAATGATTATGTTGTTTTCTTTTCTTTTTTTACTATTTTTATAATGTATTTATTTATGTATTAGTGCTGTCTTGTCATAATATGTGTCAACCCCAAGGGAAGTGCAATTGAAATTTCGTTGTTATATGCAATGACAAATAAAGGCAATCAATAAGAAACTTGCGGTAGAAAAAAGAGAGGTAACTTAAAGACATTTTAAATAGACCGTGCTATTTATCTCTCTTTGGACTTTCGCTTGATTTTTTTTTTTTTTGAAAGAACAGCGCAGAATAACATTTTTGGACATTTTGGACACAACTGGAATTTTAAAGAGACCAGTGAAAGCCATATTTTTCCCATTTTTGGCTTATTTACTAATTTTTATCTATTTTATATCTTCACTGAGAAATGATAAACAAAACAATTTAAAAAAGTGGGAGTTATTTCAGTTGATTGTTTACATTCTAAACCAACAATGGCCAGCGCATCATTTTGGCCCCGCCCCTTCATCTACCCTCAGAAGAGCTCTGAGCACCCCAGGCTGATGCTCAGACAAGCAGATGAAGGAGAGCCCTGACACACTGTTCGCTGAACTACAAGATCACAGTGCCATGAACAACCTGCTCTTTTACACCGAACACAGCCCTTTATGGCACACTGTCTTCTGTCAACATGTCACCTTTATCAAGAAAAAAAAAATCTGTAAAGTCAGACAGATCTTAGCAATTGAAGATGCTGTAAAAAAATGATTGTAGGGTCTGGACCAATCAGACACACTCTAATAATTTATAATCATTATATTTAATGAATATAAAGGTCTATGAAATTCTCCCCCAAAACTAACCTCACAAATGAAGTTACTTTGTCAGCCGGGTGTCCGGTTACAGAACACTTTAAGACTGATAACAGAGTTTTACGACCTTAAAGGAATGTGGCCAGATGCGCCACATGCTTAAGAGAGAGAGACAATCTTTAATTAAATAAACTTTGCGGTATTACTCTGATCTATGAAGGAACATGCCTCACAGAAACTGTGATGATTTACTGTCTCGTGTACTATTATTTATAACAACATGGTATGTTTGATTGGGGTGTATGTGGTTGCACAACCACCCACCGGTCAATATAACCTCACCTGTATCATGCTTCCTACCGAATTAATCCTCATTTAATGACACACACTTTGATGTACATCACCTTCTCTTCGAATGCAATGTGAATTTATGTCATGTCTATTTGAGCTTGAATAA
Organism: Siphateles boraxobius; assembly: GCF_051911475.1. Classification (NCBI taxonomy): domain Eukaryota; kingdom Metazoa; phylum Chordata; class Actinopteri; order Cypriniformes; family Leuciscidae; genus Siphateles; species Siphateles boraxobius. Next base: position 1,896,864 of record NW_027509195.1, read on the forward strand.
ACAGTCTAAGCACGCTGGGGACAAAGACCATAAATCAACTAAGAGCCGGTTCCCATCTCGGACATGTCACCTTACTAATTGGTCCATTCAAACCTTAGGGGTTGGTTCTTTCTCAGGCTTATCAGAGGCAATCAACAGTGACCGCCCTCTCTTGGTAGTTTTCATCCTGCCGCAAACATTGTTTCAGGTGATACGGGGGAACCCCCTCCCCCCTCCATGGGGGCCCAGAGGCCTCCCAGCAGGCCTGGATCCCAACCAGATCCGGCCTCATGGAAGAGAGAGGACACACTCTGACAAAGAACCAAGGACAATCTCAGGAGTTTGTAACAACGACTCTAACCCACCATGCAAGTTCATCATATCTTCTTCATCCAACAAAGAAGAAAATGATTGAGACTTCAACATCTGACACTCGCAGAATCATCAACAACTTCAGTTTTCAACAACTTTGATGATAGTGTACGCTACCCAGTCATGCAAGTATACTTTTGATTTGATGCTTTGAAAATGAAATGCTGATGTTCTTCTCATGTAGTTACATGGAACGTCTCAATAGTTCCGTTTTCATTTCGTTCTATCACTCACCTATTTATGTATTCATGTGTGTATGTTGTTTAGTTTATTTATATTCATATAAATATCTATATTTAGTTAATAAAACTTGTACATAATATGTATTTGGTTCTGTTTTGTTTGCAATACAAAGTCACTTTTACGATCGCGTTTTTGCTACCTGCTCAAAGTGCTGTACATGCTAAGAAATAATTATTCTTCTGTGGCCATGGAAGATACCCTTTTCTTAGAATAAATTAATAATCAATAGAGTTCGTTGGACGAACTGATTAATTGATTCTAATATTAATTCAGACGGATCAAGTTAATCCAATTAACTGACCCAAATATTCATAATTAATAACAACAAGTTTATTATTGATTATTAATATTTCCAAAAAAGCTGAGTTCCTTACATGATGAAACAAGATGTTTGACCCTGAACTTGTATCAAAATGGCACTATCATGGTCCAGGGATCAGAGTCTGCTCTCAAGGTCTTCATTGAAGATTTTGAACTAATAAAAACGCTGGCACTGTCTGGTGAAGAGGACAAGAGCACGAACATTGATACCTCCCCTGGAAAAGGATGGGGAGGTCCAAAGGATGACAGTGATTTCAGCAACTGTGATCCCATCTCCAATGTCAAGAATGAAAGACAATTTTTCACTTCTGGAAGTAGAAGTAGTGGAGATAAAAGAATTAATACTGTCCCACCTGAAAGACAACAACATGGAACAAGTGACAATCGACATAAAGAACTTAAAACAAGAAGTTGAATATCTGCAGAGACTCAGAGAAGAAATGTCAAAAGAACTTCAGCAAACTAAAGATGAACCAAGAGAAGTAAAATCAACTTTAGGAAGACAACTAACAGACGTTAGAAAAGAAATGCAGGACTTCTCTGCCTTGAAGTCAGTACTTCGCATCAAAGATGAACTCATCACAAACCTAAAAGAAAGACTCAATTCTGTTTCAGCACCTACAGAGTCTTCTGCTAAACCCTTGGTTCGTCCAGAGATGCTCATGGAAAATCCTCAACCTGAACAGCTACCAGTGGAAGAAGAGCCTCACTGTTCGACTGATCCACTATCCCAGACCCACAGCTCCGCTGCACAGGACCCGAGAGAAACACATGCTCTTATCCTGACTGACTCCAATGGGAAATTTGTCAGTGAGAAACTCCTATTACCAAACACGAGAGCCAAGAAAATCTGGTGTCCAAACACAAGAAGTGCTTTTCAGATCCTGTCTGAGAGTAAACATGAAAACTACAAGCACATAATAATGCACACAAGGACAAATTACTTAAGGGCCATGAAGGGCTGTGTGGCTCCAGTGAAGAGAGAGGTGGCGATCAGAGCCACACAGTGTTTCCCAGAGGCTAGAATAACTCTGTCTACACTGCTGAATAACTCTGTCCACTCCACACTGCTGCCACGCACCGACGTGCCATTCCACGTGATCCACGGGAATAATGTGGAACTCTCCAGAAGCTGTGCACTTATCCCTAATGTTCATCTAGCCCATCACAAAGACATACATTCTCATATGTATGACCATGTACATCAATAAGCAAGGAGTGAAAGTCTTCGCCAGAGTGCTGAAAAGAACACACAAAAAAAACTACGATAATTAAGTGAAGATTAATGGAAAACAAATGTTAAAACTCTGTAAAGTTTTAGGACTCTACATCATTAATGGCAGAACGCGTGGAGATACATTAAGTAGATTCACTTACTGCTCCAGATTAGGAACCAGTGTGGTTGATTATTCAATAACAGATATTGACCCAAGCTTTATTAATGCCTTCACAGTCAGACCTCAGCTCCCGATCTCCGATTACTGCCAAACTGTGCTTTATCTGAAACCCCCGTGTGAAATAACTAAAACTGCTACACTTGAATCTGAAAAACTGTTTCCTCTGAAACCTAAACTTAAATGTAATCAATCCAACTCGGATCAATTCAAAGAAAACATGAACAGTCCTACTATATTAAAAATGCTGGATGAATTTATGTCCACCGACTTCACTTTAGATATTAACGGAATAAATTTAGCAACAAAAAACTTAAATTATATATTCATAACATTGACAACTCTATCTAACATTAAACAGCAAAGCAAACATAAAACAAATCAACAGAGAATGAGAAAGGATGTCTGGTTTGATGATGAATGTGCTGGTCTCAGGAAAGAGCTAAGGAGACTCTAACAAAAAGCACAAAGATCCTTCCAGCCAGACATTACGGCTTTCTTATTCAGACTGTCTGCAGAATTACAAAAGACTTATATGGAATAAAAGAGAAAAATATTTGAAAACCAGAATTGATGAAATTGAGGATTCGGTAGATCAAAACACTTTCTGGAACCTATATAAAAAACTTAAAAAACCCAAACTAGAGATGTCACTCCCTAATGGCACAATTAGGAAATCTTACTTAGAAAATTTGTATCAAAAAATTTAACCGGCTGACCTTAACCAACCTCAGAGTAAAATAAAGAAAACTCTAGAAGACTTGGAGAAAACAATTAAATATTATCAAAATCCATTGGATAAATCTATAACAATATCTAAGATTTTTAATATGTTCTAGTATTTCAAATTAAAGAAAGCATGTGGACAAGATCACATTAGTAATGAAATGCTTTAACTCAGCAGTCCCAACATGATTAAAACTCTAGCCAAATTATTTAATCTGATGTTGTGGTCCGGAAGCTTCCCTGAGAGCTGGTCTGAAGGACTCATCACACCCATATTCAAGAAAGGTGATCGATTCGACCCCAACAGTTATTGCGGAATCAGTGTGGGCAGTGCTTTAGGAAAACTGTTCTGCAGGATCATAAACAGTCTCACACATCTCATCGCACAACATTTTAAATAAAGCACAGATTGGCTTTCTATCAAAACAGCGCACGTCCGACCACATCTATTCTCTCCACACTCTCATCAACAAGAACATCAAGGACAAACAAAGAAAAATATTTGCATGTTTTGTAGACTTTGTACTGTACAAAATCCTAAAAATTGGCATTGGCGGGAAAACGTTTGATTTAATAAAATCTCTATACACCAACAGCAAAAGTGCGGTGAAAATCAGGAACCACAGAAGCGTGTTCATTCCAGCAGGGCCGTGGAGTGAGGCAGGGCTGCAGTCTGACCCCGACTCTATTCAACATCTACATCAATGATCTGGCATCAGCGCTGGAGAGCTCTACTGTGTCCGGCCTCACTCTACACCACACACAGGTCAGGGGTCAGAGGTCAGATGTCTGCTGTACGCGGATGATCTGGTCCTGCTGTCCCGCACACCTGAGGGCCTTCAGCAGAGCCTGTCCCTGCTGGAACAATACTGTTTCGACTGGGCCCTTACAGTCAATCTGGACAAAACCAGAGTCATGGTGTTCCAGAAGGCGGACAGATCTCAGGAACACAAACACAAGTTCCTGTATAAAGGCCAGGTCCTGCAGCACAGCACAAGCTATAGCTATCTGGGCATCGACATCAGCGCTTTGGGACACTTCGGTCTGGCTGTCAAAACTCTGAGTGAAAAGGCTCGGGAGCCTTTTTTGTGGTCAACTCCCCATTGACCACAGCTACAGCCCCAAAACTATTGTTAAAGAAATCCACACACATCTAAAAGACACTCATGACGAATCATTAAAAGCAAATTTTGACCTCCAAAATAAACTTTCTGCTCTTCTGTCCCAAATATAACAATATAAGACACTTTTCTGCCCAGATTTAAAACCTTGATTCCATCATTCTTTGAACTGAGTGACACTGAAAAAAAATGTCCTTCTTACTCTGAGAAAATGATAGTACAGCTGCACTAGCGGCTAAATATGTGCTAGCTAGTTTATTTATTAAAATTTATTTACAATGCTACATATGACATGATTTATACTTATGTTTTACTTGTTTGTTCTATTATTTATATATAATATGTAGATGCTTGGCAACATTGTGTTACACAGTCATGCTAATAAAGCAAATTTGAAATTGAGAGAGAGTGAGAGAGAGAGAGAGAGATGGATGCCCCTGCGCATCTGACTTAAGTCAACGTCTGCTTCGAGACACCTACAAATTTGTAGTCTACTAGACGTCTCTCTACTTGCTCCAGAGGTCTATAGTATTCCACTTCAGCACTAACACTTGGGAATGAAAATAAGAACTTGTGTCTATCCTGCGACGCAGGATTAATCAGACAGACTCCAAACAATGCCTTTGAATATGCTTTAATCAAAGGCCGTGAGGACCTCAGATCAATCACAGAGAATCCCACCGGCAAAAAGAATACAACAATTTATATAGGATAGGTACATGGCAAAGGTAACATGACATTCAACATGACATTTTTCTCTAATATGATTGATTCTACGTATGTGCAATTCAGCAATTTAGCAACACTCCATGATCACAGGTGGTTGAGCAGCATTTGTCCGGCAGGGAACTGACCATCAAGGGGAACAGAATTCAGCACACACTGGATTCCCCTTCAGTTAGGCACCTAGCCTGTATGGACAGAGATTCAGATTTAGTCTGGCCATTTAGTGACATTGGCCCTCATTTATCATTCTTGCGTAGAAACGGGCGTATATGTTGGCGTAAGATTACGCTTGCACTCCTCTCACCGTCTGATTTATGAAGCTGTGCGTACCTGCAATACTGCAATAATGATAAATGCCGCGGCTAAAAACTATTGTCATTAGAATAACACGGCCCTATATATTCAAGTCTCCGCTTCCCCCACGCCCTCATTTTACGCCACGGACACACGGAAGACGGCACAGAAGAGAAACTTCTCAGACGGGGAGCCGAAATGACCTATCACAATGCATTTTTTTACAGCACGTGTTTTGAAACAATTAGCATTTAATTTTGTATCACGTCACATGTATTGGGGTGTACAATAGTGATAATGATGTGATGTGTACAATAGTGATGATGATGTGATGTGGAGTACCATTCATTCACATTAATAATTGCATGACAATTTGTAATGTTCTTATTATGATTTTTATTATTAATGACGCTTATTGTTATTTAGAAGAAGAATGTCGTTATTATTATTATTTAAAAGGTCATTTTTATTATTTTTTTTGGTCATTGAAAGCTTCTTATTATGATTTTTATTATTAATGACGCTTATTGTTATTTAGAAGAAGAATGTCGTTATTATTATTATTATTATTATTTAAAAGGTCATTTTTATTATTTTTTTGGTCATTGAAAGCCTTTCATTACTGAGCCCAGTCCGTGCGCACCTGCCGGGCCTAACCCTGAAACGTCAGTTAAAGCGCACAGGCTCGCAACTGAAGGAATACATATGCCTACAAATCAAATGCTTTGGTAAAGTCACACAAATTAAACATTGAAGTCGATGTTGCACAAAAATAAACACTGAAGTTTATAATTACCATGTTGTTGTTTTTTTACAGTGGGTCATAATTTATCATATCTTTTAGTTTGTCCGTGCGTTTTGTGGTGTTACGAATTGTTTTTCTGCGCATTTCCGCACTTACTCAAAACGTGCGTACATGTACACCACCTCATGAGCTGGCGTAGGATTTGAGCGTGCCGTACGCCAACGACAATATTGATAAATCTCAAAGTCACCGTGGTTTTGGGTGTACACTGGAAATTTGGTGTACGCACTTTTGATAAATGAGGGCCATTAAGCCTCAGATGTACAGCAAAAAACACAAGGCATGAATAGTATGCGATTCACTTTGAAAGTAGAACTAAGTATTATTCATAATCTTTATTCTTTTTGTAAGATGTTCCTAAAACAGTGCTATAGGCACAATTCAGGTACCTTTGACAGAATATAACACAAAATAATAATAATAATTATTATTATTATTATAAAATAAAACGCAATTTGAAAGTCAGTGAGAAAGCTGAACCAAACATTAATATAATAAATATATAGTAACATTTTACAATCCATTTGTTAACAATCCATTTGTTAACATGAACTGACAATGAAAAACACTTCAAAAGCATTTATTAAGCAAGGAATAATTGATGACGTGCCGTTGAATTATTAGAAAATAACGCACACCTGAGGTGGTAATGTGGTCATGTGCATTATATTCAACAGACCGGAGTGAATTATTCCAGTTACAATCTTTTTTTTTTCTTTTAAACATGGAAAAATGTGTTTTTAATCCTATTGTTTAACATTTTATATGGTCAGTGTCGTTGTGGGTTTTGGTGCTTTTGCTGTAAAGACCTTTCAAATAACTGAAATCGTTTTGAGAATTGATATGGACAATGCGGTCATCTACTTTACATGTAAATTTCCCTGAAAATAATTACACACCTTATAATGTTCATCAACCACACCGATTCAACATCCCTATAATATAATATATAATATAATATAATATAATATATAATATATATAATACCTGTAAGTGGAGCCATACACTGAAGTCCACATCCATTGCTGCAGCATTTCTCATTGTTGGCACAGTCACTGTCATCGGTACACGACACGAAACGTATCCGGGCACACATTCCTGGTTTATATTTTCTGCGTGGACACACTCCTGGCTTTACTGTTATACAGACACATAATCAGAGAAGCCATATCACTGAATACTGAATGATTTTTTACTGTAAAAAAAATAATATTTTTTTGAAGTTGTACCTAGGCTAAATATTATTGGAATACGTTTTACTAGAAATAACTATTTCGGTCTTTCTACTTTAAAATGTCATGTTTTATTTTTCGGTTTTGGTTCCTTTGCTGTTGTTGGCTGTGAGGACCTTTGAAATAACCGAAATGATTCGGCGAAGTGATATTGAAATGTTCGCAATGCGGTCAAGACCTGCCTGGAACTACTTTAACCGTGCGTTTCCATGCAAATAATTAAACACCATATAATCTTCATCAACCAATCACATTCAAGCATTCAACAGCCCCCATAGTATAATATAGCTAATATAATATAATGTAATGTAATAGCCTACCTGTAACTGAAGCCATACACTGAAGTCCACATCCATTGCTGCAGCATTTCTCATTGTTGGCACAGTCAGTGTCATTGGCACACGACACGAAACGTATCAGGGCACACATTCCTGGTTCATATTTTCTGCTTGGACACACTCCTGGCTTTACTGTTGTACAGAAACATAAGAGAGAAGCCGTATCACTGAATGCTGAATGTTTTTTTCACTAGAGTTCTTGGTTCTTTTGAAGTTGTAGGTTGTAAGGACCTTTGAAATAACTGCATTACGTACAAGTCATATCACTTTGTCAAATGATTTCAGTCAAGACCTGCCTAGCAATTTCTGATCTAAAATGGTTTCTAAACAATTTATTTATTTTTTTGCGTGTGCGCGCGTTTTCCTTTTGAAAGACCTCTGGTAATATTATCAATTACTAACTGAAACTCACTGAAAGCACACACACACGTGTCTGTATATTCCAGAGAAGTATCGATCAACAGGACGGCACGACCGTCAGCTTCCCAGAGAGTGATCGACCACTACATTAGAGTAGGTTATAATCAGGACACTCTTGTGTGATAAATCATATCATAGGCTTATGTGAATATAAAAACAGGAACTAAATGGGCATTCTCTGTAAAGAAATTAGGTATGAACATGTGAGAATTTGGTCAAACCAAATTTTAGTAGCTAGCTACAGCACTCGAAAAGACTAGTACAATCAGGTTGTAATACCCATTACCACTAGAGTAGTGAGTTTAGTTTAACAGATACTTTGCCAAAGCAATGGCATAAAACACAATGTTAAAGACCCCTTTTGTAATGAAGTTTAAAAATATTTTCAGTTCATTATGATATATATATATATATATATATATATATATATATATATATATATATATGTATATACGGTGAGATCTGAGGCCTCACTGAGAACAGTTTGAATTATTCATGATCATTATAACCTGATCATGAATCATCATTTTTTCCTGTTTAAAATGTTGTAAAATGTTGCTAAATAAAATATGAACTAAATAAGAAATGGGACTATTGCAATAACTTACAACATTAAAAAATAAAAATTTAATAAATAAACAATATAATAATTAGAAAATAATAACAATTATTAATTTACAGAAAACTTATTTTACAAAAAACTGCAGGGTTACCTTTTAACATGCAGCTATGACTAAAAACTTGCATCACAATAAGTGTATTGTGATTGTCAAAACATTTGGTGACTAAATCTCATTAAGACTAGTAACAACATGCAAAAAGGTTTAATTCAAATAATGTGGATAAATATCAGGTATTGAATATAGCTACATGTTAATTTTTCTCAAGAGAGAAAATTCACTAATGCTGTAAACATACAGTCAGCTGCTACTATCATTAAAAGGTTAAAATTAACTCAAATAAATATAATGCAGTTTTTATAATACTAGTTATAATATTTTGAATGATAAGAGTAAAAATATATTATAAATATAGGGCTTATATTTAGCAAAATACTCCTCTCTATGGTTAATTTTTCTAGCTGTGGTCATTAAATGGCTTTCCTGAGGTAGGTCTAAATGTTACGTTTCGTGACATTGTTTTCTAGCTGTTTTATTGACCTAATTCCATGGTTGAAACACTGATTGAGCGATTACATGAGACATGATACATTTCATCAAGTTGTTCGGTTTATTTCAATATATAGTTAATTGAGGTTTATTTAATATCAACTAAAGAACTTTAGATCAGTTCATGTGCAGCTCGAACTGAGGTGCTTCGGCGATCTTTCACGTCACATTAAATAGCACCAAAACAATATTTATTGTTTTAATTTCGGCAATAAAATTGACAGAAATTGAAAGCTGAGACTTTGTTTCATATCAAAAGTAGCCTGCACTGTCAGTGTCTTTTTTGCTTTGCTCTTTCACAAAATGAAAAATTGTGAAGTGTGAGAGTTGGCAGCCCTGTCTTCACTAACATTGTAGATATTTAAAGTCTTTGGAGATAATTGGCCACAGAGCCTTTGCAAGTCATAATCCGTCCCTGTGTATTATCCCAAGTGTAATGTGTGTGTCCTACCGTTTCTCACTCCGCATAACTTCTCGCACTCTTTCTTGCTGTTGAACCTGTTGCCATTTCCCATGCAGCCTCCATATATGAAGGACACACACTTTCCCGCAGCAGAATCGAAGGCCCACATGGGGATGTATACTTTACAAGGACCAGTGTCCATAGGCAGTCCACAGGCAGCTAGATGGAGAAAATACACGGTATATATAAGGACTACACCATGATGAATTGTTTGCTGGTCACTATGGGCCTCTCAGCCGGGCCGTAATCCATCTTTGGATCACACACACACAGACTCAAACACCTATCATTTTGTAGACTTTCCACAGGCTTAATGGTTTTTAAATAATAATTATAATTCGTTACACTTATATAGTGCTTTTCTAGGTACTCAAAGCGCGTTACATGAAGGGGGGGGGGGGGGTCAATCTCCTCAACCCCCACCAGTGTGCAGCATCCACCTGGATGATACGACGGCAGCCATATTGCGCCAGAACGCCCACCACACACCAGCTTACTGGTGGAGAGGAGACAGTAATGAAGCCAAACAGTATATAGGGATTATTTGGAGGCCATGATGGACAGAGGCCAATGGTCAAATTTGGCCAGTTTTTATACTGTACAAACTGTATATTCTGTTCCCTAACTCTAAACCTACCTATTACAGAAATGTCGTCAGGAACCACTCTTTGAGTGTCTTTCTTTGTGTGAAAGGTATTGGAAAAATAACTTTGTTATTACATTACAGCACAACTTAAATTGAAGTGAGACTACATTTTAAAACATTGCCTTATTTTTGTTGTTGCCTAAATTCTGAAAGATCCAAAAAAAAAGAGCCTAGAGAGAGCAATAGAGTATGTTTTAGCATACTTATTTATTTTAACTGTAAAAACGTACACCCTTCACTCTACAGATGTTTAAATTAATGTAAAAGATGCAAATAAGCAGAGTGTCAGATTGTAATTCAGATTGTAATAACGATTACCACTAGACTAGTGAGTTTAGTTTGTTTGACAGATACTTTGCCAAAGCAATGACATAAAACACAATGTTAAAGACCTCTTTTGTTATAAAGTTTAAACATTTTCAGTTCACTATGAATATATATATTCATAGTGAACTGAAATTACGAATTGAATGAAAAATGAATTGAATGAAAAAACGAATTATCATGAATAATTCAAACTGTTCTGCTTGAGGCCTCAAGGAGAAGAGTTTGAATTATTCATGATCATAACTTCAGGCTGCACAATTTAAAACAAAAAAAAACTTTTTTTGTTTGTTTAAAATTTGCAGAAATGTTGTGCTGATATATTAATATGACTAATAGTAATAATTATGATTATTATTGCTAAATAAAATATTAACTAAATAAGAAATATGACTATTGCAATAACACTTTCAATATTAAAAAATATATGTAATAAATTAAACAATATAATAATAACACTTTCAATATTAAAAAATATATATGTAATAAATTAAACAATATAATAATAAAAGTAATAATAATTAGAAAACAACAACATTATATTTTATTTTACAGAAAACTTATTTTATAAAAAAAACTGCAGGGTTACCGGTTAACATGCAGCTATGACTAAAAACTTGCATCACAATAAGTGTATTGTGATAGTCAAAACATTTGGTGACTAAATCTCATTAAGATTAGTAACAACATGCGAAAATGTTTAAATCAATTAATGTGGAAAAATATCAGGTATAGAATATAGCTACATGTTAATTTCTCTAGAAAAAATAAATCAAAATCTCACTAATGCTGTAAACATACAGTGAGCTGCTACTATCATTAAAGGTTAAAATTAATAATAACTATTATAAAAACTGCATTATTTATTTGTTATAATATTTAATGATACGAGTAAAAATAATATTTTTAAATATTATATGTAATATAGGGCTTATATTTAGCAAAATACTCCCATCTATAGTTAATTTTTCTAGCTGTGGTCATTAAATGGCTTTCCTGTGGTAGGTCTAAATGTTACGTTTCGTGACATTGTTTTCTAGCTGTTTTATTGACCTAATTCCATGGTTGAAACACTGATTGAGCGATTACATGAGACATGATACATTTCATCAAGTTGTTCGTTTTTTTTTTCAATATAAAGTTCATTCATGTTTATTTAATATCAACTAAAGTACTTTAGATCAGTTCATGTGCAGCTCGAACTGAGGTGCTACGGCGATCTTTCACGTCACATTAAATGGTGCCAAAACGGTATTTATTATTTTAATTTCGGCAATAAAATTGACAGAATTTGAAAGCTGAGACTTTGTTTCATATCAAAAGTAACCTGCACTGTCAGTGTCCTCTTTGCTTTGCTCTTCTTTCACACAATGAAAAATTGTGATGTGTGAGAGTTGGCAGCCCTGTCTTCACTAACATTGTAGATATTGGGGGCCTTTTTTAGATAATTGGCCACAGAGCCTTTGCAAGTCATAATCCATCCCTGTGTATTATCCCCAAGTGTAATGTGTGTGTCCTACCGCTTCTCACTCCGCATGACTCCTCACACTCTTTCTGGCTGTTGAACTTGTTGCCATTTCCCTTGCAGCCTCCATATATGAAGGACACACACTTTCCCGCAGCAGAATCGAAGGCCCACATGGGCATGTATGCTTGACAAGGACCAGCGTCTATAGGCAGTCTACAGGCAGCTAGATGGAGAAAATACACGGTATATATAAGGACTACACCATGATGAATTGTGTGCTGGTCACTATGGGCCTCAGCTGGGCCGTAATCCATCTTTGGATCAGACACATACACAGACACAGACACAGACGTTGGTGCGCCTATCATTATGAGGACTTTACACAGGCTTAATTGTTTTTTTTTTTATACTGTACAAACTGTATATTCTGTTCCCTAACGCTAAACCTACCCATTACAGAAAACTTTCTGCATTTTTAATTTAATGAAACATTGTTTAGTATGTTTAAGCTATTTTAATTACGAGGATTCAGGAAAGGTCGTCAGGAACCACTCTTTGAGCGTCTTTCTTTGTGTGAAAGGTATTGGAAAAATAACTATTTGTTATTACAGTACAGCATAACTTAATTGAAGTGAGACTACATTTTAAAACATTGCCATTTTTTCGTTGTTGCCTAAATTCTGAATGATCCCAAAAAAAAGAGCCTAGAGAGAGTATGTTTTAGCATACTTATTTGAACTGTAAAAACTTACACACTTCACTCTACATTTGTTTAAACGACATTATAGAACATAACATAACAAATCATATAATATAATATAATACCTGTAACTGGAGCCATACACTGAAGTCCACATCCATTGCTGCAGCATTTCTCATTGTTGGCACAGTCAGTGTCATTGGCACACGACACGAAACTTATCAGGGCACACTTTCCTGGTTCATATTTTCTGCTTGGACACACTCCTGGCTTTACTGTTGTACAGACACATGACAGAGAAGCCATATCATTGAATGCTGAATATCTTTTTATTATTCTACAACTATATATTTATTTATTAAGCGTGCAGGGCAACCACCAATAAGAGCATTACAATAAGCCTTGATGTCATGAACGCATAGGGTGCCGAAGTTATGACGTCACTTTGTAGGCCAAAACGTTAGCATTTTAGCACTTCCGGTTCCCTCGCCCTAAAGTCTATGGATTTTTTGAATGGATTTTTGCTAAATCGCCTGAAATAAGGTCTGTGGTTAACAAAGCCTCTAAATATTTTCTCGTTTTGATCTATGACATAAAACACACCAGTTATAACCTGCTTGTGGTTTTTTAAACTTTATTATGTCTGCTTGTGGTTTTTTAAACTTTATATAGGCTTCAATTTGTATACATTTTGGATTAACTTGTAAAGATTATCTTGATAGACAAAACGTGTAAGGGTCACAACTCAGTGTTGAACACAGATCTTATTTTTTGCGATTTTCCAAAAGTCTATGGGAAAAAATGCATAGCTTTTCGATCGAGGGAACCCATGCGCCACTAACTTCCGAGTTACGTCATAACTTCAACACTATTACTAATTGACCTTTCGCCGGCCCCTCCCCCAAAACGGCCATTGTCCAATCACACATCATAGCAACCGTTACTATGTGAGCAGGTCCGTCAAACATTGACTCCAAGCAAGGTGGTGAAGCGGTGCGCCCACAGCGTTTGTAAATCGGACACTAGGTACCCTGAGAGATTGTCTGGAGGAGTTGTGTTCTTTCCGTTTCCAAAGCCGAAAACACAACGTGAGCGGTGTCTACAATGGATAAAAACAGTGTGGACGGCCCCACTCCCAGTTAAATGTGTCGAACATGGTTAACTCGCGTGCAGCGCGCGTGAGACTGAGACACTGAGATTAGTCAAAGAAACATGGAGAAAGCAGATCAAGAGGATCCACAAAGGAATTACTTTTTCTAAAGGGTTGTTATTAACATGATATTCTCAGGGGAAAATGAGCAGCAGTCAACTATCAGTGCAGCAATCGTAGACTACAGTTTAGAGGAGTGCACGTTCGCAACAGGGAAAGCATGAAGCTTCGACAACATCAGTTCATATATCAATATCGTAACGAATAGAAATAACCTTAAATAATGATGGTTATCTGCATCTTTCAGTCTTTTATGTATAGTTACCTTTTAAACACGAAAATCGCATCAGCATGACACAAGTTGCCGTGGTAATGAACAACCTGCTTGTTAAAGCGAATGTATAATCCTGTATCTGAGGCAAAAATACTAAATATGCAGCGCGAGTTATATATTTCTAACTCCAAACAATTAGCCACTGAACCAGCTTATAAAATCTTCTTAAAGGCTGTGCTGGTTGCATTTTAGGTAAAGGTTACAGGTCATTCTCAGATTTTGCTTGAGACCGGTATAAGCATTAGCCTCGATAGTAGTGTCTCCTTCATTGCGTATTTTTATATTTTGAATATATCCCTCCACTGTATACCGCAACCCCTTTTGCCTCGATCTGGAGGATATTGCAGAGGTATTGCTCCAAAAAAGGTCACTGACACCGTGTATACCTTTTCCCGTCATGGCAATCTGACGCGCTGGTCGTGTTAGACCATTTGTTTGACGGGCGTAGTAACAATAACTAGGGGGCGTGGCTTTTGCGAACGGTCAATTGTTCCGCAGATGTCATGAACGCATTACTAATTGTTCCGCATTTCTCATTGAGAGCACATGACATAATTTAGATACATTTTTAAGATGGAAGAATGAGGTTTTATAGATACTATAAACGTGACTTTCAAATGAAAAGGCGTGACGTCAGGGCGTGAAGAAATATAGAGCTGAGTATCAGGCATTACAGTAAAAACTAATGACATGTTTCCTAATTATATCTCCCAAGGGTAGGATGTTCAGAGTAAACAGCAATGGTCCTAGTACTAAGCCTTGTGGTACTCCATATTGAACTTGTGATCGAGAAGACATCTCTTAATTTACTGCTACAAACTGATAACGGTCAGATAAGTATGATTTAAATTTTCCAACAAAATTTTCGAGTCTATTTAAAGGTACAATATGCAATTAAAGGTACAATTCATCATGTTAAACTAAATAACATTGATTAGTTTTATGTACATTTGCTCACCTGTCTAATAAAGCAACATGCAACACTCGCATCTCTGTCAAGTCGAAGTTAGTTGGCACGGCTCTTGGCATCTCGAAAGATGTTATCTTCGTTTTAGTCCTCTTTTTGTCTCAAAGTATGCTTGCCATGGTCCATAATGTTTAAACAAAACAACAGCGTGAGCAACCTGCTAGGCATAACGGGCATAACCCAGTTGTCAACTTCTGTCGCCATGGTTACTATTGTAGCACGAGCCGAAACCGGGTGTAACGCGGATATGACGCCATTGACTGGCGACTCCTCACCCCTACTAACACGCCCCGTTTCCTTGGTTAAAAATCGCAATTTACAAATAGTTGGAAACATTTGGGATATTGTAAGTAATCAACTAAACAAAATATTTAACATTGGCCTAGTGGTTTTTGAATATTTTACTGCAAAAATCCTACATATTGTACCTTTAAAAGAATGTTGTGGTCAATAGTATCAAATGCAGCACTAAAATTTGAGTAACACTAATCAAACCCCCCAAGAGCTTTGACATTGTCTAAAACTGTTTCTACATCAATTTCTTTTGTGTGTGTGTGTTTGTTCCTTTTGAAAGACCTCTAGTAATATTATCCATTACTAACTGAAACTCACTGAAAGCACACACGCGTATCTGTATATTCCAATGAAGTCTCTATCGACAGGATAGCACGACCGTCAGCTTCGCAGAGAGTGATCGACCACTACAGAAGAGTAGGTTATAATCAGGGCACCCTTGCTTGTGTGCAGTGTTGGGAAAGTTCACTTTCTACATGAACTAGTTTAAAGTTCAGTTCACAAATTTTAAAATGAACTAGTTCAGTTCAGTTCATACTTTAAAATTTTGAACTAGTTCATTCATAGTTCTTTTTTTCCATGATGTTGCTGCGATCGAACTATTATTTTTCAAAATGATTGCCACAGCCCATATATAACTACAGACAGCAGTTATTTTATCGGCGGGCAAAGTTTTAACAGAAATGTAAGATTTTTCCCATCCTCACCGACTTATCATAAAACTCGTTTAAATGATCATACGACGCTTCCTTCCTGCATTTTGTTTTGATCACGCATGCGGCGGTGCAACGCTGGTGGCTGGTGTTGCCAGATTGGGTGTTTTCCCGCTACATTTTAAGGCCTGTTTACAGTGCGTTTTACGCCGGGTTCACACCGGACGCTGAAGCGACGCGGAACGGAAAATCACGCACGGTCCGGCGCCTGTCTGTTCACACCAGACGCGTATTCTTCGCGGAGGTCGACAAGCGCTTCTGCTCAGTTGTTTATTCAGAGCTATTTTTTTTTACATCATGGGTAACCTAAGTAAATAACCTCATAACATAAATACACCATGTTTCTGTAACCAAGAAGTTTGTACACTTCTTTTATTAATCCGTTGTCGAGACACACACGCAGCCAGAGAGAGAATATGGTAGACAGTTATATATATACCGTTGAAATATACACCCTCTCTTCAACTTTATTACATCTCTTTTCCTCTTCCTGTTTCCCAGTGCGAGTAGACAGGAGGAGAGCTCTTGCCCTTTATCTTTTGATTATAGGGTATTTTAATTTGAAAATTGCTTATATTTTGACAATTGACCGGATGGTCGAGTGTTTCTTGGTGTAACTGCCGGAATTGACGCGGATCACTCGCGGCTCGCGAAAAAAAATAGACCAGAAGCCGAAACTGGCGCTTCACGCGCCGCACCGCGTCTGGTGTGAACGACACCATAGGTTAACATGGGCGCCGAAAGGAAGTGGCCTCCGCTCCGCGCCGCTTCCGCGTCCGGTGTGAACCCGGCGTTGGCCGGGTTTACGCCTGGAAGGCTTTATAGAAATCTGGCGCCCTATTGAACGAAGTTAAACTGAGAGCGCGCCGCGCGCCGTTCACAGGCACCAGAATGAACGAGTTCACAGTAACGTTCATCAGGCAGTAATACGTTCGCCCAAAATATGAACGAGTTCATGAACTATCATTCAATGAACGCGTTCAGGCACAACACTGCTTGTGTGATAAATCATAGGCTTATGTGAATATAAAAACAGGAACTAAATGGGTATTTTTATCATCTTGATGACAATTCTGCCCCACTAGTGTGAAGGCAGTGAGATGGCAGAGAGCAATTTAAACTATTCAGATCACAAAAATGATCATTCTCTGTAAAGCAGTGCTCGAAGTGGGGCGGTACTCACCGGTACGCAGTACCGGCACTTCTACATTTTACTCTTAAGCGTACCTGCACTTTTTCTTGCGTACCGCTACTTCTCGCATGTAGCCGGTACTCGACCACTGACAGAAAAGGCGCCAGTGTCACGCTCGTTGATATACTTCGTTTGCAGTGCGTATGAAGTGCGTATTTTTCCGCACCCATGTTAACAGGTTCGAGCTTTCACACTGCACGCGCATGCGGTCCGTCAATGCGCTCCTGGTGCTGTGCGTATACAGCAGTACAGAGATCGTCCAGAGTCTATTTTTGCTGTGCTGCACGCGGTGAATTAAAGTGACAGCTCATGGTTCGTGGTCAAAACACAGATTGACATGAAAATATAATAATCTCACCATAAATGCATTTAATTAAATAAAATGTAGTAATCTAAATGTATTTTTGGACTTGCAGGCTTGGAGGAGTTCCGTTTTCGCACGCACGTGCACACACGCATATGACTTGTTTTAATACATTTATGTTGTTAATAAATAACAATAAGTTTTGTTATAAGTTTTGTTTTTCACTGTAGAAATCTCAAATGTCATGATTTGCCAATGCGAGAGAGTACCGGCACCTTTCTTTTCCCACTTCAAGCACTAATGTAAAGTAAGTAGGCATGAACCAGGCGCGGATTTATGGGCCCACCCAGATTGACAGGTGGCCCACCCAATCTGATTAATAAAAACGAAATTTAAATTTTCAATTTTAATAATAATAATAATGAATTAAGTTTGGCCATATACGGCCCGCCGAACACTTTATATGAGATATGACAAGCCTGAGCGCGTCCATCTCTGGCTCAGCGCCAGCCAACGCGCGAACGCACAGTTTGAATCTGGCAGTTATGCCATGTCACTGTACATATTTTGTCTAGACTTTGACACCCTTGCAAGGAGAGGGGACGAGGCTCATTGTTCACATGAACACCGTGTCTTGGAAAGACAAGGACGGGCCCGTTCACATATAGCGTCTTTTGCGCGCTCAAGTTTGTTATTTCAGATGTACGCGCTCATAATGGAAGCGACGCGGTCGTGAAAGACGTGGTCAGGCATCTGATTGACTCGTCAAACTCATGCGTTTCGACTGTCAAGGGACTCGACATTTGTCCTTAACGTGCGCTTTGTGGTCACGGAAAAAGCGCTTCAGAAACGCGCGTTTTTGCATCAAAACGTGCGACCTCGACGTGTGATCTGCTATTTAAATGATATTGTTTCTGTCTGCAGGTGTTTTATGCCTCTGAAGTGTTTTTGTAACAAGAAAAGAAAAACAACTCTCGGTTTCAAGTTCATTGTTTTTTTATTTCAGCACCTCGGACAGTCCCTCTTCGTTCGAGACACATCTCGCAAATTTTCCAGTTGTAATTCCGGTAACACTTTACAATAAAGTTTCATACATTGTTTTTTTTAATGCAAAAACCACAAATTTCTGGCGCGCGTTTTCCGTGACCACAAAGTGCACGTTAAGAACGCGCGCTTTTATGGCAAATCGCGCGTCCCGCATGCTTTATGAATACTTTAGCTTGCCATCAGTGTTGCCAGATGTACGATAATTATCGTATTTGTATGATAATTTTGACCTCTGTACGATGTACGATCATTAATGAAAAAAATCCCATAAGGTACGATAATTTCAGAGTTTTCAGTCGTTCGTCCAAACACACATCCTACCGCTTCTCTCTCTGACCCAGAATCATTTTGCAGGCTCACCTGCCTGCAGGTATACACACACACACACACACACACACACACACACACACACACACACGTACGTCAACACTACTCCATCTAATCCATCCTACATGTTGGGATAAGTAGTATTCTGCACGTTTACGTCGTGTACGATAATGTTCTTCCAAATACGATCATTTTGAACTTCTGGTACTATAATTGGACATTTCCAATCTGGCAACACTGCTTGCCATACGCATGTGGTGCAGGCTGCAGCGCGCTCGTTTTTCCAGGCGCGCCTTTATGCCGCGGCGAGATGAAAAATATCTCAACTTTTCAGAGAGTGCCGCAAGGTCATTTTTCAAAAACCAACAGGTCAGCTTCGGTCTTTCCGTATTAACAACTTCGAAAGCTCGGCCGAACAGCTGATCATAGCTGTACAGTGCGGGTTTTATTTCTCATCTCCATAAATATAGCCTACTAAACCCTAGATTCAGGCCCACCTCGACTTAACCCAGGCCCACCCATCTGTCACGTTCTGCATCCGCCACTGGCATGAACATGTCATAATTTATCAAGAATTTTCTAAATGTGCGCTCTTTTGAAAAAAAAAAAACCTTTAATGAAACTATTTTAAGTAGCCATTGCCAAGTGATCACAATCGCGCAGATATGATTCAACTGTGTTAATCTATGTGAAATTATGATAAATATCAGTTGAAGCCATTTGATTGTCTCATCAAAGCTTGCAGTCAGAGGTTATTATATAATGTGTCTCAAGCTTTTTCACATTTATTTGCTTTAAATCAAAGTAGTTTAGAAATCAACTTTATCCATAAACGGATAGTTTCATGTAAAAAAAAGTGCGCAAAGTTGTAACCATTTTTATGAAACAGTTAGTTCGAATCCTTGATTCTGATTGATCACGGCTATGATCGCTTCAAGCGTTTTGCTTTTCTTTGCTTTAGGGGTTAAAGTAAAAAGATGACTGTGAAAAATAGCAGTATAATTGGTGAGTAGCCTAGCTATAGTGTAGTTGGTGAGATGCATTTTCATGTCAATCCGTGTTACTTAAATTCAGGGCGTGCAGCAGCAAACAGACTCTGTGCGGAAACAATCGCTACACTGTAATGCGCACATCAGCTGGAAAGCATTGCCGGACCACATCCGCGTGCAGTGTAAAAGTTCTAAGCTAACCTGTTAACATGGGTAAGAAAAAAAGGTACTGGAAACGGATGTGTGAAACAAGCGTCAGTCCTTTCAATATAAAAGTCTTCTCTACTGACTGACTCAGATAATGCCAATTTATACATTTACAAAGTTCATCTTTCACTGGACACCTGTAGGCCTACTGTTACACTGGTTTATGCATTTCTTCAGGCTGCGTAATGAAGTTAAAGAAAATGGATCTCACCTGTGTGTCGTCCTAGAGCAGCTTCTGTTGTGCTCAAGCATCCAGACAGACACAATAACACAGCGCAGTACACTCGAGCTGTCATCCTCTCCATCTGCGATCATATAATGAACTGCTGGGAAATTACATCAGGACCGAGAGTATTTAAGCTAGCGCTCAACCAATGGCGTGAGTTTGGGGCGGGATGATCTGTTTTGACGAACAATAGAACACGTCCGCAAGTTTTAAAAAAAGTTCCAATGAGATCAAAAAGCTCCAGGCTATATGAATAATATGATGCCAAACGGGTTTCCCCCCCTGAATACACAAACTAGTTTTGAATTACCAAGGACTAGAGTATAATACTTTTCCTTCTAAACAATAGTTTGATTTAGATTATATCCAATTCAATGCCACCGGACAATCTTTTATGACAGTCTGCGTATGCGGGTTAACCCGTTTGGGCACTGCATTCAATCCTAAATCTGAAACTAATCTCTTGTTCAATGATAATTTCCCCCAAAATAAACTAAATGGAAACCCCTTATTTGTGCATGGAGTTTTAGAGGGCATTCCACCCAAGGAAGTTTGAAAGATAGAAACAACTGTTTTCGACGTTTATACTCTGTGTAGGCTACTTGAAATTTTTGGCAGCAATTGTTAGCCCTTGAATTTAAGCCTGTTGTTTATAAAAATACACTCTATATATATATATATATATATATATATATATATATATATATATATATATATATATATATATATATATATATATAAGAATATATCATTTAAAAATTCAAATTGAAAATGGATTCCGAGCCGATCACGTCCCCGTCCCCTCCCGCCCTGTTAATCAATGCATCAAGGCGGGGCTCGGCAACAGGTAAACATAGGCTATCTGTTATGTGTTTTGAGGTGTTCCCAGGTGAAAAAAAAGTTCACTAAAATACATTTTATTTAATTGCACTTAGTACACTTCCATAATGTACTTAAAGTGCTCTATTTCCGCGCACTTATTTTGTACTTAATATACTAAAAGCTAAACTTTAGTACTTCTTAAAGCTACACTGTGTGATTTTTACCCCCATCTAGCGGTGAAAAGGTATATGACCATCCAGTGAATATTAGTTTCTGTTCCTCTCAATTCCGATTTCGTTTTAACTCCTACGGTGGCCAATGTAGTCCAAGATTGGAATGCAGCATTACAACTGCATTATCGCATTAGGCTACGTTAATTGTGTATAAAGTAAAATAAATTAAAAAATAACTAAAATTTAAAGTGCCTACATATAACTTATAGCCTACAAATTATAGCGCCATTAAAATATTAATCACATGTTATCCGTCATAGAACACGGATTTATGTTACAAGGTAAACAATACTTTTCATCATTGACGCGAGGAAACCTATCCTAGATGTCGTTCTAGCGTTATGCACAGCACACCATGATATAATTAGCCAAGCAAATTCCAATATACACAAACAGGCTTAATTAACGTTACCTGTCGAGAAGAAAGCAGGCAACGTCGGCATCCTTTTTAAAATCGTTGCTCGTCATGAGCTCTTTCCATCTTGGAAAGGCCACTCCAATATTTACTTTTGTCTTGTTGATTTGCCTGTTGCGTTGCCGTCTTAATTCTCTTTTTCGCTTCCTTGGCGACTCTGATACGTATCCTCGAGAATAAGAGTGATCCTCCATCAGCAACAGACTTTCAAAAAGGCTTTCAGGTTTTTATATATCAGTCTCAAGCAATCCCCCTCTTAAGATTCGACACGGTGCCATCGAGTGTTAAAACGCGAAAGGCGAAGCTTGAATTAACGGGTATGTCCCTCTTTGGCTAATGTACTTTCAAGATGGAGGGGCAACATGGCGACCGACATTAGAACCCCCCACCCGTATGTATTTTCAATGGCATATTATACACTCACGAGAATACTTTATTACTTGAACGAAGTAAATATACATTAATGAGCACATATATTTTTGAAAGAACTAAGTGTTTTTAGCTAAGAATAAACTAAAAAAGTTACACAGTGTAGCTTTAAGATAAACTAAGTGTACTCAACTGTGTTATTTTGACACACACTAATGATGAACTTAAATATATTTTTAATATACTATTAAAACCTTTAAAAAATGTATTTGGTTACCACATTTAGTATATCTAAAACCCATTTTAATTCATTTTAATTATACTAATAAATTATTTAAAATATAATAATATATATATATATATATATATATTATACTAAAGGTGTATTCCTTTGTCAAAAAAGTACACTAAAATACATTTTATTAAAGTATACATCCAATGTACTTAAAGTGCTCCATTTTCACACACTAATTAAAAGTTTTTCTTTAGTGCTTCTTACTCAACTCAACTATGCTATTTTTAAACACACTGAAGATGAACTTAAATATGCTTTTAACATACTATTTCTGTTTTTTTTTTTGTGTGTGTGTGAAAATGTAACCCATAGTTTAAAAGGATACACAGTTACAATACAGCACAGGTATGTAATGTACAAACAAACAGCATCCCTTTATTGAAAAACACTTTAATTTTTTTTAACATTATTCAAAAGAAATTCCAATAAAGTACAAACAGACCTAGAGGTTGGAAAAAAATAACATCAAACTATAAAATAATTAAACTACAGCATACAGTACATCTTAAATATAAACAAAACACGATTTTCTTTTCTTTCTTTTTTTCATTTTACAGTCCTTTCCCAACCTTAGGGGGAAAAAAAACAAAAAAAAACAACAACAACAAAAAAAATTAATTTAACTGTTTTTTTTCCGACACAAAACTTTCGTTGTTGCATTTTTGCCGCATTACAGCTCTCACCTCTGACTGCGTCGTGCCCGGAAACTCTGATATCACAGTGTCTGCCGAGAAAAAAATAATAATAATTAGAACCAGGCAGGTTTGTGAACGGAACACCTGCCTGTGGCAATATGAATCTAAAATGAGTGAACGAGTGAACCAAACTTTTGCATTTTTTTTACTAATTCTATTTTAAAGACATTAATTCAAAATACTATAAAATAAAGCAAAAAAAAAAAAAAAAAAACTCTACATAAACTTAATTAAGTCCCGGTCCGGCGCATCAATCTTCCCCCGCCCAGCGAGTGCTTGAATTGCGTCAGAAACAGAGCGCGCGCGACCAGTTTACTGATGGTAATTTGTTGTGTAGGGTCGCCCCTCGCTGCATCCAATGTAGACAGCATTTCTTTCGTTTGAGGGCACTTAACACACTCAAGCAACCCGTAGAAACGGGCCTGGCAGCTCGCGCCAGGTCTAGACATGGTGAAAGTTACCTGATTGTGAAGGATGGCCAAATTTACATACCGGAGTAAAGATAGTTTGCGGTTTGATCTTCAGATTTCGTTTCGCTGTGGTCCCGCAGTGCGGTGTCGTAGACATGCAAATAATTTCTCATGTCGTTATTTATGATTTGTGAATTCGTGTAACGGTGTTACTCCGGTCCGAAATCATTTTTTTTTTCTGAATTTTAATTTTAAATTGGGTATAGCTCGAAAAGTCGGTCACTCAGAAGTCTGAACCCAGTGTCATCTTGACATGCTAGATTTGTGAATTTTTTCACAGCAAAGCTCTTGTCTGTAAACCGGTCGCTAAGTCCGGTTAGACAGAAATGTGGAAAATAGACGTTTTTAATGTTTAACAATGTATAATAACAATTTATAATAAACACAAAGGCCGCTGGTTTACAAAAACACTTGTTTTAGATTGAGCCTGATTTGTGAAAACTTTCACAGATCAGTTTGGGTCAGTTAACCCTTCCCTGAGTGGTTAACTAGGTCAATCTGATTTGTGAAAACTTTCACAGATCAGTTTGGGTCAGTTAACCCTTCCCTGAGTGGTTAACTAGGTCAATCTGATTTGTGAAAACTTTCACAGATCAGTTTGGGTCAGTTAACCCTTCCCTGAGTGATTAACTAGGTCATTCTGATTTGTGAAAACTTTCACAGATCAGTTTGGGTCAGTTAACCCTTCCCTGAGTGGTTAACTAGGTCAATCTGATTTGTGAAAACTTTCACAGGTCAGTTTGGGTCAGTTAACCCTTCCCTGAGTGTTTTACTAGGTCAATCTGATTTGTGTTCACGTTCACAAATCAGAATGACAATGTTAACCACTCAGGGAAGGGTTAACTGACCCAAACTGACCTGTGAAAGTTTTCACAAATCAGAATGACCAAGTTAACCACTCAGGGAAGGGTTAACTGACCCAAACTGATCTGTGAAAGTTTTCACAAATCAGAATGACCATGTTAACCACTCAGGGAAGGGTTAACTGACCCAAACTGACCTACAGTAGTTTCCACAAATCAGATTGACCTAGTAAAACACTCAGGGATGGGTTAACTGACCCAAACTGATCTGTGAAAGTTTTCACAAATCGTATTGACCTAGTTAACCACTCAGGGAAGGGTTAACTGACCCAAACTGACCTACAGTAGTTTCCACAAATCAGATTGACCTAGTAAAACACTCAGGGATGGGTTAACTGACCCAAACTGATCTGTGAAAGTTTTCACAAATCGTATTGACCTAGTTAACCACTCAGGGAAGGGTTAACTGACCCAAACTGATCTGTGAAAGTTTTCACAAATCAGAATGACCTAGTTAACCACTCAGGGGAGGGTTAACTGACCCATACTGACCTAAGGTAGTTCCCTTTCGAATGGAACTCAACAATACGTCAACGACGTTATGGGGAACGCCTCAGGCGTGACAGGTGTCTGAAATCACTATCAAATCACGTCAATCATATTGACCAGCGACACCCGTGAATCATTAGCGTGAATGATTAACGTGCGACCTGGAAGTATAAAGGGGCGCCTTGCACACATGACAAATCATCTCATCGTCTTCAGGGACTGTTTGTTTGAAAACGCTATTCAAGTTACGAGGTAAGAGAAAGATGAAACGCACAGCTAAGGCAGATTGTTTTCGTAAGTGTGCCGACCCGTGTCCGAGGTTTCTGACACCGGCAGACACACACGAGCTGTGCGTTTTTTGCTTGGGTGAAGAGCACGCACGGGAGGTTCTCGAGGGAACCCTCTGTGCGAACTGCGAGCGTTGTTCCCTTAAAACGCTCCGCTCTCGTCTGGCCCTCTTCTCGAGTGAAGGGGCTCCGGCGTCTGGTCCTCGTGGTGCGGGTCCCGCTCGTGCTGAGGCCGATCGGCGACTTACATCATGGGGCTCCCAGATGGAGCTTGTCGATCGTCTCGAGAGGGCTGTTAACCTCTCAGATGATTCGACGGCTGACGAGGGCGAACTGCAGGTCGATGGGGAAGGTTACTCACCGATTGTACCTGCTGTTGATGCTCTTCAGGACGCGCAGGAGATGGCTGAGGAGGTTTATGATCAGGTAGATCCTGAACCTCCTCAGCCATCCTGCCCCGTGTATGCAGAGCTGGTGGATGTGATGGAGCGCGCTGCCAACAGGCTGCAGCTGCCTTGGCAGCGCGCTAGAGGAGAGATCGCTCGCGGTAGGCTCAACGATCGGATTCTCCCTGGCCATACACCACCAGCTCAGGTGAGACTTCCATTTCTTCCTGATCTCCATACGGAGATCGAGAGGGCATGGAAGAGCCCATACTCTGCCCGTATTCACCTACATCAGCGGGCCAGTTTCGCTGATGTGGAGGGGATCGGAGAGTATGGGTACGTGTCAATTGACGAGACGTTCGCGAACTATCTCGTGTCTGGGCGGGCAGCGACACTGAAAGCTCCAACCCTGCCATCCAAACCGCTGAAAACAACGGCTCGTTTGAATGGCAGAGCATACACGGCAGCAGGTCAGGCCGGTGCTGCACTGCACACCATGGCAGTATTACAGGCGTACCAGGCCGACCTGCTGGGGGATCTCGACCAGGGGGCAGGGATGTCCCCTGAGGCGGTGGCTGAGCTGCGCCGCACCACAAATCTGGCTCTCCGGGCTACCAAGCAAACCGCTGCCGCGATCGGACGGTCGATGGCGGCGATGGTGGCCACGGAGAGGCATCTGTAGTTAAATCTAGCCGACATCGGGGAGAATGAAAAAGCCTTTCTCCTCGATTCGCCGGTTTCGCCTTCCGAACTCTTCGGCACCTCCGTAGAGGCGGTGGTGGGGAAGTTCAGGGAGGCGAAGGCGCGCTCAGCAGCATTTAAAACTTGTATACCGCTGAGATCCGCGTCCGTACCCCGGCAAGCGGGAGGGCCTGGCCCTTCACGGTCTGAGGACCGTAGGCAGGGCCAGCGAGCCAGTGTCGCCTCTCGTGCGCCCCCTCCCTTGAGGAGCAGGTCGCAGAGAAGGCGTGACTCCCGCAACAGAAGAGATTTGAGGGAGGTTATCCAGCGCAAACGCACACAGCGTCGGTAATGGATAACCTCCCCGGAGGGTCATGAAATCTGCCCTCTCTCTTCTGACCCCCAGGCGTTCATAACATCAGGCCTGGGGATGGGCCTATGATGAGAACTATGTTCTGATGGCCCACCTAGGCTTGGTTAGTGGAAACGCCCCTTTCAGGCATGTAAAGTGGCGGATCCCAGGTTTGTAAAGAACTATCTGGCGAGTCTTCACTTTGCACGCCGCAGGTGAGCTGCTGGTCTTTTCAAAGAGTATTTTTTGTGATTAAAAAAAATAACATATTTCTCTTTACAGACCTCGTTCCCTGTATAGAGTCATGGGGTCATGTCAAGGTAATAAGGTAAGAGAACTTTATTGGATTATCAGGGCCCTGAAGTTCCCCGTTAGGTGGCCAGAACGGTAACTGTGTTAGCCTTCGGGCTGCTAGCCACCTCAGGGTAGAGTGGTTGGTCTCTCTCTTAAAATTGTTTTACTTAGAGTGTTGACTCACGCTAGAGCTTCAGATAGATCTTATGTCCGGCCCACGGGTCCGTTTGACTTCTTCCTGAGTATGTCGCCCCTTGAGCTCTGTTTGGGTTTTCATTAGGCTGAGCGATTCTGCAGCCCTTTCTATGGAATAATACAGACTATATTCTTTAGTAAGGCTGTGGCTCCTCCGAGCCCTCAGATAGATCTATGCTTGCAGGCTGGCCCTCACCAGGGCCGCCTCTGTAGCTGGCCTAGGCTGTGCCAGGGATAATAGAGGCGCTCTGCTAAAAATTTTAGCATTTCTTCCTCTGACCCTTCACTTTGTGAATGTAGATTTCTAGCATCCCTGTATAAACAGCCTCCTCCCATGGGAGTCGTTTGGCCAAGGCCCGCCCCCTTCTCTGCATTCTGGGGTGACTAGAGTAATGCAGCGTGGTGTAGAGGATGGTTTATAAGGACATGGTAGGCCTCAAATAGGCCTCCGTGGTATATATGTCTTTACTGAGCAGGGTTAGGCCATCTTTCGCTTCACGAAGAAGACTGGGTTTCCTGCCCGACCCTGCCGTGCAGTACTGGCCTACGGATTTAGGCCGCCAGTTTAGGCTTCACTCACCTCGCTGAGTTACTGCTCGAGCGCTAGGTTGTAGGTGGTTGGCTTTCATTCAAGCCCCACTCCCCTAGGTTGGGCACAGATACAATTCTGTCACCCCTAGAGCCGCTGGCAGGCCCGCACCCTGGTAACCTCAGGGTGAGGTGTGAGTATTCCCCTGTGATACAGGTAGGTCTGAGCACTTCACTCCCAGTTCTGTTTTATCCTACCTCGCACCACTATGGCTCGGGTCGAGTATGAAGTAAGCTTCACTTCTTCTTTGGTCGAAGTACACTCCCCTGAAGCCAGAGCATTGCCCTGAGCTGACGCCCATGCATAGATGGTAGGCCCCTGACTAACTGGGGCCTCCGTTGAGGCAGAGTGGCGTATGTTGTACTCCCCTTGCTAGCTTTCTTGCGGAGTACACTGCCATGGGCAATGTGATTAGGCACCAGGATGCTGTAGGCGCTGTGTAAACAGTTTTTCTGCCAACGAAGGCCATTAGGTAGTAGGCCTCAGCAGGCCTCCTTGATTGGACAGCCCCCTAGAGGGCACTGTAGGCCAGCTCACTTTACGTGGTTGGCCTTGGTGGTTCAGGCAGTTGACTCACTGATGGGTAGTAGGCCTTAAACAGGCCTCCTCGGAGGTGAGTCCCAACATTGTGGGACATACCTTATAGCGCTAATGGAAGCCCATTAGTAAATTATGCTTGTGTAGTATGGTTCCCAACAGTGTACTTTATGGCAGAATATGACTTGCTATTAGCTAGTAGGCCCGACCAGGCCTCCCTGATAGGCGAGTCCCCAGCTGGCTGGCCTTAGCAGGCCACCTTATACTATCACCCGGACTCAGGGCTCAAAGCTACCAGTGGTTATGAGGTAGTAGGCCACTCAGGCCTCCCTGAAGGTGAATTCCCACTTAAGATGGTTATCAGGTAGTAGGCCTCACCCGGCCGCCCTGAAGGCGAATTCCCACTTACGTTGGCTATCAGGTAGTAGGCCTCTCTGGGCCTCCCTGAATGTGAGCTTCCAAATATTGTGGCTGTCGGGTAGTAGGCCGCTCTGGGCCTCCCTAGGATGTGGGCTCCCAAGTATTTTGGCTGTCAAAGGTAGTAGGCCTCACCAGGCCTCCCTGAAGGTGAGTTCCCACAAACTGTAATTATCAGGTAGTAGGCCTCTCCAGGCCTCCCTGAAGGTGAGTTCCCACATACTGTGATTATCAGGTAGTAGGCTCCTCCAGGCCTCCTTGATTGAGAACGGTCAGGTAGTAGGCCTCACCAGGCCTCCCTGAAGGTGAGTTCCCACAGTTTGTGGTTACCAGGTAGTAGGCCTCTCCAGGCCTCCCTGAAGGTGAGCTCCCCACATACTGTGGTTGTAGGGTAGCAGGCCTCACCGGGCCTCCCTGAAGGTGAGTTCCCACGTACTGTGGTTATCAGGTAGTAGTGGTTTTCAGGTAGTAGGCCTCTCTGGGCCTCCCCGAAGGTGAGCACCCCACATACTGTGGTTATCAGGTAGTAGGCCTCACGTGCCTCCCTGAAGGTGAATTCCCACTTACGTTGGCTATC
Organism: Siphateles boraxobius; assembly: GCF_051911475.1. Classification (NCBI taxonomy): domain Eukaryota; kingdom Metazoa; phylum Chordata; class Actinopteri; order Cypriniformes; family Leuciscidae; genus Siphateles; species Siphateles boraxobius. The sequence continues at coordinate 1,926,321 of NW_027509195.1, forward strand.
AGGTAGTAGGCCTCTCTGGGCCTCCCTGAATGTGAGCTTCCAAATATTGTGGCTGTCAGGTAGTAGGCCGCTCTGGGCCTCCCTAGGATGTGGGCTCCCAAGTATTTTGGCTGTCAAAGGTAGTAGGCCTCACCAGGCCTCCCTGAAGGTGAGTTCCCACAAACTTTGATTATCAGGTAGTAGGCCTCTCCAGGCCTCCCTGAAGGTGAGTTCCCACATACTGTGATTATCAGGTAGTAGGCTCCTCCAGGCCTCCTTGATTGAGAACGGTCAGGTAGTAGGCCTCACCAGGCCTCCCTGAAGGTGAGTTCCCACAGTTTGTGGTTACCAGGTAGTAGGCCTCTCCAGGCCTCCCTGAAGGTGAGCTCCCCACATACTGTGGTTGTAGGGTAGCAGGCCTCACCGGGCCTCCCTGAAGGTGAGTTCCCACATACTGTGGTTATCAGGTAGTAGGCCTCACGTGCCTCCCTGAAGGTGAATTCCCACTTACGTTGGCTATCGGGTAGTAGGCCTCTCCGGGCCTTCCTGTAACATTCCCTAGTGGTGCTGGGTTATGAAGCTAGTGGTCTCTTGCTATCAGTTTCAGCTAGCCTTAATAGGCAGCTGCTGAAGGCGAGCTTGCGCCCTGGCTCGCTAAAGTGTTCATTCTCTGCTATTGGTTCCCTCCCGGAACCTTTTCTGCCTACAGCCTGGTTTGCCTACCAGGCAGACCTTGTGCTCCCCTCACCGAGGGTCTCTATGAGCATGCGGCTTCCTGAGTCTGGTCAGACGGTCGTAGGCCTCTCGTGAGGCCTCCCAGTTAGATCAGCCCTTAGGCCTTCACAGGCCTCCTCAGTGTTTTGAAACACAGACACTGGGTTGATCCGTGGATCGAGTAGAGAAACTCCCCTCGCTAGCAAGGGTCAGAAAGCACTATGCTGAGTTATACTCTCCGGGATATCCCGTCTCTGAGATCCGGGCCGAGTGGTTCACTGCCAGCTTCGCAGTCCCTCGGGTTGGATGCCTTTCTTAAGGCTTTGTTGTCCAGAGGCTCTGTCTTCAGACAGACAGGATTTGGCCAGACTAAGTGTCTATGTACTGACGCCAGGTCAGGCCGTCCTGGTGGCATTTCGGGGTGAGTACGTTCCCCTGAATAGTGACTGGCTGGGGTTCCTTTGGGGTCCCTAGCCACATTCCCTAGAAGGGACCCCTTCTAATTGGAAGCTGTGGTCCCAGGCCCGGAGCCGGCCCAGGTAGACCTTTTATTTAACCATATTTATGAAGGTTTTTCTGTGAGGCTGTAGCTTGGGCTATGACAGTAGGGAATGCTGTCACTGACAGCACAGTGTGACCTGAGGGTGAGTGGTTCTAGCGTTTCATTTGAAGTTGCTGGTTCTAACAGTTGTCACTGCCACTTGGCATGCACTCCCCTTAGCATGGCGGAGTTGGTATATCGTTCCCCATAACGTCGTTGACGTATTGTTGAGTTCCCTTCGAAAGGGAACATCTCAGGTTACGACTGTAACCTATGTTCCCTGAGAACAGGGAACGAGACAATACGTCTCCCTGCCATGCCTTGGGGCTTGCCTACCGTACAGTCCCTTCAGACGATAAGGTGATTTGTCATGTGTGCAAGGCGCCCCTTTATACTTCCAGGTGGCACGTTAATCATTCACGCTAATGATTCACGGGCTGTCGCCGGTCAATATGATTGACGTGATTTGATAGTGATTTCAGACACCTCTTACGCCTGAGGGGTTCCCCATAACGTCGTCTAGGTTACAGTCGTAACCGGAGACGTTTTCACAAATCAGATTGACCTAGTTAAACACTCTGGGAAGGGTTAACTGACCCAAACTGACCTGTGAAAATTTTCACAAATCAGAATGACCAAGTTAACCACTCAGGGAAGGGTTAACTGACCCAAACTGAACTGTGAAAGGTTTCACAAATCAGATTGACCTAGCTAACCACTCAGGGAAGGGTTAACTGACCCAAACTGATCTGTGAAAGTTTTCACAAATCAGAATGACCTAGTTAACCACTCAGGGAAGAGTTAACTGACCCAAACTGACCTACGGTAGTTTTCACAAATCAGATTGACCTAGTTAAACACTCAGGGAAGGGTTAACTGACCCAAACTGACCTGTGAAAGTTTTCACAAATCAGATTGACCTAGTTAACCACTCAGGGAATGGTTAACTGACCCAAACTGATCCGTGAAAGTTTTCACAAATCAGAATGACCTAGTTAACCACTCAGGGAAGGGTTAACAGACCCAAACTGACCTGTGAAAGTTTTCATAAATCAGAATGACCTAGTTAACGACTCAGGGAAGGGTTAACTGACCTAAACTGACCTACGGTAGTTTTCACAAATCAGATTGACCTAGTTAACCACTCAGGGAAGGGTTAACTGACCCAAACTGATCTGTGAAAGTTTTCTAATTTCAGAATGACCTAGTTAACCACTCAGGGAAGGGTTAACTGACCCAAACTGACCTACGGTAGTTTCCACAAATCAGTTGGCCTAGTTAAACACTCAGGGAAGGGTTAACTGACCCAAACTGATCTGTGAAAGGTTTCACAAATCAGATTGACCTAGTTAACCACTCCGGGAGGCGTTAACTGACCCAAACTTGTCATGATCCTGGTTCTTTCTCTCTTCGTTTCTTACTCTGTCTCCATCTGCTGGAAACACACACACATTACACACGCACACCCGTTATTACTCACTCATCTCTTTCAGCTGTTCCTCGTTCTCTCATCTCCTCACCTGCTCTCAATATCTTGTCGTTAGTCTCTCTATTTCTAGCTTTGTCTCTCACCTCTTCTCTGTCGGATTATTGTTACCCGTCACGTATGTTGCTAACTGCTTGTGTTTCATCTACAGATGATAAGTCCAGTCCAGTCCAGTCTTGTCTTGTCCTGTCCGCTGCTGGTAATTATTTTGTGCTGTACGTGACCTGATTTGTGCTGTGTCCAGTGTCGTGCCGTGGAGAGTTGCAGAGGGCTCGACGCCTCACCGGCAATCCTGTTCTATTCTCACACGAGCCTTCCGGATCTGCTGCTTGAGCATCTTTCTGCCTACCAAGAATTTTGTGAACTATCCTTTGTTAATCGGCCTTGGCGGCTTTGCCTTATTTCCATTAAAAGACTATATTACCTGCTTTAAGCCTTTTGGAATCTCTTCTCCACCGATCGTGACACAAACTGACCTACGGTAGTTTTCACAAATCAGAATGACCAAGTTAACCACTCAGGGAGGGGTTAACTGACCTAAACTGACCTGTGAAAGTTTTCACAAATCAGATTGACCTAGTTAACCACTCAGGGAAGGGTTAACTGACCCAAACTGATCTGTGAAAGTTTGCACAAATCAGATTGGCCTAGTTAACCACTCAGGGAAGGGTTAACTGACCCAAACTGATCTGTGAAAGTTTTCACAAATCAGATTGACCTAGTTAACCACTCAGGGAAGGGTTAACTGACCCAAACTGATCTGTGAAAGTTTTCACAAATCAGGCTCAATCTAAAACAAGTGTTTTTTTAAACCAGCGGTCTTTGTGTTTATTATAAATTGTTATTATACATTGTTAAACATTAAAAACGCCTATTTTCCACATTTCTGTCTAACCGGACTTAGCGACCGGTTTACAGACAAGAGCTTTGCTGTGAAAAAATTCACAAATCTAGCATGTCAAGATGACACTGGGTTCAGACTTCTGAGTGACCGACTTTTGGAGCTATACCCAATTTAAAATTAAAATTCAGAAAGAAAAAAAAACTGATTTCGGACCGGAATAACACCGTTACACGAATTCACAAATCATAAATAACGACCTGAGATATTATTTGCATGTCTACGACACCGCACTGCGGGACCACAGCGAAACGAAATGTGAAGATCAAACCGCAAACTATCTTTACTCTGGTAATTTACCGGACATATTTTAGATTAGCATTATAGTCTGCAATAGATACAGTGCCAAACGGAAGAGAAGAGGATAAAAGGGGATAAAGACAGAGGTAATGTAATGAATGAACAGTTTATCTAATTGCATAGTAGTAAGATATATAATTTAATGGCAGTTATTTTTACCTTAAACTGTAAGCTAACAATTGTTCTGAGTTCTCCAGAGGCCACAGACAGTGTGATTTGTAACAATCACGTCTGTTATTTTAGACGCATTCTCTATCACTTTTATTAATTAATGTTTTACTAATTAATGTTTAATGTGTATATATATATATACACATATATAGGATAAATAATCATGAACACAATGACAGGGCGAAATGGGCTGTGATGCATGGGGCACCAGGTAAAATCTTTCCTAGGGCAGCAAATTGGCCAGGGCCAGCCCTGTTTGTGAACCATATAGCTACAAAATTATGCTTATATAATGCTTGCTATAATATAGACAAACAATGATTTTCAAACAAGAGGTAATAAAGGCAAAAATTGGCTAAGAGACCTTTTTCACAGTCTGTGTGTCATCATATCTGATTTGTAATGTAAAGGATGGCTTCATTACTGTCAGTGGACAGACAGCAGTTTTGTGAAGAAAGCTAAACTAATTTAGCTGGACTTACAATAAACATCAATATTTAAAATAGTTTGTTTATACTGATGCCCTACCATGTATGCCATCCTCCATTTTAATGTTTGATATTAAATGATTGATGTGATTGTCAGCACTGGGACTGCCAGTCCTGAATGAGTAGAAGCAAGCTGTTCCAATTACTCCCAGTGAAATAATCAAGCTGATCTAAATTTATTTTAATTATTCTTTCAATATGTTTATTGTGATTATATGTTTTTGTCTACAGTATGCAGTTAAATTAATCAATCATGCTGGATACAACTCAATTCTTAAGATAATCAGTGGTTATTTTTGAAGAATCCTCTATGGCCTGGAAATAATAAATAAACAACTCTAATTTGATGGAATTATTGAGGATTGAATCCTAATGTAAGTGCATGAAATATATAAGCAATTTTTTACTGTAACGTGTCCACCCAACCACTAAAATTTAATTATTTAAAACGTTACTTAACTTTAAGATTTGGTTAAATTAAATGCTCTTTAATGTGATATGCTGTTTGTATTGTTTTCTTGCTGTGATAAAATAAGGTTCACAGTCTCTGAAGTTGGTGCATGCACATATAGTATGACACATAAGTCAATTGTTTCTTAAATCATATTTTACACTACTATTTTAAATTTCTGCTGAGAAAGGACTATAATGACTAACGACTATAATGACTATAGTCAAACTTTTAAGAATTTTTACAAGGCATAGATGTGACAATCATACATGCAACAAACATTTTCACATGTTTGTAATGAGAATAATTTATACATTTCTTCTTGGGGCTTTCCACTAAAATAAAAGCTCCATCAACGTTCACGAATGTTAGTATAGTAATTTTACTGTTGCTCTATAAAAAAAAGAAAGAATTAATACATTCGGACAAAGTGTTCAAGTCTGTAATAGATTTGTATCTATCTGTGGAATGTGAAATTTACAAAAATTGTATAAAAAAATACAGTACATACCTGATTCAAGAAGGGGGTCTCATTCTTTTATGAACTTACTCATTTTTAGTTAAGTTGTGCTTAAAAAATGATCAGTATTAAGTTAATATTGTTCTTTAAAAAGCAAGACAAAATAGATAAGGCAATAAATAAACTTTAATTTATGCAATGGTGAAAACAAAACTTTGTACAAGGTGGAAAAACTGCCCAAAAACCCCCACCTGTTCAAGCTTCGGCTTTGGCTAAGAATTTTTATTTTGGTGAATCCCTACTGCAGGGTCAACCAATGTCAAGTTTTGATATAGCCTACTAATGCATGACAGCAATAAAATAATTAAATGGTTCTCCGCTTTTTTGTCTGTATATCCTATTAGAATATTGCATATTTTTTGGCCCTAAATTTTCATATATATTTACCCCTTAATGTAAAAGTAAATTTTTGACTACCAATATTATGTTGAAATGTGTAACAATGCATATATGGAAATACCTACAGATAAATGTGTCAATAAATTATTGAAATGTTGACTTTTAAGGGGTGCTCAGTAAAAAATGCAAGTCAAAAGAGTTCTGCTGACAAATCAAAAAGGCTGAAAATTCAAGTTTAAAAAAAAAAGTTGAATGATTAGTATTTCACAAAACACAGACAACATACCATCTCTTGGGCTGAGCTGGAGGACCCTGAGTTTGTGCTTGCTGTATCGATCCCTCTGTTCATTGAGGATATTAGTTCCTTGACACACTGCACTAAGGTGGGTATTTCTGCAAAAAAGGAGGGAAAATGAAAATGGAAAAAAAATACTGATTATGAGGACATACCCATTGTGACAGTCAACTTAAACTAAACTGCAGCCTGATATGTACAGTATATGTTAATTGCTTTCTCTAAAGCCCTATTCGCACAGGGTTAGTATTATCTGGGGACCATGTCTGATTTTGAAATTGCGCCCCCCACATCTGAATTTCGTGTGGTGCATTCTCACGGGATATGCGAAACCTGTGATTTTGCTTGAATTAACTGACTTATCTCCCGGATACCCTGATGTCAAGGTTTTGAGAGTCCCGTTCTATGGTCCAATCAGATGGATTAAAAAAAAAAAAACAATTTTGTGCCCTGTGTCATTTACGTCACCAGGTTAAAATAATATCTCAAGCTTTATGCTTTATTTATTTGTGGCACATTACATCTTTTCAGTTTTCTCTTGCTGCAAATTGTACCAATATGACAGCACCCAAAATACTATCAAACACTCCAACGCAGCTCCATTCTGTGCGAAAGATGGATAAAAATGCGCACGGGAAACAAAAACCTTAAATAATAAGACCCGCCAAATCCTGGTCAAATAACAGAAATGCACCATTGGGGTGGTGATGGCGCAGTGGATAAGACACATGCCTTTGGTGTGAGAGACCCGGGTTCGAATCCACTGTGAGACACCAAAGTGTCCCTGAGCAAGACACTTAACCCCTAATAGCTCCAGGGGTGTGCAACCTCTGACATATACCAATTGTAAGTCGCTTTGGATAAAAGCGTCAGCTAAATGAATAACATTTTTTAAAAGATGCAGATTTGCATGTGACTAGTATTTTCACAGGATTAGTATTTTCACAGGACCTCGGTGTTTGTCGAAATATAGTAGGTAATTTGGGGGGGAATTTTTATTTTACAGATTACAGACATATTCGATTCACACGGGATTAAGATCACAGACAACCTCGGCAATTATTACAAATGACTGGAGGTCACCAGGTAATCCTGTGCGAATAGGGCTTAATTGTAATAAGCAGGGGTGCACATAATTTTCTCAGCCTGGTTCTCATATTACAACCTGGAGATTTGGTTTGTTACTCACACTGCATATATTATTATCCATTAATTATAACTATAAAACATACATTTAATAAGAGTGATTATATTATTATTATTATTATTATTATATTCAGAGGCGTCATGCCCGCATACAAGGTGAGGGAGCACGTGCCCCGTCAAATTTTTCAGCCAAGTGGATTTTTAGCCAAGTGGATCATTTTGAATGCAGAAGAAAAAGAAGAAGAAAAGAAAATAGCCAAATAATATTTTCTTATATTTCATACAATCACTCTACCTGATTAGAATGTGTACTGCACAGCTCTGTACTTGCCCATATTGCCTGTTATCGATCAAATAATGTGATGTTAGTACTACATAATGTAAGTAAGGGGCTGGGTTTGCTTTGAAAAAAAACAACAGAAGACAGATTTATGCTTTGAGTTTGAATAGAAATATTATACAGTACAGTTTGTTGAATTAAAATAGTGATTGTGCATTAACAGCTGTCAATCAGGTTGTGGCGAGGGACGGCCGAGGGACGTGAGACAACGGCGCGAGGCCGGTGGTGCGATTGCTAATGAGCAACACCTGTATAGCACACCGGTCTCGCATCTCTCACGGAGGAGCGGAAGCATAAAGGGGGAGCGACGACATTAATGATCGAGAGAGGAACAGGCCTGATTTTAGTTGTTCTGGTTTTTGTATTTGTGTTTTATTTTAGCCAGCAGTCGTCCGCGAGGGGCTGCTGGCCGTTATGTTTTATTTTGGGTAAGCCAGCAGTCGTCCGCGAGGGGCTGCTGGCGGTATTTTGGTTTGTTTATTTTATTTTAAATAAAGTATGTTTAATTGTTCGCCGGTTCCCGCCTCCTTCTTCCCTGAACATTGTTACACAGGTCAATATGCAAATGTGCAGAAATTATATACACGGCGCATTTTTTCTTTTGTTACACATGCGATCCTGTGTACCACTTATGCCCACCCCAGGTAATAAGTGTCAAAACACATCGTAAGTGGGGTGGGAACTGGATGCCAAACGCCACAGTTGAACCTTCTAGAGGTGTCAGGACTATATTTCTATCACAAAAGAAATGAAGAAAGGTGCCTGCTTAAAATGCTTACACAGATTGTTGTTACTATTAATTCCTAATGCTCAGAATCTTTCCCTGTATAAAATTTAAATACAGTACCACCAATTTTACACACTTCTTTAAATACAAAGCACGTCAATAGAAGATTACAATCACAAATGTAATATTTTATAGTATATAAGACAGAATTATCCACATAGCCTCCCGTAGCAGAACTCATTTCAGGTATTTTATACTGTACCTTTAAAAGCTTTCATCACTTGACCACTGACACATAATGGCTGTTCCACGCTCTCTCCACTTGCCTCAGTAGCCCCTGAGGTGTCCTATATTTAAAACAATAAACACATTTTCAAATCAAAAGGATTTGCATGGTAATGTTATACTTGCAAAAAACGCTTTGGAGAACCTGCTGAAAGATTATGCTTAAAAATACATTAGAATAACTATAACAAAGTCCAAATGTTTTTGTTGTTTTGTGTATGGTCTGAAACGACATACGGTTGGTTGAGAATTCTCTGGATAATCGAACAAATCCACATTTGTGTCCGTGGTTTCAGCTTGAACTTCCTCCTCACTATGTAATGGATTGGTTCTGCGTTGAGCAGAGTGGAGTGGTTTCCTCAGTGTATCCTTCAGCTGAGTGAGGACCCTCTCCTTTGCAAGCTCTTTTTGTCTCTGAACCAAAGTCAACAAGAAATAAAAACTCAGTTACATAAAAAACAGCGAAGGGCCAATAGGACATCTTTATATGAAGTCTATAAACAACTGACGTTTAAACAATACCATAGATCTTCTAATTTGTAGTATCTGCTTAAACATTACTCTTAAAAATACATTAGGTTGACTATTACACAGTCCAAAAGTTTTTGTTCCTTGCTTAAGGTTTGAAACGACATACGGTTGGTTGAGACTTCTCTGGGTAATCGAACAAATCCACATTTGTGTCCACGGTTTCGGATTCAACTTCCTCCTCACTATGTAATGGATTGGTTCTGCATGGAGTGGGGTAGAGTGGAGTGGTTTCCTCAGTGTACCCTTCAACTGAGTGAGGATCCTCTCCTTTGCAACCTTTTTTTTTGTTTCTGAACCAAATAAAAACTAAGTTATATACAACGTACAAAACAGCGAAGGGCCAACAGGACATCTGTACGTTAAGTCTACAAACCACTGACATTTAAACAATAGCTACCATCGATCTTCCAATTTGTAATATCTCTGTAATAATCAGGACATTTTATAATAGGACTTTAAAATCATCAACAGTAGGGCAATTATATAAAAAAAATCATTTGTTGCACAATATTACGGTATATACTTACTTTTGCTTTGTCATATTGTCGCTTCATTTCAATGTCTGTTTCGTCGTCAGAACTTTCTAAATGTTTTTTTTTGTTTTTTTTCTGGAACAAAGACAAAAGCACATTACACGGTATCCTCAAATACATTTTCACTTGCAAACAAAACAATTGAGTTTGCATTTTAGAAAAAAACCCGCGATTGTAGTTTTAAATTTCACATTTAAAAAGCATTCCTTGCCGATTACAACACCTCCCTGTCAATCATGGCATGAAGGAGGGGCTAGGGGTCAGAAACGTTTCTGTGTCATTGCAAGACAGACAAGGGGATGTCATATATTATTATATTTCATTTTGTATAAAGTTAGCTGGCTGCAGCATCTTGTACTTAAGCCACCGGCACAACACTCATTTTGACTCTTATGTTATAAAGTTAAACTTTAAACACGTGAGCCAAAATTTCTGAAGATGGATTAAGTATTTATCCAACTTCTGAACAAACGTCAGCACTAAACTGCATTTAATCATTAATAGTTTATGCATGTTATCAAATTCAACAAGTTATACTTACTCGTTTTTTTTTTATTACAACAAAAAATATACAAAGATTTGTACATGAATATACACCTCACAAGTAGGAAATAATATACACAATAATATGCAAGCAAAACAAAAAATAAAAATAAAGAAAATAGGTCATGCCAGGGGTAAATTTACAATCATTTAAATTGACAAAAAGCTTCATAGGTCTTTCTTGCTTTTTTGTTCTTAATTTTATCTAATACATTACCATATAGTTTAATCTCTTTTATAAAGTGCTCAAAGCTTGGCTTAGCTTTAGTCCATTTTTTCACATGAATGTGATATTTTCCAAGTAAAATAAAAAGTTGTATAAGGAAGTACATCGTACTTTTTGAATCAACATTGTCCTGCACAAAAAAAGCAAAAACTACATCGTACAGATCAATTTGTAAACACGTTTCAAACAGCCTAGAAATGAAATTTGAAACATCAAACCAAAACATTTTTGAATATATACAATAAAAAAAGATGAGTCACAGATTCTTTGGCATTGCCACAGAATTCACATAAATTTTCAATATTCAAATGGAAACGTTCAAGACGTAGGCTAACTCTTTGACAGGTTAAATTCTGTGTACAATTTTATAGGATACCTCTCTAATTTTATTATTAATAAAAAACTTATTTGGTATAGACCATACTCTTTTCCAGTTAATATTTTCAAATTTAGTAGACCAAAATCAAATAGTTTGTTTTTAAAGTATTTCTAATATATTTGTTACTGCATTTATCTATTACTATATTAATATCCCCAATAAATATTGTATCACTACAAAAACTGGTTTGACGATCAACATTTATAGGATAGAATCCAGGATTTCGTAATAGTGATACAATTCTGCCAGGGATTGCATCAAAAATAATAGCATATTCTTTAGGCTTCACAGGAATCAAAAATGTATTGAGAAATTCAGAATATGTTAAAAGTAAACCCTGTTCATTAAGCAACTGATTAACTGTAAAAATTCCATTGTCGTACCACGCTTATTGAATATTGACTTTTTTTTGTACAAGATATCTTTGTTGTTCCATATTAAGTAACGATGCGGTGTAAAGTTATGTTTGTAGATTAATTGCCAAGCCAGCAGTGGCTTCTTATGAAAGTTTGCCAGTTTAACAGGGATTTTTTCAACTGAGAAATGATATTTTAAAAGAAAATGAATGCCACCCAAAGAGTTAAATATGTAATTCGGGAAAACATTCCATACACTATCTTTATTTTTTAATAAATTTGATCATCCATTTTATCTTAAACACATTATTGAGATCTATAAAGTTTAAAACTTCAAGGCCACCAAATTCTCTATAATTATTTAGAATATCTTTCCGTAAATAGTGTATTTTCTTCCTCCAAATAAAATTATAAAGAATCTTATCTAATTCCTTGAGATTATTAGGAACATCTGCTGACATGGATATATAAACAGAACTAGAGATCCCTTCTGCTTTTGAAAGTAGAATACGTCCATTTAGGGACAAATCTCTCATAAGCCACATATTGAATCTGTTTTTAATTTTCTCAACAATAGGCTCAAAATTTAACCTGCTTCTTTGATTCAAATCTTTACACACCATTATCCCAAGGTATGTGGTATTATCTTTAATTGGTATCCCACAAATTTCTTTCAACACACAATCTTTAAGAGAGAATAAAGTGGACTTATTCTTATTCATCTTTAATCCAGAGATTCCAGAAAATGTTCCAATATTTAACAACTTCATCCAATTCGTCACTGTTTTTGACAAAAATTTTGGTATCATCCGCTAATTGGCTAAGTTTAATCTCTTTTCCAAACACTGAAATTCCTTGAAAACTTGCTTTTCTGATATGAGCAGGCAGTAACCAATGTGAAGAGAAAAGGTGATATAGGACATCCTTGTCTTATCCCACGGCCCATATCAAATCTCTGACAGGTACCGTGAGATAACTGGACGGAACTATTCGAACCATTATAAAGTGTACGAATTGCTTTTTGGAAAAAAATGACAAAAACCAAAGAAATCAATAAATTTGAACATAAACGAATGTTCAACCATGCCAAACGCTTTATAGAAATCAATAAATAATATAAAAGAATCATCTGGGATAAGGTGTCTATAATCGATTAAATCTAATAGTCTAATATTATTTCCAATGTAGCGGCCTTTCAAAAAACCTGACTGCTCTTCATCAATTATTGTATTAAGATTTTTCTTTAGTCTTTTGCCAAAAATTAAAGAAAATATTTTAGTATCATTATTTAACAAACTAATTGGTCTCCAATTTTCTAAGCACAATCTATCTTTGTTAGGCTTGGGTATAAGTGTAATTACCCCTTGTTTTAGTGGTGCTGTTTTTAAGGAAGCAATTGATTTGGGAGAAATGCCCGCAAGTATAAATGGTGCAAGGTCATTACAAAAATGTTTATAAAACTCACCTGTCAAGCCATCATTCCCAGGAGATTTATTATCTTTAAGACTATTTATACAATTTTTAATTTCCTCAATATTTAATTCTTTATCACATGAATCTTTATAGTCTGACGTAATCTTATTAATACTGGTTGATAAATTACTAAGAAAACAATCTGCATCATTTTACTGACTGCTTGAACTATACAATTTACTATAAAATTGATTAACAAAACAAGAAATATCCTTGGGATTATAATTAGTAAGCCCATTTATTATTAATTTGTTAACAAGTTATTTCTCTTACTTCTTTTTTCTAAACCAAAATAATATTTAGTGTTTTTTTTCTCGTACTTCGATCCATTTCTGTCTAGACTTGACAAAAGCACCCCTAGCTTTCTCTTCATAAATATTATCCAGCTCATTCTGCAATGTAGCAAGCTTTAATAATTCAGTGCTTTGACTTATTTTTGTTATTTTTGCAAGTGAGGGATATCATTTCATTAATTATTTTGTATTCATTTTAATTTTTCTTTTTTTTAAATGGATTTTCCATACATTATTGCGAGTTTCCTTATTTCAAATTTAGTTTTTTCCCATAAGTTTGAATCATAGAAGCTTGTTGCCAATATTTAACAATTAAAGTTTTAATTTGTTCACAAAAATCATTATGTTTCAAAAGACTATTAATTAACTTCCAATATCCTCGTTTAACTCTATTTGATTGACAAATTACCAAATTAATTTTAATAGATATGCCTTTGTGATCTGTTAAAACTGATGGTTCAATAGTAACAAATTCAACTCTATCTTTTAGATGGTCTCAAATGAGCCAAAAATCCATACGCGATTGTTGAGATTTGTCCCTATTACTCCATGTATACAAAAGTGACTGTGGATTTTTATACCTCCATGTCAATTATGTTTAGTCTTAAACAAACATTGCTTAATTCAATTGCCATATTGTCACTTACTCATGGTGGAGCGCTAGCTCCTGCTGCCTTGACGTTGGCCATTTCGCGCCAGTGTAACGGATGGACTGTGTCCCATAGAGGTTGTGATTGGCCGAAATTGTTAGAGACGTCTGATTGGCTACGGATTTTTTTGGTTGTAAAAAAAACCCCAAAAAATCACATTTGATTTTTGAGGATAAAGCCCGGTCAGAGTGTCAAAAACTATTCAATAATGAATTGTGTGGCAGTTTTTTAAAAGCATGAAATATATTTGAGAATCGTGATCAACCAGATATGCAATGATGGCGCACAAAAGAAGATATAAAGAATATGTACTTCATGATTCAAGCCAACCATCAAAGTCCACGAAATATCGACGGATAACAGAATCTGAAGTATTTTTTTTCCCTGCTAGGCTTAACGACAACGTATTATTATTATTATTAAGGCATAACAGTGCTTTGTTTATTACAGAATTCTTTAAACAAGTAAAAGTGAACAACATTCATTTTAAGTAGGCTTATTGCAATGCTTTATACAGGTCCTTCTCAAAAAATTAGCATATTGTGATAAAGTTCATTATTTTCCATAATGTAATGATAAAAATTAAACTTTCATATATTTTAGATTCATTGCACACCAACTGAAATATTTCAGGTCTTTTATTGTTTTAATACTGATGATTTTGGCATACAGCTCATGAAAACCCAAAATTCCTATCTCAAAAAATTAGCATATCATGAAAAGGGTCTCTAAACGAGGTATTAACCTAATCATCTGAATAAACTAATTAACTCTAAACACCTGCAAAAGATTCCTGAGGCTTTTAAAAACTCCCAGCCTGTTTCATTACTCAAAACCGCAATCATGGGTAAGACTGCCGACCTGACTGCTGTCCAGAAGGTAAGACACAGAAAGAAATTTCTGAACAAATAGGCTGTTCCCAGAGTGCTGTATCAAGGCACCTCAGTGGGAAGTCTGTGGGAAAGAAAAAGTGTGGCAAAAAACGCTGCACAACGAGAAGAGGTGACCGGTCCCTGAGGAAGATTGTGGTTCCGATTCCAGACCTTGGGGGACCTGCGGAAGCAGTGGACTGAGTCTGGAGTAGAAACATCCAGAGCCACCGTGCACAGGCGTGTGCAGGAAATGGGCTACAGGTGCCGCATTCCCCAGGTCAAGCCACTTTTGAACCAGCGGCAGAAGCGCCTGACCTGGGCTACAGAGAAGCAGCACTGGACTGTTGCTCAGTGGTCCAAAGTACTTTTTTCAGATGAAAGCAAATGTCATTCGGAAATCAAGGTGCCAGAGTCTGGAGGAAGACTGGGGAGAAGGAAATGCCTGAAGTCCAGTTTCAAGTACCCACAGTCAGTGATGGTCTGGGGTGCCATGTCAGCTGCTGGTGTTGGTCCACTGTGTTTTATGAAGGGCAGGGTCAATGCAGCTAGCTATCAGGAGATTTTGGAGCACTTCATGCTTCCATCTGCTGAAAAGCTTTATGGAGATGAAGATTTCATTTTTCAGCACGACCTGGCACCTGCTCACAGTGCCAAAACCAATGGTAAATGGTTTACTGACCATGGTATACTGTGCTCAATTGGCCTGCCAACTCTCCTGACCTGAACCCCATAGAGAATCTGTGGGATATTGTTAAGAGAAAGTTGAGAGACGCAAGACCCAACACTCTGGATGAGCTTAAGGCCGCTATCGAAGCATCCTGGGCCTCCATAACACCTCAGCAGTGCCACAGGCTGATTGCCTCCATGCCACGCCGCATTGAAGCAGTCATTTCTGCAAAAGGATTCCCGACCAAGTATTGAGTGCATAACTGAACATAATTATTTGAAGGTTGACTTTTTTTGTATTAAAAATACTTCTTTTATTGGTCGGATGAAATATGCTAATTTTTTGAATTTTTGGTTTTCATGAGCTGTATGCCAAAATCATCAGTATTAAAACAATAAAAGACCTGAAATATTTCAGTTGGTGTGCAATGAATCTAAAATATAATATGAAAGTTTAATTTTTATCATTACATTATGGAAAATAATGAACTTTATCACAATATGCTAATTTTTTGAGAAGGACCTGTAATAGTTGACAAATGTTTATAATACATTTATAAGTTGGTACATTATAAATGTAATTTTTTCCCCAAAAATATTAAAATTATAAATATATAAATATTAAAATATATTGCAGTAGGCCTAAGTGTTTAAAAAGTAGGCTACTTTAAACATACTAAAAGCATTTTGCTATGTTCTTATACACAAAGAGCAACATAATGTTTTCATTAAATACATTAAAACTTCACAAAAATTCTATGATTGTGTTTAGCATATTTCTTGAAAATGTAACTAAGCATATATTTATTACCAAAGTACTTGTAGCATACTTTTTATAAATATATTAAAATTATGCTTGTGTTTAGCATATTTCTTAAAAGCATAATTAAGCATATATTTATTACCAATGTACTATAGTATATACTTTTTAGAAATATATTAAAATGATATGCTTGTGTGTAGCATATTTCTTAAGAGTATAATAAAGCATATATTTATTGCCAATGTACTTATAGTGCATTTGTTAGAAATACATTAAAATTATGCTTGTGTTTAACATATTTCTTAAAAGTGTAATTAAGCATATATTTATTACCAATGTACTTTTAGTATACTTTTTAGAAATAAATTAAAATTATATGCTTGTGTTTAGCATATTTCTTAAAAGTATAATTAAGCATATATTTATTATAAATGTACTTATAGTGCATTTGTTTAAAATATATAAAAATTATGCTTGTGTTTAGCATATTTCGAAAGTGTAATTAAGCATGTATTTATTACCAATGTACTTCTAGTATGCTTGTTAGAAATATATTAAAATGCAAAAAATTGCACTAAAAATACATTTAAAATATCAATGGTATTTAATATACTTTCGCAATTACACTTAAGTACTACTTAAGTAAAAATATACTTTTAATTAGTGTATTTATAGTGTATAATTTTTACAGTTTTCTTTAGCACAAAAAGAAAGAATGTATTTAAGTGTTTTTTTAGTGCACTCAAGTACACTTTTTTTCACCTGGGTTGGAATGAAACAGAGACAGAGCTGATACGAGCGCTAAATTCACTGGCAGATGAAGAGGAGCATGAACAGAGAAATTATAGTATTTCTTAAGATTATTATGTGTCTGCAGTACCATGTTGGAGCGTCTGGGATCAATTTCTGCCTTATCAGGCGTCGACACCCGTTTGGTGTCAACATTAAGCTGTGCTGTTGTTGTCTGATGCTGGACTGTGTGTGTAGGCCTATAAAATATTCTCATTGTCTCATAGACATTTGCTTATCTTTATTCTTATAACTATTAACTATAATTACCCAATAATAATGGAGATCATACAGTTTTTCCTTAAAAATGCATAGGCCTATTAAGGCCCTTGCACACTGCCTCCGAAACTTTCGTCTGTCATAAAAAAAATTGGATCGGGTTCGATTTTCTGCGTTTTTCACATCCGTAGCAAGCAGTTTGAATGATGTTTTGATAATTCAGAGCCACCGAATCACGAATACGAAAAAAAGCATCCGAAAATTTCGGATTCAGTGTGCAAGGGCCATTACCCAGCGCTGGGTCAATGTAACCCAATGTTGGGTAGTCTGTGCCAAACCGGTTAAAACTGGACACATTTTTCAATGGTCATTTTGTTTTCTGAGAGAACACATCCTAAGGGGAACCTTCCTGAATGAAATTGAGGTTTGTATTACACTGTACTCAATTTATGGAAATATCACCACCATGGAAGTTTCACTTCCGGCAAAACAAATGTGCGACCAGGGCTTAAACACGACACAACATCACTGTCATGTGTAAAAGTTGAAGAGAGATCCATTCACTATAGTAGAAGTGTTGCATGTTGATCTAGTGTGCTAGCGTCGCAGCTGTGGTCACTAGTTCCCTTTCGAGAACGGTCACTTCGGATTGCGTAGCTAATACGCAGTGGGGGAAACTCCTTTTCCTCTAAATATTGAAGCAATAATTTAAAACGAAATGCAGCTGCATAGCGAACACAGCAGAGCGTCTAGTTAATGTCTCGCTTTGTCTAATATGTTACTGTCCATAAGCACATGTAGTCCTAGGACTGTTAATGCGCCCCAGTTTTTATTCATAAAACCTGACTCTGTCTGGTTAGTGTCATTATACTGGGAGACTTATTATGGCTTGTTCTGTTGAGCCTCGGGGGGTTTTCCATCAGCTCCAGTTGGATTCAGCCAGTTGCTAATGTGCAGCGTTTTACATTGCGTCCCCACTGCATATTAGCTACGCAATATGAAGAGACCGTTCTCGAAAGGGAACTTATTCGGTTACTAACGTAACCTAGGTTCCCTGAGAGTAAGGGAACGAGTATTGCGTAGCCTGCCGCACTATTGCAATCTGTCAGGATGTGTTGGTTCAGTTGATTTAAACCTGATTTAGAGAACTTAGAGAATACACATATGACCCGGAGGGACACATATGGAGAACACTGGAGTGTCCAACCGCAGGTGGAATATTTCAAAGACACATGCTCAGAGAGGCTTACAGTGGAAATACACATGTGGGGGTCGCTCAGAGAGGGACCATGCACATGGGAGGCACCTAGCCGACGCGCAGGCAATAGACACTGGTGCCGACGCCAGGAGTGCTGGAGGAACTCAGGGCTTTCGGGAAGCTCACCTGAGGAGAATATCGCACGTATCCAGTCCGTGGAGTGGAATGGCGAGCAAGCGAAGACACCTGAGCGGGTCCAGTTACCGGCTAGTTGAAGCGAGTACACGAGAGGACACTGGCTCTACTCAGAGATTATAGAATCTCGCGAAAGTGTTGGGTGTTGCCCAGCCTGCAGCTCTGCAGATGTCTGTTAGCGAGGTGCCATGCGCTAGAGCCCAAGAGGACGCCACACTCCGGGTGGAGTGGGCAGTCACACCAAGGGGGCACGGTCGACCTTGCTGCTGGTAAGACAAAGCAATGGCGTCCACTATCCAGTGAGACAGCCTTTGCTTAGAGAGAGCCTTTCTAAAGATCGGGATGAGGATGCCATAGGGTGCCCCGTCTCTGAGAAGGAAGGTCCTTCCTCAGAGGGAATGGCCAGGGAGGGGCTGTCGCGAGGAGTACAAGTTCGGAGAACCAGGTCCGGGTGGGCCAATGAAGCGGTGCAGAGCGAGACGTACTGCCAGCAACTCGAGGCAATTGACATGCCAAAGGCGCTGGGGTCCGGCCCCGGAGCCCGCGGCAGCATGTCCATTGGACATTGCGCCCCAGCCCGTGGTGGAAGCATCTGTTGAGACAACAACATGCCTGGAAACTCGGTCTAAGGACACTCCGGCCCGTATAAAAGTGAGGTTCGACCACGGGGTGAAGGTCTGATGGCAGGTCGGAGTAACTAGTGCCCCAGAAGCCTCTGAAAGTATTTCAGTGGAACCACACTCTTGCTCTCGAATTGTCTCAGGCAAGTCAGCAGTGACTGGGCGCGCTCGCTCGTAAGCTGGCGACCGAGTCAATTTCCATACCGAGGAAAGAGATCCTCTGCATGGGGCAAAGTTTGCTCTTCTCCAAGTTGACCCGAAGGCCCAAACGGGCTAGGTGCCAGAGCACAAGGTCCCTGTGTTCGCAAACCTGGTCTCGAGAGTGAGCTAGGATCAGCCAGTCGTCGAGAGAGTTCAGAATGCGAACCCCGTGTTGCCGTAGCGGAACAAGGGCTGCCTTGACGACCTTCGTGAAGACGCGAGGAGACAGGGCTAACCCAAAAGGGAGAACCGCGTACTGATATGCCTGCCCCTCTAAAGCAAACCGTAGAAACGGTCTGTGTCGAGGAAGAAAGGAGACCTGAAAGTAGGCATCCTTCAGGTCGATCGCTGCAAACCAATCCTGCGGCTGTACACACTGAAAAATGCGTTTGGCCGTGAGCATCTTGAACGGAAGCCTGTGAAGGGAACGGTTCAAGACACACAGGTCCAGGATTGGTCGTAACCCACCGGTTTTCTTTGGTACAATGAAGTAAGGGCTGTAGAAGCCAGACCTCATTTCGGCTGGAGGGACAATCTCGATCGCAACTTTCGCCAGTAAGGTAGCAACCTCCGCACGCATAACAGGGGCATTACCACCCACCAAGGTGTAACAGACTCCGTGAAAGCGGGGAGGAGATCGCGCGAACTGAATCGCATAGCCGAACCTGATGGTTCTCGCGACCCAGCGGGACAGATTGGGAAGCTCTAGCCAGGCTCCCAAAGACTGAACCAACGGGGCAATACGAACCATCGATGTACCGCCAGAAGGGCAGCGAAGCGGAATGAATGACCCGGACAGGGGAGGCAGAGCGTCCCGGCGTGGGGATACAGTCATTGACCGCGTCCTGACAGAGGAGACCAGGGAAGGACCAGCGTTCCAGGGGTCTGGCGATAGAGGGGGACGAGAGCGGCGAGAATCGTTAGCGGCGCATACTGTCGTCCACACCCTTTGGGAGCTCAGAGATGGACATGTCAGTTCTTTCTTTAACCACATTAGGGTGCTGCCCACCAGGGGGCGAGCAGCGGGGGGTGGAGAACAAAATATTCTCACCCAGCCCTCCACTGGAGGAAGGAGAGAGCCTGCTACTCTCTCCTGAAAAGAACAGAAAGCCACCTCTGAGCAGCCTGTCTCAGGAGCACCGCTTGGCCTGGCGTTTAGCGGGCCGCGGGGCTGCGACAGACTGGGATGCCTTCCTGCGACCACCTCCACAGCGCGGCCCAGGTGGAGGCTGCTGCTGGGGCCGAGCAGGAGGGGCGGGAGCCGCAGGAGGGCGTCCTCGGCGGCGAGTAGACTGAGGCATCTGTGCCGATGGCTGGGTGGTGGCAGCAGCAGGCCATCGGGGCAGAATATGTTTAATTGCCTCAGTCTGCTTCTGGGCGGTTGAGAACTGCTGGGCAAAGTCCTCAACCGCGCCACCGAAGAGGGCGGCCTGGGATATGGGAGTGTCGAGCAGTTTGGTTCGCTCAGCGTCTCTCATATCGGCCAGGTTCAGCCATAGGTGACGCTCCTGGACCACATTAGTGGACATCACCTGATCCATCAGCTCATCAAAGAGCCCTGGGTCAGTCCTGCCCTCGTGCATGTCCCTGAGCATCCGTGCCTGATAAACTTGCAGGATGGCCATGGCATGCAAAGAGGCGGCAGCCTGTCCCGCAGCTCTATAGGACTTCGCGACAAAAACCAAAAACCAATCATCCAGCCGCAAGCGCTCAGGACAGGGTGGAGGAGCACACTCTATCCCGACACCAGACGGCGGCAGCACAGCCGAGTCGTCATCTCCGGATGTCTCGAGCCCGCCCTGTGATGCAGCGACGGACATAGCATCGTCATCTCAGGGCGCCGAATGAGACGCGCGGGATATCAGAGGACGATCCCGCGCGCTCATTAAGCACACTCACGGGTTGCGGTACGCAAGAGGGGGGTGTGGGCCGAGGACCAATCGTGTGCGCTTTGTTCCACACCATCACCCTCAGGTCACCCTGGCCACCAGCCGAAGTACCACCTCACGAGGAGGGTGTAGATCGGGGTGTGGATGAGGGGACTCTCACTCGAGTGAGCTCATTGAGTCTCGACCGCAGTGCCGCGATGGTCTTGTTCCCACAATGAGAACATGAATCATCCACAAAAGCTGCCTTAGCGTGATCAAAGCCCAGACACACAAGGCAGCTATTGTCACACCAACACCTGGAGAGTAGCTCGTCTCGAAGAGAAATAAGAATGGCTTGTGAAGTGAAGATTAAACTTGGCTCCGAAGCGAAAAACATATCTGCATGTTGCCGGCGTCCTCCTTTTATACCCACGAGGTAGGGCGGAGTTGCGTCATACAAATTCCACAGACCCATGGTATTTCTTTGCCATTGGCTCGTTTTGTAATACTCAAAGTCAATAGGCTTTCTAAGCAAAACCCACTTCGTCGTCATCCGACATAACTAGGAGTGACAACAAAAGGGAACCGAGGTTACGACAGTAACCGAGTACATTCTTATCCAGCACCGTTAATGTTTTTTGAAAAATACCAGAACCGTACAAAATTCTTAATTTTCGGTTCTGGTGCGATGTGTGGGTGAAGTGCTGGGAGCTTATCCTTTAATAGCGATGTCTCACCTCATGATTGTTAAAATTCTTTCCTTTTCCTTTAAATCCTCGATTGTCTGCCTTATGCTACTCTGAGCAATGTCTGAACTTTGTATTTGGAGCACTTCTTGCGTTGTTTTTGCCTCTTCACGATGACTCGCTTGGTTTAGTCCTCAGTTGTAAGTCACTTTATATAAAAGTATCTGCGAAATGACCAAATGTAAATGTAAAATAGTAGGCCTAATGAATGCACATACCCTCGCACTACTCGTATACGTTTTGCGTCAGATTGGCACGGAGGGATTGTGTGTCCATATACGAGTGAGAAAGAGTGTCTGGTGCTCAGTAATACATACTACAGTGAAGACACTAAAGTTGTATGATTAAACTTTAAACAATCTCGATACAAAACACACACGCGATCTTATTCCTAAATGACAAAAACTTCAGACCGGAACATTCAAATCTGTTTGCGAAACAGCTTTACTTTCACAGTCATTTCAACCACACTGTAGCCCATCGATATTTCTGTGTTACAAATATTCAAATGATCACAGAAGTACTAACTAAGATAAAAGTTTATAGTTTGAGTGTAAACACTGATGTCTAAATAACGAGTTTATCCTGGAGAATACAGAAATGTTTATTTTCCTTTTAGAAAAATTAATTATTTTTGCAAAAATGGTTAAATTATATGTTGAATTTGTTGACATTACCAGTCTTTTAAACTCATTTGACAAGTATAAGAAATAAACACAAAAAGGATTGTGCATTTTGCCCCTTACTACTAGTTTGTATTAGTTGTCTTAAAGGTGCAATGTGTGATATTTCTGAGGATCTATTGACAGAAATGCAATATAATATATCCATAACTATGTGTTCAGTGGTGTATAAAAACCTTACTCAATGAACCGTTATGTTTTTATTACCTAAGAATGAGACATTTACATCTACATCACCGGGGGCACCTCCTTCTATTAAGATCGACATATTGTGACGTAATTTTTCTACCATAGCCGACAGCGAACAAACAGCGCTACAGAGCGCGTTTCGTCACTACCTTGAAAGAGAAGCGGCAGAAAGCTAGAAGCTAGCCATAGACACCGTGAGTAGTGACTTTTCCCTTGTCAGTGGTGTAAAATATGTAATTGGATTGTTTCATGTAACTTAGTTCTTCTCCCTTGCTGTGTTATGGCTTTGACAATCAGCTGATTACTACTATTGACCGTAAAATAGTAACGTTACAGGAGTTACCAACCCGTCGATCGCGGTCGACAAGTCGATCTTGGAAGCATTTAAAGTCAATCGCAGAGTTTTCAAAACCAGAGAAAAAAACAATATTTTTATTCATTATTATTTATTAATTTGTGTGTAGTAAATGGTGTCTAAGGGATGCGGAGGCGCGCACGCTGCTACAATCATGTCATTTTTGCCGCGCGCACCTTTGCTCTCATTCGGACACGACGAGTATAAACAATGCTTTACGCTTTAACCAGCTCAGCCACAGCATAACAGCTCATATTAGCCAGCTAAACTTTTACTACCCTGTTAGAAAAAATATGTAGTGGATAGTTTCATGTGGTTCTTCTCCCTCGCTGTATTATGGGTTTGCTATGTGGGGAGAAATGTGCTGGTTTTGTTGTGAGGCAATCAGCTGATTACTTATATATTAAGACCCTTGATCCTCACCTGACTATGGCTTTGTAAACTTTATCCGTGATGTGGTTTATAATGGACTGTGGTACATAAACAGTGACAATGTTACACACTCTTGGCTTACTCTGGCTATTCTCTGCTGTCTCAGATGACAATATTTTTGTCCCATTTTAGCAACCTTAGCTTCTTCGAAAGGGAGGGGTGAGCAATGCGCTGAGCCATTAGTGCACTCGCAACCGAACCGCGAGATGCCGCTAAAATCTACACACTGCACCTTTAAAGGAACACTCCATCGTTTTTTCATATTAAACTATGTTATTCCCTTAACTAAGACGAGTTGGTACCTGCCTATCTCGTCTCAGTGCGTGCACTCAATTGCTCTGGCACGCGGCGACAATTTGAACTATAATGTATGGCGGAATAGCACTTTGAGAGCACTTCGACTCAACATTTGAATTAGAGAGAAATGCACACTGAATTAGCTACATAAGCAGAGAGAAGCCAATTTCTTTTAGATTTTAATTATTTTGTTTAAAAGTAGACATTTCAAGCTTTCTATATAATATACTTCTCAGGTCTGTGAGACAAGCATTCTCAGGTCTGTGAAAAATTGATTAAAATGAAGATAAAATTTATACAAAACAAAATTTTCAAGCAAAAATAATATTTGAAGGTCGCTGGGTATTAAGATTATTATTATTATGAGGTAAAATTCAATCACAGAAATTCACGAAAATGAATTTTGTTTTGTTTAAATTGTATCTTCATTTCAATCAATGTTTCATCAACAAATTTACCTGGATTAATAAATAAGAAGCAAATATAGTGGTATAATCAGGGCATGGAGGCGCCGGCGCGTGAACAGGAGCGGGTCTCATAAATGAACCGAAACTCAGCGTATAAGATACTTGTCTGACCAACCTTAGAAGTATCTATAGAAAGCTTGAAATTTAAACAAAATAATTAAAAACTAAAAGAAATGGGCTGCTCTCTGCTTTATAGGCTAATTCATATGATAATTCATATTTCTCTCTATAGCGCGTTCACTACTGCGAAGATGGCGAGTCTGCATCGTCAACTTTATCTTTGCAGCCACTGACATAGAGAATGTTGAACAGAACACTGCCAGACTAAGACAATGCATGCACTGAGACAAAATGCATTTGCCCACCTATCTAAATATAGGGGAGACAGTGAATAACCCCAACTTTTAAACTGTGTTGAGCCTTTCAGTCGTTCTTATTAGACACTGTAGATGAATACATTTTCCTTGTTTGTATGTATAATTTTGTATTCAATAAAAAAAAAATGTCTTGATCAGATGATAAGGCGTCTGTTCAGGACATCACCCCTTGACCGTCGACTGTGAGTGACATCACTTACCAACAAAAACACGCCCCATAGCATAATCCCACTGGACACTGATTGACTGTTTCCGTGTAAGGCATTGGAAATGGAAATACTAAGGGAATTGCGATTCCATTTGAGTTTTGGCTGGCTACATACGCAACGCTGAGAACGTGAAAAAGCAGACGTGGCAACTGAAATTGCTATTTAAATATGACAGGGCCAAAACTTGTAAGATATGGAAACACAGTTGCAAACAGACTTTGCTTTTCCATTTGAAATTTGGCAGTCACTGTGCGTTCGCTTAAACGAAAATGCAAACGGTAATGTGCGATTTGCAATTGCTTTTGGATTATGTCACATTTTATGCGTCCACAAATTGAAAACGCAATTGCAAATACAATTTGCAATTCCTTTTGAATAATGTCCGGAATATCATTCCATACTGCACTGTTCACGCTGCTGCTGAAATAAAGTGAAAGCACACTTTTGATGGACAAATTAAATGTGATTTCACACTAGGGCTGTGCAATTAATTGAATTTCAATTTCGATTTTGGCTCCCAACGATCACCAAAATTGTACAATCTAGTAAAAACGATTATTTTGCCATGTTCTGTTTTTCAAGAACACTCTTATTTTGTCTTGTGTTCTGAATGACACGCGCACGCGCACATCCGCCCCTCTCGAAGCCATAAACTCTCTCAGCTTGAATATTTAAACTGATAATTTGCGCCCCAAATGAAATTCGCTGAAATTGCGTCTAGGAGAAAGTTTTAAAATGATTGATTTGATTTTATAATCTGTGTGGATTAATTTAGGATACTCATAAAATCTACATGCTAAAGTGAATCAATGTTTGCGGGGGAATTTCCCAAAAATTATAAGTGGTAGACCTGTGGGAATTATTAAATAGCCTACTTATTGAAGTATTATCTGTTATATTATTTATTTTAATAGTTAAAGTACAATAAATGTTAAAATTTGTATTTTTTTAACAATTGTTGAAATAAATATTTTTAATAAATGCAACACTTTCCCAAAGTCATGTGAAATAGTCGTGTTACATAATCGTGATTTCAATACTGACCAAAATAATCGTGATTATGATTTTTTCCATAATCGAGCAACCCTATTTCACACAAAAAGTGCCCAAATGCACAGAATGTGCATGTCTGGTGTGTTTTAACAAGAACTGGAGTAGGCTATTTTAGAAAAGAAAATGAATTTTCTTTTTGAAATGAACAAATTTTGATTATGAGAGGCTCAATGGGACAGATACAATGGTAGCGGACACGGAATGAACATGGATAAAGAGAAAGTTTACCCAAACTATACTTACAGTGAAGGTATTAGAAGCTATGTGCCACTGCGGGAAGGTTTCCAAGAATGCAAAGGGCATTAAGATAAATCAATCCAGGACCAAATGTGGAGGTGGAAAGAAGCAGATGTAAGTTCTGCAAGAAGCAGTCTGCAGAGGTGACTGTGTAACCTGAGATGGGTCGAAAGGTCTCGGAGATTAAGAAAGGAGATGGAGGCCAAGCGAGCTCACTATTTGAAGGACCCATATAGGTTCACCAGAACTTTTTTGGTAGAAGGATGATCTGGGAGACTGACCAGACCTAAGGAAATTGTAGAGGGGCTCCTTAAAGAGACTCACAGTGACACTGTCAGGGGTCAGGCATTATGTGCACACTCAAAAGTCACTAGAACTGAAATTCCAATGAGTTTGACACCAGTGAACCAAAATGGAGAGAGCTCCAGAAAATTGTACATAAAGCGCGTTGAGCATCTGCTCCAGGACCTAGTAGTTTTCCTTATAAAGTATACAAGACATGCCAAATGCTACTCCGCAGGTTAAGGAAACTATTGCTTAGGAATTTGGGCGAAAGGCATCATCCCGTTGTCCTGGAAAAGAGTGGAGGGCTGCTTCATACCTAGGGGTGTGAAGTAACAGATTACAAATACTCATGTTACTGTAATAAAAAATGTTCAGAAATTGTACTTTTTTGAGTAGTTTAAAAAAAGTGTAATTTTACTTTAACTTGAGTACAATTTAAGTGATGTATGGGTACTTTTACTCAGCTATTTTCCTTCCGTTTGTAGTCGTTATTAGTTACATGCTTGTTTTAATTTTATTTGTATCCATCAACGTGATTGGATCAAGTAATTGGTCTCTTGACTGTCATCAAATCGAATTATGCATAGAAAACGTCTCGGTTACGTATGTAACCCTCGTTCCCTGAGTAGGGTGTAAAAGGAGGAAGCCGGCAACATGCATATATGTTTCTTCGCTGAGGAGCCAAGACAGAGCTCAGACGATCCCCGCGGTACAGCGGAAAGTGGCAGGCAGACGTTACGTCTCCGTTCCCTACTCAGGGAACGAGGGTTACATACGTAACCGAGACGTTCCCTTTCGTCGTCACTCCGAGTTACGTCGGATGACGACGAATGGGGTTACCAGTCTAATCACGCCACCTTCTCGGCTGTCTTCCAGTGCCCTGCGTAAATCTGAGATCCTTGTCGTGAGACTGGCACGGACGAAGGACTCCTATTTAGCACAGGAATACCAAGGTACACTGGGGAGCATATCCCATAGCGGAAGATGGGATAGATAGAGCTTTCCTCCATAGAGGAAATATGCAATTATTGCCAACCCAGAGGGGGGGGGGGGGGGGGGGGGACTTAGAGAATACACATATGACCCGGAGGGATGCAAAGACACATGCTCAGAAAGGCTTACAGTGGAAATACACATGTGGGGGTCGCTCAGAGGAGGGACCATGCACACGGGAGGCACCTAGCCGACATGCAGGCAATAGACACTGGCGCCGACGTCAGGAGTGCTGGAGGAACTCAGGGCTTTCGGAGAAGCTCACCTGAGGAGAAATCGCACGTGTCCAGTCCATGGAGATGAATGGCGAGCAAGCGAAGACACCTGAGCGGGTCCAGTACTAGCTGGTTGAAGTGAGCACATGAGAGGACACTGGCTCCACTCGGAGATTGTAGAATCTGGCGAATGTGTTAGGTGTTGCCCAGCCTGCAGCTCTGCAGATGTCTGTTAGCGAGGCGCCATGCGCTAGAGCCCAAGAGGACGCCACACTCCGGGTGGAGTGGGCAGTCACACCAAGGGGGCACGGGTCGACCTTGCTGCTGGTATGCCAAAGCAATGGCGTCCACTATCCAGTGAGATAACCTTTGCTTGGAGAGAGCCTGTCCCTTCAGCTTCCCACCATAACAGACAAAGAGCTGGTCTGAGGTCCTGAAAAACTCCGTTCTGTCTACATAGGCGTGGAGAGCGCGTACTGGACAGAGCAGTGCCAAGGCTGGGTCTGCCTCCTCCAGGGGCAGCGCTTGCAGGTTCACCACCTGGTCCCGGAAGGGAGTGGTAGGAACCTTGGGCACATATCCAGGCCGGGGTCTCAGGATCACATGAGAGTAAGCCGGCCCGAATTCCAGGCACGCTTCGTCAACAGAGAATGCGTGCAGGTCCCCTACCCTCTTGATGGAGGCCAGTGCAACCAGGAGCGCTGTCTTCATAGACAGGAATTTAAGCTTGACTGATTGCAGGGGCTCAAATGGAGCACTCTTCAGGGCAGTTAGAACCACTGAGAGGTCCCAAGAGGGAACGAGAGGAGGGCGAGGCGGATTTAGTCTCCTCCCTCCCCTCAGGAACCCGATGACCAGGTCGTGCTTCCCCACCGACTTACCTTCGATGAGGTCATGGTGTGCGGCAATGGCGGCAACATAGACCTTCAGGGTGGAGGGAGACAGCCTTCGCTCCAACCCCTGTTGAAGGAAGGAAAGCACAACGCTGATCGAGCATCTGCGGAGGTCTTCTTGGTGAGAAGAGCACCAGCTGACGAAGAGGTTCCACTTCAATGCATAGACGTTTCTCGTGGACGATGCCCTAGCGGAAGTGATGGTAGCCACCACCGCTGGTGGTAGGGTACTCAAACCTGCCTCGTCCCATCCAGGAGCCACACGTGGAGGTTTCAGAGATCGGGACGAGGGTGCCATAGGGTGCCCCGTCCCTGAGAAAGAAGGTTCTTCCTCAGAGGGATCGGCCAGGGAGGTACTGTCGCGAGTTGTACTAGTTCGGAGAACCAGGTCCGGGTAGGCCAGTACGGCGCGACCAGAATGACCTGCTCCTCGTCCTCCCTGACCTTGCGCAAGGTCTGCGCAAGAAGGCTCACTGGGGGAAACGCATACTTGCTGCCCTGCGGCCAGCTGTGCGCCAAAGCATCCGTGCCGAGCGTGCCCTCGGTCAGGGAATAAAACTGGACGCAATGGGTCGAGTCGTGAGAGGCAAACAGATCTATCTGTGCGTCCCCGAACTGGTCCCAAATCAGCTGAACCGACTGGGGATGGAGTCGCCATTCTCCAGGGAGTGGCTGAAGCCGCGAGAGCTCGTCGGCTGCACAGTTCAGGACTCCGGGAATGAAAATGGCTCGAAGCGACCTCAGATGCTTCTGACTCCATAAGAGGAGGTGACGGGCGAGTTGCGACATACGGCGCGAGCGTAGACCACCTTGACGGTTGATGTACGTTACTGTGGCGGTATTGTCTGATCGGACTAGTACGTGTTGACCCCTGAGCAACGCCCGGAAGTGGTGCAGGGCAAGGCGTACTGCCAGCAACTCGAGGCAATAGACATGCCATACTACTCAACACTACATGCGAGAATCACTGAGCTTCAGGAGCAACCTTGCTCAACACCTAAGTGTGAAGAAATTCACTGAACTTCAGGAGCATTTCTGCTCAACACCTGGTGTGATAAATCTCACTGAATTTTTCTGGAGCATTTCTGCTCAACATGAGAGTGTGACAGCATGTCCATTGCGCATGGCGCCCCAGCCCGTGGAGGCATCTGTTGAGACAACAACATGCCGGGAAGCTCGTTCCAGGGGCACTCGGACCCGTAGAAAACTGAGGTTCGACCACGGGGTGAGTACTGACGGCAGGTCGGAGTAACTGGTACTCGGAGGGTGCCGTGTTGCCATGCCCACCTCTGGACTCGGTCGCGAAGCCAAAGCTGAATGGGTCTCATATGAAGCAATCTGAGCGGCGTACTGCGGCTGCAGATGCCATATGCCCCAGGAGCCTCTGAAAAAACTTCAGTGGAACCGCACTCTTGCGCTTGATAGTCTCAGGCAAGTCAGCAATGGCTGAGTGGAGAAGGCGACCAAGTCCATACCGAGAAAAGAGCTCCTCTGCACGGGGCAAAGTTTACTCCTTTCCCAGTTGACCCGAAGGCCCAGACGAGCTAGGTGCCGGAGCACTGGCTCCCTGTATTCGCAAACCTGGACTCAGGAGTGAGCTTAAGACAGCCAGTCACTGAGATAGTTCAGGATGCGAACCCCGTGTTCCCATGGAGGAACAAGGGCTGCCTCAACAACCTTGTGAAGGCGCGAGGAGACAGGGCTAGCCCGAATGGGAGAACAGCGTACTGATATGCGTGCGCCCTGACAGCAAACCGTAGGTATGGTCTGAGTCGAAGGAGAACGGAGACATAAAAGTAGGCGTCCTTCAGGTCGATCACTGCAAACCAATCCTGTGGCCGCACACATCCAGAAATGCGTTTGGCCAGGAGCATCTTGAGGATGGCCGTCCAGGATTGGCCGTAACCCACCAAACTTCTCCGGGACAGTGACGTAGGGGCTGTAAACCCGGACCTCATTTCGGCTGGAGGGACAGTCTCAATCACACCCTTCGCCAGTAGGGTAGCAACCTCCGCTCTTATGATAGGGGCATAGCCATCGACCAAAGTGGAGCGGACTCCCCTGAAGCGGGGAGGAGACCATGCGAATTGAATCCCAACCCGAGCCAATGGTTCGCGCTACCCAGCGGAACAGGTAGGGAAGCTCTAGGCAGGCTCCCAACTGTGCCAGCGGCGTCAAGAACCACAGACGTCCCCCCGGTGGTGCAGCGAAGCGGAATGACCGGCCCAGACGTGGACGGCATAGCGGCCCGATGTGGGGGCAAGGTCAAAACCGCACCCTGACAGAGGAGACCAGGGAAGGACCAGCGTTCCAGGGGGCCTGCTCTGGCAGGGGTCTGGCGACAGAGTGGGACAGGGGCGAAGCGGTCCGTGGACGGCACACCGTGTCAACCTTCTCTGGGACAGAGGGGGACAAGGAGAGCACGGCTTGTGGGCGGCGCTCTGTGTCGTCCGAGAACTCTGTATGCTCAGAGACGAGAGAGTCAGCTCTTTCTGAATAAGGATTCTTCCCCAGCCCTCCACCGGGGAAAGGATAGGCCCTGCTACCAACTCCTGGAAAGAACTGAGTCTCATCTCTGAGCAGCCCATCTCAAAAATGCCGCTTAACCCGGCGTTTAGCGGGGGGCGGGGCTGGAGAGGGCTGTGGCAGCCCCCCCCCTACGGTCTTCCAGAGCCAGGACCGGGTGAACGGGCGAGTCTGGAACCGTGGGAGGGCGCCTTCGGCGTTGGGCAGACTGAGGGATCTGAGCGGACGGCGGGGTCGAGCAGAATAACCTCAATCTGCTCACGGGCGGTTGAGAACTGTTGGGCAGAAGCACTCAACCGCACCGCCGAAGAGGCCGACCTGGGAGATGGGGGTGTCGGGCAGACGGGTCCGCCCGACATCGTGCACATCAGACCGGTCAGCCCCAGAATGGTGAACATCACCTGACTCCGAGAGCGTACGGCCACTTTCGTCGCTCGGAGAGCAAGGTCAGTGGCGGCGCGCAGCTCACTTAAGAGCCTCGGGTCAGTCCCGCCCTCCTGCATGTCCATGAGCATCTGGGTCAGGTAGACCAGCAGAACGGTCATGGGATGCAGTGAGGCGGCTGCCTGTCCTGCGGCACTATAGGATTTCACCACAGATTAGTGTAGACGAAAAGAACTACAGGCTTTGGACGGGTGCTGAGGATTGCGCCGGGAAGCACTCTGACTACACAGTAGCATGGCAACAGAGTGTGCAACCGGGGGGACCCCAGTGTACCCATGGGCAGCGGCCCCTGAGGGGAGGAAAGGCGGATGAGACCAACGAGCGGACCCGTGATCTCATCATGCACGTCCGGGAGGAAAGATATTGGGGTTTGCCGTGGACGCGGGTCGGCGGCCTCACCCAAAAACCAATCGTCCCGGGAAAGCATGGCCGTCATCTCCGGATCAGACTCAGGTACAGCCGTATGCACACCAGAGAGTGGCAGCTGTGACGAGTCGTCATTTCCAGAAGAATCAAGCCCACCTAGTGATGCTGCTACGGAGACAGCATCATCCTCTGTAGCTTCAAATGA
Organism: Siphateles boraxobius; assembly: GCF_051911475.1. Lineage (NCBI taxonomy): Eukaryota > Metazoa > Chordata > Actinopteri > Cypriniformes > Leuciscidae > Siphateles > Siphateles boraxobius. The sequence continues at coordinate 1,958,351 of NW_027509195.1, forward strand.
AAACACACGGGCCACCCGAGGGTAGACTCGTGGAATCATCAGTTCGCTAGCGGGCAACGTCATTAAAGAGGGGGGCTGGGGTCGCGGACACAGAGTCGGCGCCTTGTTCCAGACCAACACCCTCAGGTCCCCCTGGCCACCAGCCGAAGATCGGGGGGTGGATGAGGGGACTCTCACTCTTGCGAGTTCACCGAGTCTCGACCTATATATGACGCGATGATCACGTTCCCACCGAGAACATGAGTCACCCACGAGCATTGTTCAAGCATGATCAAAGCCCAAACACAATAGACAGCGCTCGTGTCCATCAGAGTCCGATACCAGTCCGCTGCAACCAGAAATATACGGACGAGCCGTCTTTAAAAAGACGTGCCGCGTGCGAGCTCTTTTATGAGAGGAGAAAAAAACTCTGCGATGTTGAAGCGCACAAGGAGACACACACACACTGGCAGATCACTGCACAGATCAGCAAGCACTGTGAGCTCGCTGCAGATCGCCGTCACACCAACACCAGAGAGAGATGCTCGTCTCGTAGAGCGAAGTCAGAGATGACTGTGGAGTGAAGAAATACTCTTGGCTCCGAAGCGAAAACATATCTGCATGTTGGCGGCTTCCTCCTTTTATACCCATGAAGTGGGGCGGAGTTACGCTATGCAAATTCCGCAGAGCCATGGCATGTCTTTGCCATTGGCTCGTTTTGTAATACTCGAAGTCGATAGGTGTTCTAAGCGAAACCCCATTCGTCGTCATCCGACGTAACTCGGAGTGACAACGAAAGGGAACTTCAACCGCTTATAAACCTTCTGTTACTCGTGACTGCTGTGGAAGTGGATTCTTCTTCAAGCATCAATTCAATGGAGATATCAGCATCTTCCTCTAATATGCTGAGGTACATTTCACATTTCTGATTACTATAATATTTATATAGACTGGCCTATCTACAGGGCCTGACATTTGGTGTGAAGTTTGTGGTATTGCGTACAACTCCCTCAAGTGACGAGTTCATAATGCGGTGAATTCCCGCTCCCATTCACAGGTGCTGGTCATTTAATTAGAATATCATCAAAAAGTTGACTTATTTCAGTAATTCCATTCAAAAAGTGAAATTTGGATATTATATTCATTCATTGCACAAAGACTGATATATTTCAAGTAGGCCGCTGTACGTGAGCTGTATCGTTCAATTTCGTTCCGACAAACGGGGCACTACATTTTCTTTTGCTCAATATGTTCAACGTTAATAAAAGGTATCCAAGCAAAAAGTTCTCCACGCATTATCCTACAGTTAATGAGAAAAGTGTAATTTATTGGCGCACTATATTGACTGCGTATTGAGACGTATAAAACTGTTTAGCTAGATTTTCAACCAATCAGCATCGAAAATGTAAGTAGGTCAGAGCCAAAATCAAGCCAATATCACTACGCACATGTAAACATGGAGGAGGACGTAAGCAGCGCATCTTCATCTGATAGCGGCGATCAAGCTCGATTAACACTCGTAAAGTGTATTCTTCATGTCGGAAAAGATGGTGGGAAAGGTCCGCAGCCCTTTATTGAAGTCCGATGGGGAAAGAATCAAGCAATGTGCGAAGGCATGGATCAAAACGTCGGACACTACTGAGCTAGCTATTGATCACATGCTGCAGGTAAGTTACTTTCATAACATATGAATATTTTTTCATTATTTTTGGGTGATGCTAATTTACAAACTTTTGTCACATCAGAATCCCGATAAAAACATCGACATGATGAGAGACGTTGTCCTCCGTTGCTTGATCTGTTATCTGGGCGAAAAAGAGGTTGACCTCATCCAAGAGTACAATGTAAGTGACTAGAATTTCTCTATATATTTATGGTGTTTTGAGAAATGTATTTGTACATTGTTTTTATTTATAAAAATAGAAATGCAACTTAAACAATAATCTTTTTTCCATTAAATTATATAGAGCTAATGTGAAAATACTTTACACAAAATAGATTTTTGTCAGCCACTATATGAAAAAAGGTTACACTTTATTTTGATGGTCCACTTTAGACATTCTATACTGACTATAAGTAACTGCAACTACTTATTAACTTAATCTATTAACCCTAACCTAGCAGTCTACTAAAACTGTGAGTTAGTTGAAATGTAGTTACTTACAGTAGAATGTCTATAGTGGACCATCAAAATAAAGTGTTACCTTTTTTCATATAGTGCCTGACAAAAATCTATTTTGTGTTTAATATTTTTTAATATATTAATTAAATATAATTTAATACCCCCCCCCCCCCCCCCCCCTACAATAGTGTCACCAAATGTAATTTTACATTTATTTTATTTTTTCTTCCTGAATACAACCTCTGTCATTGGTGAAACTTTACTTATGTTATTGTGACCGTCTTTGTCTTTGTGGTCCACTGAAACATAATATTTTTATGTTTCAGTGATTACAAAGAAAATAAACTATAATGGTTTACTTGTAGTGGTCTTAGCATTTTAAGCTGTTATAAGAATTTTTTTACAACCGTACACAAATCGACTTTATAATTATGGACAGACTTTTAATGAGACAGACAAGATAAATATACTTCTTTAATGTTTGTTTTACAGTGTGACAATGGAGATATCCTGCATCACATAATGAAAATTGCCATCTGCAAGAGGGATTATCAGGAGGATTTCAGCATCATCTTGGAGGGGATGAAAGTCATGGCATGGCTTGGAAAATCTGGCAAGAGACTGTGCTGTTCTTCTTGGACTCACGTATGCCCTAAACCTCACCTACCCGAAACAACTGAGGCACACTTTTGAGGCCTTTCAGAAGCTCTTCTTGGAACTGGATGTTTGCATGTTTTCCCCGAAATTATAACACTTAAAAACAAACTCATGACTCATGAGACAATGCATTATGACTAAGTTCTGCTGAAAAAAAACTGCTTTGATTGATGAACGTTTAATATTGTTCTACATACAAGCTTTCAGCAAATACAAATTATTTTATGTTTTGCTACAAGTTATTCACAAGTTTTAGTCAAGAATGTGACTTTTCCAACAGAAATTTGTATGCACATGTTTTTGTGTAACAAAATGATCTTTCTCAATGACATGGAAAATGTTGGCATTTTTTTGCTTTTATTTTTCACATCTTAAAACTGCGGTGACGTGACTTGAACAGTCTCTGGATCGGCAGACGTGACTTGAACAATCTCGGGATCGGCAGACGTGACTTGAACAGTCTCGGGATCGGCAGACGTGACTTGAACAGTCTCGGGATCGGCAGACGTGAATTGAACAGTCTCGGGATCGGCAGACGTGACTTGAACAGTCTCGGGATCGGCAGACGGGACTTGAACAGTCTCGGGATCGGCAGACGGGACTTGAACAGTCTCGGGATCGGCAGACGGGACTTGAACAGTCTCGGGATCGGCAGACGGGACTTGACCAGTCTCGGGATCGGCAGACGGGACTTGAACAGTCTCTGGATCGGCAGACGGGATATATTCCAATATATAGATCCAATATATTATTTCATATAATTTTCAGTATATTTACACCATATAATATATCGATCATACATATATGGAAATATATTTTGTTCCGTATGGGATGCCTCACTTCTTTCTTGGACTTTTCCAAACTCCCTGAAAACTGCATTTGTTAAGCCCCTCCTGAAAAAGAGCAATCTGGATAACACCATATTGAGCAACTACAGATCAATTGCAACTCTTCCTTTAGGCAAGATCATTGAAAAAGTTGTTTTCTATCAGCTGAACAAATTCTTAAGCTCGAATGGATACTTTGATAATTTTCTATCTGGTTCCAACCGCATAACAGCACAGAGACAGCGCTCTTAAAGATAATAAATGATATTCGCCTCAATACAAATACAGGCGAAATATCAATGCTGGTACTTCTCGACCTCAGTGCTGCATTTTACACTGTTGATCACAACGTACTTCTTGATAGACTGGAAAACTGGGTCGGGCTTTCTGGGATGTTTCTAAAATGGTTCAGGTCATACTTAGGAGGGAGAGGTTATTATGTGAATATAGGTGACTAAATCTGAAATGTGGAGTCCCTCAAGGCTCAAATCTTGCAACGCTCCTGTTCAACCTGTATATGCTCCCACTGAGCAAAATAATGAGAAAGAACCAAATTGCTTACCACAGCTATGCAGACGACACCCAGATCTACTTCACTTTATTACCAAAGACTACAGCCCCATTGACTCCCTGTGCAAATGCATTGATGAAATTAACAGTTGGATGTGCCAAAACTTTCTTCAGTTAAAAAAAGACAAAACTGAAGTCACAAAGATGAAGTTCTCAAGGTGAACGCATACCTTTACTCTTGGGGTCAATCAACTAAAAATCAAGTCAGGAGTCAGACCTTAGTTTCATTATTCATGTAAAAGCAATATCTAAATCAGTATACTATCATCTCAATTAGATGCATTGTTTCCAGACAAGACTTAGAGAAACTTGTGCATGCTTTCATCACCAGCAGGGTGGACTGTAATGGACTCCTCCCTGGCCTTCCCAGAAAGACAGTTGCAGCTCATACAGAACGCTGCTGCCAGGATTCTGAGCAGAACCAGAAAATATGAACATATCACACCAGTCCTCAGGTCTTTACACTGGCTTCTGGTTACGTTTAGGATTATTCTTAAAGTATTACTTGTTTATAAATACCGCAATAGCCAAGGAACTCAATAGTACATTGCAGATATGCTCACTGAATATAAACCGATCCCTCAGATCATCAGGATCCCATCAGCTAGAAATACGATGGTTCACTCAAAGCAAGGCGAGTCCGCTTTTAGCTATTATGCCAGCCGCAGCTGGAACCAGCTTCCAGAAGAGTTCAGATGTGCTACAACAGTAGTCACATTCAAATCCAGCCTCAAAACACATCTGTTTAGCTGTGCATTTACCGAATGAGCACTGTGATACTGTACGTATCAAGAACATCATACCACAGTGTGTGATGTTAATGAGATCTTCTCTGAAACTTTGGAGAAGAGAAATATCAGACCACTGTAGTTTCTAGTTTAGGAGAAAAATCTAAGAACAGCGTGTGATGTTGTTGAGATCATCTAATCTTTAGAGGAGACAAATGTGAGCGATCCAGTTTCTCTAGCTAAAGAGAAAAATCTGTGCACAGTGTTTGATGTTGTTGAGATCTTTTGTCAGGGCCGTCACCAGAACATATAGTATGGGGAGGGGGGTATCTCTGAAATAGACCAAGTTCTATATTAACAAAAAACTTTTGCATTCCTCCAATAACACAATGATAAAAACAATACATACCAAATAGCAATAAAATATATACATCTGTGGCATACTGATGTGTAACAAAAATTTGTGAGTGTAACCTACTCACCATTAAAATAGTTGAAGGTGGCGGGTCTCCAAGTTATAGTCATTTATAATTATGTTTCAAGTTCCGTTTTGTGTAATAATGCATTAAATATAAATTTTCTGATTATAGGCGAAGAGTGAACCAACTCCAGGGAAAGTCTAAGGAGATGCATAAAAAAAAACAGATTTCCTTGAATAATTTTTAAGTTACTTTGTAGCAGTGTTAGCTGTTACCCCTGTAATGCACATACATAGTACACGCTTGAGCGCTAAAGCCCCTTTGATTTAAACTGGTAGTAGGGTAGAGGAAGTCAGTTGTGTTTGGAAGAGGGAAGAAAGGTATTGTCCAGCTCTTCCAGCAATATGTATTTGGAATCCAGATTGAGAAACTTTGTTTCAGGTCAATCTTGTAAGTTTTGTTTCTCCTTTATTTTGTTTTCACTTACTATATTATTTATCTGTAGGCTCTAGCTGACGCTAGACTTCTGTTCCTTTTTGTAGATGGACTCTTTAAAGGTGACCTTATATTATGGTGTGAGGAATCTGTATGATTTGCTAAAGCTCCACCTTTTGGATATCAAGGTTTGCTAATCAAGAGAAACTTTTCCTCCATTTATCCTTGTGGATTAACAAATGTCCTGAGTACAAGGATTTGAAGCTGTGGATTTGTGGGGGTGGGGAAGTTTTTGGACTCTGTGGATCTTATTTTTGTGGACTATTTGGGCATCTGAAGGTCTATTTTTCTAACCACTGAGGAAATTTGACATCATCCTAAACATCATTGACAATTAACTTTCATTTTAGTGAATCCATACTTACCAAAGGAATCTACAACCCTGAACTGACCATATAAGCTTCTTTATTTTTTTGTCTAAATATTTACTCTGCAGATTTGGTATATTGAATTACTGTATTGGTTTATTTCAACTTATTTTCATTTTCATATTCATGCTTTGTTCAGTTCATTATTTCTGATCTACTGAAGACAAACAAGTTATATAAAGATATAAACATTTAATTTTGGTTTTTACTGTTTGTGTGACAAAACACTGGGAAATATACTTAGACAGTTGTTAGCAGCATTAAGTTAATTGTTGGTGGGCCCCTCCTTTATTTCAGATATATATAGCTGTGGTCGTTTACATGGACAGTGGTTATAACTTGTCATCACACAACCTACATATCCCAGCAACACACTGCTGATATATTTTTTGTTATTAAAGTATCTAAATTCACGAACCACTGTTATTTTAAATAAGTAACAAAATGTGCACATAATTTGGCATCTCAGAAAAGCCCTTAAAGCGCTCCAAAAGCTCACTCATTTAATTACATCAAATCAAATCAATGTGCCTTAAAAAGGTTCATGACTGATGTTGCAACATATGGTGTAAACAGCACTGTTTAAAGCTCAGTCTTATAAACATCAAGCGTAGCGTTAGTTCTGGCAGGTCACGTTAGTCAAGCTCGCATCAGCTGACTCTCAGCTGATCCACATCTACCTATAGGAATACGACACCTATCACATATATAAGCTCCGTCAGTATTATCCGAAGCTATCGCGTTTCAAAGGAGCTAATTACCCTCCTCCATCCCCAGCTCCTCCTCTCGTCAGTCAGGATTTGGCAATCTGAATCAGAATAAATTCTCGAATTATGTTGTACTTTAGTATCTTGAATTAAATATATTTGCATACATTCATGTTGGTTCTGTTCTGTTTAACCCAAGGGGGGTTATTGCTGCTCTCCCTGCTCTTATCCACGCTAGGCTGCATGGATGCGCAAGGAGTTCTCGCCCAGAACGGAACCATACCGCCAATCCAAACTGTATGCTAACTGTCAATCGTATTTGACGATAGTAGTCCTGACAGAAATTGCTTTTACTTTGGCCTTATTTTCGGACTTTGCAGTCGCTGCACTCTTATAATTTTTTCAATGTCTCAAAAGAGACTGACAAAAATTAACAAATCAAAAATTAGTCTGTCTCTTCTCCATCAGAACTGTGTTTGTCCAGTCTTTCTTTTCAAATCCAAATAGATTCTCGAAAGAACGGAATTGATAACATCTTAGCCCAAAAATAAGATAATTGTGTCCAATTCTACATTGTAGCCACAAAACTCTTTAAATTGAGCAATGATTTGACCTATGCTTTCGGTTAATTGAATGTTCACAGCATCAAAGTCTATAACTGGTTTCCAGTTTGGCTTGTTGCTGTGCACACAATACACATGCCAGTATAGCTGTAGCTGCAGGGCCAAATGCCTTCTAAAAGATCAGTGAGATAAGTCATTCTGGACAAACTAGCAGAGGCCCTCCCGACAAACTAGCAGAGGCCCTTACATTTTATATATATAGTTTATATTATTATCACATTATAATCTAAATATAATCTAAATATATTAAAAGTATATAAGCATCATGCTTTTACCTATTTTCACAATACAACTTTTAACACACTTTAAAATAATTGTACTTTAGTATATTTTCTAAAAATATATTTTAAGTGAAAATTCATTTTTTTAAAGTGTGTTTATTTGCACTTTATTAAAAATATATTTTTAACTGTGTGCTGGAAAGATCGGTCACAGTCCTCTTCTGCACCAGCCTGTCTTCGTCTTCACTACACTCCCCAGAATCCTTCTTGTCTCCACACCTGAACTCACTCCCTCATTATCCACCTGTCCCTCGTCATCATCATCTGTGTCACCTGTCTTCACCTCGTTAGTGTTCATTTGTACTTGTATTTAGTTCCTTCCTGTTCAGTCGGTCCTGGTCGATTGTTAGTCATACATGGATGTATTAGTCTTGTATAGTCGTGTTTAGTGTGTGTTACCAGCCTGCCTGAATCTACCTGTTTGTACCTGCCTGTTATTATATTAGTAAATTGTTGCAATTGGAGCTTTTGCCTGTGAGTCTTCTGACAGAACAATCGACCGCCCCAAGATGGACGATGAGGTCACAATTATCGCCTTGGCTGAGAGATGCCACCACTTCCTCTCGTTCGTCGAGGGTTTCATCCAGATTGCCCTCCACAGCACCATCGACGACGAGAGGTTGTGTACCCTGTTCCAGATCGGGGCCACCTTTCACCACCGGATCGACCTCCCAGACACCACCGGTCTGAAGTGGAGGGAAACCGTTCTCCGGTGTCTGGAGAGTGTCGAGCCCCGATCTGGAACACTACCTTCCCGCCCCAAGCCTTCACCGCTGGTCCGGTCCAGCATTGAGCCTTTACCGCTGGATCCGTCCCGCACAGCTCCTTCACCGCTGGTCCTGTCCAGCACTGAGCCTTCACCGCTGGATCGGTCGAGCAGCTCCTTCACCGCTGGTCCCGTCCAGCACTGAGCCTTCACCGCTGGTCCCGTCCAGCACAGCTCCTTCCCCGCTGGTCCCGTCCAGCACTGAGCCTTCACCGCTGGTCCCGTCCAGCACAGAGCCTTCACCGCTGGTCCCGTCCAGCACAGAGCCTTCACCGCTGGTCCCGTCCAGCACAGAGCCTTCACCGCTGGTACCGTCCAGCACAGAGCCTTCACCGCTGGTCCCGTCCAGCACAGAGCCTTCACCGCTGGTCCAGTCCAGCACAGAGCCTTCACCGCTGGTCCCGTCCAGCACAGAGCCTTCACCGCTGGTCCCGTCCAGCACAGAGCCTTCACCGCTGGTCCCGTCCAGCACAGAGCCTTCACCGCTGGTCCCGTCCAGCACAGAGCCTTCACCGCTGGTCCCGTCCAGCACAGAGCCTTCACCGCTGGTCCCGTCCAGCACAGAGCCTTCACCGCTGGTCCCGTCCAGCACAGAGCCTTCCCCGCTGACGCCGTCCAGCACATAGCCTTCTTACCCGCTGACGCCGTCCAGCACAGAGCCTTCTTACCCGCTGACGCCGTCCAGCACAGAGCCTTCCTACCCGCTGACGACGTGCAGCCCAGAGCCTTCTTACCCGCTGACGCCGTGCAGCCCAGAGCCCTCGCCGCTGACGCCCTCCAGCACAGAGCCTTCTTACCCGCTGACGGCGCGCAGCCCAGAGCCCTCGCCGCTGACACCGTCCAGCACAGAGCCTTCTTACCCGCTGACGCCTTGCAGCCCAGAGCCCTCGCCGCTGACGCCCTCCAGCACAGAGCCTTCTTACCCGCTGACGCCGTGCAGCCCAGAGCCCTCGCCGCTGACGCCCTCCAGCACAGAGCCTTCTTACCCGCTGACGCCGTGCAGCCCAGAGCCCTCCCCGCTGACGCCGTGCAGCCCAGAGCCTTCTTACCCGCTGACGCCGTGCAGCCCAGAGCCCTCGCCGCTGACGCCGTCCAGCACAGAGCCTTCTTCCCCGCTGACGCCGTGCAGCACAGAGCCTTCTTGCCCGCTGACGCCGTGCAGCCCAGAGCCCTCCCCGCTGACGCCGTGCAGCCCAGAGCCTTCTTACCCGCTGCACCGTGCAGCCCAGAACCCTCCCAGCTGACGCCGTCCAGCACAGAGCCTTCTTACCCGCTGACGCCGTCCAGCACAGAGCCTTCTTGCCCGCTGACGCCGTGCAGCCCAGAGCCTTCTTACCCGCTGCACCGTGCAGCCCAGAACCCTCCCAGCTGACGCCGTCCAGCACAGAGCCTTCTTACCCGCTGACGCCGTCCAGCACAGAGCCTTCTTACCCGCTGACGCCGTCCAGCACATAGCCTTCTTACCCGCTGACGCCGTGCAGCCCAGAGCCCTCGCCGCTGACGCCGTCCAGCACAGAGCCTTCTTACCCGCTGACGCCGTGCAGCCCAGAGCCTTCTTACCCGCTGACGCCGTGCAGCCCAGAGCTCTCGCCACTGACGCCGTCCAGCACAGAGCCTTCTTACCCGCTGACGGCGTGCAGCCCAGAGCCTTCTTACCCGCTGACGCCGTGCAGCCCAGAGCCTTCTTACCCGCTGACGCCGTGCAGCCCAGAGCCCTTGCCGCTGACGCCCTCCAGCACAGAGCCTTCTTACCTGCTGACGGCGTGCAGCCCAGAGCCCTCGCCGCTGACACCGTCCAGCACAGAGCCTTCTTACCCGCTGACGCCTTGCAGCCCAGAGCCCTCGCCGCTGACGCCCTCCAGCACAGAGCCTTCTTACCCGCTGACGCCGTGCAGCCCAGAGCCCTCGCCGCTGAAGCCCTCCAGCACAGAGCCTTCTTACCCGCTGACGCCGTGCAGCCCAGAGCCCTCCCCGCTGACGCCGTGCAGCCCAGAGCCTTCTTACCTGCTGACGCCGTGCAGGCCAGAGCCCTCGCCGCTGACACCGTGCAGCCCAGAGCCCTCCCCGCTGACACCTTCCAGCACAGAGCCTTCTTACCCGATGACGCCGTGCAGCCCAGAGCCTTCTTCCCCGCTGACGCCGTGCAGCACAGAGCCTTCTTGCCCGCTGACGCCGTGCAGCCCAGAGCCCTCCCCGCTGACGCCGTCCAGCACAGAGCCTTCTTACCCGCTGAAGCCATGCAGCCCAGAGCCCTCCCCGCTGACGCCGTGCAGCCCAGAGCCTTCTTACCCGCTGCACCGTGCAGCCCAGAACCCTCCCAGCTGACGCCGTCCAGCACAGAGCCTTCTTACCCGCTGACGCCGTCCAGCACAGAGCCTTCTTGCCCGCTGACGCCATGCAGCCCAGAGCCCTCCGCGCTGACGCCGTGCAGCCCAGAGCCTTCTTACCCGCTGCACCGTGCAGCCCAGAACCCTCCCAGCTGATGCCGTCCAGCACAGAGCCTTCTTACCCGCTGACGCCGTCCAGCACAGAGCCTTCTTACCCGCTGACGCCGTCCAGCACATAGCCTTCTTACCCGCTGACGCCGTGCAGCCCAGAGCCCTCGCCGCTGACGCCGTCCAGCACAGAGCCTTCTTACCCGCTGACGCCGTGCAGCCCAGAGCCTTCTTACCCGCTGACGCCGTGCAGCCCAGAGCCCTCGCCACTGACGCCGTCCAGCACAGAGCCTTCTTACCCGCTGACGCCGTGCAGCCCAGAGCCTTCTTACCCGCTGCACCGTGCAGCCCAGAGCCCTCGCCGCTGACGCCGTCCAGCACAGAGCCTTCTTACCCGCTGACGCCGTCCAGCACAGAGCCTTCTTACCCGCTGACGCCGTCCAGCACAGAGCCTTCTTACCCGCTGAAGCCGTGCAGCCCAGAGCCCTCGCCGCTGACACCGTCCAGCACAGAGCCTTCTTACCCGCTGACGCCGTGCAGCCCAGAGTCCTCCCCGCTGAGGCCGTGCAGCCCAGAGCCTTCTTACCCGCTGACGCCGTTCAGCCCAGAGCCCTCGCCGCTGACGTCGTCCAGCACAGAGCCTACTTACCCGCTGACGCCGTCCAGCACAGAGCCTTCTTACCCGCTGACGCCATGCAGCCCAGAGCCCTCGCCGCTGACGCCGTCCAGCACAGAGCCTTCTTACCCGCTGACGCCTTGCAGCCCAGAGCCCTCCCCGCTGATGCCGTCCAGCACAGAGCCTTCTTACCCGCTGACGCCGTGCAGCCCAGAGCCCTCGCCGCTGACGCCGTCCAGCACAGAGCCTTCTTACCCGCTGACGCCGTCCAGCACAGAGCCTTCTTACCCGCTGACGCTGAGCAGCCCAGAGCCTTCTTACCCGCTGACGCCGTGCAGCCCAGAGCCCACGCCGCTGAGGCCCTGCAGCCCAGAGCCCTCGCCGCTGACGCCGTGCAGCCCAGAGCCCTCGCCGCTGACGCCGTGCAGCCCAGAGCCCTCGCCGCTGACGCCGTGCAGCCCAGAGCCCTCGCCGCTGACGCCGTGCAGCCCAGAGCCCTCGCCGCTGACGCCGTGCAGCCCAGAGCCCTTGCCCCTGACGCCGACTGCACTATGTCTCAGTAAAGTTGGGGGGCAAGTTGTAAGAAACTGTATAAAATAAAAAAGTATTGACTGAGGTTGTGAGATGTTCTGCAGGCATCTCGGCTTTGTTGTCTTCACCGGCATCTGAAACTCCGTGACTTGAGTGATTTCTTAGACTTTTATGACATAAATTGGTAAGCACAGCCAGGAGACGGTAAGAGGTCGGAACAACAACAGGCAGATTGGCACAGGCTACACAAAACAACTGGTGTCAAAAATAAAGCAATGTTTTGCTTGTAGTGTTTGCAGAGTCTTTTGTCGGTTTAGCCTGGTTAGTGGTAACTATTAAAAGGCCTCACCAAATTGGAACCTAAATTTAAAATTGATAAATGGGGTTCCAGATCTCAAAATTGTGCATGGGTATGAATGAATGTGTTGAAACAAATGATTAAGGTGAAAGAGTGTATTGAGTAGGCTTATAATGTGTGTCAAGTTATTAAGAGTGTTAAGAAATCACCTAAGAGGCGTGTGGTGCAAGTAATTATGAGTGTTGAGAAATCACCTAAGAGGCGAGTGGTGCAAGTTATTAAGAGTTTTGATAAATCACCTAAGAGGCGTGTGTTGCAAGTAATCACGAGTTTTGATAAATCATCCAAAAAGGCGTGTGGTGCAAGTAATTAAGAGTATTGTGAAATCATCCAAGAGGTGTGAGTTGCAAGTAATTAAGAGTTTTGATAAATCATCCAAGAGGTGTGTGGTGCAACAGGGAATGTTCCCATAACTTTCACTAACGTTATGTAAAAGTTATATGTAAATGTTAGTAAAAAACGTTCCTGAAATAATGTTTCTGGAACAGTCTTATAATGTTCATATAGTTAAAATACCTTCTCATAATGTTGGGTGAAACCATTCTGATAACACTGTCATGGAACGTCTTTGTGATGTTATTTGTACTTGACTGATGTTCTCATAATTTTTAGTGAAAAACGTTCTTATAGGAATGTTCATGGGACATCCTTCCTTGTGATGTTATTTGTACTTGACTGATGTTCTTATAATGTTGAGTGAATACGTTTTTTAAACAACGTTCATGAAACGTCCTTGTGATGTTATTTGTACTTGACTGATGTTCTCATAATGTTGAGAGAAAACGTTCTTAGAAACAACATTCCCAAATAACAAAAATATGTTCTTAGAATGTTTTGCTAACATTCCCATTAAGTTATGAAAATGTTATTTCTGCATATTTTCTGAACGTTCTAAACATCCATTTTTTTTTAAAAATGTGTTAAGTACGTTTTGTCCTAACATTTATACATAACTTTTAAAGAATGTTAGTCTACGTTATGGGAATACTCTCTTTTGCTTATAAAAATAAAACCTAAAAATAACCTGCAGGGAACATTCTGGGAAGGTTTTCTTTAGGTTATAAAAAAATAACCTACAGGAAACGTTCCTAGAATGTTTTTATTTGGTTCCCAAAAAAAATAACTAAATGGCAACATATGGGAACATTAGGGGACAGTTCTGTTTGTTGGGTTCCTTGTTAGCTGGGATTGACATTACACTAATCAATCAGGACTTTGACTTTTCCTTCAGTAAAATCATTTTATCTGATTCTGAACTAAATTCTCTCATTGTCTTTCTATCACTCACAACTCTTTGCATGCCCTCCATTCCATGCCATCTTTAAACCAAACATCAAGCATCTCCAGACAACCATTACACTCGGTCTCTCTTCAGCCTGAAGCATCACTGTAAAATTACAATGTTGTAAACTCCATATGAAACAATATGACAACATGGTGATATGTTTTCCATTGGAAATATATTGAGATTATAGCTTCCAATGTATGTATGCATTTCTAAAAAAGAAGAAAGTATATATTTATTTAAAATTGTACTTATTTTATTGTTGTATTTTATAATTGTTGACCATTGATGTGTCTTATATTCAGTCAATGTACATGTACAGTCACTCCCAATATTTTTTTTTCTCCTCACACTTCTGAGGTGGAAACCTTTGTCTTCTGTAGGACAGTGCTGTAGACCAGCACAAACAAAGCTCAAATGCCACTTCTGATGCGACTGTAGAAGTGGATAAGTACCTTACAGAGACAAACATACAAAGAGCTGAAGATCCACTTGAATACTGGAGAATGCAAACATGTATACCCCCATCTATATACATTGGCATTACAGTTTCTTGGTACCCCGGCCTCCTCTGTACCATGTGAAACAGTGTTCTCTAAGGCTGGGGAAGTCTACTGTCTAAGAGGAGAAATAGACTCAGCCCCAACACTGTGGAACAGCTTTTATTTCTTAATAAAAATAATTAATAACTTGATCACCTTTCTGTCATTCCTACAGTTACATAAGCACTATCATTGCCAAGTGTCATAAGCACATTTAAAAACAGATGATCACACAATGTCCTTATTCAATATGTGTGTGTGTGTGTGTGTGTGTGTGTGTGTGTGTGTGTGTGTGTGTGTGTGTGTGTAGAGAGAGAAAGCATTAGATCTTAATGAATCATATAAGCTCATTTTATATTTTATTGAAACACTTTAATGGGTAAAGGAATTTATTTAATGGACAAATCAAACACAAACGTGTAAGACTTTTATTTGTACACAACATTGAAACTATGGAGTGTGTTGTAGTTGCTTCATCTGACAGAGCTTTTTACAAATGCTTCTGGCAGCTTTATTTTAAATAAGCACCAGATTGTGCTGTTCTCGACACTCTCGAAACTTTGAATCTTTTCCGAGAACAGTAAGGGGAAAGCCTCATTGCTTCATGTGGCTTCATTTCCCCATCCCTAGCTCAACCAGTCTAAATGCTGTTGTTTCAGGTGACTACTTGACTCCTGAAAACATCGACCCATGAAATGTCCAAAATGAAATGTTCAAAACATTACATGTCCAAAAGTGGCCAATCAGAATTTGCCCCAAAGGGCCAGGGGGAGGCCTGTAAGACTTGGTTTTCCTGCTAAGGCAAAAGTTGAGTTCAAACCCCCTGCAACAAAACAATAAAACTTACTATGTAATCTGGAGAGAAGATCTCACATAAAGAGCATAGGACACCGCCTTGCCTAAACTTCTCTCCTTGCTTATGTATGCATCCCTTTCTCTACCGACTCTCTCTCCTTTCCCCCTTATTCAAGTCACTGAAAGTTCACTAAGAATGCTTATATACCACATATGATATATCTCGTGAATCTATTGTTTTTTCCCCTTTCATGTTTGGTATCATTTTAAATAGGGGTGTGCCCGTGCCACTGAGCTTCAAAAAAGACAGAAAATCACCAAGCGACAATAAAACTAGCCCAGTGATGTATATAAGGCTTTACGAAGCTGCACAGTTTGACAAGTTTCAGTGACGTGCGGTCTGGGTAGGCAAACTAGGCACTACCCTGCCAAAATCGTTTTTTACTGTTTATTCTTGTTTTTTATTTATGCAATATGTGTGTTATTCCAATTGTTTAGACGTTATGATGACAAATGTGGCAGTTACGCATAATCAAATAAAAAACAAATGGTAGAATAAGAAGTGGTATTACTGTCTACTAGCATTTTTCTTTTACTAGCATTTGTTTGTGTGTTGCGCATGTGCACTTCAATCCTGTATTCTTCAACATGTACGGCAAAAAGCACAAATCTGCTGTGCCTTTGGACGTAAATATGTTATTACGTTACGTATCAGACATGGACCAATTAAAATCGAGATATTACTGGACATTTGCACAGCTAACGTCATTACACCGTCACATCTATAGTTATTGAATTTTTTGCTGTTATTTCACAGCCATATCGCAGTGGAAATGAAGACTATGGTCATCAAATGAGTTCACTGAATATATGACTCTGAAAAGGAGACCTTATTTACCGCTCGCACTTTTGACATGAGTTCATCATGTGTTATTTTATGTTCTTGTGTTTATCTAACAACTCCCTTCTAATCTTACAATAACACCAAATTTATCGGTGTGCAATTATTGCATCGTCATTCAGAAGTTGTCCAGGTGTCTCGCACGCAATGGAGCATCAGCAGTGAAATGATTCCTTAACCTGTGGAGATCTGACCTGCCCGGCAAACCAAAGCTTCTGCTTAGAGGTGACAGAGGACTTCTCAGAGGGTCAGTTAAGCCTACTGAGGTGGACACAGAACAACACAACGGACTTGGTACAACAAGTCATTCTACAGACTGAATACCACCACCACCAAGCAAACCCGACCAACAGGATTGCAGACATCCTGCCCAGATGCTACCCCATCCACTCAGCGCAGTACACCACACCTAAAGGTGTGGTCGGTGCATTTTGCAGTGCTTTCATCTTAAGGCTAAACCTGTCTAAATGCTGTTGTTTCAGGTGACTACTTGACTCCTGAAAACATTGACTCATGAAATGTCCGAAATGAAATGTCCAAAACACAACATGAAATGTCCAAAAGTGGCCAGTCAGAATTTGCCCCAAAGGGCCAGGGGAGGCCTGTAAGACTTGGTTTTCCTGCTAATGCAAAAGTTGAGATCAAACCCCCTGCAACAAAACAATAAAACTTACTATGTAATCTGGAGAGAAGATCTCACAGAAAGAGCATAGGACACCGCCTTGCCTAAACTTCTCTCCTGGCTTATGTATGCATCCCCTTCTCTACCGACTCTCTCTACTTTCCCCCTTATTCAAGTCACTGAAAGTTCACTAAAAATGCCTAAATACCACATATGATGTATCTTGTGAATCTATTATTTTTTCCCCGGAAAATCAGCAAGCGACAAGAAAACTATAGATGGTTTTTGAATCAAATCTACAAGATGCAGATTCAGATTTTCAGTGAAGTGTGCATTGCCTTGCGCATATTTTGCACTTGCCTATGAACGTTGCAAGTGGAGAGAAAAAAAAACTTCATTAAGCTTAACCAAGTAAAGAACTGTACCTCAGATCAACAAGAGCCTGCTTGATTTAAAAAATCTGATCAAAGATTTTGCTGTGAGAAAAACATGACACTTGGCACTTTATATGAAATTGCAAGTTGACAGCGTATTTTATAAGACAGCTTATAAGACATCCAGACAGAGTTTAAATAGTGTCTGTGTATGAGATACCAATGCAGTACCAATAATTGGTATCGGATAATTAAATCTATTATTTTTGCTATCGGCCAACAGTCGATTGTTTAAAAACAGCCGATGATCAGTGCCGATTATATCCTGTCAATCAAAAGGGTGCGAAAAAACGTGTCTGACTGCAACTCATATTGTGTGTGAAGAAAATCTGTCTTGTGTTGAATTAAAGGGATAGTTCACCCAAAAATGAAAATTAGCCCATGATTTACTCACCCTGAATCCATCCAAGGCTTCCAAACGTTCCACAGGAAACAATAGTCCAGGAAGGTGTTGGAGCGGAGGTAGTCTTGGGGGAGGGATGGCAGGCCAGGTCCATGGAGGGGAATGGGACCAGGACATGGCAACGGTGGACCTGGGTCGTGGAGCGTGGGCGGCGCCGGCAGTGCATGCGACCAGGGCGAACCAGACAGTTCAGAGGGCCAGGGCGAATCAGACTGTCACGTGAAGTAGACAAGAGACGCGGATTCAAATGCAGAGTGATTTATTCGGATGCCAAATAGGAAAGGTACAAACTCCAACCCCAGGAACAAACGGGAGGACACAAACTGGAACACGTAACATGTACAACGAATGGGCACAAGACAGCAAACACAGGGAGATTAAATAGGCTAACAAACAAAAGAGGTAGCAAGGCAGACAGGTGGGGGAAATAAACCAATAACGAGATAATAAGATGGGCGGGGTTGACAATTAGACAAGAGAGCACATGGCACAAGAAACAACAAGACACTCATGTGCTAACACAGGACCAGACTAGACATAAACACATGACAAACTGGCCGTGTCACAGTCCTGTCACAAACCCATGGGAAAATCCAGACCGAGGTGACAGAACTGTGACACACTGGCTCCGGCTCAGGAACAGCCGACACTGGCTCCGGCTCAGGAACAGCAGACACTGGCTCCGGCTCAGGAACAGCAGACACTGGCTCCGGCTCAGGAACAGCAGACACTGGCTCCGGCTCAGGAACAGCAGACACTGGCTCCGGCTCAGGAACAGCAGACACTGGCTCCGGCTCAGGAATAGCAGACACTGGCTCTGGCTCAGGAACAGCAGACACTGGCTCTCTGGCTCAGGAACAGCAGAGACTGTGGGTCCGAAAGGCATCTCCAGGATTCTGGCCAGATGCTCGAAGTAATCTGACAATGTCCCAGAGGCCACGAGAATGGGCCTCAGGAGTTCATGCTCAGCAGGACTGACGTGGAGTTCAGGCTTGGGCGGACTGACATGAAAAGTCGACTCCTTAGAACTGACGTGCATCATCTCTGTCTGGGCAGACGTGACATGAACCATCTCTGGCTGGGCAGACGTGACGTGAACCATCTCTGACTGGACAGACTTGACGTGACCAGTCTCTGGCAGAGCAGGCGTAACGTGAACAGTCTCTGAATGGACCGGCGCCGATTTCCTTCTCCTTCTCCGTCCCTTTGGACGGTTACATGCAGACTCTGGGTTGACCGAACCCATCAATGAAGTCCCTACGCTGGACGGAACCAGTGGCAAAGACTTCATATTGGACGAGACCAGTGGTGAGGGATTTGTGCTGGACTGAGGTGACAGAACTGAGAAAAAGACAGTTCAGGGGACCACGGCGAACCAGACAGTTCAGGGGGCCAAGGCGAACCAGACAGTTTAGGGGGCCAAGGCGGGCAAGACAGTTCAGGGGGCCAAGGTGGACAAGACAGTTCAGGGGGCCAAGGCGGACAGTCATACAGTCACACAGAGTGGCTGCATAGTGTGACCTTGAGGGAAGGGCATCCTTTCTCCTTTATAGTCTTGACTCCCAGAATGTTATTTTTCTAGGCCAATGATGGTATTTCAACCATATGTGGAACATTCTTAGACTTGTTCATTATATGTTATCCTTGAGTGGAGGCCCCCCACTCAAGGATAATTCAAGGGGCAATTCACACCTCATAGCACTCATACTGCAGCTTCATGGCCTCTCGGTGTAGCTCCAGAACTAAATTATACACCACAGATTATGGTAGGATAGACACCAACTATCTCCTATACACAAATATACAGAGCACACACCCACACTACTACAACCTAACAACATCTCTACCTGGCATAGATTATAGGACTATCCAGGCCAAAAGCATTCATAAATTATTTTCAATTGTGTCAAACAACCTTACAGCGTTAAGGCCTGTTCACACCAGGACGAATTTTACGTGCGATATTCGCCGACGTTTAACTCCTCGTGATTAAACAAAAAGCGCCATTGTGAGTGTGCACACCGACGCGAAAAACGCCACGCATAAAAGCGTGATTTTTTAAAAAACGCCACGGGTTAGTTTTTTTGGTTGGACGCACCACGTCAAAAACTATCCGACCAATGAGATTGGCGCTTTTGCTCACGTGTCTGGAGCTTCTGAAGTTAAAGTAAAACACAATTTGGGGGCGCTCAAACACAAAACGGTCTTGCCGAGCACACATACGTAACGGCGAAGAAGATATACGCCAAGTAGCGTCTACACACTGCCGGGAAGAAGACGAGGAAAATGCAAGCCAAGATAAATGTAGAGCTGCTGGTCTCGTTGGTGTCATTGGTGGAACATAAGGAACTGTATGACAAACGCGACAGCGACTACAAAATATTGATAAAAGAGAACTGTTATCTCATTTCACTTAATTGTCTTTCATGTCATCGTCAGCGAAAATTGCTTGGGTGTGAACACAAAAAAAAGCGTTGAAAAACGCTGGCGAATAATGTGCGCCGATATTCGTCTCGGTATTGCAGAGCAAATGGGCCTTGATGGTGAGTTTCATTTCACTTAATTGTCTTTCATGTACATAGGCTTTCATGTCTTTAATGTACATAAGCGCCCTCTAATGTCAGGGAATGAATTTGCGTGTCCAGTCGGCTCATCGTCAGCGAAAATCGCTTGGGTGTGAACACAAAAAACGCATTGCAAAACCCTGACGAATAACGCGTGCAGATATTCGTCCCGGTGTGTACGGGCCTTTAGAGTCTTGTCAATTTCCTGTATGTAAACTGTAATGTGTATTGGACATGTGCATGGCTATAGTCACACATCAACTGATTTAATTTATAATCATTCAAATTCCACATTCAAATGCAATGCAACTGGTCTCTTTTTATAAAATGTTTATTATGTCCAGTCATTCGCATTGTTGCAAACTAGGAGGACCCACAACATATGACTAAAGACAATACAAATTTAGAGATCTGGAATGCAGGCATTTCTATCAATCAACCACACAATTCCCAGTCAGACCTGGATTATCGAGTGGGACATGGCCTGTACATCAAATGCACAGACGATGATTGCAAAAGCTAAAATAGGGATTTCAAATCTCTGGTTCTTTAAATCTCATTCTCTAATTGATCTGATTGAAACTTAAGGTTTGAATTAATGATTTGCAATTAAAACAACTAATACAGACAATTTTATAATTGTCATTATGAAATTGTGTATTTCTATGTTTAATTATGTTTTATATTTTAATTATGCATACTGCTAGTAAATATAGTTATTGAATGTTTTGCTGTTATTTCACTGCCATATCGCAGTGGAAATGAAGACTATGGTCATCAAATGAGTTCACTGAATATATGACTCTGAAAAGGAGACCTTATTTACCACTCGCACTTTTGACATGAGTTCATCATGTGTTATTTTATGTTCTTGTGTTTATCTAACAACTCCCTTCTCATCTTACAATAACACCAAATTTATCGGTGTGCAATTATTGCATCGTCATTCAGAAGTTGTCCAGGTGTCTCGCACGCAATGGAGCATCAGCAGTGAAATGATTCCTTAACCTGTGGAGATATGACCTGCCCGGCAAACCAAACCTTCAACTTAGAGGTGACCGAGGACTTCTCAGAGGGTCAGTTAAGCCTACTGAGGTGGACACAGAACACAACAACGGACTTGGTACAACAAGTCATTCTACAGACTGAATACCACCACCACCAAGCAAACCCGACCAACAGGATTGCAGACATCCTGTCCAGATGCTACCGAATCCACTCAGCGCAGTACACCACACCTAAAGGTGTGGTCACAGAGGTGCATTTTGCAGTGCTTTCATCTTAAGACTCAACCTGTCTAAATGCTGTTGTTTCAGGTGACTACTTGACTTCTGAAAACATCGACTCATGAAATGTCCAAATTAAATGTCCAAAACATGACCTGTCCAAAACACAACATGAAATGTCCAAAAGTGGCCCGTTAGAATTTGCCCCAAAGGGCCAGGGGAGGCCTGTAAGACTTGGTTTTCCTGCTAAGGCAAAAGTTGAGATCAAACCCCCTGCAACAAAATAATAAAACTTACTATGTAATCTGGAGAGAAGATCTCACAGAAAGAGCATAGGACACCGCCTTGCCTAAACTTCGTCCTTGCTTATGTATGCATCCCCTTCTCTACCGACTCTCTCTCCTTTCCCCCTTATTCAAGTCACTGAAAGTTCACTAAGAATGCCTATATACCACATATGATGTATCTTGTGAATCTATTGTTTTTTCCCTTACATGTCTGATATCATTTTAAATGGGGGTGTGCCCGTGCCACTGAGCTTCAAAAAAGATTGAAAATCACCAAGCGACAATAAAACTAGCCCAGTGATGTATATAAGGCTTTCCGAAGCCTTGGTACCACTTTCTGTAAGGAATCGATCAAAATTTACGATGTACTACTAGTCATACACATCTAGTTTAATTGTCCCGGTAGAGATTATGTTTTCAGTTCGTGAATTAATCATTTGAGTTGGTCCATTGCAATGAATAGGAGAAACGCCTTGATAAAACCAGTCTAAATGATTCATTCATGAATAGAACTTAATTGGTCCTCGAGTTCAAATCACTGATTCAATGATCCTGTCGCTGTTTTAGATAATTTCCAAGTTTCTTTCTAGAGCTGCTGGTGTGTTAAACTTATTATTCACTAAGTGAATAATTAATAATAATAATAATAATTTTTAGCTTTTGAATCAAATCTACAAGATACAGATCCAGATTTTCAGTGAAGTGTACATTGTCTTGCACATATTTTACACTTGCCTGTGAGCGTTGTAAGTGTAGAGAGATTCTTCAGTAAGCTTAACCAAGTAAAGAATTATACCTCAGATCAACACGAGACGGCTTGATTTCAAAGATCTGATCAAAGATTTTACTGTGAGAAAAACACGACATTTGGCACTTGTGGAATATGAAATTGCAAGTTGACAGCGTATTTTATAAGACAGCTTATAAGACATCCAGACAGAGTTTAAATAGAGTCTGAGCTGGTACAATGGTGTTGTACTGTATGCAGTACTAATAATCGGTATCGGATAATTAAATCTATTATTTTTGCTAATGGCCAACAGCCGATTGTTTGAATACAGGATCAGGGTCCAAAACTCGATCGAGAAGTCCGAGACTGACCTGTCTCCTTGACGCAGGTCGGCCAGTACCCTCACCGCCTCTCTTCCAGCGACGACCCGGTCAAAAACCTGCCTCATTTCGGTGGAGAGTGACTTGAACAAGGCGCAGCATGGGTCTTGGTTCTCCCACACCGCCGTTCCCCATAGCGCCGCTCTCCCAGTCAATGGGGTCAGGACAAAGGTGACCTTGGCCTGTTCCGTGCTAAAAGTTCTGGGTTGGAGTGCAAAGTGCATAGAGCATCTAGTTAAGAATGCTCTACAATATGTAGACTCACCAGAATACGATTCCGGAACTGGCAGGCGGGGCTCCGACTGGAGAGGGTTCTCTGGTGGTGTGGGGAAAACGGCTGGTGTAGGCGGTGCAGTGGGAGCTCGTAGAATTTGGATTTGCTGGGTCTGCTCGGACACCTGCACCACCAAGGATTGTACAGGACGACCCGTGTCGTTAAGATTCCTCTCTTGAGAATCGATCCTTCGAATACTATAATGGATAAATTCCTTTAACGACGTGGATGACACAGTCACTGCTTCCATTCCTGCATCAGATCGTTCTGTCATCGTCTCTGGATGGACAACAGGAAGCAATTGCAAGTGAAACTCTTTATTGGATCAGACTGACAAGTAGCACAAGACAACGGGTGTGGATGGATGGCGCAGGGACTTAGATGGCCAGGACCAGAAACCGGGTCAGGTGGTGAGATGAATAAATGGTGACGAATAATCCAGCATGAAGACGATGACCACAGGAACACGAACAGGAAGGCAGGAAGACCGGACTGGAACACCGACAGAGGAGACATCAAACAACGAACTGACAAAAGGGATGAGACAACAGTGAGTATATATAGAGTGATGAGATGGACTGCAGCTGGTGAATGAAATGATGATCAGTTGGAGCGGATTAGGTAATGACACTCAATCACACCCACTACACACGCGCACTCATACAACAACATAAACACGAGACGAGAAGGAACCAATGAATTTGTATACCGTGACAGACTTTACTCTGAATCCACTTTGGGATTCTGGCAGTAGATTTTCAGAAATGGCATTGACAAGTCGATGGAGCATGACCTTTGCCAGAACTTTGCCTGCAGCTGAAAGAAGTGAGATCCCCCTACTATTCTTACAGATGGACCCATCACCCTTGTTTTTATATATTACGACAAAATTTGCATCCTTCCATTTTTGGGGAATATTTTCTTGCTGCCACACTAGGGTGATGAACTGATGGACTGCCCTTGTGCAGATGTACCCTCCTTCCTTCAGGAGCGCAGCAGGAATACAGTTAGGTCCAGGGGACTTGCTGTTTTTCAATTCCTTGATTGCAGCATACACTTCAGAAAAATACGGTGGAACATCAAGACTATGTATTTTTGGTAAAGTTGGTAGGTCCCGTAACACTGTAAGATCAACTGATGCCTTTTGGTTTAATGCGACTTAAAAATGTTCCCTCCATCTTTGAACAATGCCTGTTTGGTCCTTGATGAGAGTCAGTTCATCAACTGATCTCAAGGGGCAGACAGAGCAAGATCTGGGGCTATAAATGGTCTTCATTGCATTATAAAAATTGTGCATATCCTTCTTGTCTGCAAAAGATTGAATCTGCTGAGCCTTAGACGTCCACCACTGATTCTGTAGTTGCCGCAGAGTCCATTGCGTTGCTTTTCACTGTTCGTGCCAGACCTTCTTAAGAGATTCAGAAGATAGATTATTAAGGTAGGTTTTATGGGCGTTATACATTTCTTCAAGGAGGGTGGAAATATGTACTGAATTTTCGTTAAACCAATCCTGATTTTTTTTCTTAAGTTTACCAATTGATTTAATGCTGTGTTCTAAAGTGATTTACTTATAAGACTCCATTTACTTCATTTACATAATTGCCACTTCATTCCTGAGAAGAAGCTCAATGTCCTTGAGCTTCCTAGCAACTTTATAACTGTTTCGCGACATGCATTTTCAGTCTCTTTGTGTTCTCGGCGAAGCTGTTTTATCAGCAGCATCCACACACACACACAAAAAAGTTAAACATGAAAAATGTCTTTGTGCAAGTGCACTTGCCAAATGAATATGGATTGTATGAAATGGATCAGTCAAAAAACTTTGTTTATTAACAAGCTATAGTCACGCACTGACAGAAATACAGTTCAAGTTAACGCCATGGTTCATTAGGTGCACTGCATACTGAATCTGGCTACATGACGAGTGCGAGACGCGGCAGAGCACAGATCACAACGCGCGTCTCTCTATATGTGATTGTAGAGTAACTGGGAGCAGGGATTCACCCCATTATGAACTTGTCACTTGAGGAAGTTAACACTGTATGCAATACCCCTAACCTCACACCAAATGTCAGGCCCTGTAGATAGGCCAGCCTATACAAATATTTAAATATAAGTAATCAGAAATGTGAAATGTACCTTAGCATATTAGAGGAAGATGCTGATATCTCGATTGAATTGATACTTAAAGAATGCACTTCCACAGCAGTCACGAGGAACAGCAGGTATAGGCGGTTAAAGTCTTCTATGCATAATTTGATTTGATGACAGTCACAAGACCGATTACTCGATCCAATCACGTTGATGGATACAAATAAAATTAAAACAAGCACGTAATGAGTAACGACCACAAACAATAGGAAAATAGCGGAGTACCGATACAAGAGTACCGATACATCAACTTTACACTTGTACCCAAGTTAAAGAAAAACTGGGAACACTGGTGCACAATAATGACACATATTACATTCAGTCAGGTCAACTGTGCTGACATTGTTGTGTTATCTGAAACCTGGCTGACTAAATCTGTCCTTGATAAAGATATTGGCATCGAGGGTTATAGTGTGTATCGTTCAGATCGCCCAAAAAGAGGGGGAGGTGTTGCTATATATATCAAATGCAAATTCAACTCTAGTTTAAAAATCGGTTTGTAAAAAATTTGAGTTTTTGGCCTTAAACCTTCAAGTCTCTAAAGACCACTATATTAGGTTGGTTGGTTGGTTGTTATAGAACTCCGTCTGCATCAAATGACACTTCATCTACACTATCAAATTTGTTAAGTCAAGTTATTTGTAATGACACTATTGTTGTTGGTGAGCTGAACTGGGACTGGTTAATGCTTTCTGTGCACCTAAAGACTTTGAAAAGATTTAGAAAAGACTTTATAAGATTATCAGCTCACATCTAAAGACTTGGGTTCACAGTTTTTAGTCTCAGACTAAAGACTTGCGATAATATCAAACATGTTTGATATAAAAGACTAGAGAAAGACTGGCATAAATCGGGTCGCCGACTGCAGATTATCACCTCACATTTAACGACCGAGACGACGGGGGCGCGCCGAGACTCCAGTAAGATTCCTAAAGACTGCCGGTCTTTAGTCTGGGACTGTGAACATCCTTTGGTGTACACCCGGCATAAGGCCGATATCAGATGCTTTTAAAGACCAGTGTGACTATTTAAAATTGAATCAATTTATAAGCACTCCCACTCTGCCAAATCCTAAATGTCCAGAGAAATCATCACTCCTGACCAATGCCCCTTTTAAGGACTCTGCAATAGGTGTTTTTGCTAATGATGTGAGTGATCACTGTGTGATTGCTGCTGTTAGAGATACTAAGGTGCCCAAGTCTGCCACTCGTATTTTTGAAAGGCGAAATATGAAAATGTTTGTTATTACACCAATTTCATCATCTCTAACCTGGTTACCTATTAAGTTCCATATCAATTACAAAGTACTACTACTGACCTATAAAGCCCTAAATGGTTTAGCTCCTGTGTATTTAATGGACCTTCTATCGCCCTTCAATCCATCGCGTTCTTTAAGATCACTAAATTCGAGGCTTCTGGTCATTCCTAGGATATCTAAGTCCACTAAAGGAGGGAGGGTGTTCTCGCATTTAGCTCCTAAACTCTGGAATAGCCTTCCTGATATTGTTTGAGGCTCAGACTCGTTGTCCCAGTTTAAAACTAGATTAAAGACGCATCTCTTTAGCCAAGCATTCACATAATGCTTACCTTTAATACCACTGTTGAATCAGATCAAATGCATTAATATTATGAACAGCAGCTATGCTAATTATTTCCTATTTGCTTTCCTGCTGTTATCTTGGGACGCTAGTCCCAAGGTAAATGGCTTTCGCCAGATCCAGTTTGTATCACTCACGGAGACTTCAGAGTCCCCAACACCTGCGATGAGATGACTAAACGCCTGTGAAGAGACGACTCAACGCCTGTGAAGAGACGACTCAACGCCTGTGAAGAGACGACTCAACGCCGGCGATATGTTATGCCCTAAATTAATACATGATTAACTAACTGTATTTTTCTATGTACATTTCTGAAATGCACTTTCTGTAAAGCTGCTTTGAAACAATATGTATTGTGAAAAGCGCTATACAAATAAATTTGAATTGAATTGTTGAGCAGGATTTTTAATTTATTTTATTTTGACTGGAGTAGAAATGGCTTGATTGAAGATGTGGAATTAGCCCTGACTTTCTTTCAAAACAGTTTTCTTGATATTCTTAACAGACATGCACCTATTCGTAAATTTAGAATTAAGGGGGCGGGACAATCCCTGGTTTACTTCTGAGATTTCTAATTTGCTCCATGAGAGAAATGTAGCCTGGGCAAAAGCAAGGAGATCAGATACTGATGCTGACTGTTTTTTTTTCAGACGGTTGCGAAACATATTCACTTCACTCTTTAGAAAAACTAAAGCTGAATTTTACTTATCTGAAACCACCAAGAATCTAAATAACACAAAAAAAATCATTATGTGCATCGACTAAACCAACAGGTTTTCCGTTGGCTCTAGTTAAGAATGGTGTGTCTATATCTGACAAAGTAGAAATGTTAAAGAGCATTTCATATCATCTGGGTTCTTGTTTGATTCTGTTGCCCCTGTAGTGTTGGAGCCTGTAAATGACACATTTATTACTGCCGACAAAACTTTCAATTTTACCTCCTTCTCTGTTGAGTTCATAAAGCCCTGAAGCAATTGAATCCTCAAAAACCTGTGGGCCCTGATCACTTAGAACCTTTCTTTTTTCAAATTAGCTGCAGTATCCTAGCTGAACCTCTGACTCATATTTTTAATCTTTCACTGGTCACAAACAAAATTCCCAAGGTATGGAAGTCTGCTTATGTTATGTTTTTCCTCTTTTGAAAGGAGGTGACCCTAATAATTAGACCCATTTCCAAATTTTCAGCATTGGCCAAAGTGTTGGAATCTTTGGTTAGTGAACAAGTAAAAGAGTATTTAAATTCTCAGTCAATTTTATCAAAGGATCAATCTGGTTTAAGGAAAAAAACACAGCACTACTGCTACTATAAAAGTAATTAATGATGTAGTCAAAGCACTTGATGACAAGAAACACTGTGTGTCTCTGTTCATTGATCGGTACAAAGCATTCGACACTGTTGACCATAGCATACTAGTTCAGAGACTGATCAGTATAGGTATGTCTCAGCACTCTGTGGGCTGGTTTATCAACTACCTCGCGGATAGGACTCAAGCTACGCAAGTTGATGGCATAACGTAAAAATATTTATCAATTTGTAAAGGGGTCCCACAGGGCTCCATTCTGGGGCCACTTTTATTCACTATTTATATAAACTGACTGGGGGAAAATGTCCAGCATGCATTTTTCCATTTTTATGCAGACGATACGGTTATTTATTGTTGTGCAGCTACCATTAGGAAGGTGTATGAATGCTTGCAAACTGCTTTTGATATAGTGCAAGCCCAGCTTTATCAATTAAAGCTTGTGCTTAATGCAGAGAAGACCAAAGTAATGGTCTTTTCAAACTCAAGGAAAAATGAGTTAGACCTGGGTAAAACAATTCAGGTAGTTTCATCTTATAAATATTTAGGATTTTTAATTGATGACCACCTCTCTTTTAAGCTTCATATACAGAATCTAGTAAAAAAGTTCAAATTGAAACTAGCTTTTTTATTTAGGAACAAATCTTGTTTTACTTTTTCTGCTAGAAAAAGGCTATTCGATGCCACATTTCTCTTTCTTATTGTTTATGGTGATCTGTTGTATATGAATGCCCCATCAAAGTATCTTCAGATGTTGGATGCTGTGTTTCATGGAGCTTTCAGAATTATTTCAAATTGCAGATCCCTCACTCATCACTGTACACTTTACTCCACAGTGAATTTGCCTTTTCTGTCAAATCGGCTTACTCATTTTATATCTTTATTTATAAGGGCATTATAGGCAGGCTTACATGTTTCATATCTGAATTTCTTTCTTTTACACAGAGTACCTATGATTTGCGGTCCCAGAAAACTATTTAATTGAATGTATCTCAAGCCCGGACAGAGTTGTTCAAAAAGGCTTTCATTTGTGTTGCACCTTCTACTTGGAATGACCAACAAAAAACACTTAAACAGTGTCTAATTTCCTTAAATGATTTTAAAGGTTATGTTAAAACTATAGAACATGAGTCCATCCACAAGTGCAAATGTTTTAATTAATGGCACTTTTATTTAAATTGAAATGTACTTGAATTGTCTTTGCCTCTTTTGTGTTTGTTTTGTGATTGTGTGATCTAATTTGTTCTGCTATCTTGGCCAGGTCTCTCTTGAAAAAGAGATTTTATATCTCAATGAGACAAACCTGGTTAAATAAAGGTTTAATAATAATAATAATAATAATAATAATAATAAATAATAAAAATAACAGAAAACAAAATGACCATTGACAAATGTGTCCAGTTTTAACCGGTTTGGCACAGGATACCCAATATTGGGTTACATTGACCCAGTGCTGGGTAAGTTTATGAGGGGGTTTATCATTTGTATTGACAATAAAAATTACCCAGTACATGGGTAAAAATAATAAAAAAATAACCCAATAAAATGACCTAACAGTCTGAACCCAGCATTTGGGTTAAAAAATAACCTAGCATTTTTTGATATGTATTTAGGATATTTTTTGTTGTTGGGTACAGTTGAAACATTACCGGCATAATATACTCTGCAAAACTTGAGATTCCCAAGCATTTCACAAAAATGCATTTTGTATAAAAGCCAAGGCATTTACAGTAAATAAATGCTTGCTGGTTTTTATTCAAATTGTGTATTTAAAATGATTGTATGCACCGCAATTGTTCAAAAGAAAATTCCAGTTCAATTCACAGTAAATAAAGTTTTTACATAACCCTCAGATGTATTAAATTTGTACTGCACACAGGTAATGAAAAAATATTATTTGTGTTTCTTTCAAGCTCCTCGATAGAAGGTTCCTCACAATAAAAGTGATTTTCTTACACTGCATTGCATTGGTAACAAACACCTACGGTCTTTTATACAGCTGCCATCTAGTGGTCATATAAAACTTTGCATTATTCCACTGGAAGCATTACTTTTAATGCATAATCTATTTTAAAGCAATGTATAGAGTGTGTGTATATATATATATATATATATATATATATATATATTTTTTTTTTTTTTTTTTTTATTATTATTATTTATTACAAAGTGTTAAATTCAAGGGCTAACAAGGATGACTGCTGCCAAAAGTTGTAAGTATACACTGAGTAGCCCTAAACGTCGAAAAACGTTCTTTCTTTCTTTCAAAATTCCTTGGGCGAAAACTGCCCGCTTAAACTCCATACAAAAATGAGCGGTTTCCATTTAGTTTACTTTGGGGAAATTATTATTGCTGGGGAAATTATTATTGCACAAGAGATTAGTTTCAGATTTGGGATTGAATGTAGTGCCCAAACTGGTCAACCCGCACACTGTCATAAAAGACTGTCCGGTGGGATTGTATTGGATATAATCTAAATCAAACTATTGTGTAGATGAAAAGTATACTCCTTTGAGGTCATTCAAAACTAGCTTTAAAAAATTGTCAAAAAGAATGCCGTTTGGCATCATATTATTCATATAGCCTTAGAGCTCCCCCGGGCATCATATAGCCAGGAGCTCTCTGACCCCATTGGAACTTTTTAAAAGGCGCGGACGTGTTCTATTGTTCGCCAAAACAGATCATCCCGCCCCAAACTCACGCCTTTGGTTGAGCGCTAACTTAAATACTCTTTCATCCTGTGTGAGACAAGTAGGCCTGATTTTCCAGCAGTTCATTGTAAATCGCGGATGGAGAGGATGACAGCTCGAGTGTACTGCGCTGTGTTATTGTGTCTGTCTGGATGCTTGAGCACAACAGAAGCTGCTCTAGGACGACACACAGGTGAGATCCATGTTCTTTAACTTTAGCCTATTACGAAGCCTGAAGAAATGCATAAACCAGTGTAACAGTACATGTGTCCAGTGAAAGATGAACTTTGTACATATATTTATTGTCATTTTATCTGAGTCAGTCAGCAGAGAAGACTTTTATATTGAAAGGACTGAAGCCTGTTTCACACACAATCCGTTTGCAGTGCGTAGCGGTGGTGCCTATTTTTTCGTACCCATGTTAACAGGTTAGATCTTTTACACTGCACGCGGATGTAGTCCGGGTTATGCTTTCCATCAGCGGTGCGTAATTTATACAACAGTGCAGCGATCGTTTCCGCACTCTATTGCTGTGCTGCACGCGCTGAATTAAAGTAACAGCGCATGGCTCGTGGTCAAAATGAACACTGATTGACATGAAAATGTGGTAATCTCACAAACTATACACTGACCAAATATACTGCTCTTTTTCACAGTCATCTTTTCACTTTAAACCCGGGGGAAAGCAAAACGCTTACCATGAGTTGCACCGTTGGTTGAAGCGATCATAGCCTTGTTCAATCAGAATCAACTCGACTAACCGTTTCATAAAATTGGTTGCTAACGATTTGTTTAGGTATATGCCAGTCAGAAATTATTAGCCACATTTCCACTTTCTGACCAGTTTGCAAGCAAGGGCTATTTTTTAAACGAGCCAGCGTTGGCTAATAGCCTCTGCCTGATTATAACCTCTTCTGTAGTGGCTGATCACTCTCCGGGAATCTGACGGTCATGCCGTCCATTCGATAGAGACTTCTCTGGAAGATTGTGTGTGTGTTACAGCGGTGTCATGTAAGCAGCCCCTAAATTAATAACTAATGATCTTTGCAACGGAAGTGAATCGATCAAAACTAACTTTAGCTGAACAATAACTTAATACTACAGCTGCTGTAAAGCCAAAACAATCTGGTACTTTAATTTTCTATTGTCACTGTAAAGCTGCTTTGAAACTGTCCATACTGTTAAAAGCGCTATATAAAAGAAAGGGCGACTTGACAGCGACGTCGTTGTCTGTAAATTCCTTCAGAAAACAGTGTGTGGCGCACTTGGGCATATTTTCAGAAGCAAATCTAATTTGGAGTAGTTTATGGGAGCGGCAGCGCAATACTTGAAAAAAAAATAGGTCATATATTATGTTTCTAGTATTTTAGTTTGTAATGAAAAACTGGGGGACCCTAAGGTAATTTTTTTTGGCCTTATGGGCCTTATTTTTAATATTATATTAGCTATATTATATTATACTATGGGGCTGTTGATTGCTTGAATCTGATTGGTTGACAAAGATTCTAAGGTGTGCAGTTATTTTCAGGGAAGTAGTACTTTAAATAAGTAGTTTAAAGTAGTTCCAGGCAGGTCTAGACCGCATTGTGAATATTTCAATATCACTTCGCCAAATAATTTCAGTTATTTCAAAGGTCCTCACAGCCAACAACAGAAAAAGAACTAAAACCCACGACAAATAAAACATGACATTTTAAAGTAGAAGGACTGAAATAGTTCTTTCTAGTAAAACAGAATAGTCAGTAATATTTAGCCTAGGTAAAACTTTCCAAAAAATATTTTTAGTCATTAATTATAGGCATTCAGCATTACAGTATAACTGAAAGCTATCAATTTTAACATTTATTAGGCTTTAAAAATATAACAACTATAATTTAAGTGAACTTACAACTATAATTTAAGTGAATTTAAAACAATCTTCACAAAAACTCATTATAATAAATTCAGGGCTCTTTTTTTCTCTCTCTCTCTCATGTGTCTGTATAACAGTAAAGCCAGGAGTGTGTCCAAGCACTAACAATGAAGAAGTAAGGTGTATCATGAAGGATGAAGAGTTGTGTGCTGGTGACAGTGACTGTCCCAAAAATCAGAAATGCTGCAGCACTGCATGCGGTGGACGTCAATGTATGGCTCCAGTTACAGGTATTATATTATATGTATTAAGGGCAGGGGCATTAAGAGTTTTATGGGGGGGTATTCAAGAGAGAATTTCGGGCCCCCTTCTTCCAATTGAATGCATTTTCAGGGAAACGCACGGCTAAAGTAGTTCCAGGCAGGTCTTGACCGCATTACGTATATATTTCAGTATCACTTCGCCAAATAATTTCAGTTATTACAAAGGTCCTCACAGCCTACAACCGCAAAAGAACTAAAACCCACGACAAATAAAACATGACATTTTAAGCAGAAAGACCGAAATAGTTATTTCTAGTAAAACATATTCCAATAATATTTAGCCTAGATAGAACTTTCAAAAAATTATTTTTAGTCATTAATTATAGGCATTACAGTATAACTGAAAGCTATCCATTTTAACATTCATTAGGCTTTAAAAATATAACAACTATAATTTAAGTGAACTTAAAACAATCTTCACAAAAACTCATAATAAATGTCACATTTACCTGTTCTCTTCAATATATCAGGGCTCATTTTTCTCTCTCTCATGTGTCTGTATTACAGTAAAGCCAGGATTGTGTCCAAGGACAAACTATGAAGAAGTAAGGTGTATCATGAAAGGTAAAGAGTTGTGTGCCGATGACAGTGAGTGTCCCAAAAATCAGAAATGCTGCAGCACTGCATGCGGTGGACGTCAATGTATGGCTCCAGTTACAGGTATTGTATTATATTATATTTATTACAGGCAGGGGCACCATTAAGAGTTTTAAGGGGGGGTACGGGGAATTTCGCACCCCCTTCTTCCAGTTGAATGCGTTTTCAGGGAAACGTACGGCTAAAGTAGTTCCAGGCAGGTCTTGACCACATTACGAACATTTCAGTATCACTTCGCCAAATAATTATTATATTATTATTTCAAAGGTCCTCACAGCCAACAACAGCAAAAGAACTAAAACCCACAACAAAATAAAACATGACATTTTAAAGTAGAAAGACCGAAATAGTTATTTTTAGTAAAACGTATTCCAATAATATTTAGCCTAGGTACAACTTCCAAAAAAAAATTTTTTTTTACAGCGAAAATTAATTCAGCATTCAGTAATATTGCTTCTCTATCATGTGTCTGTACAACAGTAAAGCCAGTAAAGCCAGGAGTGTGTCCAAGCACAAAACATGAAGCAGAAGTGTGTGCCCGGTTACGTTTCGTGTCGTGTGCCGATGACAGTGACTGTGCCAACAATGAGAAATGCTGCAGCAATGGATGTGGACTTCAGTGTATGGCTCCAGTTACAGGTATTTTATTATGTTATATTTTGTGCGGTTAATTGATAGAATAAATTAAGTAATTAATTGCACATTTTCTGTAATTAGGCGCAATTAATCGCACCTATAATTCAAATTGAAAGTAGAAACAACATAAAGACAGTAGCAGATATTTCAAATGTTTGTTTAATGGCATCTTTTTATGAAAGAGGGCATCACTGATACCAATACTGCTCCTGATGTCTCTATGAAATAGATTTTTTCTCCCCTAATTTTAGTAATTAATTATAGGCATTCAGCATTACAATATAATTGAAAGCTATCAATTTTAACATTTATTAGGCTTTAAAAATATAACAACTTATGAGTTTTTGTGAAGATGGTTTTTAGTTAACTTAAATTATGTCACATTTACCTGTTCTCATATATCAGGGCTCTTTTTTCTTTTTCTTTTTTTCTCTGTCATCTGTCTATATAACAGTAAAGCCAGGAGTGTGTCCAAGCACAAAATATGATGCACGAGTGTGTAGCTGGATACGTTTCGGGTTGTGTGCCAATGACAATGACTGTCCCGACAATGAGAAATGCTGCAGCACTTGGTGTGGACCTGAATGTATGCGTCCAATTACAGGTATTCTATTACATTTTATTATTATATATTATAGGGATGTTGAATGCTGATGTTTGTTGTAAGGTGTGTAATTATTTTCAGGGAAATTCACGGCTAAAGTAGTTGACCGCATTAGGAACATGTCCATATCAATTCACAAAACTATTTCAGTTTTTTTAAAGGTCCTTACAGAGTTTTATGGGGGGGTATGCAAGAAAGAATTTCGGGCCCCTTCTTCCAATTGAATGCGTTTTCAGGGAAACGCACGGCTAAAGTAGTTCCAGGCAGGTCTTGACCACATTACGAATATTTCAATATCACTTCGCAAATAATTTCAGTTATTTCAAAGGTCCTCACAGCCAACAACAGCAAAAGAACTAAAACCCACAACAAATAAAACATGACATTTTAAAGTAGAAAGACCGAAATAGTTATTTTTAGTAAAACGTATTCCAATAATATTTAGCCTAGGTACAACTTCCAAAAAAAAATTTTTTTTTACAATGAAAATTAATTCAGCATTCAGTAATATTGCTTCTCTATCATGTGTCTGTACAACAGTAAAGCCAGGAGTGTGTCCAAGCACAAAATATGAAGCAGAAGTGTGTGCCCGGTTACGTTTCATGTCGTGTGCCGATGACAGTGACTGTGCCAAGAATGAGAAATGCTGCAGTAATGGATGTGGACTTCAGTGTATGGCTCCAGTTACAGGTATTTTATTATGTTATATTATGTGCGGTTAATTGATAGAATAAATTAAGTAATTAATTGAACATTTTCTGTAATTAGGCGCAATTAATCGCACCTATAATTCAAATTGAAAGTAGAAACAACATAAAGACAGTAGCAGATATTTCAAATGTTTGTTTAATGGCATCTTTTTATGAAAGAGGGCATCACTGATACCAATACTGCTCCTGATGTCTCTATGAAATAGATTTTTTCCCCTAATTTTAGTAATTAATTATAGGCATTCAGCATTACAGTATAATTGAAAGCTATCAATTTTAACATTTATTAGGCTTTAAAAATATAACAACTTATGAGTTTTTGTGAAGATGGTTTTTAGTTAACTTAAATTATGTCACATTTACCTGTTCTCTTCAATATATCAGATCTCTTTTTTCTTTTTCTTTTTTTCTCTGTCATCTGTCTGTATAACAGTAAAGCCAGGAGAGTGTCCAAGCACAAAATATGATGCACGAGTGTGTAGCTGGATACGTTTCGGGTTGTGTGCCAATGACAATGACTGTCCCGACAATGAGAAATGCTGCAGCACTTGGTGTGGACCTGAATGTATGCGTCCAATTACAGGTATTCTATTACATTTTATTATTATATATTATAGGGATGTTGAATGCTGATGTTTGTTGTAAGGTGTGTAATTATTTTCAGGGAAATTCACGGCTAAAGTAGTTGACCGCATTAGGAACATGTCCATATCAATTCACAAAACTATTTCAGTTTTTTTAAAGGTCCTTACAGAGTTTTATGGGGGGGGGGGGTTTCGGGCCCCTTCTTCCAATTGAATGCGTTTTCAGGGAAACGCACGGTTAAAGTAGTTCCAGGCAGGTCTAGACCGCATTACGAATATTTCAATATCACTTCGCCAAATAATTTCAGTTATTTCAAAGGTCCTCACAGCCAACAACAGCAAAAGAACTAAAACCCACAACAATTAAACATTACATTTTAAAGTAGAAAGACCGAAATAGTTATTTCTAGTAAAACCTATTCCAATAATATTTAGCCTAGGTACAACTTGTACAACAATGTTTGTTTTTTTACAATGAAAATTAATCATTAATCAGTGATATGGCTTCTCTGTCATGTGTCTGTATAACAGTAAAGCCAGGAGTGTGTCCAAAATATGATGCACAAGTGTGTACCCGGTTACGTTCCGGGTTGTGTGCCGATGACGGTGACTGTCCCGACAATGAGAAATGCTGCAGCACTTGGTGTGGACCTGAATGTATGCCTGCAATTACAGGTATTTTATTATTATATTTTATTATTATATATTATAGGGATGTTGAATGGTTGATGTTCGTTGTAAGGTGTGTAATTATTTTCAGGGAAATTCACGTCTAAAGTAAAGTAGTTGACCGCATTAGGAACATGTCCATATCAATTCACGAAACTATTTCAGTTATTGGAAAGGTCCTTACAGCCTTCAACAGCAAAAGCACCAAAACCCACAATGACACTAACCAAGCAAATAAATATGTTAAACAACAGGATTAAAAACAACAAATTATTTCCATGTTTTAAAAAAATAAAATAATTATAAGTGGAATAATTGACTCTGGTCTGATGAATATAATGCACACCCAAGATATATGCGCGTTGTGACCGCATTACTACCTCGGGTGTGCGTTATTTTCTAATAATTCAACGGCACCTCATCAATTATTCCTTACTTAATAAATGCTTTAGAAGTAGTTTTCATTGTCAGTTAATGTAACTAATGAAGTTTGCGTCTTGTTTTATTATTATTATTTTGTGTTATATTCTGTCAAAAGTACCTGAATTCTGCCTATAGCACTGTTTCAGGCACATATTACAAAATGAATAAAGATGATGAATAATACTTAGAATGCAATTCACTCTGCAAGTAAAACTAGCTATTCATACCGTATGTTTTTTGCTGTACATCTTACGCTTAATCTCACTAAATGGCCAGACTAAATCTGAATCTCTATCCATACAGTCTAGGTGCCTAACTGAAGGGGAATCCAGTGTGTGTCGAATACTGTTCCCATGATGGTCAGTTCCCTGCCGGACAAATGCTGCTCAACCCCCTGTGATCATGCATGCAGTGAAACTGTTCCGAGTTGATTTAGCATAGTACATACTTTCTTTTACTTGAATCGATGCAGTGCTTCATTTCTTTTTCTCTTCTCTTGCATGCTCAATATTTGTATTCTTTTGAGAAAAAAATTTACCAACATTTTAGCCAAAATTAGTGTGTTGAAATAATGGAAGCATATGGACATGGCTGGACAGGTCATGGGGGTTATTATATTTAATTAGCTAAGTAACAAGCTAAAGTAATAAAAAAAATAATTTGCTTTGCCAGGTATGTTTCTGAATTGCACATATGTAGAACCAATCATATTAGAGAAAGTTGATGCAATGAGTCATGTTACCTTTGCCATGTAGCCTACCTATCCTATGTAAATTGTTGTATTCTTTTTGCCGGTGGGATTCTCTGTGATTGATATGAGGTCCTACCAGCCGTGAATAAAGCATATTCAAAGGCATTGTTTGGAGTCTGTCTGATTAATACTGCGTCGCAGACTAGACACGAGATCTTATTTTTATTCCCAAGTGATAGTGCTGAAGTGGAATACTAGAGACCTGTGGAGCAAGTGGAGAGACGTCTAGTAGACTACAAAATTGTAGGTGTCTCGAAGCAGACGCCAGGTTGACTTAAGTCAAGTGCGTCGGGGCATTTCTACCACTATCTATATGTATATATGGGTTTCCAGTTAATTTATTATGGGAAAGTTAAAGAGTTGCTTCATAATTTGATTTCAATAACACCCAGTCTGGAGGTCATTACAGGGTTAGCCCTTGGGCAAATGTATGAAAATCAAGGAAAAAAACAGTTCAGTCCTTCAAAACAACACATTTAAATATCACTGCATTACAGAAAGTGGAAAATACTTGCCAGTAAAAATACTTCAGTAGTTGGATAAGGATTGCATTTTTTGTAAACTGAGACGACTTAAAGGACAAGTTCGGTATTTTACACTTAAAGCCCTGTTTTAAGATCGTTTCTGATGAAATAGAATGGTTAAGATTGAAATTTGGACAAATGCTGCTTTCCCGAGAATTTTTGGTTTCTGTGTTAGCACCCCCCTGCTTTCCCGAGAATTTTCGGTTTCTGTGTAAACTTTAGTTTACAAAGACGTGAAACTCACCGAGTGGTCTGGGGTGTTCACTGATATGCTCACACAAAAATCGCTGCAAAAGATGCTTCGCAACAATACTTGGCATAAGGATGCTGACCACAGGGGACCTGCAATAACATTTATGGCACA
The DNA here is from genome assembly GCF_051911475.1 of Siphateles boraxobius. Classification (NCBI taxonomy): domain Eukaryota; kingdom Metazoa; phylum Chordata; class Actinopteri; order Cypriniformes; family Leuciscidae; genus Siphateles; species Siphateles boraxobius. Next base: position 1,997,054 of record NW_027509195.1, read on the forward strand.
TCAATCAGATATAGGGAATACACAGGATGTGTAAGAAATTCATACAACAATAATATTTTATGATATGAAGTCAAGAATTAAAAAAGAGGAAGGTCACGTCACATGACCTGAGAGTATGATGGCAGCTTAGTTGTTTTGTGGCTCCACCAACCCCACTCATATTCATCTTTATTTACATGTTATTTAACTAACTGTTTGGCCATTCTTTTGTACCTGGCAACAATATGTCCTCACGTTAAACGGATAACGAAATCGGTCAAGTGAATCGTGAACAAACACATGAGCCGGACAAGACAGAGGAGTGTCTTGCCGCCATGATTGCATCTGCCATGGAGAAGCAATAGTTTTAAAAGCAGCCTGAGCAACCGGGTTAGTAAGATGAAGAAAAACTATAACAAATGTGCCGCAAAAATGACGACATATGAAGAGAAGCCAGCTGACTTGGAAGACCGGAGCCGCAGGGATAATGTTCACATTATGAACCTACGGAAAGGCATGACATTTTCGAATCACATAAAACCGGAGATAATGAGAGCTCATCGCATTGGCGCTCCCAACACAGGCAGGCCTCGTACGGTAATTATAATGAGAATGAATCCTCAGGGCGTCCAGGGAATCTCCAATCAAAGTCGAGGGAAAATAAATCAGATTTTCTGCGGATTACAGTGCGATCACCATCAACCGCTGTTGTGCTTTCTCGGAGGTTCCAAGCAAGTCACAGAAAATGGACTTTCAGGCCCCGTCCACACTACTGCGTTTTCGTTTAAAAACGGAGAATTAAAACGAAAACGATCTCCGTCCACACCAGCATTTTAGCTGCGTATTAGAATTGATCTCCGTCCACATTAAAACGACTGAAAACTCGGATCACGTGACCATTCTCCAACACTGTGCATGCGCGTGCCGGTGTAAACAGGAAACGGATGGACTATTCCTCAGATTTGATGAGGAAGCAAGTAACGTTAGCTACCTCTGCAAAGATTAGAAAATGTCGAAGACCAGAGATTTCTTTTCATGGACCGCCGCTGCACACGGGAATTGTCATAGATCACTCGAATAATAGTTTGCCTCCGGCGTATGTAGGCAGTTATAGCATTGTAAAATGCAGAATTTGCTTGCCCAACAGCTGCTAACAAAGACATCAAAGTCAGTAACGCTTGTAATTCGTTATCCATGTTGCACTCACTAACATCAGCTACGTAGTCCAGGATGTTTTTGTTTGTTTTCTTCCGGTGATGGGACATGTGATGGGTGGCTGACGAATCAGGGAAGGATACGTCATGGGTGATGACACCCAATCATAGAGCCAAGCGTGACCTTCTACGTCATCGTTTCTAAACTCCTCCGTTTTGTCCCGTCTACACTAAAACGCCCTCCGGAGATTCAAAACGAAAAACGGAGCTGCAGCGTTTCTAAACTTCTCCGTTTTGGGTCTTCGTTTTTCCCGTTTTAGTGTGGACGGGAGGTGCAAACATAGCAAAAGGTCTCCGTTTTTAAACGAAAACGCAGTAGTGTGGACGGGGCCTCAGACGTACTTGTTGTACCCGGCACATTTTTAAGTTCCCTCTGGAGGTTGAGGACTTTCTGAGTGGTTTAGCCAGGAGAATGAAGGGTAATGTGGCAATACACAGGGGTTAAATTGGTATTTATTATGTGGGGGTGCTCTCCCTAGGCTCTCCCTTTTTGAAAAATAAACCATTAAATGGCACTTTCTGGAGAGTTTTATGCAAAGAAATTGAGAAATTGAGTATTACATGATATGTGAAAAACTGCAAGGTTAGGAGCATATTGCCTACTTTGCATTGTTGTAGTATCAACAGGTATTAGGACATTTAGCATTACCTTACTGTTAATCATCACTTGATTACCTTGTTATGATATAGTGACCCATACAATGTGCCAAACATAATGTGCCACATGAAGAGACAGTGCAGCATATGACAGTAGCAACAGCTGAGAAGATATGGGTCTGTGGTGACCAAGTCGACCACACACAAACTTCTTCCATTCTCTCTCTTTACTACTCAACACACACACACACACACACACACACACACACACACACACACACACACACACACACACACACACACACACACACACACACACACACACACACACACACACACACACACACACACAGGTCTAGCAAGTAGGTCTAGCAAGTCTTATATTTCTGTAATTCACACAGATCAAATACAAATATGCTGACTGAATAGATTGCTAGCTTATTTTGAGTATCCAGCTAGCATTTCTCTTGCAGTTTGCTGATAATCCGGTGTCTGAAGTAAAATGCTCAAAACATCTCCTGAGAAAAATCACATGGTCAACCTAGTCTTGGTTATTTAATTTTGATTTAGTCTTATTTTCCTTACCTTGTCATTCAACCCTAGTGAAAAAAAAGTATGCTAAGTATACTTGCAGCCAGACTAATTGTCAGTATACTTTAAGTGTGTTAATGATTAGTTAACTTGAAGTGTGCTATTTTGGATAAATTTTTTTGTACTAAGTGTATTTTAGTTATAATTAAATTATACTAAAGTACAACTTTAAGTGTATTTAGTGTACTTTTTGATGCTAAATTGAGACAATTTCAAGTATACTTAGTACACTTTAAGTACATGTGTATTTTCATGCTTAAAGTGTACTTTATTTGTGTTACAAGTACATTACAAATTAATTAAGAGTGTCTTCCAAACAAACAAGAAATATACCATAAATATATTTTTTTTGAGTAAAAATAAACTTTCTTCCCCAAAGCTATAGTACGTTTTGTACTACAAATACATTACAAATTAATTCAGAGTGTCTTCCAAAACAAACAAGAAATGTACCATAAATATATATTTTTTTGACTAAAAATATACTTTCTTCCCCAAAGCTATAATACTTTTTGTATTACAAGTACATTACAAATTAATTAATAGTGTCTTCCAAACAAACAAGAAATATACCATAAATATATATTTTTTTTGAGTAAAAATATACTTTCTTCCACAAAGCTAATACTTTTTTTATTACAAGTACATTACAAATTAATTCAGAGTGTCTTCCAAAACAAACAAGAAATGTACCATAAATATATATTTTTTTGACTAAAAATATACTTTCTTCCCCAAAGCTATAATACTTTTTGTATTACAAGTACATTACAAATTAATTAATAGTGTCTTCCAAACAAACAAGAAATATCCCATAAATATATTTTTTTTGAGTAAAAATATACTTTCTTCCCCAAAGCTGAATGCACTTGTCAGGGTCATTACAATAAATAACATGTAACTTCAATACCACACAGATACACATAAAGAACTCAAACTGTGTTTATTAAAGCCTCAAATGTTTTTAGCATTGAAAAACAGAACAAAATGCACCATGTTTTTAAAATAAAAAGAATGCTGAAAAAAAAATTTGAAACATTGTGGAACAGCAAGCAAACTTCAATTGTTCTTGTTAAATTGCTGGTTGTTGCACTTGCGCCTGATGGTCGCTCGCACTTCAGACGGAGTTTTGTTTGGAAACTCCACAAGAACAGTGTCTGTTAACAAAGTAAATAGGGAAGGTCAGAGGGCATGTTCATACAACTTTTACTTTCCACTACATCAGACAGTAAACATAATGTATTACACCCAAAATACTTTAATAAAAGTACATTGTGAATAGCAGTGACGAAATGTACCAGTATATCATGTCAATATTGCTTCCAGTGTGTTAATCAAACAGAGTATACAAGAGAAGAAACATCATAATATAAATCAAATGATACAACGTCATTCAAGTTGGAAAGCATATTTAAATTATAAATCAGACTAAATTGTAATAGAGACATGCACATTTTCTATAAGGCTGCTTTGAAATGGTATGTATTGTGAAAAACACTTTACAACTGTGACGATCTGCGGCTGGAGTGCCCGCTTGAGCCTCTGTGGGGCACTTCTTCCTAGGTTATTGTTTCCTTTATGCTTTACCCTGGACTGATTATAGTTTATTTTATGTACCTGTGTTTGATTATCTTGTTTAGCGCACCTGTCTTAAGCATGAGTGGCTGTTTGTACCTTTGCTGAGTATTGTAAGTGTCTTACTGCATCCTAAGCGTTTTCCTAGTTCCTTAGTGTTTTCTAGTTTCACGGTTCCTGGACTTCCTGCATGTATCTGGTCTTCCCGTTTGCCTTATCCCTGCATTGTATGATTGCTGATCTGGACTGCTTACCTGGTTTTGACTTCTGCCTGTTTCCCTGTACCTGTCTCTGGATCCTCCTCATAATAAAGCCTGCGTTTGGATCACCTCTGTCCTTGTTCCATGTGCAGTTTCATGACAGAATACTCAGCCACTACTGATCCAGCGGCTGAGAGGAACACGGACCTCGTTATGGATCCCACAGCGCAGATCGTAAGCCTCCGTCAAGGAGAACGTCCTCTCAAGGTTTTTGTGACAGATTTTTTGAAGCTCTCTCGTCAGTCCTACTTAGATGATATCGGTTTAATGATGTTCTTTCGGGGAGGACTGTCTGAACCGCTCGGCTCTGCTATACCGTTTCCGAGTTCAAACTGGACCCTTACCCAATATATTGACCTGGCCCTTTCCATGAGCAGTTCGCTTTTTACTGTGGAGTTTTTGGAACTTTTGCTTCACAGAAGACACGACGATTCACCATTTTACAAGGTACCAACTGAATCCACACATCAAGTGTCTCCCGGTGAACCAGCGCATCACACGTGCTCCGCCGAGTTTGCGCTACATGAAAGCCCAGTTGAACCAGCGCTTCGTAAAAGGTCCTCCGAATCCACGCAATATGTGAATCCCATCGTTCTATCACTTCACGTGAGCTCCGTAGTATTCCTGCCTCAAGAGTTTTCTACTGAGTCTGAGTGCGTGCCAGCCGAGTCAAGTGAGTCAAGTGAGTCAAGTGCCGAGTCAAGTGAGTCAAGTGCCGAGTCAAGTGAGTCAAGTGCCGAATCAAGTGAGTCAAGTGCGTCCAGGTCCGAATCAAGCCAAGTGAGTGAATCAAGCCAAGTGAGTGAATCAAGCCCAGTGACGTGTTGTCGCAGAAGCAAGAGAAGGAGGACTCGTTTGCCTCGCCAGGCTCCGGAGGGCGTTCCCAGACGCCTCTCCCTGCCGGCCCCGCCTCTGCGCCTCTCCCTGCCGGCCCCGCCTCTGCGCCTCTCCCTGCCGGCCCCGCCTCTGCGCCTCTCCCTGCCGGCCCCGCCTCTGCGCCTCTCCCTGCCGGCCCCGCCTCTGCGCCTCTCCCTGCCGGCCCCGCCTCTGCGCCTCGCCCTGCCGGCCCCGCCTTTGCGCCTCGCCTTACCTGCGCCTCTCAAGCTTCGGGAGCCTTTTCCAGTGGCAGTTTCCAGCCCGGAGGCTTTAGCTTTAAATTTCCCCAAGAACTTTTTTGGGGGGGGGCAGTAGGTACCCTAAGAGGGCCATGGAGGTGGCATCTACGTGGACCTTTGCACTACCACCTACACCTGAGAGGGTCATGGAGGTGGCACCTACATGGACCTTTGCACGACCACCTTCGCCTGAGCTTTCCATGTCACTGGTCCTGTCCAGCCCTGTGCTCCCTACGTCTTGGTCCCCTGTTAATTGTACTCTGCCCTGGTCCTGTGTTATGTGTGCTCCGTCCTGTTCTACTGTCACTTATGCTCCAGCCTGTCTTCCTGCCAAGCATGCTCCGCCCTGGCTACTTGCAGAGCGTGCCTCCCCATGGTCTCATGCCTTGCTCTGGTCTCGAGGCCTCCTGCCTCTCCACGGGCCTGGCCCTCCACCCCATCCCCCAGTCGACCTCCCTCCGGAGCTCTTAGGAGCGTCTGGAAGCCGCTCCTTAGAGGGGGGGTTATGTGACGATCTGCGGCTGGAGTGCCCGCTTGAGCCTCTGTGGGGCACTTCTTCCTAGGTTATTGTTTCCTTTATGCTTTACCCTGGACTGATTATGGTTTATTTTATGCACCTGTGTTTGATTATCTTGTTTAGCGCACCTGTCTTAAGCCTGAGTGGCTGTTTGTACCTTTGCTGAGTATTGTAAGTGTCTTACTGCATCCTAAGCGTTTTCCTAGTTCCTTAGTGTTTTCTAGTTTCACGGTTCCTGGACTTCCTGCATGTATCTGGTCTTCCCGTTTGCCTTATCCCTGCATTGTATGATTGCTGATCTGGACTGCTTACCTGGTTTTGACTTCTGCCTGTTTCCCTGTACCTGTCTCTGGATCCTCCTCATAATAAAGCCTGCGTTTGGATCACCTCTGTCCTTGTTCCATGTGCAGTTTCATGACAACAACATAATTTGAATATTTTATTTTATGAATAGTAAAAAAAAAAAAGAGAGGTTATAAATTCTATTGGAAACACAGTCCCCAAAGTAGGGCTGAACGATTATGGAAAATAATCTAATTGCTTTTTTTTTTTTTTTTAACCAATATTGCGATTGCGATTTAATATGCGATTACTTTAAGTTCTTTACCTTCTGTATTAGTCGACAAAGACAAGCAATAAGTCATTGTACAGTAGGGATGGGAATCTTTAGGCAGCTCATGATCCGATCTAATTTTTTTCTTATTAATTAATTTTAATAACACTTAAAATATGTATATTATTACATGTGTAAATATACATACTTTTAAAAAAAAATATATATAAACACATTTAATTAAACCAATTACATGTTAAGAATTTTAAATGGGCTATAAACTAATATAGCTTCAAAATATAAAAGCTAGTAAATAAAGAGGAACAAAAAAAACAACATTACAAGCAATAAACAAAGAGTGCTTTCAGTATTTAAAAGAAGGCTGTCTGAACGTTTTCCATTCAAGAGCTGGAGTGATTTTCCCCCTATACGATAAGCTGCATTCACACTAATGCACATATCTCTTTTGAAATTGTAAATGTGGTTTGTCCTGTTGGTTTAAGATATAACTGACCGTGTTTACATTAATTTCGCGTCAAAAGCATTTTGAGATGCAAGTAGGCTACATTTAACCAATGAGTCGCTCACAGCCACATGCACGAGCGAGCGTGTATTTTAAAATGAAAGCAGCTTTCTCAGTGATTTTCATATTTTTAATATATAAGCGAACTGCATTCCAAAAGACATAAATAATGCCTTTGTGGAGCATTTGTAAGGAAAATTCCGGCGGCCAAGACCGCGCACTGCAAGAGTAACATCAAAGCTGCAGAACCTGTGCAATGAAGCCCGCGACTGTCCTTGTAATTCGCTTAAACCCCGAACTTTATGAAAGCTTATTTTTCGGAAGGTTCGAGCGGTGTCGTGTGTGTGTGTGTGTGTGTGTGAGAGAGAGAGAGAGAGAGAGAGAGAGAGAGAGAGAGAGAGAGAGAGAGAGAGAGAGATTAGAAGCAAGCAGGTTGTTTCTAAAGCACGCGCAGTCATCACGCATGTGTGTTTAAAACTAAGCTCAGACTCGATTCTGAAATTCTCTGAATCGATCTAGAATTGTTGGAGAGAGAATAAATAACACAATATCACATACATAAAAAATAAACAGTTCTTTCCTGTATGCCAGACCTATGCGTAGCATGATCTGCAGACTGCTTTTCTCTTGTGTGTCACGTGACCATTGTAATCGCAGCTTTTGCGGTTACAAAATCGTATTTCATCTTATCGCGATATTATCGCAAATGCAATTAATCGTTCAGTCCTACCCCAAAGTCATAGAGAAAATAAAAGAAAATACATCTGCAAGAAGTACAAAAGGTCTCTGCACGGGGATGACATTTATAGATGGATGTCTTTGGATGCATCAAAATACTGGCTGACATGATAACTACCAGTCTGAAGCATTTCTCTATTAGCCGGACATTTTAGCCACCTGAGCAAAATCATTCTTTATACCAGACCTGTACAGTGCATACACAAAAACGTGTGTAACTTTTAACTTTAATGTGCTCTTTCTATTTGATTTGACCCTTGATATAACTAAATTATGTACATTTTAAGTTACCTGAGAAAACATTTTTAAAGTATAATACACTGCCGTTCAAAAGTTTTGGATCAGTATAGTTTTTAAAGAAGTTTCTTAGGCTTATCAAGGCTGTATCTTTAATACTGAATATTATTTCACAAAGTTTTCTATTGTAATATACTTAAAATTATAAATTATTCCTGTGAAGCAAAGCTGAATTTTCAGTGTCACATGGTCCTTCCGAAATCATTCTAATATGCTAATTTATAATGTCGGAAATACATTATTTCAGGATTATTTGAGAAATAAAAAGTTAAAAAGAACAGTGTTTATTCAAAATAGAGATTTTGTGTTACAATATATACACTACTATTCAAACTATGTTTGCGGTCAGTAAATTTTTTCTTTCTTATTTATTACTTTTTTGTTAATTAATACTTTTATTCAACAAGGATGTGTTAAATGTATAAAAAAAAAGTGATCGTAAAGTGTTATAAAATATTTATGTTTTTAATTAATTCTGTTCTTTTTTACTTTTTATTAACATAATCCAGGGTTTCTCAACTTCAGTCCTGGAGGGCCGCTGTCCTGCAGAGTTTAGCTCCAACCCTGATCAAACACACCTGAGCAAGCTAATCAAGGTCTTCAGGATCACTAGAAAGTCACAGGTAAGTGTGTTTGATCTGGGTTGGAGCTAAACTCTGCAGGACAGCGTCTCTTCAGGACCGAGTTTGAGAAACCCTGGCATAATCAATGAATCAAAGAAAATAGTTCCAAAAATATTAAGCAGCACAACAGTGGCGGGCTCCCAGCTCAGAAATTGGGCCCAAACCCAGAGTACTCCCCCCGTATCTCTGTTTAGGAAGATAATCAGGCAAGTGTGAGGAGATGGGGTGGTGGAGGGATGCTGAAAACTGTCGAGAACTATCAGGTGATTCGACTGCGAATATTTATAGGCTTTACTCATGCTGATTGAGTGGACCTGTTGATTACTGATTGTTGACAGCTTGCTGGAATGACTTGATTGATCATTAGAACGTGTTCCTCCCGAACCTTTTTAATAAAACATTAATTCTTGTTTTAAAAAATGAGGATGTCAACATGTTCTAGGAGACGCGAGCGCAACCTATTTACGGTCGCAAAGTTAATGGAAATGACAATGCTGTTCTCTTTTGTTGTTTGTTAACACTATGTATGTAGCCTAAATCGCGCAGTTGGGGGTTTAAGTGATGTTTTATTAACAAAGTTCGGGAGGAGCACGTTCAGATAATTAACACGGGTGGAGAGCACTCAGCAAACATGATTAAAACGTGTATATATAGACTCAGTAGTCTCACCTCATTTCTTGACAGTTTAGCAGCGTCCCTCCACCACCCCTTCTCCACTCTTCTAGTCCTAAACCACTTTACATACGGGGGGGGAATACTCTGGGTTCGGGCCGAATTCCGAGCTCGGAGCCCTCCCGCCGGACATCACGCCAAATACGCATTATACTTTATTCCCTTTAATTGTATGTAAGTGTGAACTCGTGAATTTATGTTATTAACACCTTGTGTCCCCGACAGGAAAACACCCTGCTGCGATCTGTGACAGTAGGCGCGGAGTCAATAATGTAGAACACATTAACGATCTTCGGGGAAAAAAAATGTATGATCGAATTTCGCACTCAGTTCGACTATTTGAAGATCGTGCCTATCCCTAATCTATATTCAACTGAATCATAATTTGAACTAAATCGCAAGCTTGAATCAAAATCAAAACATGAAATTGATGACAATACTCAGCCCCCCCCCAATCCATGCAATTAGGGCTTGGACGGTTACCGCATTACCGCGGTCACGTGACCCCTACCGCGGGTTCGAACTCGTCACCGTCATCACCACAAAAAAAAAAAAGTGCCTGCACATGTGCACGTTTTGTCTAAACATGTCACGGAACACACACTGGAGGCAGAAAATCCAAAAGCAGTAGTTTAATATAAAAGGGCAATCCAAACTCTTAGTCATCCAGGCAGGGGTCAAAAGTCCAATAAGGCAATCCAAAACATAAAATACAAACGAGAACCAGAATGATACAAATAACGGAAGTGTGGGGACATAATACAAGGACTCCGTGACACATACTGAAACAGACAGGGTTATATACACAGGGAATCGACAATGATAATGGGGAATTGGCTGAGTGCAATGATCAGTAATAAGAAACAGCTGAGTGCAATGATGAGACAAAGGATCGTGGGAAATGTAGTTCATAAGTGAAGGACACCGTGGGAAAGGAGGACATCTAGTGGACATCAGGGGAACACAAACCCAACACTGTGACATAACCCCCCCTCTACGGAGCGGCTACCAGACGCTCCATGACAACAACAAGAAACACAGAAAACACAACACAATATAATACAAGAGGTTCAGGAGGGAGGTGGAACGGTGGAGGATCAGGGGGAGGGAAGGTGGGCCAGGTCCATGAAGGGAGACAGGAACAAGGAGTGAGGGTTTAACCGGGGACCGGGGCAAAACAAAAAATCTATCGGGCATCCAGGGGTAAACACAAAGTCTATCGGGATGCCAGGGCGAAACGCACAGTTCATCGGGAGGCCAGGGCGAGACGCAAAGTCCATCGGGCGGCCAGGGCGAAGAAGACCTCTCGGGCGGCCAGGGCGAAGAAGACCTCTCGGGCGGCCAGGGCGGCGAAGACCCCTCGGGCGGCCAGGGCGGCGAAGACCCCTCGGGCGGCCAGGGCGGCGAAGACCCCTCGGGCGGCCAGGGCGGCGAAGACCCCTCGGGCGGCCAGGGCGGCGAAGACCCCTCGGGCGGCCAGGGCGGCGAAGACCCCTCGGGCGGCCAGGGCGGCGAAGACCCCTCGGGCGGCCAGGGCGGCGAAGACCCCTCGGGCGGCCAGGGCGGCGAAGACCCCTCGGGCGGCCAGGGCGGCGAAGACCCCTCGGGCGGCCAGGGCGGCGAAGACCCCTCGGGCGGCCAGGGCGGCGAAGACCCCTCGGGCGGCCAGGGCGGCGAAGACCCCTCGGGCGGCCAGGGCGGCGAAGACCCCTCGGGCGGCCAGGGCGGCGAAGACCCCTCGGGCGGCCAGGGCGGCGAAGACCCCTCGGGCGGCCAGGGCGGCGAAGACCCCTCGGGCGGCCAGGGCGGCGAAGACCCCTCGGGCGGCCAGGGCGGCGAAGACCCCTCGGGCGGCCAGGGCGGCGAAGACCCCTCGGGCGGCCAGGGCGGCGAAGACCCCTCGGGCGGCCAGGGCGGAGCAGACACCGGCTCAGGAACAGCAGACACCGGCTCAGGAACAGCAGACACCGGCTCAGGAACAGCAGACACCGGCTCAGGAACAGCAGACACCGGCTCAGGAACAGCAGACACCGGCTCAGGAACAGCAGACACCGGCTCAGGAACAGCAGACACCGGCTCAGGAACAGCAGACACCGGCTCAGGAACAGCAGACACCGGCTCAGGAACAGCAGACACCGGCTCAGGAACAGCAGACACCGGCTCAGGAACAGCAGACACCGGCTCAGGAACAGCAGACACCGGCTCAGGAACAGCAGACACCGGCTCAGGAACAGCAGACACCGGCTCAGGAACAGCAGACACCGGCTCAGGAACAGCAGACACCGGCTCAGGAACAGCAGACACCGGCTCAGGAACAGCAGACACCGGCTCAGGAACAGCCACAAAAACTGTAATAGTCACAAAAACAGACACAAACACAGAAACAAACACTGGCTCTGGAACAGACACTGGCTCTGGAACAGACACTGGCTCTGGAACAGACACTGGCTCTGGAACAGACACTGGCTCTGGAACAGACACTGGCTCTGGAACAGACACTGGCTCTGGAACAGACACTGGCTCTGGAACAGACACTGGCTCTGGAACAGACACTGGCTCTGGAACAGACACTGGCTCTGGAACAGACACTGGCTCTGGAACAGACACTGGCTCTGGAACAGACACTGGCTCTGGAACAGACACTGGCTCTGGAACAGACACTGGCTCTGGAACAGACACTGGCTCTGGAACAGACACTGGCTCTGGAACAGACACTGGCTCTGGAACAGACACTGGCTCTGGAACAGGCATTGGCTCAGCCTCCGGCTCTGGAACAGGCATTGGCTCAGCCTCCGGCTCTGGAACAGGCATTGGCTCAGCCTCCGGCTCTGGAACAGGCATTGGCTCAGCCTCCGGCTCTGGAACAGGCATTGGCTCAGTCTCCGGCTCTGGAACAGGCATTGGCTCTGCCTCCGGCTCTGGAACAGGCATAGGCTCTGGAACAAGCATTGGCTCTGCCTCCGGATCTGGAACGGGCAATGGCTCTGCCTCCAGCTCTGGAACAGCAGACACTAGCTCCGGCTCTGGAACAGCAGACATGGGCATGTCCAGGATCCGAACCAGACGCTCCAGATAGTCCAGATCCAAGAAGGCAGACGGCACTGGCTCTGCCTCCGGCTCTGGAACGGATACTGGCTCTGCCTCCGGCTCTGGAACAGGCATTGGCTCTGCCTCCGGCTCTGGAACCGGCAATGGCTCTGCCTCCGGCTCTGGAACCGGCAATGGCTCTGCCTCCGGCTCTGGAATGGGCACTGGCTCTGCCTCCGGCTCTGGAACGGCCATTGGCTCTGCCTCCGGCTCCGGCTCTGGAACAGCAGACACTGGTTCCGGCTCTGGAACAGCAGACACGGGCATGTCCAGGATCCGAGCCAGACGCTCCAGATAGTCCCGGCCCAGGAAGGCGGACGGAACGTGAACAGTCTCTCGCTGGGCAGACGTGACGTGAACAGTCTCTCGCTGGGCAGACGTGACGTGAACAGTCTCTCGCTGGGCAGACGTGACGTGAACAGTCTCTCGCTGGGCAGACGTGACGTGAACAGTCTCTCGCTGGGCAGACGTGACGTGAACAGTCTCTCGCTGGGCAGACGTGACGTGAACAGTCTCTCGCTGGGCAGACGTGACGTGAACAGTCTCTCGCTGGGCAGACGGAACGTGAACAGTCTCTCGCTGGGCAGACGGAACGTGAACAGTCTCTCGCTGGGCAGACGGAACGTGAACAGTCTCTCGCTGGGCAGACGGAACGTGAAGATTCTCTGACTGGGCAGACGGGACGTGAACAGTCTCTGACTGGGTAGACGGGACGTGAACAGTCTCTGACTGGGCAGACGGGACGTGAACAGGCTCTCGACCACCTCCTCCACTGCGACCTCCACGGGTTCCACGAAACTTAACTAATCGGGTCCCCTTAAAAAACTCCCTTCTCTCCCGCTCGGTGGCTGGGGAAGAGATATTGAGAAACATACCGCTGGATCTTGTGTGACGGAGTCCTTCTGTCACGGAACACACACTGGAGGCAGAAAATCCAAAAGCAGTAGTTTAATATAAAAGGGCAATCCAAACTCTTAGTCATCCAGGCAGGGGTCAAAAGTCCAATAAGGCAATCCAAAACATAAAATACAAACGAGAACCAGAATGATACAAATAACGGAAGTGTGGGGACATAATACAAGGACTCCGTGACACATACTGAAACAGACAGGGTTATATACACAGGGAATCGACAATGATAATGGGGAATTGGCTGAGTGCAATGATCAGTAATAAGAAACAGCTGAGTGCAATGATGAGACAAAGGATCGTGGGAAATGTAGTTCATAAGTGAAGGACACCGTGGGAAAGGAGGACATCTAGTGGACATCAGGGGAACACAAACCCAACACTGTGACAAAACATCATTCTATTTCTGTTCTAAATGTTCCTGTTCTAAATGTGAATTTTTTTCTTTGTTTTTCACGGAATGGTGCTAATAGCGGTTTACCGCAATACACTAAGGCAAATCAATTATTTTGCCAATACAGCTGTATTTAAAATTTAACATGTGGGCCCACAGGGCAAATTCTGCCCAATAAAATAATGACCATGGATGCATTTGGTTAAATTTCCTGGTCAGGAACTGAAGTAACAATATGAAAAAACAAAGAATGAAAAGAGAAAAATAAAAAATATAAAAACAGTGCCACATTTGCGCAGCGCATAACATATCTGACTTCCTTTGCAGCATAACACGTCTGCCTTTCTTTTCAGCATATCATGATGGAGCTGATCTATGTCAAAAGTATGAAATATTGTCTTGTAACTTTTGTATTGTAACAAAGTGGGTTGAGTATTGTCCAAGATGCCTAATAAATAGTGGGTTGATAGTGGAACTCAAGACAAAGAGATAACTGAGTTGAATTGACTAATTATAAGAGTACATTGAAATTTATTGTGAGAAAAATGCAAAAAGTTGCAAATAATGATGAAAAGTCAAATTTATGAAAAACAAATGAGAATATATGGATTAAAGTCCTGCTGTTAATGAAGGCAGAAAGGACACCACTCAGCCCACATGACCTTTCTACAGGTAACATCGAGAAGGACAATGGGACAGATGAGCAGATGATTGAAATCAAATGTTGTCACTAACAAAAATAATTAAGCTTTAATTTACAGATAGCAGCAGCTCAATTCCAGGAAGGATTCTGGGACAAGTCTGACAAAAAGAACCAGTAACTATGCTTTGTAATTTCAGAAGAAGTGATCAACAGTGTGACATTTGAGTCCATGCCTCTCAACTTAAAATAAACCAACTAACTTCAGCAACCCCCCACAACTGAAGTGAGGGATCAAGGACATGCTGACAATGAGAGAAAGAGTCCATTGCAACGAACGACTCACTGGAGACACCCTGGTGAAAGATGTAATGATTGATGACAAGGTTAACAGAATGATCAAATCATGAATGGAAGAAAAGACAAACTTGACCAGAAACACAGTAATGAGAGGAACTGTGCAAAGAAAAGAGAATCAACAGAGATGAGTACAAGCTCAAACAATAGTCAACATCAACCAACTTTCCTATGATTGGATGTTCAGCCCTTGAATAGATTCAGTAGCAACTTAATAATAACCCCATCAAAACAAAAAATTATTGAGGAGAAAAATATATTACGCAACATAGAAAACAATGATAATGACTAATTAAGAAAAGAAACTAAAATAATATTAACAATTAATATAGCATAATGGGAATTAAGACAATTCATGAAGGAAAAAATTTGAACTAAAAATAACTTTAAAATAAATGTTAAGGGGTACTCAGATGTAACTTGTCAATACAAGGGTATACTTAATTAATTTAAGGCTACAGTTGAAATTAAAGCAAGTATTAACAAATATTAAATTTTAATTTTAATTGATAAGAATACATTTTGATTCAATATGCAATTGATTAGCTAAAATTATATCAAGTAGTGCTTAGTAGTAGAAAGTTTATAGACATACAAGAAGTTATTGAAATTCAGTAACAAACAAGCCCTTGTGAACAATCTAAATGGCACCAGAAGGGGGTTAAAAAATAGATATTTGGCATTTCACATGAAGGACAGATTATTGAACCAACAATAATTTTGAATATTCTCAATCCAGATGCGCCATGGTATTAAACCAGTGCGCAAAGGGGGGAGTAACGTAAGGAAAGTCAAATTAAGGCAAAAATTAAATTAAAATGAAGTTAAAATTACATGCATTTTTGCAAAGTTTTGTTAAATTTGTGGCAAAAACAAAGTTAAGAAAAGAACAGCGACAAAAATAGGCCATATGTCAGTATACCAGAAGAACTATTAAAACACTTGGTAATGGATTATGTGGACATGATATAGATGGGTAAAAGCAATGAAATCAACAGAGGAGGGCAGGAACAGAAATTAAATCTCTAACAGAAGTAATCCTTAGATTGAAAAACTATCAGAAATAACGTCAGATTATATGTCAACTAAACAGAAGTATTGAAGATTAAAAATAAGTTGCATCCGAACAAAAGGAAGTTTTATTAATAATTAAGATATAATGCTAATGGTTTAAATGGTTGATAGACAAACTTTTAGATTGTTTGATATAAAGAAAAAGAAATGTACATAAGGAATATGTAAGAGTGCAAAAAGTTGTTCTCTAAAGTTATTTTTCTAATTGTCTAATGAGTTTAATGAATGACTTTTATGAGATAAATGTAACATTGCTCTGAAGCTTTCTTAGTTAGAGTGATTACATGACACATAATTAGTTTATTCATGATAGCTTATTTAGAACTTAGTAGAAATGTATTCAGTTTAGTCTTGAACTGAGGAGCTACAATGAGAATAGGAAGCAATATGCGAGATTAAAAAGGTCAAAATGGAATTTATTGTTTAAATTTGGTAATAAAATAGACAGTAAGCGAAATGTATTGCAATTTATTAGATAGGTGTAAAGTGTTCTGTTCACTAAAATTGACTGACTAAAAGATGGATTCTTCGAATTTAAGAAATGATATTCTCTCATAAGAAGTGATAAAAGTTATGTTTACCCAGCCATATTTTGAATTAATTGTCATATGGATCAAGTAGAACAAAATGCATAATAAATCAATTAGACTACTATAATAAGCAGATATTTATTATAATTATAATGCTTTGTCTGCATTAGGAGAAAAACAATTATGTGAAAAAAGTAAACTGACTTATGTTTGGTGATCAGTGTTGCACTTTTACTAAATAATATTGTGCAGAGAGGAAAATTTAGCGATTACGATCATGTTAAAAAACCTTAAGAGCAGAAGTTAAGGAAAACTTAATGTAAAGTCTGGAAAATTATGATTTTCTCAATTAGAGATGTTTTTGGAGATGCAATATTGAAATTCGGTTATTATTCTGTTGTATACTTTGTATATTAAGATCACTAGTTGGAAAACCACGGTTAAACGAATGAAAATGCGGAAAAAAGATAATGAAAACTAATTTGAGAGGGCAACCAAATTGATATTTACAAACCCTGGATGTTGATCCCATTAAATGAGGAATTGAGGACGAAGAAGATGATTGATGACCCAGACCCTAGAGGATATCTACACCGCAAGAAAACTTTCAATAGTATAAGAGACTTTTATGTTTGATATACTCTACATAACTGTGACAATAACATGCAATGCAAGAACAAAGGTATACACACTTATAACTATGTTTAAGTTTGTCTGACTAGGGAGAACTCGATTCTTTTACTTTTTCCATTAAACAAAAAAAGAAAGAACAACTAAAATAAATAAAAATGTATGGAAGAAGATGTTTGGCTCGAGTGCTCCTCCGGAGTGTGGTGGCTTAATCCAGTAATTGGAAAGGAGAATGGGTGACTCAGTTGGGTCACTAGGTAGCATAACTGAGGGAGCTGGATTTTGAAACTACACTCTGGAAAAAAGATAGTGAATGTGAGGCTTAATAAGCCTCAGAGGAGGGAATGTAGAAGATTTTATTATTTAGAAAACAAGTAATTTTGCTATATATTTGGACACAATTATTTCTTCTGTCTGTGACTTTGGATTTCCTCTGTGTATGTGAAAGACCTTGAATGGAATGTTGTTTGCTGCAGAAAATTCTATTCTGAGAAGTCACATGGTAAAAGACCTTTACCCAAAACTATCTATAGGGTGTGTTACCTTCTTTGGAAGAAGATGTATGTATATAACTCTGAACCAAAAGATACTCGGGAGCGCACTGGAAGGCCAGAGGGCCAGTGGGCCGCAGGCCAGAGCGTTAGAGTGTCGTTCTATGGAACGGAACGGCATTCGAAAATAAAGTCTAATTATTTCTGGCATCAAAGATCTCTGCGAAGTTATTTTTCAGAAAGATTGAAAACCACAACAATTGTCATTTCAGTTTGTCCTGCATTTTTAAACCTTGCCAGTTTAATCTTTCAATCAATTTTAAGCCATTTAAAGGCAATTAAATGTGAACGGGACTCAATTCATTACTTGCTTAAGCCTGGTTCACACGGCAGGATAATTAGGCCGATTTTAGCCCCGATTTACCCCTTCCAACAATCTCAAGGATGCTCCTATTATCGTAAAAATAATCTGATCAAATATTCCTGCCGTGTGTGGTGTGTTGCTCTCGTCTGCTCGGAAGGACGTCTGGACCGCTCCGATCTCAAATCGGGGATATCCAACATGTTGGATTTTTTTGGCCCGATTTCTCCTCGTGTGTGGTGTCCCCCGGGGACAAACGAGCACACAGCCTGTGGACTGTGGCGTGTAGCCAATCAGAAAGCGAGGCCGACAATTGTCCTGTGTGAACCAGCCTTTACTGTTCTGAAAGATGGATCACTTTAATATTGATCCATTTTACCGTAAAGTTACAAGGTAGAGATTCTGCATTCTAAACATCTATGAATTACCTATGGGTCTCAGCCCTTAATTGTAACATACCATTTCAATGTCACTGGGCACAGTACTAGAGGCAGACATTCCTGATGAGGGGATTGAGGGAATCAAAGACCGGACACACTGCACACACTCCTTCATTACTTTTATCATTTCTGGTAGCTCTATGTGACAGTAAAGGGGAAAAGGGTAAGTTAGTGTTGTTTGACAATAAGAACCTTTGTTTTGTGCATCTGTGGCACTTGATAGATGGATGAAATGTAAAAGCTGGCCAGCATTACCTAAATATTGGTACTAATGTTCAGTGCATGTCAATCACTCCAGAGTGATTGCAAACCTGAATAGGTATTCACCTACCACGAAGGGATGTCATGATTTCTTCATCCATTTGAGACAGCATTTTTGGCCCAGTGTCAGAGTCTTTTATCTGCAAATAGCCAATAAAATAAAAGCACATTTAAACTTTTTATTAAAGTCACATATCACGTTAACATGTTAGTTACAATAAAAAAATACAGGAAAGAAACAGAAAAATAATTAATGATGCTCAAATTTATTAAATTACACTGTAAAACAGCTGTAGGCCTTAATGCTAAGGACTTTTGCTACTGCCCTGCTTGGGCCAATGCTTCAAATTCTTACTTGGCCTGCCAAAAATTCACTGGTCCCACCAAAAACAATTATTTTCAAGTATTTCTCATCCATTAGTGTTAGAGCAGTCAAATCAACAATACTGCTAAATGTAAATTGTCCCTGACTACCTAAACCAAGGGAGCACAAACACCATCAGGTGACAGAAGATGTATAAAAAACCTTTGGAGAAAGTCAGCTTGCCTTTCTCTGGGTTGAGGTTAGACCAAAGTCTTCATCTGAGTCATTGGCCTGAAAAAAACAACAACACACAATCATTATAAGAGATGTGTGAAAATCAAGAGAGAAACAATTTGTTTACAGCACACCTTGCTATAACAGGTTTGCAATTTTTAATAATTTTTTTTGAATCCAGTAGAGAATACGCTGACATCATCATGGCATCAAAACGACATTATAAGATAATTTTGAATTCCGATGGGACTCAACCAGATACACCAAGTTTTTAAAAAAAATTTATTTAGTCCCCCCCCCCCCATGTCATTAACGTTACATTGTTTATTGCATAAAAACACTTATATATATATATATATATATATATATATATATATATATATATATATATATATATTATTGATATGTTATTTTGCTTACTGATCTGATTTTGTTTTATAATATTTTTTTATTATTAATTAATTATTATAGATGTTGTGAAAGATATAATGGAATAAACTGATATACTATTATAATTTATGCAATATGTGGGCAAAATGTCTATAAATGGGCAGACCCATTCAATACAATGTATCTATATAAACAGTATCTAATCTGCATATTGATGTGTTCTCGGGGCAACAGTAATGAAAAATGAAGTTTAATAATGGGAGTAATAATTTACAACGTTTTCATAATAATATGAAACACACTAACCTGTGACTTTCTAGTGATCCTGAAGACCTTGATTAGCTTGCTCAGGTGTGTTTGATCAGGGTTGGAGCTAAACTCTGCAGGACAGCGGCCCTCCAGGACTGAAGTTGAGAAACCGTGGATTATGTTAATAAAAAGTAAAAAAGAACAGAATTAATTAAAAACATAAATATTTTATAACACTTTACGATCACTTTTTTTTATACATTTAACACATCCTTGTTGAATAAAAGTATTAATTAACAAAAAAGTAATAAATAAGAAAGAAAAAATTTACTGACCGCAAACATAGTTTGAATAGTAGTGTATATAACACAAAATCTCTATTTTGAATAAACACTGTTCTTTTTAACTTTTTATTTCTCAAATAATCCTGAAATAATGTATTTCCGACATTATAAATTAGCATATTAGAATGATTTCGGAAGGATCATGTGACACTGAAAATTCAGCTTTGCTTCACAGGAATAATTTATAATTTTAAGTATATTACAATAGAAAACTTTGTGAAATAATATTCAGTATTAAAGATACAGCCTTGATAAGCCTAAGAAACTTCTTTAAAAACTTTCTTTAAAAACTTTACTGATCCAAAACTTTTGAACGGCAGTGTATTATACTTTAAAAAAAATTTAAAAAATGTTTTATCTTCCCGAAGATCGTTAATGTGTTCTACATTATTGACTCCGCGCCTACTGTCACAGATCGCAGCAGGGTGTTTTCCTGTCGGGACACAAGGTGTTAATAACAAGGTGTTAATAACATTATGTAATATGTATGTAATATTTCATATGAATATTGAATTTGATATATAATTACTTTCCCTATTCACTTATTGTGTCCTCCCAAACTGTCTGGTAAATATGATTTAGGCTACTTCCTGCATAAACTGCTATGACTAGTTTTACTAGTTAGTTATCAAAGTTTTTTTTTCAAAGTAACTATTTTAAGTCAATAGCATATGCATAAAACCAGACATTTGTCTAATTTGATACTATAAGGTTAAACTGATTGCCCTTTGATTAACCTCTAATTGGTCATACTACCACTTAAGACACGGTCTTAACATAACGGCTTTGTTTATGCAACTGGCCCCTGATGTCCTTTACAGTGGCCCTGTTTTGTAACAGAAAGTCATATTTGTTATATTTCTGCAAAAGTGTTTAATTTAATCTTTAAATTACTGCAAAAGTGTTTCATTTAATCTTTAAATTAATTCAGTCATTTTTAAAGAGTAAGGCGAAATTTTTGTCATGGTAAAAACTTCAAACATTTGTTATCTTTGAAAGTACCCAAATGTGCTCTTTACAGGACATCAATTGTCCTGTAAAACTGTTACATGTGTGGTGTCAGAGAAATTCACTAAAATATAATGTCTACTACAGTGGACAAAAGTCTGTTCCTGGGTCTCAGGAGGATATTTTTTATTTTTTTATTTTTTACTTTTGTGTACAAAAATACACTTTTGCCCAAACAAAATATGAATGGATTTAAAATGTTTACTCTAGCTCACTGTACTTGTTTATGTAAATGTTAAACAGGAGACATCACAAGTACTGAACTATTAGATAGCAGTTACTTTAAGTTATTTAATTTTGTTTGTACTGTATCCACAGAAACAGACGAAATTGTTATATAAGAGATTTCTTCATACATCTTCAATTTCACAAACAACTAATTACAGAAGAAAAGTTTACAAAAAGGTACGTAATTGTGAAAAACAATGTTACGTATAATGTAAAAAAATTGCGATAAACAAAATGTTCAACCAGACGTATGTGTTTGGATGGGCCTCGCAGAACTTCAGTGCCCCAGACTGTCAGTGGGCTGTTTATTTATTGATATTTTGATTTAATTACATACCGAATGTAATTAAATGCAAAACAAAACAGCAGTATTTCAATACAGACTGACTGTATTGAAATACTGCTGTTTTGTTTTGCATTTGTTTTGTGAAGTGGCATTTTCCTTTTGTGTACATTTGTTTCAGATTCCTCTCTCAAATCCTACTGAAGAGAAGAACGAACTTGAAAGCACAAAAGAAAAAGAACAAGAGGAGAAACAGATAGATTATGTAAATACGATTGAGGAAGGAGAGGAAGATGATGAAAATGGACAAGAGGATCGAGTTGAAGATAATTGAGATGGACAAGAGGACAGTGAGGGAGATGATGGAGATGGACAAGAGGACAGTGAGGGAGATGATGGAGATGGACAAGAGGACAGAGAGGGAGATGATGGAGATGGACAAGAGGACAGAGAGGAAGATGATGGAGATGGACAAGAGGACAGTGAGGGAGATGATGGAGATGGACAAGAGGACAGAGAGGGAGATGATGGAGATGGACAAGAGGACAGTGAGGGAGATGATGGAGATGGACAAGAGGACAGTGAGGGAGATGATGGAGATGGACAAGAGGACAGTGAGGGAGATGATGGAGATGGACAAGAGGACAGAGAGGAAGACGATGGAGATGGACAAGAGGACAGAGAGGGAGATGATGGAGATGGACAAGAGGACAGAGAGGGAGATGATGGAGATGGACAAGAGGACAGTGAGGGAGATGATGGAGATGGACAAGAGGACAGAGAGGGAGATGATGGAGATGGACAAGAGGACAGTGAGAGAGATGATGGAGATGGACAAGAGGACAGAGAGGGAGATGATGGAGATGGACAAGAGGACAGTGAGGGAGATGATGGAGATGGACAAGAGGACAGAGAGGAAGATGATGGAGATGGACAAGAGGACAGAGAGGGAGATGATGGAGATGGACAAGAGGACAGTGAGGGAGATGATGGAGATGGACAAGAGGACAGAGAGGGAGATGATGGAAGTGGAAATGAGGAAGAAGAGGGAAATGAGCAAGAGGACAGAGAGATAGATGGTGAAAGTGAAGAAGATGGAAGTGAACAAGAGGAGACAGAGGAAAAGGATGGAAGTAGACAAGGACAGACATCAGGAAAAGAGAGGAGCCAAGGAAATGATCATTCAAACCAAAGGAAGGTACGTTGATATCTATACACAGGGTGTTAATTTATGTTGACTGTGTAAGCCACCTGTCTTAAATGTTCAACACTGTTAGTGATATTTCTGCTTGTGTTTTATATTTTCTTGTTGTAGTTAATTTGATCAGACTTGTCTTTTTTCACAGAAACAACATGAAGATGATCCTGTATACCCAGGTGCTCCTCTCACAAAGGGACAGAGTCTGCTCTTACTCATGTCGTATGTACTGCGCCACAATTTGACAGAAGTAGCTCTTCAGGATCTCCTTACTATGTTCAATGAACATTTCCCTGGCTTGGTGCCAGCAACTTCATATCTTTTCCATGAAGCATATGGACAATTTGGGCAGTATGTGCCACATTTTTATTGTATCAACTGTGAAAGCTACTTGGGAGCTACTAAGACAGCACCACAAAACTGTTCTTCTTGTAAAGCTAAATTTGACGCAGAGAAAAACCTAAGGGCTGGATCTTACTTTCTAGTATTTAGTCTATCAGCCCAAATAAAATACATTTTGGAAAAAACAGAGATTTGTTTGAATAAAACGGAATCAATTCCAGGCATTGTTTCCGATATTCAGTGTGGGGAAGAATATCAAAAGATCAAGCAGAGTGGACAAATGGGGCCTGATGACATATCAATCTTGTGGAATTGTGATGGAATTCCTGTTTTTAAAAGTAATAATGAATAGATATGGCCAATCCAGTGTCAAATTATTGAGCTGTCACCAAGTGATCGTGAAAGGAACATATGCATACCATGCTTATGGGTTGGTAACAGCAAGCCAAATATGATGACATTTTTAACTGCTTTTGTGTCACAGCTCCAGGAACTACAACAGATTGGAATCACATGGAGGGACTCTGAAAACGTAGAGCATACAAGCAAGGTTCATTCACTCCTCTGCTCTTCTGATTCAATTGCCCGGCCCCTTCTGAGAAACACAAAGCAGTTCAATGGAAAATATGGGTGTGAGTTTTGCCTCCACTACGGTGGTGGCCCATATATTTGGGAAACACCTGAACCAACTTTAAGGACAGAGACAGATCATTTCCGGCATGCTATGCTGGCAACACCTGCTCAACCAGTAATGGGTGTAAAAGGACCATCACCTTTGATGGAACTTGAAAGCTTTAACATGATCACAGGCTTCGTTCCAGAGTACCAGCACAGTGTCTGCCTTGGTGTAACTAAACAGATAGCATCTCTGTGGCTGGACAGTAAACACCATAAGGAATATTGGTACTTGGGCTCAAAGACCAATGACATAGACCAGGGGCTCATGGCCATTAACCCACCTTTGGAAGTCACAAGGGCCCCAAGATCATTGAAAGACCGAAAATTCTGGAAAGCATCTGAATGGAGGTCTTTTTTGTTGTTTTATGCTTTGCCTGTTTTGAGTGGTATTTTGAAAAAGAAATACTGGAATCATCTTTTTTTATTAGTTTTTTCAATGCACACTCTTCTTCATGATGCCATCAAAGCAAACCATGTGGATATGCCAGAACGAGCTCTTCGAAAGTTTGTGCGTAACTTTGAGAAACTTTATGGTGCTAAAAATGTTTCTTTCAATGTGCATTTATTAATGCACTTAGCAACAAGTGTGCGAAACTGGGGGCCGCTGTGGGCAACATCCACATTTCCATTCGAATCTTTTAATGTGTAGCCAGTGGCATCAGTTTACTGGAGGGAAATGTATGAAACAATTAAATAATTGTTGACTACGCCACCCGGTATACACCAGGAACTCAGCCCCAAGACAGGGGGGGCACACAGGTTCGTAACTAAAAGAACTGCGTGAGCAGAGAGACATAGGCCAGTGAGTACCAAATATGAAGCAGCTTTATTCAAATACAAAAGTTAAAATCATAAAAATAGATTAACATGAGGGCTCAATATTCACAGATCAAAAAGAAAGAAAAAACAAACAATACTTTACAAAACCTCAAAATAAAGAAATAAATACGAAAAAAACAAATACACAAGAAAGTTTAATTGGACGAAGATGGCCTGCTGTGACCCTCAATTCACACCACACACTTAAGATCTACACACACCCACTCTGGTGAAGTCAGGTCACTCAATGCACAGCACTCAATGTGAACCCCATTAAACAGCGGCTAAACCCCTCCTCTATATAAACTTTCTTCGTCACGCTGTTTATGAAAAAGAAAAAAATCTCAAACAATAACATTGATTAACTGGCAAAAGCCAGCGCCAAAAAATCAGTTTCAATTCACAAACAAAAATAAATAAAAAATAAGTAACAAAACAATATATTAATTCCAGTCTCGTTTTGTAACTCAACCAAACTTAAGCCTAAACACAAGAAAAATAAATAATATTACAAAATACGCAGAATTGAGCACAAGACAAATAACAAAAAAAACTATAAATTACAATTCGGAGCAACACAAAAAAACTAATCAAAAATGAAACAAACAGGCCACGATCGGCCGTTCACTCAAAGATCAGAACAGACCAGCGAGAGGACAAGCTTCCACATTAATGCTCACGCCTCAGCGAGCAATCGTCCCGGCTCGCTGCTATGAGAGTTCAAGTTCGATCCAACCAAAAAGACGCAAATAAGCCCAGGCAAGACAGCAGTGCGTTAGATCAACAGACGCGCATCTCGTCCCATAATAGAGGTGAGACCCTTGATCCTGTCACTCAATCGGATGGTGTTCCTAACGCGGTACTATGCCTGGTCGCGGACCATAACATGCAGTGGGTTTTTGTTGACGAGCTCAATGCCAGGGGCAGCCTATGCACAGCAACAGAGCGGAGAGACGGCACTCCAGACACTCTCCCATTCCTAAATCGTAACTGCCGTAAAGGGGCGGTAAGGATGACAACGCATCCCAGGTGCCAGAAACGTCCTCATTTTATACCCTGACAGCAACTGCTGATAGGTTCAACGTTCCTACATGACACTGGCCAATCATCAACACGAGTGAACCTCACCCTGCTACAAATGGAACATTGCTGAAGTTTTTCAACGGAACAACGCATGTGCTAGATCAAATAGTTAAGAGATTCCTTAGGTGGAGGGCTCTCTCAGTAAAAGCAGGGACTACAATGGCAAATGCTGATGAAAACATAAGAATTTTTTTTGACAAACTCCAAAATAGATCTGCCTTAAGACAGAAGTCAAAGAAGTTTCAAAATAATGTCAGAGGTTTTGGTTGCCCGAAGAAAGGTACCACATCTGTCCTGCAGAGGATGGCTATTGAAGACTTTACTGGTGACACCGTTAATTCGGGTTTATTTTATGACCGTTTCACTTGTAGCGGAGTTCTTTATCATTCCTGCAAGAGCACAACTCTTAAAAAGAGAAACAATTCAGTTGTCCAGTTAAGTGACGGAACATTCTGTGAAATTATGACCCTGGTGGATTTTACGTGTGAGAACAGGGCATCTACTGCATCCACCAACAACAGATTCTGTGTTTTAGTTAAAGAGCTTGCCAAGAGTGGAGGAAAGTTGTGTAGAGATGCTCAGCTAAATATATCCTCAACATTTATATGTGAAGTGTCTCACACCAATAATGTGTTTGCTGTCCCTCCGCAATCACTCAAACGTAAATGTGTACTGATTAGGTCTAAGGACAAACTGTATGTCATTCCACTTCCAAACAATATTGAAAGAGACTAAAACTGACTCCTGGGGAACTACTTCTGCAGCTTTACTGATGTCAATGCCAATTGTTGTTTTAAAGCTTTATTTCTGTCACATGTCTGTCCTGTCTTTGTGTGCACATGAGTGTTTTGTTATGTTGGGTCATGTGCTCTTGTCATTGTCTGGTCCCTCCCCCTTGTTATCTGATCATTGGTTTATTTGTCCCACCTGTTATCCTTGTTACCCTCCTTATTTGCCTTCCCATTTAATCTACCTGTGTTTGCTGTCCATTGCTCGTACGTTGTTTATGGTTTCGGTGTTAGTCGGGTGGAGTTCTGTTCCGGTCCTGTTTGGCCATGTCTGTGTTGGATTTAGTTCGGAAATCATTGGATTCTTTTGTTGGTTTGTTTACTTCATGTTTTCTTTATTAAAATCTCATCATTCACTCTGCGCTTGAATCCTCTTTTCCATTCTCCACAACCCACCGTGACAGAACGTACGAGCCAATGTGGATTCAGCGGAGCGAACTCACTCCTGAGGAGAGAAAAAAAATGGGATTTCTTTGTTTAAATACCTCACCATGTGTGTTCAAAGGAATGAGGAAGGGAGTGCAGCAGAGTCTTCCTCACGGGTCTCATCAGGAATGAAGTCCTCATCTCTGGATCTGTCGAGCGTGGGGACTTCATCGATGGTTTTAACCAGTCTCGAGTCTGCAGACATCCGTCAGAAGGGACGGAGAAGGAGAAGGGGGAGACACGTCTCGTCTGCCCAGCCAGAGACTGTTCACGTCACGTCTGCCCAGTCAGAGATTTTTCACGTCCCGTCTGCCCAGTCAGAGACTGTTCACGTTCCGTCTGCCCAGTCAGAGACTGTTCACGTTCCGTCTGCCCAGTCAGAGACTGTTCACGTTCCGTCTGCCCAGTCAGAGACTGTTCACGTTCCGTCTGCCCAGTCAGAGACTGTTCACGTCCCGTCTGCCCAGTCAGAGATTGTTCACGTCCCGTCTGCCAAGTCAGAGACTGTTCACGTTCCGTCTGCCCAGTCAGAGACTGTTCACGTTCCGTCTGCCCAGTCAGAGACTGTTCACGTTCCGTCTGCCCAGTCAGAGACTGTTCACGTCCCGTCTGCCCAGTCAGAGATTGTTCACGTCCCGTCTGCCCATTCAGAGATTGTTCACGTCACGTCTGCCCAGTCAGAGACTACTCACGTCCCGTCTGTCCAGTCTGGGACAGAGCAAGAAATGCCCATTCGCGTGGCCGCCAAGGCTATGTTGGACTATCTGGAGCGTCTGGCTCGGATCCTGGACATGCCGGTGGATGCTCCGGGGCCGGAGGCAGAGCCAGTGCCTGTTCCAGAGCCGGAGGTAGAGCCATTGTCTGTTCCAGAGCCGGAGGCAGAGCCAATGTCTGTTCCAGAGCCTGAGCCGGAGGCAGAGCCAGTGCCCGTTCCAGAGCCGGAGGCAGAGCCAGTACCCGTACCAGAGCCGGAGGCAGAGCCAGTGCCGTCTGCCTTCATGGACCTGGACTATCTGGAGCGTCTGACTCGGATCCTGGACATGTCCGTGTCTGCTGTTCCAGGGCCGGGCCAGTGTCTGTTCCAGAGCTGGAGCCAATGTCTGTTCCAGAGCCAGCGCCTGTTCCAGCGCCAGACCCAGTGTTTGTTTCTGTGTTTGTGTCTGTCCTTGTGACCATTTCTGTTCTAGTGACTGTTCCTGAGCCGGTGTTTGCAGTTCCTGAGTCGGTGGCTGCTGCTCCAGAGGCAGAGCCAGTGCCTGTTCCTGAGCCGGAGACAGAGCCAGTGCCTGTTCCAGAGCCGGAGGCAGAGCCAGTGCCTGTTCCAGAGCCGGAGGCAGAGCCAGTGCCTGTTCCAGAGCCGGAGGCAGAGCCAGTGCCTGTTCCAGAGCCGGAGGCAGAGCCAGTGCCTGTTCCAGAGCCGGAGGCAGAGCCAGTGCCTGTTCCAGAGCCGGAGGCAGAGCCAGTGCCTGTTCCAGAGCCGGAGGCAGAGCCAGTGCCTGTTCCAGAGCCGGAGGCAGAGCCAGTGCCTGTTCCAGAGCCGGAGGCAGAGCCAGTGCCTGTTCCAGAGCCAGTGCCTGTTCCAGAGCCAGTGCCTGTTCCAGAGCCAGTGCCTGTTCCTGTGTTTGTGTCTGTTCTTGTGGATGTTACAGTTCTTGTGGATGTTACAGTTCTTGTGGATGTTACAGTTCTTGTGGATGTTACAGTTCTTGTGGATGTTACAGTTCTTGTGGATGTTACAGTTCTTGTGGATGTTACAGTTCTTGTGGATGTTACAGTTCTTATGGCTGTTCCTGAGCCGGTGTCTGTTCCTGAGCCGGTGTCTGTTCCTGAGCCGGTGTCTGGTCCTGAGAGGGCATCACCGCCCTGGCCGCCCGAGGGGTCTTCACCGCCCTGGCCGCCCGAGGGGTCTTCACCGCCCTGGCCGCCCGAGGGGTCTTCACCGCCCTGGCCGCCCGATGGACTCTGTGTTTCGCCCTGGCCGCCAGATGGACTGTGTTTTGCCCTGGTCTGTTCCTCCCGCCCCGCCCTGGTCGATCCCTCCCGCCCCGCCCTGGTCGATCCCTCCCGCCCCTGCCTGGTCGATCCCTCCCGTCCCGCCCTGGTGTTTCCTTCCGGTCCCGTCCTGGTCTTATGGAGCGTCTGGTAGCCGCTCCGTAGGGAGGGGGTAGTGTCACATGTCTGTCCTGTCTTTGTGTGCACATGAGTGTTTTGTTATGTTGGGTCATGTGCTCTTGTCATTGTCTGGTCCCTCCCCCTTGTTATCTGATCATTGATTTATTTGTCCCACCTGTTATCCTCGTTACCCTCCTTATTTGCCTTCCTATTTAATCTACCTGTGTTTGCTGTCCTGTGCTCGTACGTTGTTTATGGTTTCGGTGTTAGTCGGGTGGAGTTCTGTACCGGTCCTGTTTGGCCATGTCTGTGTTGGATTTAGTTCGGAAATCATTGGATTCTTTTGTTGGTTTGTTTATTTCATGTTTTCTTTATTAAAATCTCATCATTCCCTCTGCGCTTGAATCCTCTTTTCCATTCTCCACGACCCACCGTGACAATTTCTGCCTAAAATTAACAATGATATGTTAAGAGTTTTTGATCACTGATTATGATAGAATGTATTAAAGCAGTGAAATTAATTTTTTGGCCATGCAATATAGACAGTGTTTACTTGGCTGTACTTGTGACATCACAATCCTGTAGCTGAACTTCCTGTCCAGTAGAACACATTTTCTTGTGTTCATATGGTGTGCTGTTGGTACAACATTGGATTGATGTTTACGTTGGACCTCTCTGTGACTTTGTATACATTTATTAAAAATACTTAAATCACAATTAGCCTTTTGTGCAGAGCATGTACACTTTATTAAAAAATGTTTTAAATAGCCTTTCAACACATTTATCATATGTTTAATTGCTTTCTGAAGTAGCAATTAAGTTAATTTCAAGCATGAAGAAATACACTTAAAAAATTCAATAATTTAACAAAGTATACTACAACTTCAGGTTATTTAATAATGTAAAGAAATGGCAAATGTTAACGTCAAAGAAACGGGCTCTGCTAACGTTACTCAGACGAAAATCGCGCATCTATCTGATAAAGAAAAGCAACGCTATTACAAGAAAATTGATATTTTGGGTTTTGATCCGTATTTACTTCAGAATCAACTACTGACCCCGCTGTGTTATAATTGTAATTGCCTTGTAATGGCTACTTATTCTGCACTTTATGTAGCAAGTAAAATGTTAAAGTTGTAAGTTAAAGTTTCCTTTTAGAATATTACTTTAAGTCTTGAAATGTCTGTTATTTACTGTACTTAAGTATCCAAAGTAATTGTCATGATGTGGGTTTTGTGTCTTGTCTTTTCATGTTCAGTGGTTCCCTGACCTGTCTATTAGTTATCCCAGGTGTTTCTTATTATCCACGCCCCCTTGTTATCCGGTTAGCTCGTTTGTCTATGATTATTTAAGCCCTGTGTTTTTGCCCTGTCCTGTTGAGTTGTTGAATGTTTAATGTCAACGTTGGTCGCTTCTGATTCTGAGTCCTGTATTCCAGTCTGAGTCTTTGTCTAAGTTTGTAGTTTGTCTAAATAAAGCCTTTACACTGCGTTTGGATCCAGCCTCCTTCCCGTGCTTCTACCGCACCACATTACCAGCGTCACAGAACAACTCGAAATGGATCCAGCAGTTGTCAGCAACCGGGCTCTGGGAGAATACCTGTCGACGTTATTGCAAGAGGGCCAGTCCGTCCAAAGGTACGCGAAGGATTTTCTGTCCATTTGCCATCTGGGAGCGCTAGATGATATCCAGCTCATGGGCCTGTTTTGGAACGGGCTGGATTATGAGATCGCCCGATGGATGCCGCGGGACCTTACCAACTGGACTCTTGACCGGTATATCGCTCAGGCTTGTTCCTTGGAAGACCTCTTCTCCATTACAGGCTTGTTCTACTCGACACCTCCCGAGTTCACATTACCCGCGAAGCCCTCTTCGTCGTCTTCGCCGCTGGTCCGGTCCAGCCCTGCCGAGCCTGCTCTTCACTGCAGCGCCGACGAACTCACTCTTCACTGCAGCCCTGACGAACCCGAGCTCCTCGTCAGCCTCGACGAGCCGGTGCTTCACGTCAGCCTCGAAGAACCCGAGCTTCACGTTAGCCCCGACGAGCATGCATTTCACGTGAGCCCCGACGAGCATGCATTTCACGTGAGCCCCGACAAGCAAGCATTTCACGTGAGCCCCGACGAGCATGAATTTCACGTGAGCCCTGACGAGCATGCACCTCGCGACAGTCCAGCCGAGCCCGCGCTCCACGTCAGCCCTGACGAACCTGAGCTTCGCGTCAGCCTTGACGGACCTGAGTTTAACGTCTGCCTTGACGAACCTGAGCTTCACGTGAGCACAGACGAGCCCGCACTTCTCGTCTGCCCCGCCGAGCCTGCGCCTATGTGACCCCTGCCGAATCTAGTGAGTCAAATGCCGAGTCAAGTGAATCCAGTGAGTCGAGTGCATCGTTCAGTACATCAAGTGCATCGTCAAGTGCATTGTCCAGTGAGTCAAGTGCATCGTCAAGTGAGTCTACTGAGTCAAGTGAGTCTACTGAGTCAAGTGAGTCTACCGAGTCAAGCCCAGTGAAGCGCCGTCGCAGAAGGAGAAGGAGGACTCGCTCGGCTACTCAGGCTCCAGTGAGCATACCCAGACTTCTCGCCCTGCCGGACCCGCCTCTGCGCCTCGCCCTGCCGGCCCCGCCTCTGCGCCTCGCCCTGCCGGCCCCGCCTCTGCGCCTCGCCCTGCCTGCGCCCTTTAAGCTCCGGGAGGCCTTTCCTAAACCCGTGGATTTCCCCAAGTATTTATTGGGGGGGGGGGCCAAGAGTTCGGTGAGGAGACCATGAAGGCTGCGCCGCCATGGTCGTCTGCAGGGGCTTCACCACCCTGGCCTTCGCCTCGTCCTGCTCCGCCCTGGCCTTCGTCTCGTCCTGCTCCGCCCTGGCCTTCGCCTCGTCCTGCTCCGCCCTGGACTGCTCCGCCCTGGCCTTCGCCTCATCCTCCTCCGCCCTGGCCTCCGCTTCGTCTTGCTCCGCCCTGGCCTCCGCTTCGTCTTGCTCCGCCCTGGCCTCCGCTTCGTCTTGCTCCGCCCTGGCCTCCGCTTCGTCTTGCTCCGCCCTGGCCTCCGCTTCGTCTTGCTCCGCCCTGGCCGCCTGTTCAGTCAGGTCCGCCCACGCTCCACGGCCCAGGCCCGCCTTGTCTATGTCCAGGGTCCGTTCCCTTGCATGGGCCTGGCCCTCCATCCCTCCCCCAAGACCGCCTGTGCTTCACCGCCCTCCTGAACTTTATGTGACCATGTACAATAAACATCACTAAAGTGTTGTAATTGAATGAATAACAATTTATTTCAAAAGTAATTTCGGCCAATATCAATATAGGCCTACATACACATTTGTGATAATCTTACTCATTTTAGAAACAAGTAAACAAGACAAACACAAAACAATTTTACATGAAACTCATAAGTAACAGCCTTGTAAAAAAAACAAAGATCCAAATATATATTACATTTGTACACAATTGTTTAACATTAAGATGTTTTCAGAAGTTGTTTTAACATTAAGAACATTTAACATTGTTTGACACTAAGGAAAACAATGTTACTGACACCCATGCATGCTATTGCGGGGGCACAACAGATTGGCAAATGTTGCACAGAGCACAGCACACTCTGACCATCTTGTCAAGAGATGTAAGCTCTCCTGGAGTTGCAGTCTGGCAGTGAGAAATGGGTATTGTGCTTTGTAAAATTGTGTACTTATTCCTCACAAGACCAATCACTCGTTCAACATGAATTCGAACAGCTGCTAGCCCCCTTGAATACTCAAGTTCACTTGGATGCAGTTGCTTTTTCCCTCTAGTAAAGGCAGGTATTTTGAGATGAGCACTGTACAATCCCACAGCATCTCCTACTGTGAACCTTCGATCTGCTAGGACCAAATCATCAGGTAACAGATTTTCCAGGTAGCCACAGTTCTCTGTAATGTGCCTATCACTTGCTCGCCCTCCCCAGCCACGAGACACAAACGATATGACTCCCTGTGGAGTTATTGATATCAAGTACTTGGCAGTATTGTGGTGCTTATATTGCTACTAT
Source organism: Siphateles boraxobius (assembly GCF_051911475.1). Classification (NCBI taxonomy): domain Eukaryota; kingdom Metazoa; phylum Chordata; class Actinopteri; order Cypriniformes; family Leuciscidae; genus Siphateles; species Siphateles boraxobius. The sequence goes on from NW_027509195.1 coordinate 2,029,989, forward strand.
GTTTTTGCGCGGGCTCTGAAGTTTTTAGGTCTCTCAATGAAATTTTCAAAGCAGTCTATTATGGATGTACAATTTCTATAACTACTATTTTTGAAACACATAGGCAAACTAATTTGAATATGTTCCTTACTGGGCCACAGTATGAATCTAAACAACCTATCATGCAAGACATTTAACGTACTGTTAAAAATTCGGCCTGCAGTAGGCTTTGATACATGAAATATATATGAAAAGAAGTGCAGTGGTAAATGCAGTCTCATTCTCATTAAGTTCATTAAAAAGCTTTGAAAGGGATTCAATCCAGGTCCCACCTTGAGGAACGCTGACACAAAGGTGAAGACAACCATCAGCTTGGCAAAGGATGGAAGGCCAGTTAAGTCCTGCACCATGTCATCATTGTCCTTGAATGTTTCCTGGCTGAAGGATAACTTGCTGACCTTTTCCCTGAGCTGATAAACCTCTGACCTCAGTGCAGTGCACTCGTCTGTCAATCTCCTCACAGTTTCATGGCAGGCTTCATTGGAGCATGGTACACTGCTCTCAGCATAGACTGCAGAATTACAGTAGCTGTGATCAGCTGTCTGACCTCTCCCCTCCTGAGCTGTGGTGTAATCACAGTCATCAATCTGCATATGGCTGCTGTTGTCACAGGGTGCCACCGGTCCAACATCACACGTCCTTCTCTTTCTTTTGACAGCTTGCATTTGCTCAAATTTGCTGTAACTATTTATTTTTCTTTTGCGTTGCTCAGGTGTGAGATAAGCAAACAAACTTGGCACATAGTCGGGGTTTAATGGATTCTCGCTCTTCTGACCTACAGGGGTAGAATGAGATATAGTGACACATTAATGAACAGTGTGTGACACTAACAGGAAGGCTACACCGGGTAAGTGAAACGCTCTGCTCGCGACGCGCAAAAAATAGTTTTAGAAAACTAGTTGTTTTTTTTTAACGTACGGTAGTCAGGGGCGTGTCTAGAAGGGGGGCACGGGGTGGCACTGGCCCCCCCTGAAATATGATTGGCCCCCCTTGGTGCCCCCCCCCCCAACATCATTGGGCTAGATTTACTGTCAACCTGACAAAATCCCAACGCCATTGGATCAGAGCGCTGTCAATCACTGCTTGATTTGCGATTTGCATTTTGTATTTTACACAATTTTAATTGATGTATGCATTCAATTATATCATGTCCTCAGTGCACAGTAATCAACTTCTGCAAGAAATATAAACCATGAAATGACAAAAACCTCAAAATATTTTTAAATTATGTTATAGACTAGGCTAAATTGCCCCTAATCACATATAAATCATGTGGAAATATAGGTATTTTTCTTAAAATTTTCTTCAATTACTGCGTACCTGAAGTCATCTTCCACCCTGTTAGTATGTACTTTTTTGCCTTGCAAAACCAACTCCAATTTCCTTGAGACCATTGTCAAGAAGTGAAATTTCTTTTCTTTTACCTGCTGGAATTCAACTGTACAAACGTCTCAGGTTACGACTGTAACCATAGTTCCCTGAGAAAGGACGTCAACGACGCTTTGGGGAACGCTCCCAGCGTGAATGCGTCTGAAGCATCTATGTCAACTAGTCCAATGGAAGGAATGAATGTCACGGGCGGGTGACGTCATGACCAGGAAGTGATAAAAGAGCATCCGGTGCAAACCGGCATTAGCTTCAAAAATTGCCGAAGCAAGCCGATCACAGGGATGCAGGAAGTATGGCAGGGTGACGCATCGTCTCGTTCCCTTTCTCAGGGAACTATGGTTACAGTCGTAACCTGAGACGTTCCCTTTCGAGGGAACTCGCGATGCGTCAACGACGCTTTGGGAACGAGAATACCCAAAACGCCAGACTTTCAAATGCCTGAGTGTCAGCCTGTTGTCACACTGCACAAAGCACCTGGGATCCTGGGGCAGCATCCAGGTCCAAGCTGTAAAACCTCATGAATGTGAGCGGTGAGGACCAGCCCGCCGCATCACAAACGTCTTGGAGAGAACTCCAGATAATACGCTTAGAAGCCATACTCCTAGTGGAATGAGCCCTGACCACCAAATGGTTGGCCAGAAGACTCACAAGCAAGAAGAATAGTCTCGACTATCTATATGCTCAATAGGTTGGATTTTCTCGACAGAGAAGTCCGATGAACATAAGTGTCCAGTGCTCGCACTGGCACAAGAGGTTCAGCTTTTCCTGGTCCGAAAAATGGGGGAGGACAGAAACCTGCAGCACAATAGGCCTCGGAATAATGGTAGGCACCTTTGGAACATATCCATGTTTCGGGTAAGATTGCCTTGGCCATCCCGATGCACTCAAGGCAGGTGGGGACCGAAAGGGCCTGAAGGTCTGACTCTTATAGGGACGAAATAGCTAGCAGAAAATAGTCTTAAAAGAAAGGAACTTCTCTGAGACCAAATCTAAGGGCTCGAAGGGAGCCCCAGATAGGCCTTCTAGAACTATTGCAAGGTCCCAAGCCAGCACCTTAGTGCAAGTTGCATGCCTCAGCCTCAAAGTGCCACGAAGGAAACGAGTGATCAGGGGGTCTCGACCCAAAAATGTACTACCCACCAGGGCGTGGAAAGCCGCAATGGCCGCCAATGTAGAAGATTTTATTATTTAGAAAACAAGTAATTTTGCTATATATTTGGACACAATTATTTCTTCTGTCTGTGACTTTGGATTTCCTCTGTGTATGTGAAAGACCTTGAATGGAATGTTGTTTGCTGCAGAAAATTCTATTCTGAGAAGTCACATGGTAAAAGACCTTTACCCAAAACTATCTATAGGGTGTGTTACCTTCTTTGGAAGAAGAAGTATGTATATAACTCTGAACCAAAATGTACTCGGGAGAGCGCACTGGAAGGCCAGAGGGCCAGAGAGCGTTAGAGCGCCGTTCTATGGAACGGGACGGCGTTCGAAAATAAAGTCTAATTATTTCTGGCATCAAAGATCTCTGCGAAGTTATTTTTCAGAAAGATTGATAACCACAACATTTGGCACCCCAGATGGGACTTGGGTTTTGAGGCAGAAGGAACCACGAAAGGCGACTCTGGTGACCGACACAGACAACAGTGGCCACTGTACTTTGAGGTGAGCAATTTTTGCTTTTAAAAAAGTATGTGTTGTCACCAGTGAGCCAGAGTGGTAAGACCTTTAAAAATGCTTCTCCAAGTTTAAAGAACTAAAAAATTGAAAAGAGGATCTTTGATTCTAGAAATAATTGTCTATTGTTGTTGATGATATCAAGTAATGTGTTAAAGCGCGGCGGAGCTCCCGTTAGTGTTTGCCAGTATTTATATAATCTGATGCAGATTGTGTGAATATTGGTAGGATGCTGATGTGCCGCTAAAGGTTTTGTCGTATGTACGTAAGAATTTATGTTTACTGTTAAAGGATAACAATTATTGTTTTTTCTTGTCAAGAGGGCCTTGAGGATGACAAGTGTACTGATAGAGGTTATCAGTTTTTTATAGATTTAAGTATACTGATAAAGGGTATCAGGTTTCTGTGTTTCTTATTAAGAGGGCCTCGACGGATAATAAGATAGCATGTACACAGAGGATTATAAGTACTGATAAGATATCAGTGTTGATCTGTGTTTACTTGTAAGTGGGCCTGGACGGATACAAGTATAGCATGCGTACAGATCAAGGTTAACTTCCGGTTACCGTTTTGTTAAAGATTTAGCAAAAGTCTGCTCGGGGAAGTTATGTTTGGCTTAACAGTTACCGCCTCGACTAGCGAGGGACTGCTCGGGTTAAGTTAAATCCTATGGAATAGGGGAATTAGAAGTTTAGCTTATGGTTACCGCATTGTTATAGGAATGACAATGGACTGCTCGGGTAAGCTAAATTGAATCGCAGAGGTCTGTGATAGTTCAAAGTTATTCAGTGAAGTATTGTTTGTAAAAACAGTGAGAAACACTGTGATTAGAATATAGCTCTGTGTGTGTATGTAGGATCCTGTCCTGTGTGTCTGCTTGACTATGACTGTGGTTAAAAATAGGGGACAAGGAATGTGTGAATGAGCTTGAGAGACAAGTAATGTATAAATGAGTATTAAAAGTAAAGGAAATAGTAAAAGAAAACAATTGTTTCAAGATATTAGTCTTGCAGATTATTGTAGTATAAATAAGTTAAAGTATAAAATATATATTAATAAATGGACTGATATATATTAATGGATAAATAAATAAGAATGCACGTGCTTAATATATTATATCTTATATCTGAAGACGTCTAAAATTTGTATCTCATTATCCCTGAAGACAAAGTGAGAAAAATGATTCCATTGTAGATAATTAAGGTTGTGCTAGGAAAAAATAACTTGTGCAGTGTGCTAAAAGTGAAAAAGATTGGGTGACCAAGTTTCAACAGTCATAAATAATTTACAGCAATCTTAGAATTGTAGTAAATGTGAATTGTTGGAAATGGGTGAGGAAAAGTTGATTCACCATGTTAGATTATTTTGAGCACAGCATGCAAATATAGGAGAAAGATTGAAGGCTGATTTTATGATAGGGAAAATTATTTAATTGTATTATACTCAGAAAATAAAAGTTAGATTATTGCTCATATTGCAATGAAGAAATAGCTTGCTTTTTCCTGCAACAAAAAACTTGCTTTACTAAAAACAGAATGGGAGAACTGCTGTTGTCAACCAGTGATTATTATATAATATAAAAGATCTAGGAAAAAGATGGTTAAAGAATGGAATTTAGATAAAAAGCTAATAGCTCAGGAACAAATATTTATAAAGACTAATTTGATCTATGCAGCTCTCTGAGTGTTCAAGTTTCAGATGGCTTCAGTGTCGAATGGAAGAGGTGAAAGGTCAAAGACACGACTGCAGAGAGAAGAAGAAGAGTGGGTGAGGGGCTTTCAGCTCCCCTTCTGAAGATGACCACTCTCTGGAAAACTCAGCATGGAGAAAGACTGTTTAATGCTGGAAAAGGTGAAACTTTCACTATTTCACTGGAGACTTTTTCCTGAGGACAAGAGGAAAATCCTGAGATGCAAAGCTGTGGAAAAATCTATCAAAGCCCAAACTGAGAAGGGGCAGAGAAACAACAGAGCCTATATTCCTGTTTACACCAAGCCTTGAGTGACAGCTAGGCTGACGACACATGCAGAGCGACAGCCAAGAAGCTTTAACAGACTGATAATCTAAAAACAGAAGAACTGACCGAAACCCTTCCCTTACGGGCAACACAGGTGTGGCAACTTCAATGATCACTCTAGAGACTGCTTCAAATTTAGTTAATTATTAGATTAACTTTATTCATTCTGATTATTCACTGGTCTCATAAGCAATTCTTTATATTCTCTGCTAAACTAACCCTCTTTGCTTTTCCAGTAGGTTCAAGTCCAGCCATATAAAAAAGAAAGAGAATACACTGAAAGAGAGAAGTGGGTGCTCAACTCACCAAATAGTTCAAACTGAGGCTGGATTTGTTATAGTGAGGGCTATTATATTAAACAATTATAGGGCTAAAAGCATGAAAAATTATTCTGTAGCAAAGAAAAAGATAGACGCAAAATGTCAAAGAATTATTATTATTGTTTGCAAAACAATGATACTGGTCACTCCATTTTGTTTTGCTAAGTTTTTAGAGATATAGATTGGAGAAAAAATTACTCCAAAAGTCCAAACTTATGAAATCGCAAAAAATGCGGTCAGAACTGGGATAATGAGATGGAAATGTTGTTGGCCATGGATCCAAGATTATGCAGAGATCTCCAATTTATTTCATAAAGCAGCTCATGAGCAAAAAACAAAAAACAATAGGAAAAATCAGAAAAACAAATGACAAAATGTATTTGAAAAATTACAATGGCAGGCTTATTATTCTAAAATACTTAGTCTATTAGAATTTGTAAAAATAAAAGGATTATAACGGATGGTGTTAAACTAAACCTTATGATCATTGACACTTCTCAGTAATGTTTGACATAGTTGTGTTGACCTGATCAACCCTTGGCTAAAATTATAGGATGCCACATTTAGAGCACAACCTGCAAGAGTGTATGCTGGCCAGTGTGTGTGTGTGAGAGACACTGAGTGTGAATGAGTGAGAGATGATGTCTGAAGAGACACTAAGGCAAATCAATTATTTTGCCAATACAGCTGTATTTAAAATTTAACATGTGGGCCCACAGGGTAAATTCTGCCCAATAAAATAATGACCATGGATGGATTTGGTTAAATTTCCTGGTCAGGAACTGAAGTAACAATATGAAAAAACAAAGAATGAAAAGAGAAAAATAAAAATATAAAAACAGTGCCACATTTGCGCAGCGCATAACATATCTGACTATCTTTGCAGCATAACACGTCTGCCTTTCTTTTCAGCATATCATGATGGAGCTGATCTATGTCAAAAGTATGAAATATTGTCTTGTAACTTTTGTATTGTAACAAAGTGGGTTGAGTATTGTCCAAGATGCCTAATAAATAGTGGGTTGATAGTGGAACTCAAGACAAAGAGATAACTGAGTTGAATTGACTAATTATAAGAGTACATTGAAATTTATTGTGAGAAAAATGCAAAAAGTTGCAAATAATGATGAAAAGTCAAATCTATGAAAAACAAATAGGAATATATGGATTAAAGTCCTGCTGTTAATGAAAGCATAAACGACACCACTCAGCCCACATGACCTTTCTACAGGTAACATCATGAAGGACAATGGGACAGATGAGCAGATGATTGAAATCACATGTTGTTTTCACTAACAAAAATAATTAAGCTTTAATTTACAGATAGCAGCAGCTCGATTCCAGGAAGGATTCTGGGACAAGTCTAACAAAAAGAACCAGTAACTATGCTTTGTAATTTCAGAAGAAGTGATCAACAGAGTGACATTTGAGTCCATGCCTCTCAACTTAAAATAAACCAACTAACTTCAGCAACCCCCCACAACTGAAGTGAGGGATCAAGGACATGCTGACAATGAGAGAAAGAGTCCATTGCAACGAACGACTCACTGGAGACACCCTGGTGAAAGATGTAATGATTGATGACAAGGTTAACAGAATGATCAAATCATGAATGGAAGAAAAGACAAACTTAACCAGAAACACAGGAATGAGAAGAACTGTGCAACATCAACCAACTTTCCTATGATTGAATGTTCAGCCCTTGAATAGATTCAGTAGCAACTTGATAATAACCCCACCATAAAAAAAAAAATGATTGAAGCAAAACTGATTAATTAAGAAAAGAAACTAAAATAATGTTAACAATTAATTTAAGAAATTGATATAGCATAATGGGAATTAAGACAATTCATGAAGGAAAATTTTAGAACTAAAAATAACTTTGAAATAAATTTTAAGGGGTACTCAGATGTAACTTGTCAATACAAGGGTATACTTAATTAATTTAAGGCTACAGTTGAAATTAAAGCAAGTATTAACAAATATTAATTTTAATTGATAAGAATACATTTTGATTCAATATGCAATTGATTAGCTAAAATTATATCAAGTAGTGCTTAGTAGTAGAAAGTTTATAGACATACAAGAAGTTATTGAAATTCAGTAACAAACAAGCCCTTATGAACAATCTAAATGGCACCAGAAGGGGGTTAAAAAATAGATATTTAGCATTCACATGAAGGACAGATTGTTGAACCAATGAATACTTTTGAATATTCTCAGTCCAGATGCGCAATGGTTTTAAACCAGTGCGCAAAGGGGGGAGTAAGATAAGGAAATTAAAAAGTAAGGTAAGGAAATTAAAAATTAAAATAAAGTTAAAATTAAAGGCATTTTAGATGAAAAGGCATTTTTGCAAAGTTTTGTGAAATTTGTGCAAAAACAAAGTTAAGAAAAGAACAGCGACAAAAATAGGCCATATGTCAGTATACCAGAAGAACTATTAAAACACTTGGTAATGGATTATGTGGACATGATATAGATGGGTAAAAGCAATGAAATCAGCAGAGGAGGGCAGGAACAGAAATTATATTTCTAACAGAAGTAATCCTTAGATTGAAAATCTATCAGAAATAAGGTCAGATAATGGGTCAACTAAACAGAAGTATTGAAGATTGAAAATAAATTGCATACGAATACAAGGAAGTTTTAATAATAATTAAGTTATAATGCTAATGGTTTAAATGGTTGATAGACAAACTTTTAGATTGTTAGATATAAAGAAAAAGAAATGTACATATAAGGAATATGTAAGAGTGCAAAAAATTGTTCTCTAGAGTTATTTTTCTAATTGTCTAATAAGTTTATTGAATGACTTTTATGAGATAAATGTAACATTGCTCTGAAGCTTTCTTAGTTAGAGTGATTACATGAGACATAATTAGTTTATTCATGATAGTTTATTTAGAAATTAGTAGAAACGAAGAAAATGAATTCAGTTAAGTCTTGAACTGAGGAGCTACAATGAGAATGAGAAGCAACACGCAAGATTAAAAAGGTCAAAATGGAATTTATTGTTTAAATTTGGTAATAAAATAGAAAGTAAGTGAAATGTATTGCAATTTATTAGATGGGTGTAAAGTGTTCTGTTCACTAAAATTGACTGACTAAAAGATGGATTATTTGAATTTAAGAATTGATATTCTTTCATAAAAAGCGATAGAAATGATAGTTATGTTTACCCAGCCATATTTTGAATTAATAGCCATATGGATCAAGTAGGAAAAAAAATGCATAATAAATAAATTAAACTACTATAATAAGCAGAAGATTTATTATAATGCTTTGTCTGCATTAGGAGAAAAACAATTATGTGAAAAAAAGTAAACTTATGTTTGGTGATCAGTGTTGCACTTTTACTGAATAATATTGCGCAGGGAGGAAAATTTAGCGATTACGATTGAGTCAAGAAAAACTTAAGAGCAAAAGTTAAGGAAAACTTAATGAAAAGTTTGGAAAATTATGATTTTCTCAATTAGAGATGTTTTTGGAAATGCAGTATTAAAAGTGGGTTATTATTCTGTTGTGTACTTTGTATATTAAGATCACTAGTTGGAAAACCACGGTTAAACGAATGAAAATGCGGAAAAAAGATAATGAAAACTAATTTGAGAGGGCAACCAAATTGATATTTACAAACCCTGGATGTTGATCCCATTAAATGAGGAATTGAGGACGAAGAAGATGATTGATGACCCAGACCCTAGAGGATATCTACACCGCAAGAAAACTTTCAATAGTATAAGAGACTTTTATGTTTGACATACTCTACATAACTGTGTCAATAACAGGCAATGCTGAACCAAATGTATACACACACTTATAACACTGTCTTATTCTTTGGTTTAATTTTGATTAGGGAGAATTCGAGTTTTTTACTTTTTCCATTAAACAAAAAAGAAAGAACAACTAAAAGAAATAAAATGTATGGAAGAAGATGTTTGGCTCGAGTGCTCCTCCGGAGTGTGGTGGCTTAATCTAGTAATTGGTAAGGAGAATGGGTGACTCAGTTGGGTCACTAGGTAGCATAACTGAGGGAGCTGGATTTTGAAACTACACTCTGGAAAAAAGATAGTGAATGTGAGGCTTAATAAGCCTCAGAGGAGGGAATGTAGAAGATTTTATTATTTAGAAAACAAGTAATTTTGCTATATATTTGGACACAATTATTTCTTCTGTCTGTGACTTTGGATTTCCTCTGTGTATGTGAAAGACCTTGAATGGAATGTTGTTTGCTGCAGAAAATTCTATTCTGAGAAGTCACATGGTAAAAGACCTTTACCCAAAACTATCTATAGGGTGTGTTACCTTCTTTGGAAGAAGAAGTATGTATATAACTCTGAACCAAAATGTACTCGGGAGAGCGCACTGGAAGGCCAGAGGGCCAGAGAGCGTTAGAGCGCCGTTCTATGGAACGGGACGGCGTTCGAAAATAAAGTCTAATTATTTCTGGCATCAAAGATCTCTGCGAAGTTATTTTTCAGAAAGATTGATAACCACAACACCACACATATTATACCTTAAGCGTGGAAGGACATAGACCTGATACAAAGCGTTCTTGCAGAAACTCGAATACTGTGTTTACTGAACAGTTAACCGGATCCCACTGACGCTGGTAACACCAAGAAGTGAAAAACTCTCGAAATAGTGAATATAGTTTCCTCGTAGCGGGAGCTCTGGAGCTTAGAATGGTCTAAACAACCTCGGTTGAGAGACCACTCTCTATGAGTTGGGCCCCCTCAGAGGCCAAACCCACAGTTCCCAAATCCCCTGCCGGGGGTGCAATATTGCATCCCCTGCCTGAGACAGAAGGTCTCTCCTGATCGGGACCTCCAAGGGAGGTCCGTCGAGGAGAAAAATTAGGTCCGCAAACCAAATTCAGCTCGGCCAGGGTGGTGCTACTAAATAGGCTTATTCCATCCTGGCGGATTCACTCCAGAACTCCTGGGAGCAGAGCAACGGAGGGAAATGCGTACAGACGTAGCCTCGGCCACGTCTGCACCATAGCATCCAGCCCCGAGGGGACTGGTTGAGTGAGGGATAACCAGAGTGGACAGTGCGTCGTATGCTGAGACGAGAACAAATCCACTTCTGCCTGGCCGTAAAACTCCCATATTTGCTCCACCGCCTCGGGGTGGAGTCCCCTGGCCTCAGCCCCTGCCTCGACAGGGTGTCTGCTCCAATATTCTGGTCCCCCCCGGAATATACACTGCCCTCAGACAGCGTAATTTCTTGAGGGACCAAAATAAGAGGCCACCAACGTGTTGTCTGTGGGTCAAGAACCAGAGTTTCCTCCATATAACCAAGGCGCGGGGATACTGCCGCGTGATCTTGATCGTAAGGAGTGGGTTTCCCCTCAGGGAGAACCCTCTGGTCCTGAGCCACCTCTGTAAAGGTCTCACGTACAGCAGGTCAAAGGGTATCACATTGGACGCTGCTGCCCTGAGGCCTAACAGTCACTGTTCCAGAACAACACATGATGGCCCCTCAGGTCTGGGAGGAGATGTCTCAACGCATTGAAGACGACCATCATCTCTAGGCAATTCATGTGCCAAGAGAGATGATGACTCCTCCACAAGCCCTGAGCTGAGCGGCCTTCCAATACCGCTCCCCAGCCGGTGAGGGAAGCATCTGTCGAGATCACAACTCGATGGCAAAGAGCTCCCAACACCGGACCCTGGGTTAAGAACCAGTGTTTCCTCCATATAACCAAGGTGCGGAGACACCGCCGCGTGATCTTGATCATACGAAGTGGGTTTCCCCTCGGGGAGAACCCTCTGGTCCTGAGCCACCACTGTAAAGTTCTCATGTACAGCAGGCCAAAAGTTATCCCGTTGGACGCTGCTGTCACAAGACCCAACAGTCTCTCTAACTGTTTTACAGTGCGTGACTGGCCTAGCCTCAGCTCTTTTGTGGCTGTTAGGATAGCAGCTACACGAACGGGCGACAGAGTGGCCCGCATCGTCACTGAATCCCATACCACACCAAGGAAAGTGGTTCTCTGTACTGGAGAAAGCACACTCTTCTTGGCATTGAGCCTCAACCCCAACATCTGCATAGGAGCGAGAACGACACCTCGGTGCCGAACCGCTAACTGTTCTGATTCCGCTAGAATCAGCCAGTCATCTATGCAATTCAGAATGCATATGCACTGCAGCCTGGCGGGGCCAGAGCTGCGTCTACACGCTTCGTGAATGTGCGGGGTGATAGAGCTAGACCGAAAGGAAGTGCCTGATACTGGTGTTCTTTGCCCCAAAGAAAACCTCAGGAACCTCCTGTGCTGAGGGAGGATGGAGATATGGAAGTATGCGTCTTTTAGATCTATCGTGACAAACCAGTCCTCGGATCTGATTTGAGTCACGATCTGTTTGAGTGTCAGCATTTTGGACTTGAGTTCCAGCACCAAACACTCCAACAGACGAAGATCTAGTATGTGACGCAGCTCTCCATCCTTTTTTGGAACAATGAGATAACGACTGTAAAGACCCGACGCAATGTCGGGTGAGTACACCTGCTCTATAGCTTTCTTTGCTAACAGGGCCTTTACCTCTTGCTCCATTACCAGAGCCTGCTCGGAATGCACTAACGTGAGCAACACCCCGTTGTAGCCTGGAGGACGAGAACCAAATCTGCCTCTTACTACTAACTGCAGGACCCATAGAGATATATTTGGCAGTAGCTTCCGCGCTGCCAGAAAATCTACCAAGGGAACCAGCCCCTCGAGGCTGGCCTCTGGTGTAATAAAGACAGCCAGTTCGGGGACCTGAAGCATACTGGCAGGAACCACCCGAACTGACTGTTTTCGAACCCCCCTCAGAGGGCGCATTCCGACGCAATGTCGAGTTGACGCTGCGCCAGAAGCTCGCTGGAGACCGCTGCGCCCCGAAGCACCAAGGGTGGCGGGGTTGGCAGAACGGTCCCCTGAGGGCACCGAGATGGAAAGGGCACCGTATAATGAGGTGTACACCATTCCACCCCGGTTGGGGCTGCCCTCACCGGTCTGACGCCGGTGGCGCCAGACCTTTTCTTTTGAGCCGCAGCCTTCTCAGCGTGAAGAACGGTCCTCGGATCCGGCTTCTGCTTTGAAGGCTTTGGCTGCTGTGTTGTGTATGAGAAACTAGACGGCTGGAGCTGCTCACGCCCAGCAGCCCCAGGGGGTTGGACATAGCGAGGGAGAGATTATCTTGTATCTTTCTCTATGATTCCCATCAAATTGAGCCAGAGGTGTCTCTCAGTGACCACAAGGGCTGCCATCCCTGAGAGATAAATCTGTGGCCCGACGGAGTTCTCAAACCCCATCGGGCCAAACTCCCTCACTTCTGTCCAAATACCGCAGCAGGTCAGCCTGATATGCTTGTAGCACTGCTATGGTGTGCAAGCAGGCCCATGCTAGACCCACTGCCATATATGCTTTTCCCACTAGATTAAAAAATAGTTTTCTTTAATGGTTTAGTGAGAGAAGCCGACGCCTTCAGGTACGATACTGAACCGGGAGACAGATAGCTCGCAAGCGTCTGTTCTACCCGGGGTATTGCCCCATAGCCATACCCTCTTAACCCCCAAATATCTGAATATACATGAATGTGGGGGCTAAAAGACAAGAGGAGTAAGGCTTTTTCCATGATCTAGACAGCTCGCTGTGCAGATCGGGAAAAATGGAAGGCCCCGTGATGGAGGTGGAAAAATAGAGGGAAGGAAACTCGTTTAATTTATTTTATTTTTAGGACGAGTGCCCCCTTATTTCTGCTGGCCATAAATATTTAATTTATCTACAGCCTTAGTAAACACTTCCACCAGCTTATTATTTTTTATATAATATATAAACTATCATATATATATATATAGGCTATATATATTTCTCATACGCTGGGGAAAGAGATGGCAAATTCACTTCCCCCATGATTGTGTCACTTTCAATGCCCAGCACATCTACCTCCTCGGAGGTAGAGCACTGAAGCATTGATTTCTCTCTCTCCCCGGGCGGAAGAGACCGCAGCGCGGGCTTCCGAGACCGGCGAGAGAGCACTGGATCCCTCGTGGAAAGGGAGGAGATAAGATCCGCGGACCCGTCTCCAACCCCGTAAAGAGATCCTATTCGCGATCCACAGGAATGCATTCTCCCTGTCACCCTGAGAATTGCGAGCCCGGCCACTTTCCTCGAAAAGTGACAGGCGGGAGCGGAGCATGCGAAGCGAAATCTTCTCACAATGTTGGCAATCAGCCCCCTCGGAGGCTGATACCGCATGCTCTACTCCCAAACACATCACACAAAGCTCGTGTGTGTCCCTACTCGTTAAATAGCGCGAGCAGGGAGAACACAGAGTTTGTGCAATTGTTTAGTTTCCATAAATATATATATCAGACAGACAACAGTAAATATAACAGACAGTTTGACACAGATCGCTTGCTGAGGCAACAGAAGCTAATGCCGGTTTGCACCGGATGCTCTTTTATCACTTCCTGGTCATGACGTCACCCGCCCGTGACATTCATTCCTTCCATTGGACTAGTTGACATAGATGCTTCAGACGCATTCACGCTGGGAGCGTTCCCCAAAGCGTCGTTGACGCATCGCGAGTTCCCTCGAAAGGGAACTGAGGTATGCTTCAGCTCTCACTCCTAACTTTTTTTTTTAGTTTTTGAAATGTTATCCTACTTGTCCCACCCTGTTAGGCTATGTTATGGAGAATGTTTGTCCTATCAAAAAAATGTAAAAACAAATCTGACATAGTTATAAAAGTTCTGTTCATCTGTAGAAGGTTAGCTAGCTAAAAATGTTGATCACTCAAAGAGCTATGGCTAACTTAGCTCAGAATTTTCCACCCTGTTAGATCTATAAACCTAACAGGGTGGAATGTTAAACATATTCGATTCATCAAAAATTGTTTTGCTTGTTTCAAGATGAAGAAAAAATCTAAGATGGCATAAGGGACATATACTATGCAAGAAAAGCTCATTATTGTTTAACATTTACATTATTAACATGTTGTGATATACGTATATGTCCCTAACAGGGTGGAATATCTTTATGGACAGTGTCTGAACAATCTACCAATAATTATTATTATAGAGTCCCTAAGCTTGACCTATATGTCAAACATCAAACCTATATGTTAAACATGTCACTATTTTGATAGAATGCTAAAAACATGAAAATCATGCCCTTTTTTTCCCAACATTTATGAAGCCTAAATGTCACCGCATACCAGGAATGACCCACATATTACTTTATCTTTTGTTTTAAAGACTAAAGGCACTATAATATTTTTCCAAAAAACAGAGCCGTGGTAAACATTAAAATGTGAGAACTTTACATGCAACTCTGTGTAATTTATACTGAATGGGTTTTTGTTTATTTTTACACCGCAACAGGACATCCAAGGTTTCTTTAAGAAGAAACTATGTCAGAGACAGATTTCATGCAGAGAACGTTCGCCAACATACACACACACACACACACACTCAGTGTTTGTGTTGAGAATAAAGCATGTTAAATGACTAAATAATGCCTAGCTGATGTTTTTTATTTATTAGAACAAAACTGTGTGGTCCAATCCATGTATAATACAAAATGATTTTCAGGCTCTTGTTCAGTGCCACATTTAACCATATCTACCATATCTTAACCATATTACCATCTATATTAGGTCACTGAGCATTGCAAAGATTTTTTTTAAAAATCGTGCTTAATATTTTCTAAACACGTATTTATTTCCATTTGAATTTTCTGATTTCCCATGGGCCCCCCCTGACTGGATCTTGGTCCCCCCTGTGCTCCCCCATTTATAAAATCCTGGAATCGCCCCTGACGGTAGTGGTCAGTTCACTGATCATAGCAGAAGGTTACAGCAGACACAATACAAACGAACACTTCAGTTACGTGCCTGGAGTAGCCTCCATGTAACTTTAGCTCTTCCAGAAATAATATAGATGAGCAGAGACGAAATAATTGTGAATTATTTTTACTTCGTGAATCACTGTCATCATCAACATTGTTATGTGGCATGTCATCTTACCTTATCGTAGGGTTGCTAACATAGCTAGCTAGCTAACGTCAGTTAAGGATAGGGGTGTGCAAAGCAGCCGGTATTTGTATCTGTATTTGTATTTGTTGAGGGGGAAAAAGTATTTGTATTTGTATTCGAGTAAAATCCAAAATAGGCGTAAAAATCTAGTTTTTTTGCGTTACACTTCTAATTTACGTTATAGTGTAAGTATTCTTTAATTATATAAATCCAGCAATGGATATCCGTCTGTGGATCTTTAATTTTGTAAACATGTCTTCCCGTCTCCTGTTTTTTAAGCCTATATGCCAGTAATTTTGCAGATCTACTCCCAGCTTCATAATATCTTTGTTTAGTATAAATCATTTTCTTCTGAATTTCTTGTGAGAAAATCTCATTAATCTCTGCCTTTTTCATTTTAATTTTAGCCATAATTTTGCTATCTACTTTGTTTTTATGTTCTTCTTCCAATCTTTTCAAATAACTTTGTAGAGTTTTAAGCCTTTCTTGTTTCTTTCTCTTCCTAAATGCCGATCTTGCTATCAATTTCCCTCTCATAACTGCTTTGCATGCGTCCCACAGTACTGATGGAGAAACCTCCTCATTGTCATTTTGTTCCACATATTCACAGATCTCTTTTTCAATTTCCTCCTTCATTTGACCATTAAGCAGGCTTGAGTTCAGCCTCCATACTATTTTTTTCTTTTCTGTCCCCAACATTATATTTAAAAATATTGGACAGTGATCAGACAGGTCCATCACTCCAATATCACAGCTTTCTATTTTGTATCTATCTCTTCCATAAATAAAAAAATAGTCAATCCTTGAATATACCGAATGTGGTACAGAAAAATAGGTATAATCTCTCTTAGATGGGTTAAGTTCCCTCCAAATATCCACAATTCCCAGATATGATATTATCTTCTTAATTTTTTTGCCTATAAGGTTTTTCTGCTGTGCTTTTCCTGATGAGTCTAGCTGTGCATTAAGTCTCTGATTAAGATCTCCTCCTACAATTAGCATCCCCACTGCCTCCGTTGTCAACAGATCAAAAAATTGTTTATAAAACTCCCAATCTGATCCTGGAGGGGCATAAATGTTTAATAAGTTTACTAATTCCCCTTCCAATCTGCCTATCACCAAAACATACCTGCCCTCTTTATCTTTAATTATCTTCAGCATTTCGAAACTAATTCTACCTGATATCAGTATTGATACCCCTCTTCTCCGGCCTGATTTATAAGATGATGAAAACTCCTGATTATAACCCATTCTCTTAAACTTTTCATGCTCTTTATCCGTTAAGTGGGTTTCCTGTAAAAAAAGTATCCCAACTTCTTCTTTCTTCATTTTACTAATTACCTTGTTCCTTTTAACAGGGCTACCCAAACCGTTAATATTATACGAAGCTACTTTTAATGTACTATTTTGTATTGTCATTTACCAAAACACTATTGTTTAAGTTCAATGTCTCTACCCCCTGTGCTACAAAAAACAAACTTTGTGAAAAAAAAAAGTACACTAGAACAAAACAAAACTCTCACTGTTTCCAAACCTGAGGTTTTACAGTCTCCAACCTTTCCTGAGCTCACACCAAGCTCTGAGGGGAATCCCCTGAAAGTTAGGGGGCCCTCATGACCATTTATGGTCCTTCCCATCAGTCACTTCTATACACAGATTCCCCAATTACAACTTCAAGAATAAAAAATAGAAATAAAATAAATCCTCACTTATCGTCCGCTGAAAACGAAAAACGAAAAAATTGCTCACCTAGTTCCTTTTTATTCAACGCTGAAAACATAATACGGAGAAAATGTCTTAACCCCCTATGTAGTATAACGTTACTGCCGGTTACTGTAGTTTGATGGGCCTACTCTTGTGCAGTCTCCGTAGATCTTCTAAAGGCTTGTAGTTTCTCCTTGTATCCCAAATTAGAAGTCCCTGCCTGGTCCTGTCTGCCTGTTCCCCGGGTGGAGCTCCACATCCGACGCTGGGACCTCTCCAGTGGATCTATCGCTGGTTTGACCATACGCACTTGAAATCCTCTGTCCACCATGTCTCTAGTCGCCTCTGCTGCGGAGTTATAGAGGCATGTGTTTCCCTCATAGAAAACACGAAACTTCGCGGGAAACGGTGTTTGAAATCTGATTTTGTTTTCTCTCAGCACTCTCTTTGCTTCGGCGTATTCCTTTCTCTTTTTCATCACTTCAGGTGCGTAATCGTGATCTACATACACCCGTCTCCCTTCAAAGTGGAACCCTTTTTTCTCCCATGCCTTCTTAATAATGTCCTCTTTACATTTGTAGCTTGAAAACTTAGCCACTATAGATCTTGGTGGTGCATCTTCGGATGGGGGAGGCCCTAGCGAGCGGTGGGCTCGCTCCAGACTGAGCTGGTACGTTGGTGGCAACTCTAGCTTTTCTCTGAGTAGAGCTTCCACAAAAGCCCCCACTGATTCTGCATCCTTTTCGGCCCCCTCTTTGATCCCATGTAAA
Source organism: Siphateles boraxobius (assembly GCF_051911475.1). NCBI lineage: Eukaryota > Metazoa > Chordata > Actinopteri > Cypriniformes > Leuciscidae > Siphateles > Siphateles boraxobius. The sequence goes on from NW_027509195.1 coordinate 2,047,927, forward strand.
CGAATGTTTTCTCTTCTGGCCCTTCCTTCTTGATCAATTTGCTTATCCTCAATCTTTCTGTGGAGTTTGATGAGCTCACATGTGATTTCCTCAATGCTCAGAACTCGCTCCTCCGTTTCACCGATTCGTCTTTCAGCTTCATCGATCCTTACATTCGTCGTTCTAAGATCTTCTCTGATGCCGTTTAGACCATCTACTGTCTCACGCCTAAAATCCCTTATCTCCCGCAGGACTGCCTCCAAATCCGACATTTTCCCTTGTATTTGCGTTGTTCCGGATGTTAGCTCCGCCGTTGACTCCGGCTCCATCTCCGCTAGCTCAAATGCTAACTTCACTTGCTCGCCGTCCTCGTTCCCGCGTTGCTTAATGTTTCCAGCATTCCTTTTGGTTTTCCTTCTTGACATATCCCGAGCCCCCAATATTGTCTTCTTTAAATCATCTATGTTACACTCAGGCTTTAGGTTTAGGGGGCAGACTCTGAACTTTTATCGGGGAGCTGCTTCACTACGCTGTCGCCATGTTCAAACCGGAAACCACCTCCCTCGACACCCAGACTCTTAACCTGAGGGGAGGGAAGGACAGTTGAGTTATCAATGGTAATGGAAACTTTATTAGCTTTGGAGAGGATGTGAGGTGTGCCCACCAAGAGGATCTGGTATTCATCTGAGTGTCCGGTATTCCCGCTGAGTTCTACTTGCCCGTGGTTGCATCTGAAAGAGAAAAAGACCATTATTAATAAACTGTGATTGCTTGAATTCAACTAGCTTAAGGAGGATCTGCTCACCTGGAATCTCCCCTACACGTAGCAATCATGTTTGCTTACTCACCTTTGCACTTGATTCACTGTAAATGAACTCACGTTTGAATTCACTTACCTCTGTCTCTGTGCCTGTATCCTGACAGGTATGTCTGTGTTGGACTTAACCCTTGATTGAACATTACTACATTTACATTTTGCACAGCATTTGATGTTTCATAAACTTTGTTTTACATACTACACTACCCCATCAGTAAGAACCCACAATAAAGCGTCATGTCGAAGTAGTAATAGTTCATTCAACTGACCAAGTCAGCAAATTCATATGATATTGTGCAAGTGTACTCTTACAAAATTCTATGACCTTTACTCCAGCTGCTGTCATTGGCCATTGCCTTAACTCTCTTGCAGATTGTGCCCATTGTAAGTAGTCAGACCGTTTATATAAAGTTCATATCAAGTCCATTGTATTCTTTATTAACCTTTACATATTGGCACTGTCTCTTCTCGTACCAACAGTACACGATATCTTTCCACATGTTGATTTTTATTTGACCACATCTGTTAAAAAAGCAAGAGTCTGGAAATGCTTGTTTAACAGGTTACGTGACGCATCAGATCTTCAAATAACTTGTCCTAATCAGATCACTTAAACGATTAGTTCACCCAAAAATTAAAATTCTGTCAGTAATTACTCAGCCTCATCTTCATGTTGTTCCAACCCTGTAAGACTTTCATTCATCTTCGGAACACAAATTAAGATATTTTTGATTAAATCTGAGAGCTGTCTCACTCCTCCATAGAAGCTAAGGGATCGAAACTTGCCAGCCTAGAAAGTTAGAAAAGACAGTGTTTAAAATAGTCCAAGTGACTACAGTGGCTCAACCGTGAGTTTACGTCAGAACGTAGGCTCGCTATTGGCCGACGCAGGTCATGTGTGTGATGCGTGTGACGTACAACACAGAAGCGCTGCGCTGTTACACTACGTGACTCACTCAGAGGCCCACACAGAAGAAAATGAAGAGTTGAATAAAGTCGTTATTTTTGCACACAAAAAGTATTCTCGTGGCTTGTTAAACTTATGGTTGATTGACGAAAGTCTTACGGGGTTGGAACTTGGAACAACATGAGAGTGAGTAATTACTGACAGAATTGTCATTTTTGGGTGAACTAACCCTTTAAGTTCGTTCATAACACCAAGAACAATAACTATAATGATAACTATTTTACAAATAACAAACGGACAATAAAGTTTTGTTTACTATTATAAGTGCGTGCTGTGGTAATGTTGTCTGCCATTTTAAGTGCTTAAGCTTTTTAAAGTTGGATAGATCCTGATTGGCTGTCAATGTTTTTATAGTTCGTTGTGATTTAATAAAATTCTCTTTTGTCCTTTCTTGCAGGATTTGTCACAAATTACTTAGTCCTGCTCCATCAGCTCTCTACAATATTAAACTCCATCAGCTCTCTACAATATCAAACCCAATGGCTCTTTTAAGACCCAACCCATCCAAAAGCTTCCACATTTCTCTCTGTCTTGTGTGGCACATCTGCTCTCAGCCCTTCTTCACTCTTAATGCTAATTTCCACTCTGACCATGTGTACTTGTAATAATTTATTTTCTACAGTGAACACTCCGATTCTTCTGTGAGCACTCCTGTCACCATCCCTCCCACTGTATTTTACTTGTCAACACAGAGAAAGAGGGGGGGAATGGTAATGTAAAAATAACCTATTTTCTTTCTTTTTAATATTATTTCCTTAATTGTTTCAACTTAATGCTATTGAATTGCATATTGTGTAATATATATATATATATATATATATATATATATATTTATTTATTTATTACATGGCTTGGTTGAATTCTAATGTAGAATGCGGTGTGTTATTTCTTGATAACAGAACGCTGCTAAGTACAGTGGTGTGAATAAGTTAGGCCCCCCATGCTAAAGTTGCCTAAAAAGAGGAATAAAAAATCATCTTTTGGAAATTGATCTTAATGGCTTAATTGGAAAAATGAGGAAAAATCCAACCTTTAAGGACACCAATTTTCTTTGTGTATGAATAATGTATCATACATAAATAAATGTTCTTCCTTAAAATACAGGGTGCATAAGTCATTGCCCCCCTATGTTAAATTCCCATAGAGGCAGGCAGATTTTTATTTTTAAAGACCAGTTATTTCATGGATCCAGGATACTATGCATCCTGATAAAGTTCCCTTGGCCTTTGGAATTAAAATATCCCCACATCATCACACACCCTTCACCATATCTAGAGATTGGCATGGTTTTATTTCAGTTAGCCTAATAGCTGGTTTGATTTGCATTGAAAGATGATCTTATGGAAAGTGCCCCATGCCAATCTCTAGATATGGTGAAGGGTATGTGATGATGTGGGGATATTTTAATTCCAAAGGCTTTACTACGAAATAGTCGATTGGGGTCATATAGACCCCAGGAGACATAGTAGGGTTAAAGAGGACATCTCTCACAAAAACTCACTTTCTGTCTGTCTCTGTCTCTCTCTCTCTGTTTTTTTTAACTGTAATTTATCTCTCTTTCTTTCTTTTCTTCATCATGGAATATTTTTAAAAATCAAAATTTGACCAATTCTGTCAGAAAGCTGCTATTAACAGGGAACTTGAACTCAAAGCTCCCAGTGCTGATCTTGAAGAAGCTGCCAGGGAGGCTGAACAAGTCCTTCAAATTAGGTAATGTTGAACACATTTAGTTATAGCTGATTTGGTTTAATGAATGTATCCTTATTTTATGTTTTATTAACTTTCCTTAAAGTCCTTCCTCTCAAATAATTTGGTCACGGATCATTTTTAACACACTGTCTCAACATGTATATATTTCTCTTTGTATCTTTTGATATCTTTCCACATGTTGATTTTTATTGACCACATCTGTTAAAGATGCAAGAGTCTGGAAATGCTTGTTTAACAAGTTACGTGACACATCAAATCTTCAAATAACTTGTCCTATTCAGATCACTTAAACGATTAGTTCACCCAAAAATTAAAATTCTGTCAGTAATTACTCAGCCTCACCCTCATGTTGTTCCAACCCCGTAAGACTTTCATTCATCTTCGGAACACAAATTAAGATATTTTTGATTAAATCTGAGAGCTGTCTCACTCCTCCATAGAAGCTAAGGGATCAAAACTTGCCGGCCTAGAAAGTTAGAAAAGACGGTGTTTAAAATAGTCCAAGTGACTACAGTGGCTCAACCGTGAGTTTATCCAGCGACGTGAATACTTTTTGTGCGCAAAAATAACGACTTATTCAACTCTTCATTTTCTTCTCTGTGGGCCTCTGAGTGAGTTCTCGTAGTGTAACAGCGCAGTGCTTCTGTGTTGTACGTCAGAACGTAGGCTCGCTATTGGCCGATGCAGGTCATGTGTGTGATCCGTGTGACGTACAACACAGAAGCGCTACCTTAAGCGCTTCTATTTCGTTGCATACATCTTTTTGACTTTTTCTACATTATCTATCTATACACACACAAAAAAACTGGGCTTGTTTCAGTTGTTCTAAAGGTGTGTAAAAAAAAAAGTCACACTCAGTGCCTTATATGACTTTATGTGACTTTATATGAATAATATGACCCCACATTGAAATAAATGAAAAATAAAAAACACATTTTTTTCGATTTTCCCATTCGTCAAAAAAAAATCAATAAATCCAGAATAAATCTGAAAATTTCCATACCGCAATGAAGTCTTGGTACTTGAGCACAAATGCAATGTGGAATGAACATGATCACTTGCGCACACACACGTGTACAAGCACACAAACACACATAAACGTATTACTCCAATAGAAAGCATTTTTATTTAAATTGGCAAATAAAATCAATAATTCCAGCATAAATCTGAAAATTCTCACACATAAATGATGGCCTGGTACTAGATCACTAATACAATGTGGAATGAACATTATCACACTCACATGTGCGCCCACACACACACAGACACAAATACACACACAGATAGAGAGACGTGTGACTACAATAGAGAGCATTTTTATAGAAATTGGGAAATAAAATCAATAATTTCTGCATAAATCTAAACATTTTCACACACAAATGAAGGTATGGTATGAGAGCACAAATGCAATATGGAAATAACATGACTACACACACATAACGTACACACAGAGAGACACACAAAGAAACAAAGAAACAAAGAAACAAACAGGTGTGACAGCAAAAGAGAGCATTTTTATAGAAATTGGGAAATAAAATCAATAATTCCAGCTTGAATCTAAAAATGTTCACACATAAATGAAGGCCTGGCATTAGAGAAAAAAACATTGTGGAATGAGCATGATTACACATACACACACACACACACGCACACACACAGACACACAGGTGTTTACTCTTCATTCCCTGTTCATATCTGCCTATAGCTGTTTGTTTTTTGTTTTTATTTCCTTTTAAAAATTAATTTCTTATTGTAAAGTTATTCATTTTATACATTTTGATCATTGAAATAATATGAAATTGCAATCAAGTATTTTCTTTTAGTGGTAACTTGTGGCATTATTGCAAATTTATTTGGTATTACTGCAAAATTTATATAGCATTATTGCAATAACAAGATACTTCAAAAGACCTCAAACAACAACAAAAATAATTCTAAACTTTGACAAAATACTGATTTAATGCATTTTAAACGTTTAAATATATATATTCATAAATAAAGCTGTTATAAGAGCAGTAAGTCACATACAGAAAAATGAATGGATCTCTATGGGACCTCTGCTGGAAGTATATGGTAATTACACTTTAAGGCTAAAAATATATTATCTACAAAAAAACATCTAACCAGCAGATGGCAGAATTATGCATCTAACACTTATATCAACATCCAGAAACAATTCCTATTTAAATTTGATCATCATTAATGTGTTTTTTTCATAAAAATGTAATATTTCATTTATGCTAATGGTGTTGTTGAGGAATTTTGCAGTAAAAAGGTAAAAAAGTACTTCATATCCCCCAAAACACAGCATAAAAATATAGATGAGAAGTAAACAAACAAAAAATGATATATAATTTGTATTATTAAAATGTATATTTTTTTGTACAATAGCTCTATTTATGTCTGGGGTCATATAGACCCCAAATACACTGAGTGTAAACAGGAAAAAAGACCATATTTTAAAGAGCTGTTGGATTAAAGGTTGTTGTGGGAGATGGAGGAGTATGTGATCTGAAGTAACTGCAAGACAGAAAATGAATATTGAATTACAATTACATTACAAAAAGGTATTAAAGGCATGGCCAGTGATGTGGTTATTGTGGTAAAACCATGGCAAGTGTTGTGATACTGTTTCAACTACAAATACCACAGTAAAACTATGGTTACTGTGGTAAAACCCTGGCAAGTGTTTTGTTACTGTTGCAACTACAAACACCACCATAAACTATGGTTACTGTGGTAAAACCATGGCAAGTGCTGTGGTTACTGTGCTTTACCTACACATAGTAGACAGTAAAAACACAGACTGTGGTAAAATTATGGTAAATTACTGTGTTTTAATTACAAATACCACATTACAACTACAGTAACTGTGGTAAAAAAAAACATGGTAAGTGTTGTGTTACTGTGCTTTAACTACAATAGTACACAATAAAAAAACAGTTACTGTGGTAAAAGCATTGTAAGCGTTGTGGTTACCATGGTAAAGTTACGGTGGAAGAAGCATGGTATAACGTAACTTACTGTGCTTTTACTACACATGAAATGAGGGATCTACAGTTACTGGTAAAGCATAGTAAATGTGTGGACTTTTTGCATGATACCTTTCCCAACACAGGCAAATTTAAATTTTTGAATGTCACAATGAAAACTAACTTTATAATGCTGGCGTCTGTTTGAATGAATGTCACACAGCTTGAAATACAAATATCGATTTAAAACACGTTATCTTTTCATTCCTAAACACGGGACTATACGAGACGGATGGAAACCCTACCTGTTACGTGTGATGAAGTCATCAAAAAGATATGTTTATAGCAATAAACTACTTTGAATAGCTGGGAGAGTTTGACGTAAACTGGTAACGTTAGCAGGTGGATTAAAAAACCCATAATGCATTGAGGCGAAAGTCAAAGTTTATAATGCATTTCTCCATATCCGCAGCTGCCGGTAGGGGCGCAAATTTAGGGAACGCTCTTATGTGTTGTATTTGAAGGTAATCACAACCATAGACATCATATAGGGCCGATGTGGCGCAAGAAATGCGGCCGCCATCTTAAACCGGTCATACTCCTATTTGCGTTGCATAGCAGCAGTAGATGCCAGAGCACTGTGCAGCATATTCCTGCTCAAATCGGTGGACCATCACTCGGGGATTACTTTTCACAAGTAAGATTTAACATTACCGTACTATTGGTTGTATTTTATGAACAAAATATTCAATGTGTCCTGTATCGTAGCTACGTGTATGACCTTTGCAGCAAAAAACCCCGCGTGAAAATCAGTTCGATATTTAGTGAGATATGATTAATTAAATGCGCTGGCAGCTCATTGCACCTGCCAAACAGATTACACTGAGCGGAGCGGATGACCGGTTTAAGATGACGGCCCCACGGCTCGTCCGCGCCAATAGGCAGTAGCGGTCGATAGGGCGTCTATCTATATGATGTCTATGGTCACAACGACTTAAATGGTCGCATGGGTTGGAGGACTTGTTGCAATTAGGACATGGTACAACCCAGAGATTTTTTCTAGAAAGAGGAATTCGGCAGGGCTGTCCAGTCTCGGTATATCTCTTTCTTATTGTAGTGCAGGCCTTCTGTAATTTTATTAAGGATAGTAAGCTAGCAGGAATTTATATTTCTGGTAGAAGTCAACTAAGTTAGCTGATGACACAACCTTATTTAAAAAATAAATTAAAAAATAAAAGTAAAATTAAAAGTATTCAGTTCAATTTTCAAATGCCTCAGGTTTGCACCTAAGAAATCCAGCGCGTTCTCCCTCACGGCGCGACTCGAACACGATCCCAGAGCCTCGAAACAATCCCAACTAATGTAACAAAACAGTTCAAACACCCTTTTAGAAAGATATTGACAACGATGGTTCAGATTATCGACAGCCACACATGTGGTTCACGATCTCTCTCTTCACTGAGCTGGCGCGCATATGACCTCAGCTCTCATCGACGCAATACTTTTAACATTTATAACCTTTAAACATTATTTCATTGCATAAATGTGCAAACAAGTTCTAACAAGTATACTTACACAGCATAAATGCTTTACATGTGTTATATTGCACACTCTATACTCAACTATGAACAGCATTAACCATCCACATTTTCGTATACTAACAAACACAAACTTAAACAATATTTATGAAAATACAAAACAATTGTGACTTACCTAATGTAACAAAACAGTTCAAACACCCTTTTAGAAAGATATTGACAACGATGGTTCAGATTATCGACAGCCACACATGTGGTTCACGATCTCTCTCTTCACGGAGCTGGGGCGCATATGACGTCAGCTCTCATCGACGCAATACTCTTAATTTTGTTGCTCAGCGAATACAAAATAATTACAACAAAAAAAATAACATGTCTGAACATTTCATGCATTAGGAAAGAAGAAAAAAAAAATATAATCAAGACAAAACAAACAAAAAAATCATACATGAAAAATATATAACACAGCCTCAATTAATTGGGTGGGTTACACCCTCCCCTGCTGAAACTCTGATGTCCTCATCAGATACTTAATTTGGTACATGACCCACAAGGCTTAACAACAATTCACTTTGAGTTTGTTGCACTCTCATTTGTTGTTGCATCATTTCAAGTACTTGACTAAAATAATTAGATTTGGGTTCTACATGTACACTCTGCTTTCCACATTGTGCTTTCCAAATAAAATCTTTCAATTTACTTGGGGGTCTTTTCTCTCTTTGGGACCTCCTTAACTCAACATGAGAATCAAGTTTCCCTTCAGCACTCAACTCATCGGGATGTACTGACACCTCGTTGACATCATCCAATAAGGACGAGACATCTTGCTGGATTAAAGTCTCATTAACATCATCCACATTGTCCTCAACAGATTCAGTGCCTTGCCAATCACCTTTCTGCATTTCAACTTCATGCTCATTCAACAAACTGTGGGACACAAAAGGTTCAGAGACTTCTTGCAAGGCTGTCCCCAACTGGAACTCTGGGGCATAAGGATTCAGAGACACATTGTGACCTTCAGTTTCCACATTCTCATCACAACATTCAACCTCCATATCCCCTTCCAACTCAAGTTTATGCCTCCTGCGTGTAACCGCTCCTTCGACAGCCGGAGCCTCATCAGTCTCATCATGACTAGTTGGAAGAAACCCACATGGAAGTAAAAGATCTCTGTGCAGGACACGCTCAGGGCCTTGGCAATTCTCAGGCTGAATAACATACAAGGGGATCTCTGCATTAGGCTGCTTTACCACCACATAGATGGTGGATTCCCAACGATCTGCAATCTTGTGCTTTCTCCGTATGTTAACATTTCTTACAAGAACACGATCACCAACTTCTACTGTAGCAGCAGTCACTTTCTTATCCCATCTCGCTTTATTCATCAATTGCCTCTTTTCCGCATTTTGAACAGCCAATTGATAAGCGTACCTCAACCTTCGTTTCAACTCACTGACATAATGAGTATGAGTTTCGGAATTATGCCCCTTCGGGTTAATCCCGAAGCTAAGGTCCATTGGGAGACGAGGTTGGCGTCCGAACATAAGAAAGAAAGGAGTCTCGCCTGTCGCATCATTTCTAGTGCAATTGTACGCATGCGCTACAGGACGGACATATTTTCTCCAATGTTCCTTCTTTCTATCACTAAGGGTTCCCAGTAAATCCAGTAGGGTTCGATTAAATCTTTCTACTGGGTTTCCCCGCAGTGTAGTGCGGGACTTAACTCCTGCTAGTGTGCACAACTACTTCACAAGATCAGACTCAAAATTGGCCCCCTGATCACTATGCATTCTCTTAGGAAAACCAAAACTGCAAATCAGATTTTCCCACAACACCGAAGCCACCGTTTTAGCTGTTTGGTCTTTGGTTGGAAATGCCCAAGAAAACTTAGTGAAAAAATCAGTAATGACTAATATGTTGCGGGTGTCATTTGAATCCGGCTCTAATGAAAGATAGTCAATACAAACTAATTCCAAGGGAGAATGAGCTTTGATGTTCACTAGTTCTGCAGCTCTTTGTGCACAAGCCTTTCTCTTGATGCATCTTTCACAAGTCCTGCACTTTTTCTCCACATATTCCATATTCTGCCATTTTAGGCCAATAAAATCTGCCTCTTGCGAGGTCCAGTGTTCTTTCATACCCCATGTGCCCCATCTCATCATGAACGCCTTCAAGAGCCCTGTCTCTAAAACTCGGGGGAACCACCAGCTGCCTGTATTTTTGCCCATACTGATCAGATACCGTACGATACAGAACACCATCTACTAAGCTTAGTCTAGGCCTTTCCCTCAGCATCAGACTCACTTCTTTAGATTCTTTGAGTCTATCTGCATGAGCTAAAGTTTCCCAACAAATCACAAGGTCAATTACCCTTCTGATAGCTATATCTTCTCTCTGTAACTTGTACCAATCTGTGGGGGTCATACTGGGTAAAGCAGTTTGTCCAGGCCAGTGCTCAGGTTCTATCAAATCATCAGGAACCACATCATCATCGCAAAGAAGCATCTCGACAGCGGGATTTGGGATGACTCTGCCTTCCAGCAGGTCTCCCTCCTCACACGGCTCTATGACATGCGTCTCGCAATGCACTAAATGTCGCAAACACTCAGTTTTGATTGCTTGATGCTCAATGTTCTCAAACTCAGTTACCGCACATTCTGCTCTGCTTATCAAGTTTGCAACTCGTTCATCGATCTGTATGGCCTCCTCATCATCCATAAGTTGCTTTTGAGGACGACGTGACAGCCCGTCCGCATCAATATTAGTTTTGCCCGCTCTGTACTTAATATCAAAATCATACATAGACAGAGCCGTGAGCCATCTATGGCCAGCCGCATCTAATTTAGCCGTAGTGAGCACATACACTAATGGATTGTTGTCTGTTAACACGGTAAACTTCGTGCCATACAAGAAATCATGACATTTTTCACACACAGCCCATTTGAGTGCTAAGTACTCTAGCTTATGCACAGGATAGTTTTTCTCACTCTTAGAAAGACCACGACTGGCATAAGCTATCACTCTTGTCTTTCCATCTTGAACTTGATATAAAGCAGCGCCTATGCCAGTGACGCTGGCGTCAGTGTGTAGAATATATGGTAACTTCCAGTCCGCAAAACCTAGAACAGGCGCAGTTGTAAGCTTTTGAATGATAGAGTCAAAAGCAACTTGACACTCATTATCCCATTTCCCAGCTAAGGATTTTGCTTTACTCCTAACACGGTAAGATGATGTTGACTGTCCTCTGGTAGAAAATTCACCCTGTAATAACACATTCAGAGGCTTAACTATCTGGGAATAGCTTTCAACAAATCGCCGGTAATACCCAGCAAAGCCCAGGAATGACCTCAAATCTCTGACAGTCTTTGGGATGGGTCATTCTGTTAAAGCAGAAATCTTGTCTGGGTCTGGGTGTATACCTTGAGCGGAAATAACATGCCCTAGATATTTGATGGGAGTTTGAAAGAACTTACACTTGGAAGGTGCTAACTTCAGCCCAAAAGAGGAGATACGCTGGAGTACCTTCATGAGCCTAGCCTCATGTTGTTCAAGTGTGTCAGAGAAAATGATCAAGTCATCAAGAAAAGCTATAACTTCCTGCAAATTCAAACCAGCCATGACTTTCTCCATGGCTCTCTGAAAAGTTGCTGGAGAATTTGTCAGCCCTTTTGGTAAACGCCGAAATTGCCAATTTCCAAATGGCGTAGTGAACGCAGTTTTGGGACGATCACTCTCTTCCACCTCCAACTGGTAATATCCACTTTTTAAATCTAGGACTGTGAACAACTTTGAACCTGACAGCAATGTAAAGGTCTCCTCGATCCTGGGAAGAGGATATGCATCTCCCTTTGTCAACTTATTTAGTTTGCGATAATCAACCACCATTCTCAAGTCACCATTTTTCTTCCTTACCAGTACTACTGGTGAAGCGTAAGGACTATTAGATTCTTCTATAATCTCACTGGCAAGCAAATCTAACAAGTGTTTCCTCAAGTCCTCGAAATCTGCTGGAGAGATTTGAAAGGAACATGCTCAATTAGCTCTATTCTATGTGCCACGCATGACACTCGTCCCACATCTAGATCGTGCTTGGCAAATGCACTTGATGCCTCACAGTTTATTCTTCCAACTATGCAAGCCTTGAGCTCCTCAGAAATGGGGGAACCATCAAAATCTAGAATCACAGGGTCATCTGCCTTTACCATAAGACTTGCTATCAGGGAAGTGGTAGTTTGTGAAGTACTAACATTATCAAAGATAGGTACAGACTTAATCCAGTCCACCACTGAACACTCAGCGAGCACTCCCTTTGGCTGCAAGGTTACACTGTGGTCTGAAACATTTTGAATGACTACTCTGACTTCATTTCGAGCTCTAGCCTCAGCTTGTATCAACTTGCATTCCACGACTAAGCCACCTGGAATGTGATACATCAGTGGTTCATCTATGATCATCGTATTGCTCTGGCCACAATCTTTAACTCGATACACCCCGGTCACTTCACACTTTTCCCCTTTACTAATCGTTATGGATTTCTTGCCCGACAGTCTAACTGGGGTGAGGCACTGTGCCACTTTACAAGATGTCGAAGTAGCGTCACAAGAACGATAAGCAGCCCTCCAATTAGTGCTAATTGGCATTTGAAGTAGGTATTCCTTTCCCCGCAGCATATTACAATCTTGTACAAGATGACGGAGAACATTTGTACCCACTAACAAGGGCAAACGAGCACTGTAGGTTTGATCTGGACAGACCAGCGCGAGTACGGCAACCACTGCATCTGTCCAACAAGCAGACTTGGGAAACTGCACATCTATTTCAATGTATCCAAGAAAAGGGACTAATTGCCCTGCAGCCCCCTCAACCCGGAGTACTTCTACCATGGGGGTGATACTCCTATGGTGTAAATACTGCTTGTGGAAAGATTCAGCTACACAAGTCACCTGTACCCAGTGTCGATTAGACAACAACACTCAATTCCATCCACCCAAGCCTTACTTTCCCAAGGTTCACCCACTAAGCCCCTAGGAACGTGGTTTATCTTTTCTATGGAACCTTTTAAAACTCCAGCCTCTGTTCGTTCCACAACAGAGGCTACTCCATGTTTAAACGAGCAGTGGGTGTTGTCAACTTGCTTGGGGAACTCCTTTGCTCATGTCTCTGGACCAACCTTTTCTGCACCAAGGCTGCATTCACTGGGTTAGTGCACTGTTGCAAATAATGAGAATCCTCACCACAGCGATAACAAAACCCACTCATGGGCAGTGACTTAGTTTGAGTTTGAGGCACAGGGCGTGATGGCTTCCCTTCTTTGGCCATTTTCTTGTTAGGCACATTTGACTGGTGTTGATCATATGGCAGTTTCTTCACTGAAGCTGGCTTCTGCACCTTTGCCTTAGCCACCTCAGCTTCAAGCTCTTTAATGCGTTCTGTCAATGCCAGATTGGCTTGTGCTTCCTCAGGGTTAGCTGCAAATCCCTGGTCGGCAGTAATATGCACTTGGCTCTGTGCTCTTACAGAAGGCATGCATAAATGGAGATTCATACGTTTCTCTTTAAGCTGCTTCTCATGCTCGAAATACCTCAGTTTGAAAAGCAAGCTAGAATAGCTCAAGTCAGGCTGTAAAGAAACTGATAGCAAATCTTTAAGACGCAACTGTGTTATAAGGACTTCATCCCAGCACCCTCTAATGAACTGCTTGAGAAGCAAAGTGTCAGAATGTTTGCCAACCACTCCCCTCTTTTCAACCACCTCCAGGGAATGGAGTCGCCTCAAATAATCAGAGGGCTTCTCACCCCGGTTTTGGTGCGTCTCTATAAACTGGATGTACAGCTCATCTCCACCAGTGACACTACCATAAGCTTTTTCTAGCTCCCGCGCGTACATTTCTGGTGGCGCATTTGTACCTACTCCTAGGGCAACATTAAGAGCAGGGGGGAGGAGACTATCCAAAATGTGCCTTCTCTTATGCCTCTCCATCAGAGAAGTGTCTGAGAGTAACTGTCTAGCGTACAATTGCCACGTGGTGAAAAAAAACTTCCTCACTAGGCTTGGGACAATGTCCGGGTCATGTTTCACCACATGTTCCACCACTACACGCTGTACGTCCTGTGGTATAGTGAAAGTGATAGGAGTGTCATGTGTTGCGTTCCTCTCCGCAGGAGGTGAATCAGCTCGAATCGCAAACGAGACTTTTGATGCCAAATTGGCAACTACAGTCGGCATTGCTGCTGGCATTACATTACAAAACTTTCTTGGAGCAGGGGTTGAAGTGGAAGGGCCCCTACCAACTCCATCAGCTTTGTGTGCAAGCTTAGTCACAACCTGCTGGCTAAGATCTTCTACATTTACACAGTGAAGTTGTGCCAAACTCTCTATTTGCACCAACAGCTGATCAGCCATATCATCCAAGGTTTGACCTTAATGTTCACTCTGTATTGGTGTTGGGGAGCTAGATTGAGGTTGCACATCTTCGATCTGTCTACCCTCTAGTGGCACAACACCCCATACATTTTGGCCATCTAAGTTCAAATATTCTTCTTCAACTATTAACGGGGTAGTAACCTCCTGAAATTCACAAAGAAGCTCTCCTGAGAATCTGTCACCTAACCATTCCACTTTCTTCACCTCATCAAGATGATCAAAACATCTTCTCACTTCCATAAGAGTAGTATTTTGATCTACTTTTTAAGTATTACAGATCGTTCAGGATCGAAATTATGCAGCTTGCACAAGTCCATTGTGAGCAAAAAAAAACAAAAAAAAAACGTATATAGATATAAAAATTAGGGGTGCGCCGATCCGATACTCAGTATCGGTATTGCTCCGATACTACCAATATTTGCCGGATCGGGTATCGCCAGACGAGACCATCCAAATCCGATCCGATATTGTAGCCTACAAATGTTATTGTTATACAACGCAAAAGGCACAAAAACATTATAAAGCGCTATTATGTTTTCCGTGTACTATATTCCAAGTTTTCTGAAGCCATTACATAGTTTAATGTGAGGTACAGATTTAAATCGTTAAATGAATCTTCACCTAAGTGCTTCCCTCAGCTGCGGCTGTCAATCATTCTCCATTCAGCGTCAAACAGCACTCGGGTAAAACAGTCAACATGATGAAACACTCTCCAAGATGAGTCAATGCTCCTATTATTATACTGTAGATCTGTAGATAAAGGTCTATGGTTTGCATAAAAGCACTTTAACGTGCTGGAGTTTCACATGTTACTTTCTACCGGGTGTCTGTTAGATCACAACACAACTGATCAGTGATCACAACACTGGAGTAGAGAGCCATATAATTGCTCTTCACGCGCACATTAACTGAAATTTAAAACTGTTAAAAGGCTCAAACTAATGAATAAATAAAGAAATATATGTATATCTTACTTTTGTGCTTTGAACTTTTCAATGTGAAGCGCTGCGCGCCGTGACTCCATGTTGCTTCGAGCGCATCGTTCTGCGCACGGGAAGCGCATAAGCGTTTCGTGCCGCTCTGAATTGGAGCCTTTCATATTACAATACTTTTGCGCAATGGTAGTTTATTGATAGCCTTAGTTGTTCTGTCCAATCTATCATATGTTGCTGCTTCATTAAAAAGTTGCGCTTAAAATTTAAAAATAATTAAAATAATTAAAATTGTGTTTTAATTATATAGTATATATTTTGTCTGTATTGTTTTAGAAAGTAAGGAAAATAATGTTTAAGTCAAGCTTTGATGCCTTTAACAAAATAATAATCACAGTCTCTTCCCCACAGTGAGGCATACAGATACAGTTTATTAGGTAATTTGGCACTGTATTTTAATTATTATTTTAGAATTGGATCGGATCGGTATCGGCCAATACTGAGTCCCAGGTATCGGAATCGGTATCGGAGGCAAAAAAGGCGGATCGTGCCACCCCTAATAAAAATATTCGGAAAAATTAGGACTAAAACCCGATTTTGTCAAACAAGCGCAGCCCCACGTTGGGCGCCAAATTTTTCTCTCTCTATTCTTGGATGTAACCCATTAGTAGGATCTAACACCCCGAAAAAAAATAAATAAATAAAATTAAAGAAAAGGAGAAAAAAATATCTACTGGGTCTGAGCTCACCACATACATATAAATCTCAACCTATAGAAGTATCTGGAGTCCCGGGTTCGGGGTCTCACACGTTGCTTTAATCAAAAGAAAAGAACATGATTAATCATTTTAAATGTGTGTCTGCACTTGTTTAAGCTAATGTCTGTAGTACTAACTGGAAAATTAAATAAATGAAAATAATATTAAGTAAACCAATTAATAAAATTAAATATTAAATAGAATGAATTAATAAATGATAATGAAATGAAATAACAGATAAACCAGATCACTGAACAGTAACTGTTTACTGAAATTTAATTCCCTTCAATGTGCACGGATCACTTTTCACACATCACATCACATGAGAATACCCCTTGACAAATCACCAATTATAAACAAAATCATTGACAATCAAAGGAAATAAAATATAAGAAGAAAAATAAAAAAATCAGTTTGTGCACACTGCAGTATAAGTGCTATGCAAATGACACAGTTCAGTTTATGTGAATGTGGCTCAGTTCAATTCTTTGGAATGTGACTCAGTCAAAAAAAAAAAAGTGAAAGTGGAGATCTACTAAACTCTTTGCAGTGATGAAAGTTGAACGTGAAGGCAGAGTCCCCGATGACGCAATTCCAGCGCGTTCTCCCTCACGGCGCGACTCGAACACGATCCCAGAGCGTCGAAACAATCCCAACTAATGTAACAAAACAGTTCAAACACCCTTTTAGAAAGATATTGACAATGATGGTGCAGATGATCGACAGCCACACATGTGGTTCACGATCTCTCTCTTCACTGAGCTGGCGCGCATATGACCTCAGCTCTCATCGACGCAATACTTTTAACATGTATAACCTTTAAACATTATTTCATTACATAAATGTGCAAACAAGTTCTAACAAGTATACTTACACAGCATAAATGCTTTACATGTGTTTATATTGCACACTCTATACTCAATTGTGAACAGCATTAACCATCCACATTTTCGTATAACAAACACAAACTTAAACAATATTTATGAAAATGCAAAACAATTGTGACTTACCTAATGTAACAAAACAGTTCAAACACCCTTTTAGAAAGATATTGACAACGATGGTTCAGATTATCGACAGCCACACATGTGGTCCACGATCTCTCTCTTCACTGAGCTGGGGGCATATGACCTCAGCTCTCATCGACGCAATACTCTTAACAATTTTGTTGCTCAGCGAATACAAAATAATTACAACAAAAAAAAAATAACATGTCTGAACATTTCATGCATTAGGAAAGAAGAAAAAAAATATATATAATCAAGACAAAAAAAAAAAATCATACATGAAAAATATATAACACAGCCTCAATTAATTGGGTGGGTTACATCAGCACACAATTTCACGTGATTCAGTATATTTTTGTTTCAAACGTCACCGGCTTACCTTATTCTTGGACATAATCAGAAACTAACCATCTCATAACAGCTAAACCTAGAACTGTAGTATATGTGTTGTCATAGGAACCACCGCGGACTAATCGCCTCGCAGTATTCTGCAGTGACGTTCTGCAAACAACCCGACTGCTAGACCATAGACATAATAATTTATTTATTATATCTATGCACTAGACAACAGCACAGATCAGTTAATCCAATCATTAAATACACATTTGAGGTAGTTTTTTCTTATTTTATTGAGCATTTCCATTTTACGCAACTTTACACATTTATTACTATTATTAGTTACCAAATCCACTAGGCCTGAAATATATTTTGTACTTTTTACCCATACAAAAATGTAATATATGGCCATATACAGGTATGTTATATTTTAAATAGCATGACATATATCTATACATATATTTGACTTATCTGAGAACACAATATAGCCTATGCCTGCAACATATATGAAAATTTATGTCCAAACATGTGAAGAAAATATTTGAGTTAATCTACTGTATATATGATACCATATATCTGCATATATTACAGAGTATAGTGTTTCTCGCATATATGGAAAACATTAAGTATAAATATGTGACATACATATTTGTTTCCCACATATTTAATAAATGTATGTAAACATACATGCATGTGATACTGATGCATTGAAATAAGTACATATATGCGTCTTAGGCTACATATATTTAACATTTATGTCCCTATACGGGAAAATATATGGCACTTACATGAAAACGGACATTTTTGCTATATTGTTTCATATATGTCTATGTGTTTTATATGAATTTTGCATATATTCTCATATAGGCAGCAGACATACATGGGCACTGACATTAGGCTATATATGTAATTTACTTAATATTGACATTATTACATTTCTGTATGGGTTATCCCCTGGATCATGCTACAAACATGATGATCTTATAGAACATGATGGACGGCTGTGTTTTTTTTTTTTGTTCACAGTCTTGCTTTAACGGTCATTAATATAAGATAGTAGCGACTGCAACAAAAAAAAACACACAAAAACAACAACAGTTGACTGTAAAGCAATTCTATTGCTGTTATATATTGTCCAACATTCCCAATTATCTGATATAGCATGTCCTTTACTTACTGTTATATGTTGGCATTAATTCAGTGTTTGTAATGCGGATACTAAAGGTTTTGAGGTGAAAAAAGTAGAAAACTTGTCTAAGTCTGTGAAATAAACTGTTAAAAGTGATTTGATGATTACTCTAGTGATTGTACGTTATTCTGTGTTGTCATCATTCAGTTTGGTGGATTTGATCTTTAATGTAGGCTAACAGTTACTTAAAAAAAAAAAAAATACAAAGCAGCTGAAATTACAATAGCGACAGCAAAAAGCTAGTGGATGGGAAGTCCGGCTCTTTTCAAAGAATTGGCTTTTAGAGCGGCTCGTTCGCGAACGACACATCAACACTAGTGGACTGCCGAGGCGCTTTCACCCCAAAATGGCGGAAGCGTAGCGCTGCTGCTGGGCGCGTTTGTTGCAATGGAGCTTTCTATTGAGTTTCGCCTCTTGTTCTTCAATCCACCTTTTTGATACTACTCTGCTCGCGTACTGTTTTTCGCCTACTATATAGTAGGGAAGTATTCGATTTCGAACGCATAGATAAGTGGTTTATGCGCAAGTCTTCTTCTCTGTTTTTAGTGTATCTGTGTCAGAAATACAGCGCCTCATACTGGTCTGGCATGTATACTACATCGGTTTCAATGGTTTCGTGTGTACGGAATTTGGAATTTGCCCCAATTAGTCCCAATTAGTCCATTGTTCGTCAAAACAGATCGTTCCGCCCCAAACTCACGCCATTGGTTGAGCGCGAACTTAAATACTCGCTCGTCCTGAGACAAGTATGATATCCAGCAGTTTATTGTAGGATCGCAGGTGGAGAGGATGACAGCTCGAGTGTATTGCGCTGTGTTATTGTGTCTGTCTGGATGCTTGAGCACAACAGAAGCTGCTCTAGGACGAAACACAGGTGAGATACATGTTCTTTGACTTCATTACACAGCCTGAATAAATGCGCGAACAAGTGTATTACAGGCGTCCATACAGAGAAAGATGAACTTTGTATTTGTTTTTCGAAACAATCCGACACCCATCTCCCTGGGGACCTCTAGTGGTCAGACGTGGTTTTCAAACTTTTTCAAGAGGGACCCTTTTTTTTTTTTAGTTTTTTTTACTCGACCCATATAGGCTTGTGCGCAGGAAAAAATCAGCTCAGCAAAAATTTTAACAAATTTTTATGATGCAAGTGCACTTGCTGATCCTTGACGCAATTGCAACGCCAGGTCGATTCTGAAATAATTTGATCAAGCTATAGGCATAGGCTACAGAAATTTTAACCAATTAATAGCCTATCGTTTGCTGCATGCTTAAATACACAAAACATATTCCACAACAAACTCTTTAAATGTAATATTCAGAACAGAACAAGAATTAAAAAAAATAACTATAAACAAGCCAAAACTAATTTAAAGTAAAAGGGGCATTATGCTCACGTAACTCTCATTAGAATCAAAATGTTTCAATATTCGCGATGTATTTGATGGTAAACTATTCTTTATTATAGGCTTTGTAGCAACTTCACTCACGTTGCAATATCGAAAGGAAAAAAATCATCCTTTTCACATGCGCAAAAATGTGCTTTGAAACATCAGTTGAGCTGTGCTACGCTGAATGGTACGAATTGTACTAGGCTACTGACTATTTAGACAGCAGTGTTTTTTTTTTGTTTTTGTTTTTTTTAAAATTTATTTTAGGTTGACTATTTTATTATCATATTCAATTTCGGGTATAATGAACAGGCTGCCATTGGTGGAATGGTGTATTTGTGTGAGGCGTGCCACTGGAAACAAAAGCATACTCCATCACTTTGTTCATACAGGACATCATTCAAACTGCAAAGTGTTTATTTATGTGTGTAGGCCTATACTCGCAATAAAACACAACATTGTGCTTTTGTGAAACTGTAAACTCTTGTCAAACTTAACCTCACCCAACCAAAATCACACCGTTTAAAAGCCAACCTATTTATAGGCTAATTCAAATGAGCATGAAGTTAGTGTTAATTACAATTTTAGGAAAACGCATTGATCTGAAATGTGTGTTGTTGCCAATGGAGCGAACAAAGAGTGTTTGTGTGTTGCTGCCGATGGAGCGAACGTGTGTGTGTTGCGGATGGCGCGAAAGAGTGTGTGTTTTGTGTGTGTGTATATATATTAATGAGAAGGGTGGGCCTGCTTATTCTGCATAATCTGGTCCCAAGCTGGTTCACAGGACAAGAGGGCAACACGCATGTCAGGAGAAGCATTCAGTTCAGTTTTTTTCATTGTTTCCTCAAGGTTTTGTGTTGCCTAGGGCTACAAATAGGCTAACTGTTAAGTCTGTAGGCTGGTCAGGTGACCTGTGGATTATTTATTTTGCATGAATTTGAATGTTTTTTAGTGTACTTCTAATCAAAGTTATTATTATTATTAGAAAACGGAATTACATTTTAGTACAAAACATTTTTTTTAAATCACTTGCGACCACTTTTTTTAAATTCGTCCAACCCACCCAAGGGTGGCGACCCAGGGTTTGAAAACCACTGAGAGAAAGTTGCGACACTCCCATAGACATCATATAGATAGAAGCCCTATCGATTGCTACTGCCTATACATGAATATCAGTCACATGACCTCTTACCTCATCCGCTCTTTTTCCAGTTGACTGCCGCCATCTTGAGTACCTGCCGGGTACTGTCTACAATACTGACGGCATTAGCTAGGAAGCAGATTTTCTCTGTTTGTTTCACTTTATACATAACCAACTTTGTTTATGTAAACCCTGTGTGTATTTGAGAGTATTCGCGCAATAAGACTAGAAAAATAACTTAGTTCAGTAACCTGTCGCTGTTGTTAGACAGGCTTAGTGCGCGTGCGCTTCGGGTGTACGCGCATCAGAAAAGCGCTCGTTAGAACCGCGCATCAGAAAAGCGCTCGTTAGAACCGCGCATCAACACGTGAATGACTTGTTAGCACATGCAAATAATGAACTTATGTGAACTGCATTGTCCCGTTCCTTTGCGTTAACATTTGATGTGAATATACGTCGCGTTGTAGCCTATGCTGAGACGGAGGCGCCAGAACTGCAACTGATGGAATGCACGATACTACGACATTTCTTCAAAAGCAGATGGTGGATATATTTTAATCCACGATCATAAATCGTGATATCGCACAGCCCTAAGCTAGCGTAAGCTCATTATCATTTACATCCACTCACCACAGACAACATGAACACTGCACAGAGAGTTTGCACACACAAACCACTGTTATAACGTAAAAGCAAGCAGCTGCGTGCATGGTTGGGCATGATATGATTGAAGGATTTTGACTGAATGAGCGCAAAGTGCGCTCCCTTAATAATTCCTAAAAAGCTGACATCAGTTAATCGCGATCTCACATCTCTGTTAATATCAATTAAGCTGACTGCACAATGAATCTTTCATAATATATACACTTTGTTTGTTACAATTAGAGGGTTTGTCAGCATACAGAGCTTTGAACAAAAAGTCAGTTTTGAGCATAGAGGTTTTGAGCAGTGAGGGGAGTCTATCTTAAATGCTTCTGATTGGCCTTTGCGTTGAAGAAATCAACACGTATGTCTGTGATTGGCTACATTGCTCAACGCTGCAAACGTGTTTTAAAAGGAAACTCTGGCCTGTAAATCGTTTCTATTTTGTTTTAGTTCTTGTTGCTTTTCTGCAAAAATGTATTAGTTTTTATGTTTTATTCATAGATATTTCTAGTTTGCAGGAGTCCCGCGAATCGTTTTATTCTCCCTGCAACGCGCACACACACAGAGAGTGCATTGCCACTCGCCATCAAATCTAGTCCCGCGCCGCACTTTTGCATTGGGAGTGCACATCTCTAGATCAAGGGCCCGGCCCGAGGATAGTGACGGGAAATATCGGCCCGCAGGTTCGGGCTCGGCCAGAGAATAAGCTCTACTTTGCGACTGACGTATCGATCTTGCCGAATCAGGTACTCAAGATGGCGGAAGACAAGTTTTAGAATTGAGTGACGTCAGTGAGGAGACGTTGGTGACATCATCTGATATTCATGTATAGCTTGTTTTCACATGACATCACGTCACTGGGTTGCCATGGCGATACATACAGATGGAGGGCAGGAAGTGATTTTCTATATTTAGGAATAACTATAACAAACTCAAAATGGCTATGTTTTGCGTCGTTTATGGTTGCTCAAATCGATCAAACCACGAGGAGTTTTTATCGTGTGTCAAAATTTGTTGTTCATAAAGGGGGAAAATACAAGAAATTGACATTAAAACATTGAAAAAATTGCCTTGCAAACCTACGTCTGCAGTCGGGAGGAGCCGAATGGGAAAATGCCCGTGTGTGTCAGTGATCACTTCGTCAAAGCTGAGTTAATACAGCTTATGTGTCTGTTTGTGTAACGTACCAGTCTTTGAACTTTGTAAAGTCAAAGTATGTCTGTGAGACGAGGTAGTTGCTGATATCTACCGCCTCAATGGCAGGCAAATCTTTCAATTCAGTTGAAAATCGGTCCTCTTCATAACGTAAGGATCACGTCCAACATATGTTTAGATTTTTTGTTTATATATTTCTCTTGTAATAGCGTCTAAAGTAGTACAGTACGGACTTTCCTCCATTGCGTTCTTCACTTCCTGCCCTCCATCTGAATTTCGCGCGTCAACACAGTCACGTGACTGCAAACAACCTATTGGCGCAGACGAGCCGTGGGCCTGCCATCTTAAACCGGTCACCCGCTCCGATCCGTGTAATCTGTTTGGCAGGTGCAATGAGCTGCCAGCGCATTTAATTAATCATATCTCACTGAATACCGAACTGATCTTCACGCGGATTTTTTTTGCTGCAAAGGTCATACACGTAGCTACGATACAGGACACATTGAATATTTTGTTCACAAAATACAACCAATAGTACGGTAATGTTAAATCTTACTTGTGAAAAGTAATCCCCGAGTGATGGTCCGCCGATTTTGAGCAGGAATATGGTGCACAGTGCTCTGGCATCTACTGCTGCTATGCAACGCAAATAGGAGTATGACCGGTTTAAGATGGCGGCCGCATTTCTTGCGCCACATCGGCCAATAGGGCATCTAGTCTCTATATTATGTCTATGCCATAGACCGCCATAGGAACTTTGGAATGCGGAAGTAACGCGTGTTGTGGAGCAGCCAATATGCCTATTTCACAAAATGGCCGCCAAGACCGGAAGTAGGGTAAACTAGTTTCCGGTGAAAGCGCTAGCAGTTGCAGTCGGAGAACAAATTTGGAGACTAAAAGCGGTCCGTCCTGTTGGGTACCTTATGTTTCAACCCAAAGAAGAAATTACCCTATTATCCCTTCACAGCTTTCTGTGTTTTGCTGGTTTCCATCTGAGAGAATCTGTGGGATATTGTGAAGAGAAATTTCAGAGACTCAAGAAGACCCAACACTCTGGATGAGCTTAAGGTCGCTATCGAAGCATCCTGGGCCTCCATAACACCTCAGCAGTGCCACAGGCTGATTGCCTCCATGCCATGCCGCATTGAAGCAGACCTTTCTGCAAAAGGATTCCCGACCAAGTATTGAGTGCATAACTGAACATAATTATTTGAAGGTTGACTTTTTTTGTATTAAAAACACTACTTTTATTGGTCGGATGAAATATGCTAATTTTTTGAGATTTGAGAATTTTGGGTTTTCATGAGCTGTATGGCAAAATCATCAGTATTAAAACAAAAGACCTGAAATATTTCAGTTGGTGTGCAATGAATCTAAAATATATGAAAGTTTAGTTTTTATCATTACATTATGGAAAATAATGAACTTTATCACTATGCTAATTTGAGAAAGACCTGTACTCATTCATTCAACTTTCAACCTATAACCCATGTTGAACTTGCAAAACCTACAATCAAATCTGAGATTTCTCATTGGCAATCGGGTGAAAGAGACTAATTTAGCCGTCTAGCCCCATAGACTCCCATTCATTTTGCACTCAGGGCGATCGCCCCCCAGTGGAACTCTATATTGAACTCTATATAATTGCACTGTTTGTGTGGGATATGCCACCCAGTGGAATCAGCAGTGGAGAGTATGTGCTGTGAGGTGAACGCGTTTTGGAGTTTAGTGGAAGCAGGTCGACCCGTGCCACGACCGGTGTTCAGACGATTTGTGCTGCCTTGTCGAAAAATGCTACCCAAGCGCGAATCGATCACAGAGAATGTCGATTCATTCTGTTTCCATAATGGTGTAAATCTCACAATATGACATCGTTATTTCATTTAAAATTTGTATGGGGAGCATATTTTGATATTTTAAATGTACTAGCAATTATCACATTTGATATAACAAGTAAAAATGACATTATTGTACATTATATGAAATACAATTATAATAAAATTCAAAGTTATGAGTACTGTCTGTTTTTATTTTTAAAACGGTGTGAAAAGTAAAAATTATCATCAAATCCGTTAATCTGACGTGCCTCACGCAGCATCCTGGTTTTGACGCATGCTGCCTGAACCTGTTTGTTTTGCGAATAGTTTACACTAATTTCAGGCAGAATCACGGTAATCTCATAGCCAGCACACATGAGTATGTTTACAATTGGGTCATTTCATTCATCAACACCATTTTTGCTTGCTGAGTTAGGTCTCCAATTTTACTGCTAGCTTACTTGCCGTTAGACTAACGGTAACTCTAGGCTTGGAGTCCCTTTTTGACGTCACGCCCAGCCTACACTTTAAGACTGACTTACTGCCACCTACTGGCAGTTTTAGTTTCATAGTTCAAAAGTAGAACCTTTTTTTTTTTTTAATTGGGCCCCATTAAAATCATTCAATATTTTGACATGATATGTTACATTTAAAACATTAATCTCCTAACATTATGCAATTACAAATTGCTTTGCAAATCCACATGTCTGAGCTGCATTAAACGGTGTGTGTAAACCCAAAGATGGATTTATTGAAAATACTGACTTCATTTTATTGGTAATACCGGTAATTGCCACACAGTGTATTTGTATTCTTATTGAATTTGATAACATTTAAGAAATCTGATACAAGAGGACAGCGATAAGACTATACATTTAAAAGTACTGTAATGTTCGTCTCCACCAGTGTAATTTCATGGTTTTGATCTCTTAACTCTTGAGCATATCCAGTATTTTATTATGACTATATCACTGCTGAACTTTGACTAGGCATGGCATATTAAAGCATGGCTAGGCATTAATTGTTCTAGGAACCTAAAAGCATATTTTAATATGTATATTTTGCTCTCCATAATGATGTTCTAGGTTATTTGTAGCATGGGTATAGGGCCCAAACATAAACCCAAGCCCAGCTCCCATAAGTCCTGTCCTGATTATAACCTGCTCTTCAATAGTGGTCCTTACTGCCTACAACAGCAAAAGCACCAAAAGCTCCAGTGAAAGACATTCAGCATTCAGTGATATGGCTTCTTTGTCATGTGTCTGTATAACAGCAAACCCAGGAGTGTGTCCAAGCACAAAGTATGAAGCAGAAGAATGTGCCTGGATACGTTTCGTGTCGTGTGTCGATGACAGTGACTGTGCCAAAAATGAGAAATGCTGCAGCAATGGATGTGGACTTCAGTGTATGGCTCCAGTTACAGGTATTATATATTATATGCGGCCAATAAAGTAACTAATTGCACATTTTCTGTAATTAAATGCAACAAATCACAAGTTCTTTTATATATTTATTTTGTAGTAATTTCACATTTAATCTCCAAATTAATTTAGAAACAACATAGACACTGGCTGATATTTCAGATATTTGTTTATTGGAATCTTTTTATAAAAGGGGGCATCACTGATACCAATACTGATCCTGATGTCTTTATTTATTTATCTCTTCATTTTAGCCATTAATTATAGGCATTCATCATTACAGTATAAATAAAAGCAGTACTTTTTTTTATCGATATATTGTTTTAGTACAGGGTTTAAAAAATATAGCAACTTATATTTTAAGTGAGCTTAAAACAATCTGCAGAAACTCACTGTAATGTCACATTTACACCCCCCCCCCCCCCCTTCAATATATCAGAGCTATTTTTTTTTCTTTGTCTTGTCTGTATAACAGTAAAGCCAGGAGTATGTCCAATCTCAAACTATGGAGTACTGTGTAACATTAAGGATTTAGCGCTGTGTGACAATGATAGTGACTGTGTCGACAATAAGAAATGCTGCAGCACTGCATGCGGTGGATGTGAATGTATGGCTCTAGTTACAGGTATTATATTATACTTTGGGGTTGTTAAATGCTTGAATCTGATTGGTTGATGAAGATTCTAAGGTATGCAATTATTTTGTAAAGCACAGCTAAAGTAGTTCCAGGCAGGACTTGACCGCATTACATGTTCATAACACTTCGCCAAATGATTTGTTATTTCATAGGCATTTTCTCAAACCGCAAAATAACCTAAAAAGTTAACTCCCAGTTAAAAAGCTTTCAGCATTCAGGGATTTGGCTTCTGTCATGTTTCTGTATAACGGTAAAGCCAGGAGTGTGTCCAATCCCAAACTATGATGGTGTAGTGTGTAACATGAAGCGTTGCCAATGCTGTGTGCCAATGACAGTGACTGTGCCGACAATAAGAAATGCTGCAGCACTGCATGTGGTGGACGTGAATGTATGGCTACAGTTACTGATATTGTATTATAATACATGCGGTCAATAGAGAAAATGTCCAATTTTTTTTTAAGGCCACATCCACACGAAGCCAGAGCTTTCCCCTATCCAATCTTTTTTTTCCTCGTTCTAAAAAAAAATTCCGTAAACACGACGGCGTCTCAAGAAATATCTGCATACACACGAAACCACTGAAACCGATGTAGTATACATGCTAGACCAGTATGAGGCGCTGTATTTGACACAGATACACTAAAAACAGAGAAGACTTGCGGATAAACCACTGATCTATATAGATTAGAATGTCATTCTATATCAGTGGCATAAACCTTTCGCGCTGTATACAATAATATACAGTATTTAATATTAGGCACAGTAGCTTTTCTTTTTTACCAAGAACTTTATTGAACAATATGAAAAACCATAAATGGCCTGGTAGAAAATAGGGATTAGTCACGATATTCGATTAGTTAGCTAAAGCAGACGCATAAAGCTTACCACAAAGAACCGGCAAATAGCCTAATCATTATGAATGTGACAAATATAGCAAGGAGACATTTTAATTGTTTATTAATAAACTAGTGTTTTCTGTGACGACGCTGACTCGCCACCTTCGCAGTATTGTGAAGGTGCCTATAGAGAGAAATGCGCACTTCATACGGATTATTAGAGTTGTCTGTTTCTTTTCGTTTTGAATTGTTTTGTTTAAAAGTAGACATTTCAAGCTTCGATATATTTCTGAGTTTCTGTTTATTTATGAGACAAGCTCCAGTTCATGTGCCATGCAAGTTATATCGCGTCGGCGCCTCCATGTCATGATTATAGGCTATTGTCTGCTATATTTGCTTCTTTATTAAATTTAGGAAATTGGTTGATGAAACATTGATTAACATTAAGATACAATTTATACAAAGCGAAATTCCCTTTAAAGAAAGGCTTTATACAAAAAACTTAATGAAGTGGTCAAAATGTGTCTCTATTGCGCATCTTACTACGCTTTTCACTTTTTATATAATCAACATATGAAATGGAAAAAATAACATAATATTTAAACATAAATATGAAACTAACTTTTTTTCAATGGCTACAACATGTAGGCCTACAGTACAGAGAAATTTAATGTCGGAGCGAACGCCGTGTTACCGGTGAGCATGAGGTGGCAGAGATGTGTTTTTTGAATAATAATAAAATAATTCCCAGCGATCGTCGAATATTATTTTTGCTTGAAATGCCCCTCCCTACAAAATACGAAATGTCTTAATCCGACAAAATACAAGCATCATAGCATAAGAAATATAGCATAAGAAAGAAATAAAGTAAAAAAAATAAAGAAATACATTAAAGTACGCCTAAATAATAAATAAAGAAATAAAACCGGCTCAGTAGCTTCTGAAGCATGAACTCAAGCAAGTGGTCGCAGTGTTACTGATTTAGCATGTTTGACTAGTCGACATGTGAGGTGATGACATCATCGTTTCACAAAATATACGGATTGGCCGTACACACGAAAACACAAGGGTGTCGTTTTCAGATTTATCCACCCTGGGATCCGGTTTCAAATAATAGCGGTTTCAGTCTCCCAAAACGCCGGATCCGTCTGACGAAACGCCGATCCGATGATAAATTTGTACGTATACAGCTAAACGCGTCTCCGTGTGGACAGGCCCTTAGTGCAAGGAATCACACCTAACATTATTTGATATATTTCTATATTGTTGTAATTTCACATTTAATCTCCAAATTAATTTAGAAACAACATAGACAGTAGCAGATATTTCAAATATTTGTTTGATGGCATCTTTTTATGAAAGAGGCTATCACTGATACCAATACTGATCCTGGTGTCTCTTTTTTTTTTTTTTCTCAATTTTAGCCATTTGTTTTTAGGCATTCATCATTACAGTATAATTAAAAGCAATACATGTTTCTATCAATATTGTTTTATTAAGCTTAAAACCATTTTCCCAAACTCATTGTAATATAGTTATATAGTATCAAGTTATATTTTTTAAAGTTCACTTAAATTGTCACATTTACCTGCCCCTCAATATCAGAGCTAAAAAAAAATTCCCCCTTTTGTCATGTCTGTATTACAGCAAAGCCAGGAGTGTGTCCAATCACAAACAATGGAACAATAATGTGTTTGGTGAAGGATGAAGAGTTGTGTGCCGGTGACAGTGAGTGTCCCAACAATGAGAAATGCTGCATCACTATGTGTAATGGACTTGACTGCATGGCTCCAGTTACAGGTATTATATTTATATTATGTGGGCAGGGAGTTTTTAAAGGGAAATGCAAGAGAATTTTGGGCCTTTCCAGACCTGCCTCAAAAAAAAAAATTAGGCAAATAAGGCATTTTTTTTTTTTAAACCGCAAAAGAACTAAAGTTAAAACCCAGTGAAAGACATTCAGCATTCAGTGATATGGCTTCTGTCATGTGTCTGTACAACAGTAAAGCCAGGAGTGTGTCCAAGGAGAAAATATAAACCAGCAATGTGTGCCCTGATACGTTTCGTGTCGTGTGCCGATGACAGTGACTGTGCCAACAATGAGAAATGCTGCAGCAATGGATGTGGACTTCAGTGTATGGCTCCAGGTATTTTTATGTTTTTAGTTATATTATGTTATATTAGGTTTATTAGGCTTTAAAACTTATTATTTAAGTGAACTTAAAACAATCTTCACAAAAACACCTTTTTGCAGGCTTAATTAAAAGGGCTAATTTTCATTTTTGGGTGAACTATCCATGATTTACTCACCCTTAAGACATCCTAGGTGTATATGACATTCTTCTTTCAGACGAATACATTCGCAGTTATATTAAATGTCCTGGCTCTTCCAAGCTTTAGAATTGCAGTGAAGTCCATCAAAGTGCATCTATCCATAAGTGCTCCACACAGCTCTGGGGGGGCTAGTAAAGCTAGTAAAATAACTAGCTTCTGGCCAAACATACAGATCCACTTAAGTCTAAAGCGCAACTTATGCGAGTAATATGACATACTGCTAATATTTATGGTACACCATGATGCACTATGCTACTTCCGACGTCACAAGTTGTGTAAGACTATGTTTGGTCGGAAGCTAGTTATTTTACTTTTATAAAATTTTAAACATGGATATTTTTCTTATACAAACGCATCGCTTCACTTTAGAAAGCCTTTATTAACCCCCCGGAGCCAAGTGGATTACTTTTATGATGGATGGATGCACTTTAATAGACTTCCAAACAGAAACAGACATTATAAAGCTTGGAAGAACCAGGGCTTTTTTTATATATATATATAATTTATAAAAAAAATATATATATAACTCCGATTGGTATTCGTCTGAAAGAAGAATGTCATATACGCCTAGGATGTCTTGAGGGGTGAGGAAATCACGGGCTAATTTAAATTTTTGGGTGAACTATCCCTTTAAGCATGAAAATAACTGAAGGAAATCTAGATTTGATCAACAAATTAAGCCAACTCGTATGATTTATATTATTTTGGTTTATCTACCAAATACATTTAAAATTACAAATCCAGTAAAAATACAGGTATCGGACTCGTTCTGGAAAAAAGTGGCCTTACCGGTGCATCCCCAAGTCACATTTACCTGCCCTTCAATTTATCAGGGCTCATTTTTTTTTCTTTCTGTCATGTCTGTTTAACAGCAAGGCCAGGAGTGTGTCCAATCCCAAAATATAAACCAGTAATGTGTCCCCTGAAGCATTTCATGTCGTGTGCCGTTGACAGTGACTGTGCCGACAATCAGAAATGCTGCAGCACTACATGTGGTGGACGTGAGTGTATGGCTTCAGTTACAGGTATTGTATTATATTATACGGCCATGGGTGCTATTAAGAGTTTTAGGAGGTTTATGCAAGAGAATTTTGGGCTTTTTTTTTTTCAACAAAACCCCCCATTTATTTCAAGTTCACTATGGGGCTGTTGAATGCTTGAATCTGATTGGTGGACGAAGATTCTAAGGTGTGTAGTTGTGTTCGGGGAAACGCACGGCTAAAGTAGTTCCAGGCAGACCTTGACCGTATTGTACATGTCCATATCACTTCGCCAAAAGATTTCAGTTCTTTCAAAGGTCCTTACAACAACAGCAAAAATCTTAAAGACATTAGGCATTCAGTGATTTTTATTTATTTTTTTGCTTCCCTGTCATTTCTGTATAACAGCAAAGCCAGGAGTCTGTCCAAGCAGAAAATCGAAACCAGGAATGTGTCCCCTGATGCATTTCATGTCATGTGTCGATGACAGTGACTGTGCCAACAATGAAAAATGCTGCACCAATGGATGTGGACTTGACTGTATGGCTCCGGTTACAGGTTATATTATATTTTATTATATTAGCACGGCTGTGATTTGGCCATAGGCTCGAGGCCGTGTGTATGGTGTACATTTTAGGACATCCTCAGACCTCAGTCATATGACAAATGCATCATGCCTCAGACTAAAATGCTTCAGCTATTGACCGAAACTGTACGAGACCTGACGTTGAATATAATATATAATAACCTGACTTTGTTATTCCTGTGACCTGAGGTGAGATGTAATTAGGCATTGGCGAAACTGCCTAAGATGGAAGCATAAAAAGTTTAAAATCCCCCACCCCCAATATAATGAGATTGTTTTATAAATGTTTATTCGCTAGCTTTAGTTGCATGTTTAAAAATTGGATAAGTAAAACATTGCAGCTAGCTTGTATGTTGGCAAAATATGAAGTTAAAGAATACTTTTGAGCTTTTTTACACTTTTTTTTTTTTTTAAACATGTTATATATAAACGCAGGTTACCAGATAAATTGATAAATATGTATTAGTTTTTGGGGGTTTTTTTGTAATCGATTGACAGCACTAATTTTTTCTTCTTTTTTTTCTGTAATTGATTAAAACATCAGAAATGTTTAATAGTGTTGTTATTTCAGTTACTTTCCAAATTAATGTAGAAACAACTTAAAGATATACATTTTAAATATTAGTTGTAAAGGCATCTGTTTATGAAGGCCAGGATGACTGATACTAATACTGCTCCTGATGTCTAAAAGGTTGGAAATGTATGGAAATTGAATAATTATCAAAAAATTTACAGTCTTAATCTATATTTAATTTATGTAGTTAAGTCTTATCAAAGATGACAAAGCTACAACTTTCTGTTATCTTTGTCTGTCATTAATGACAATCAAAAGAACAGTCCAGTCAACTTTTGTAGTGCTTTTTACAATGCAGATTGTTTCAAAGCAGCTTTTCAGAGAAATAACAGGAAAATAATGTTGTAATATTGTTAAAAATAAAATGAAATGTCACAGCAACTGGTTTATTAGGCTGCTGTCACTTTAAGATCTGCCGCTTCAAAAATGTTGCAAACTAACCATCCTACATTTAATCTAAGATCATTTCTCAAATGCGTGTGATTCCAGAAAAAAACAATGTACGCACAAAAAAGCATGTGTACGGGAGTAAGAAATAAACCTATATAAACTGTGATGCAGATAATCTGATTTATTAATTTTTTTCTTAGGATTTTGTTTTAATAGGAAATTAATTCAATGTATAAATAAAATGCATGTCTTCAAGCCATCTCCTCCCTTCCTCTTTCATCATATCCAAAAATGTATTTAAGTGGACAGATCAATACAGTACAAAGAACATTAAAAAAAATTAGGATGTTGGTAAATTACAATGTCTTTTCTATTAACCAAATGCTTTTTAATTTTCGCTATTGCTTCCATGCAAATGAACAAGCACTGAAGCGCAACATTACGCAACATTATTTGTTGCGTATAGTGACTGGGGTGTTCAAATATATAATTTTTATATTGTATTTCTTGTATTTTACGGTTTCATCTAATCCGTTTAAAATTGTACAGTTGTTTGGTACCTTTTATTTTTTTTTTTTTTAAAGGTGCTTTATAAATAACTTGAGTCGTCATTATATCAAATCGGAGTTTGAGCATTTGCGCTAAATCTGCGCAGATTTGTCTTGCATGAACTTTTCCAGCAAACTGGGCAAAAATAAGTAACACTTCAAATGGGCTAGTGATTTGACAGCGTTACACGCTTTAAATATTATTATTTTTTTAACCTGCATTTGGCGGGTGTTAATTTCAAACCCTGAATGTAACTAGCCAAAGGATGACAGAATAAACTGATGCGTTAAAACACTAATTTTGACAGCACCAACACTTATATTATGTTTATATTTATGTTTGCTAATATTTGTTTGCGTCTTTGACAGAATAGGCTAACACACAAAAAGTTTCAGGCACAGGGTGGCTTTACAAAATTAATAAAGATGATGAATAATACTTCACAAGGCACAGTAGAATACGATTCACTCTAAGTTACTAGCTATTCTTGCCTTGAGTGTTTTGTGCTGTACATCTGACGCCTTAATGTCACTAAATGGCCAGACTAAATCTGAATCTCTCTCCGTGCAGGCTATAGGCCCTACTGAAGGGGAATCCAGTGTGTGCCGAATACTGTTCCCTTGATGGTCAGTGCCCTGCTGGACAGAAATGCTGCTCAACCACCTGTGATCATGCATGCAGTGTTAATCCTATTAGAGAAATTATGTAATGAGTCATGTTACCTTTGCCATGTACCTATCCTAAATTAATTGTTCTTTTTGCCGGTGGGATTCTCTGTGATTGATATGAGGTCCTCTCGGCCGTGAATAAAGCATATCCAAAGGCATACTTTTGAGTCTTTCTGGTGTTGTAAACTTTTTCTTAAGTGTAGAAAAACTCAGAAGCGAAGACCAGGAGACTTGGGGGTATCTTTTAAGCAGGATTCTTTATTTGCTGTAGTCTGCTTCGTCCAAAATCTTACCCAAGTCTAACTAAGGCAGTATACATTTTAGTTCATATACCTTTTCAGGGGGAGGAGTTACATAAAGGTGGAGACACTCTGAAACAAAAGCATGTAAATGAGGCATACAGGTTTGGAACGTGCTCTACACTCTTATGCTGATTGGATTGGTAACACTAGGTCTAATGTAAATATCCTAATCCAATCAGCCAGACTCTTTACAGATACCTTCACATTATCATAGAGCTTAATGGCCAGGCAGTACATAAAGACAAAAGGTGATAGTCTCAGTGCTCTGATCAATTTAACTTACAATAGAGAGAGCAGGACAGACAGGAACAGGCAGGTTTGTGAGATCAGATGAGAAGTAACAAAGGTTAATGTCCTATGCCTCAAAATGGTAAACGCTTGTGTGAACTTTCTCAGTTAAAATACTGTTAAACCTAAATTAAAACATTTAATAAATTTGTAACACTACATTTCCCCCTTTGAGAATTCTAATAACTCACATTATATACAAATGTAAACACTTAAAAGTTCACTCTTGTAACTTGTGATTGTTACAGGCACATAACGCATGTTCTGTGTTTACCTTTCTGCAATTGCAAGCTAACACAGAAACAAACATGCAATTTTAGGGTCCGTGACGTCCCTGCGGGTAATAGTCTTTTCTGTTAGGAACTGTGATTTTTCTCATGAGAGGCGTGATTCATATGTAGTATGAAACACTTGATACTGTGGACGCATAGTACGCCAGTAGAACAAGCAACAACATAATTGCTATTTCCTTTATCCACAGCCAGGGTTTCCCACACACACACACACACACACACACACACAGAGAGAGACACACACACACACACACACACAGAGACACACACACACACACACAGAGACACACACACACACACACACACAGAGAGAGAGACACACACACACACACACAGAGACACACACACACACACACAGAGACACACACACACACACACACACAGAGACACACGCGCGCACGCACACACACACACAGAGACACGCACACACACAGAGACACGCACACACACACACACAGAGACATGCACACACACACAGAGACACACACAGTCACTTGAGTCACTTAGCGCATCATGGCACAGACACCTCTGAGCTAGAACAGAGTCTTAAAAAATGACTGCTGTTGATGGTCTGACATGTTTGTATAAAAATTTTAAGACTGAATAAAAGAAAAAAGAAAATGTACAGCTGAAGTTGTTTTTTGTTGTTGTTGTAGTTTTAACTTGTAAATTTCATTAGCTTGTGGGTTATACACAAGTATATTTTTTGAGTTCCATTGGATCAAAATAATTAAGTATGGAGAAACTAAAAATGTGCTAGTGTTAAACAATATTTTTAAGCATGGTGCACTAAAAAAAATTAAAAATAAAAATTAAATGTTTTAAGTTTGATTAGATTGTAACTTTAAAAAAAAGCTTACTTAAAAAAATTAAGTTACTTACCTCAAAAGTTATTATGTAATCAGTTTCTGCAAACGTTTTGAGTACTATGAGCTTATTGGGGTTTACAGTGTAGGGATATTTTTTCTATATCCTTTGGTCTTAGCGCTTTGGCAACAGTTTGGTTTTGGACAACAGAAGAGTTGGGAGGAACACTTTCAGTTCACTCAATTCCCAGAGATCTTCTTGCGACACATACCTTTACTGAATCTACAGGCTTATCAGTTACTGATTGGATGGCTACATCTGTTTCAAAGAAAGCTTTTAAATCAGGATAAATCTCATC
This sequence comes from Siphateles boraxobius, assembly GCF_051911475.1. Taxonomy (NCBI): domain Eukaryota; kingdom Metazoa; phylum Chordata; class Actinopteri; order Cypriniformes; family Leuciscidae; genus Siphateles; species Siphateles boraxobius. The sequence goes on from NW_027509195.1 coordinate 2,083,727, forward strand.
TGACTGTTGGTCTTCTGAGTCACATTTGGTTGAGGCCTTATGGCCCACCTTTTTCGTGAGACAGGAAACTCGAGTGAACAATTGTTTGTTCTGTTCTTTTAACTTAGCAATACACCTAGCTTATTCTTGTGCAATGGATAAGCTAAATTCTTGGTGGCAGCAGATAATCCCTTTTATATTTTGCTTTCTGATACATGCACCTAACACCTTCTTGCATTCTTCAATAGACCATACTTTTTCTGGGTGAATACCAAATTTCTTTCTTTTTAAAATCCAATCTGACTGACTCCGTCACTATGGAGTCCATCTGCTCCCCTAACAATGACTTAAACTCACTGTCTGTCCATAAAGGGGTAGCAATACCACCTTTTTCAGTTGTGGGGATTAGTCTAGCACTTTTCCTAAACATTTTGAGGATTTCTTTGTTACCACACAAACAAACACTAAAACTTCTCTGATCACACAGAGGGTACACTCAAAATTAATCAACTATCGCTAACCTTCAAATTACTAGAACTTTACGCTAATCTTTCCTGCTAACAAGAACAGAAGATAAAACAATTCTTAAAACAGAAGATGAAACTCTGCTGAAAACAGAGGATAAACCCATTACCTCTCTGACAAAGCGACGAATAAACTAGTTATGAATACTCATCATAATGTTTTCTACCTCCCTGAAAAAATCAGATGAGAAACCACTTTGCTAACACACTTTTAACAGTTGTTAACTTTTCCTGAATAAACAGAGGATGAACCTTCTTCTCAAGCAAAGTGGAGGACAAACTTCTGTTAACACAGTTTAAACTGTTAACTGTTGTAACTGTTGTTAAACGTCTCTGGTTGAACAGAGGATTAATCTTCTATGACTACACAGAGGATGTATCACCTTCCCTGGTAAAGCAGAGGATAAGTCTTCCCTAACTTTACAGAGGATAAACCTTCTCTAGCAATGTAGACGATAACTATTCCATTAAACAACCTTCCCTGATTAGACAGAGGATAAAACAAGTATTCTCTGCTGAAAACAGAGGATAGCAAATATTAGCAAGTAATGCTTGCTCGAAGTGTGGGCAAACTAGAAACCCCACCCTGCTCCTGAAACCCTCCCCCAAGTTCTATTCCAGCCGGAACCGCGGGATCACAAGGAGACACCTCTGGAGCTTCCATCTCGTTTTCAGCTTCAGTGTCAGTCCGTACAAGACTTCCAGCTACACTTGGGCCAGTACATTCCACGAGCACTACACCCTCCTCCAAACTCTCATCGTCCACATCCAATTTTGAAGCCTCATCCACTTCCACAATAGACTCAACATTCCCATTGCGGGCCACTGGAGTAGGGGCATGCACACAGGGTCTGAGATCCACCCGATTCACTCTTTTGATGGGCCCTCCTTCCACAGGCTCAACCGTATGAGTGGTCCCTTGAATCTCTATCACCCGGTATTGGGTCGAATGCCAAGCGTCCTGGATTTTATTCCTTCCCAGTGGTCGATTCCTCAGGTATACGATCTGGCCAACCTCAATGGATGGACAATACACTTTATCCTGAGAAAGCTTAATTCGATCTGCTGCTTTTTTCTCAGCATAGACCTTGGCACGTTCATGAGCCTCCTTCAGCCGTCTCTGATGCACCACTAACCAGTCATGAGTAGGCTTCGCCCCTGATTCTCGTCCCAAAAGTGCATCCACAGGCAAATGAGGCTCCACACCGAACAACAGATAGAAAGGAGAATACCCTGTTGTCGAATAAAGGGTAACGTTGTACGCATAGACCAGCTCGGCTAGATGTTCAGGCCACCGTCTTTTGGTCTCGGGAGGAAGTGTTCGTAGCAGCTCATGTAGAGTGCGATTAAAACGCTCGCACTGGGCGTTTCCAGTCGGATGATAGGGAGTGGTACGGCTTTTCTTAACCCCATACAGCTTGCACAATTCTGCGATTAGCTCGCTTTCAAAATTGCGCCCCTGGTCTGCATGTAGCCGTTCTGGGACTCTGAATTTCATGAACCACTCCCTCAAGATCCAAGATGCCGCAAGATCCAAGATGGCGGCGCGAATACATCGTGAGGCTCGCGGTCTCTCCAGATTCTGCAATTTTGCTTTATTTTTCTTGCTCATTTCGGGTCTGTTCGTGCAGAACAGTTGTGCCTTCACATCGTACACCCGATGCGAGCTTTTGGATATTGGTTCGCGAACTTCCCACAGTTTTATGGACAACCTTCGACTGCTTCCTGAGATCGCCAGAATACACGAGGCTATGCACTCTGCCCGGCCGGGCGGAAGTGCTCGCAGGCGGCGTCGAGATCGTAAACAAAGGTGGGGGAAGCGCGGAGGACTAAGAGCTAAGCTAAAGCTAACACCACATAGGCTCTCTTTACCCAGCATTTTCCTTGCCAATGTACGGTCGCTGTTGAACAAAATGGACGAGATTCGACTCAACATCACATGCAACAAGAGACTTTTGAACTGTAATGTCCTAATCTTCACAGAAACATGGTTAAACAGCGGAATAACGGACAACGCTATTGAGCTAGCGGGACGCCATACATTCCGGGCGGATAGAACATTAGATGGCTCCGGTAAGACCAGAGGTGGTGGATTGTGCATTTACATTAACAAAGCTTGGTGACCCAAACTCTGCTATTGTTGGGAGACATTGTTCAGCTAACCTTGAGTTTCTCATGGTTAAATGTAGACCGTTTTATCTACCGTGGGAGTTCACTTCCACTATTATCACTGCAGCCTATATTCCCCCGCATGCTGATGCCAAGTTTGCCATGAAAGAACTTCACGCAACCATCAGTAAACAACAGACCGTCCATCCGGAAGCTGCGTTTATTGTTGCGGGTGATTTTAATCATTCAAACTTAAAGTCCCTGCTACCGAAATTTCACCAGCATGTTTCCTGTCACACCAGAGGAAACAAAACTTTAGACCATGTTTACACAAGCATGGCTGGAGCTTACGTCGCGACACCCCTCCCCCACCTGGGACAGTCAGACCACCTTTCTTTGTTCCTCACGCCCAAGTATGCACCTATCATCAATCCCGTGAAGCCATCAGTGAAGACCAGTGAAGACCATCAAGGTGTGGCCTGCGGGGGCAGATTTCTCACTCCAGGAAAGGTTTCTACACACTGACTGGAGTATGTTTGCCTCTCAAGACACCAGTGACTCTCACACGGACATTGACTGCTACACCTCCTCTGTACTGGATTATATTAATACCACCATTGACAGTGTTACAACCCAGAAGCAGATCACCACATACCCAAATCAGAAGCCATGGATGAACAGGGAAGTGCGACTCCTATTGGAGACACGCAACACTGCCTTCAGATCAGGAGATGCACAAGCCTATAGCACTTCCAGAGCAAATCTGAAAAGGGGCATCAAAGAGGCCAAGCACTGCTACAAGCTTAAGATAGAGGGACACTTTCCCAACACTGACCCTCGACGCATGTGGCAGGGCATTCAGGCCTTCAGTGACTACAAACCCACTCACTCCACCCCCGCACCCACTGATGTCAACTTCCTGAACGAGCTAAATGACTTTTATGCTCGCTTTGAAAGAGACAACAGAGAAACTGCCACCAAGCTCAAATCCCCAGCAGACCACCCGCCAATCACACTCTCCTCCACAGATGTCTGCAATACACTGAGCAGGATCAGCGGGCACAAGGCTGCTGGACCAGACAACATCCCTGGACGCGTACTCAGGGCATGTGCGGAGCAGCTCGCTGGGGTTTTTACAGACATTTTCAACCTGTCTCTTGCCCAAGCAGCAGTACCAACATGCTTTAAATGCACTTCCATTGTGCCAGTGCCAAAACACTCTAGCCCGAAGTGCCTTAACGACTACCGCCCTGTAGCACTCACCCCCATCGTAATGAAGTGCTTTGAGCGGCTGGTCCTGGCACACCTAAAATACTCTCTACCATCCACATTGGACTCACATCAGTTTGCCTACCGTAGCAATAGGAGCACAGAGGATGCAGTTTCCATGGCACTGCACTCTGTGCTCACACATCTGGACAATAAGAACACCTATGCACGCATGCTGTTTGTTGACTTCAGTTCAGCATTCAACACTGTCATCCCAACTAAGCTAATAGCCAAACTTGGAGACCTGGGCATCAACACCTCCATGTGCAACTGGATTTTAGACTTTTTGACCAACAGACCCCAGAATGTTCGATCTGGCTCCACCTGCTCCACGTCCATTACACTCAACACTGGTGTACCACAGGGCTGTGTGCTAAGCCCGTTTCTCTACTCCCTCTTCACCTCCGACTGCAAGCCTGTGTACGGATCTAATTCCATCGTCAAGTTTGCTGACGACAATACAGTGATTGGTCTCATCAGCAACAACGATGAGACTGCCTATAGGGAGGAGATCAAGCACCTGGCCACATGGTGCACTGAAAATAAACAGCTCCTCAACACCACCAAAACGAAGGAGCTCATCGTGGACTTCAGAAAAAAGAGTCAAGAGGCACACACGACACCATCCACATCAATGGAATGGCTGTTGAGCGTGTCTCCAGTTTCAAGTTCTTGGGAATCCACATCTCGGCTGGACAACCAACACCTCCTGCCTGGTCAGGAAGGCTCACCAGCGCCTTTTCTTCCTGAGGACACTGAGGAAGAATCAGCTTTCCTCGACTATCCTGGTGAACTTCTATCGCTGTGCAATAGAAAGCATCCTGACCAACTGTGCTACAGTGTGGTATGGGAGCTGTTCTGTTGCAGAGCACAAGGCACTGCAGCGGGTGGTGAAAACCGCCCAGCGCATCACTGGGACTCAACTACCTGCCATTAAGCACATCCAGAGGAAACGCTGTCTGCACCGAGCTCGCAGCATCCCTAAGGACTCCTCTCACCCAGCCCACAGACTGTTTTCTCTACTGCCCTCCGGCAGGCGTTTCAGGTGCCTCCGGACCAGGACCAGCAGACTAAAGAACAGCTTTTTCCCCAGAGCTGTCTCTTTACTGAACTCTAACCCTCACTGATCCCACTCCCCTCATATACTGATAATCTCTCCTCTCCCTCCTCACTCCTGCCTCCATTTTGTTATTGGTTATTTGTTATTTGCAATGCTATAATGTTAATTTGCACTGCTGACTATTATCATAGTAACAACTGTTTACATATGCATCTTGTACTACTCACTTGACTAGAATATCAATTTGCACTGCCGACTGTTTATTTACAGTACCAATTGTTTACATATACATTTGCAATACCGTACTTTAACTGTAATATGCAATTACTTTCCATTGCACTTTTACTCTGATAGCTTCTGTCCAACTTAATTTGCACTACTTTAAATCCATTGTTATACTGCTCATTTAGCCTTACTTATTACATATATCTATCTGTAAATCCTGTTTATAGTAATAACCATCTGTTTATTATGCTCACATTCTGTATATTATCACATTCTATATATATCACATTAGTATACTAAGCTCACATTCTGTTTATGGTAATAGCCATCTGTATATATATTCATAGTACACATTCACCTGTAAACTCTGTTTATAGTAATAATCATCTGTATATTATGTTCATTGTACATATCTGTACAAATTCTGTTTATAGTAATAGCCATCTGTATATTATATTCAGTACATATCTAGCTTTAAATTCTGTTCACAATAATAGTTATCTGTATATCATATTCATAGGACTAATCTATCTGGAAAATTCTGTTTATAATAGTATTCAACTCTATATTTATTCAGTACATATCCATGTACTGCACTTACGGAACCATTGTATATCCTGGACTGGCTGCTATTGCACTTCTGGTTAGACCCAAACTGCATTTCGTTGCCTTGTACCTGTACTTGTGTAATGACAATAAAGTTGAATCTAATCTAATCTAATCTAATCTAATCAAGAGAACTTTAGCTGTGGTGTCAGCTTTCTGGTCCCGCGTTACGAAAGCTTGCGTGAACTTAGTGAACACATCAGTGACAACTAAGACGTTCTCCCTTCCATCAGCGGCTGGCTCCAGTAAAGTGAAATCTACGGCCACTACTTCTAAAGGCCGGCTAGCAAGGAATGACTTCATGGGCGGGTGTACTTTAGGCTGAGGCATTTTAGTGAGAACACAGCGCTGACAATTTGCCGTCTGCCGGACCTCGCACCTCTCTATTCCAGCTTGAAACAACTCCGCGTCAAGTGCAGTCCCACGTCGTGCCAGACTACAAATAGTCACACAGTCATCATATTCGGCATCTTCCATGTCTACCACTGGCTCCCCTGCCAAGGGCTGCCTAGACAATGCATCCGCGGCTTGATTACACCGACCAGGTCGGTATTGGACATCAAAATCAAATGCCGCTAACTGTGCCACCCATCTCTGTTCCAGGGCTCCTAATTTGGCAGTGTTTAGGTGACATAGTGGGTTATTATCTGTGATTATGGTAAATTTGGAACCCAGCAAGTAGCCCCTGAATTTATCAGTTACTGCCCACTTGAGACTCAGCAGCTCCAACTTCATGCTGCTATAATTTTTGTCATTCCTTTCAGCATTCCGCAACCTTCGGCTCGCATAAGAAATCACTCTTTTCTTTCCATCTTGCTGTTGCAGAAGAACGGCTCCTAAGCCCTGATTACTTGCGTCAGTCTCAAGGATAAATGGGGCAGAGAAATCAGCAAATCCAAGCACGGGCGCACTAGTCAGTTTCTCCTTCAAATCATCAAAATATGCCTGACACTCAGGACTCCAACCATTGATAACCTTTTGATTCACTTTTGCCGGAGGTCCCTCGTTCAGACACAGGTTGACCAAATCATGCAGTGACCCTGCGATTTTTGAGAAGCCAGGTACAAATCTCCTATAGTATCCGCAGAAACCGAGGAATGACCTCAGAGCTTTCAGAGTAGTGGGTACCGCCCACTGCTTCACAGCAGCGATCTTGTTAGGGTCGGTGGCTATACCCTCCGCGGATATCTGATGTCCCAAAAACGTCACTGTAGACTGTAAGAAGTGACATTTCCCTACTTTGACTTTAAGTCCGGTCTCCTGCAGCCTTATCAACACAGTCCGCAACCTCTCCAAATGCTCGGGAAACGTTTTTGAGAACACCAAGATGTCGTCCAAATATACGAGCATAATCTGAAAAATGAGATCACTCATGGTGGTTTGCATTAATCTTTGGAAAGTGGCGGGGCCATTGCACACCCCCATCTGCATTCTCAGATGTTCGTACAGCCCAAATGGTGTGGTAAAGGCTGTCTTAGTCCGATCCTTTTCTGCAACAGCTACCTGGTGATAGCCACTGGCCAGGTCGATGCTTGAGAAAAACTGGGCACCTCGTAACACATCGAAACTCTCATCCACTCGTGGCAGTGGAAAAGCGTCCCGTTTGGTTTTCAGATTTAGCTTGCGGTAGTCCACGCACAACCTAATACTGCCGTCGGTTTTTCTCACCAGCACCACTGGAGATGCATAGGCGCTTGAACTCTCCTGGATAACACCCTTTCTTAATAGCTGTGCTATGTGTTCCCTGACCTCTTTGTACTGGTTTGGCAGAACTCTGTGATATGGTAGGTGGATCGGTACATCATCCACCAGGTTAATCTCATGTTGTACTTTATCTGTAAATCCAAGCTCCTCACCCCCTATGGCAAACACATCGGCATATTCGGCGAGTAATGCTTTCAACTCGGCTTGCTGCTCCACCGTACCTCCAATGTCCAGCTGGGATATCACTTTAGACCACTGCTCTTGCCTTGATGGTGATTTGCCCCCCCATAGAGATCTCTTCTGCATTTGCAGAAATACGCTGGAATGTTACCTCGTGTCCTGGGTTATTATCCACCACCTTCATGATGGTGTGAGCTTACCACAGTCGGCATAACCAGCACACCTCCTGGCAAAGCTAAGTGTGCTGGCTCTAACAGCCACTGGCTTTCACCTTCCACACTCACCGACCACCCTTTTGCCATTACTGTCGATATGGAGCCCGCTGGCACATGCACCATACTTCTTCCTGCTAAACGGGCTCTTAGGAACATCACAGGTCTGTGCTTGCTGGAACACGTTCCTCCAATCAATCTCTAGCCCCCCTTCCAATGGAGCCTCGAATTCAGACTGCACTATCTGCCGACACTGACTAATGATGTTCATCCCCACAATACAGGAAACAGCTTTTGAAGAGAGCGGAGGATCCTTTACTACTAAGAAACCACAATTTGAAAATTTCCTGCCCATCGTCTCTACCTCTAACTCGAGATATCCTAAGTATGGGATGTCCAGCCCGTTTGCGGCAGTAAGCTTGAGCCATCCAGCAGTCGAAAGCATGTCTTCATCATCACCCCCCAAATGCTGCCGAAAGAAACTTTCAGATATTGTACTCCTTGGCTGCCTGTGTCCAGGAGACAGGATACTTCTATGCCCAGAACCTTAATATCTACTTGAGGACATGTCCCCACTGCCCGCTTTAAAAGTTCTTCTTGGCTTGAGTCTACAGGTTGGCCCCGGATTGCTTGACTCACAGTAACCCGGGCGTCACATTTCCCGACTCAATGGAACGGGATGCAGGTTTCTTATAGTTTCTCTTCTGGGGACAATTTCTCGCAATATGCCCGGCTTCTTGACATTTCAGGCATATGGGCTTACCATCCTCAGTGAATCGTAACTGGGCTCGTGTGTTATTCCGTAGGCCCCCAGCCCCATTTTGTTGTGTTATCAAGCTATTAACGGCCTGTGTTAGCTCAAGGATCTGCCTGCCCTGTTCAATGACTACATCCATTACTTTGGATAGTGTGACTGGGTTGGGGGCCGTGGCTTTCACTTCTGCACAGTGTGCACTTTCACTGTAGGAGCCATAAGTACCACTTCGACTTTTAGTGGTCCGAACCCTCCCAGACTGCTCCTCCCAGCCCCATAGATAAGCTTCCTCCTTCACTTCCACCATAGAAGACCAAGGCTTGTCTCTTACATACCGTCGAAGTTCCCGTCTGAGTGCGGGGTCTCGGATGCCCTCTACAAACTGGTCTCTTAACATCGTCTTTTCATCTCCCACAGCCTCTGGTGCACGCTTAGTAATCTGACTGAGAGCTTGAGCGAGTGCATGAGAGAAATCACGAACATCCTCCCCCTCTTTCTGCTTACGACTATAAAAGTCCTGGAGGAGTTGGGCACTGCTGCGCCTATCAGTGAAAGCCTCTCTAAGGTAAGTAAGTATATCAGTGGCAGCATCTGTGTCTACATCGCTTCGCAGACTAACCTCTTCTAAAGCAGCACCTCGCAGCAAAGACATAACAAAATCACACTCGTCATTTGGTGTCAAGTTTCTGGCCCTTAAAGCACGCTCAACCTCATCTACAAACTCATCTACTGTTCTCCCATCTTTTTCAATGTCCCCTGTGAATGGGCTGATGTGACGTTCTCGGGGTACATACACATAAGTCTTATTGCACCCACCCTTCAAAGACTCAAGTGTGGCCATTGCTTCATCGTGCTTTTGACTCAGTTCTCTTAACTTCAGACGAATGTCGTCCTCTTCCCCATTTGAATGGTCAGACATGTTGCAAGTCAAAGTCTTGAGCGTGGCAACTAAAAGGGACAATCCGTGCCTACTTCAGAAATCCTTGGAAAAAGCACGTCACCACTCCATCTGCTCCGTCACGTCCTTGCCAATTCCCACGACCCGTCTCTATTCTGCGTCTAACACTCCGTCCGGCGATCGCTGGCTTCTTCTCCGCCGAATGTTTCTCTTCACCACTACCGTGTTTGCCCACCCATGTGCCACTAACACTTAACTGACAATATCGATTTATAAAAGGATCCCACTCCTGGTACCAAATTTTGTTGCCAGTTAACAAAATAAATCAATTGACACTGAACTGCGTTTTAGACTTGCTTTATTTTTTCTCTATTAAGTTAATCAATTGTTTACATTTTCTTTGTTAAGATCTTCAATGCTTTGAACTGAATGGTTCAATTAACAGGTGATAATTTAGTATCACTCAAACTCAACAACACTACTCAAATTTCCCACACTGGGTCACTATAATTATAAAACCAAGTGTATAAACTTAAAATGCATAGTTTTCAAAAAAAATATCTTCGCAGAAAATTCAGTAAAGCCTCAAAGTCTAAATTTCTCAGAATTTCCAATTGTTACGAATGTTAGGGCACACTTTCAGGGTGAAACAATACACTTTGGAAGCAAACACAAACACGGTAGTGGCACCCTACACAAACACAAAACCACTGTCAGCATTTTCATCTTGTGCATTCAAACACCATTTCACGAAAATCAAATATAACATACACATGATATGATGCACGCCATTCACATTTGTTATGCACATACACATTACATTAACAACTTACCGAACTCTTTTCTAGAGGCTTCGTAATGCAGTCACATGCATCGATCAACCATTTTGGATCATCTCGAACTCTAACCGCAAAATACACATTATACATACACAGGATGAAACTAACACAGCCTATTACACCAGATTAAATGATAATCATCACATTTACTCACATAGAACATAAATTAAATCAAGGATGATCCTCATATTGACACACTGGTTTCATCTCTCATGCACTGCTTTAGCCGTCTGTCTCTGTTATTGCGCTATTAACACATCATCAACAGGGCTCGCATTTCTTAAAGGGGAAGTACTCCCTTTCTTATAAGTTCAAATAGCACCCGGCTACATGATAGAAAGAGGAAGATGAGGGAAATCATGGAAGGATCACAGAATGAAAAAATTACATAGACAGTTAACCCTTTGAGCGACAACAAGGAATCACAATCACCCTGTAAGCGGGGGCAAACACATCTTAATGCTTTGAAAGCTTAATAAACGAATATTTGCACATATAACTCTCTTGTGTTGCAGAGTCAAGAAGGCGTGTGTGTGGCGGTTTTTTGGAAGTTTCACGCGTTCTCTCTGTCTTTTGGAGCGCGAGCGTTCTCTCGGATCTTCAACTGTCCATTGAAAGTAAAGTTTGCCAGATAATTCAGGCTAAGTTCATTTCACTCGTCGGTGGAAATGAACAAAGGAGAATACGAAAAGGGAAAACAAAACATAAATAAACAAACAAAAGAAAAGAAGAAGACGGACTGAACACGGAGACTGAAGAAGTTGAAGAGGAGCTGAAGAGGATACTGGGGAGAGCTGAAGAGAGCGAAGAGAGTTTGAGTTTCTGACTTCAGGGGTGAAGTGGCCAAACGACTTGGAGTTCTGTGAGCGGGAAAAACCTTTCCTTTGTCTTGTCAGAAGTTCATTTGCATAAGTTATGAGGGGTGTTAAAAGATGTAGTTCATAACCAGAAAGCTGTTGCACATAGAATAATACATTTTACTGTATTCTCCTGTACGTGACCAACTCAGTTCGGTCGAGAGGATCACAACGGTACCAAATAAGGCATACACACATAATAGGAATACAAAGATATACCTAAATGCATAAATACAAGCACTTATAGTTCATTTAATACTACGATCAAATCAGAGGGCCCCCAATATGATATGGGCGCGCAGGCCAGCATGAAAACATATCGAATATATAAAGTCTTAATATATATGTCTTTATATGAGGAAGTTAATGAAGAGGGTCCATGTGTGTGTGTGAAGCGATCTCTCACTCTCCCCGGAGAGCCGATTAAGATCTCTTTGAAGCTCGGACTTAGAGCTTGGGGAATGTGTGGGATTTCTGGTATTGCTCCGAGGGCCCATAAAAAGTAAAGTAAGTAATTTGAATTTATAAAGCACATTAACACACAGCGCAAAACTGACCAAAGTGCTGTACGATGAATAACACAAAAGGCAAAAAAATATAAAAAACCCCCACATAGAATCAAAAGTCATAAGTATATAAAATATGAATAAAAAGAAAATCTTCAATATCAGGGCACACAACACAGAAATACAAAGAACAAACAGGAGTGCCAGGTTAGGGAACAAGGAAGGCCATGGAATAAAATGGAGTTTTTAACCTGGATTTGAATACATTAATGGAGGGGGCAGGTCTAATATCCTGGGGGAGCTTGTTCCACAACCGTGGAGCAGCAACTGCAAAAGCTCTATCACCCCTCTGTTTAAGCCGTGAGCCCTTTGTTTGAGGATCTTAGGCTATGTTTAAACGGAAACGATCTGAAGAGAAAACGCAAAAGTGGCGTTGCGTTATCTCTTTTTATTCAGCGTTTAGACGAGCGATATGGGGGGGAAATCTGCGTGCATATGGTGACGCAAAAGTGTGTGAAATTCGATGTAGTATGCACTCCAGGCAGCTAGGTGGCAATGTGAAGCACTGCCACACAACAACAACAAGTCTGCGCGCCTGCATACAACCTTCCTTCTACTTCTCTCCCTTGTAGCGCAAAATCAAAACATGGTGAAGCGAACAGCATAAAGACTCTTGTACGTTTATCAGAGCTGCTGGGGCAACTTGAAGGTCCGACGTATGGAAATAATCCAACATGTTGGTTGTTATTTTCCTGTACTGGCGCATGCCTGTGATGTAAACTTGTACGCGACGGGAGCCACCGTGAGCAGATTTGCGTTTTTACCCTTTAGACGGGAACAATCATCACTTAAACGTTTGCAGTTGGTACAAAACGCAGCAGCGCGTCTTTTAATTGGCACCAGGAGGCGTGAGCAAATCAGTCCCATTCTGGTCTCCTTGCATTGGCTCCCAGTTCTTTTTAGGATTCAGTTTAAAGTTTTACTGTTTGTTTTCAAGGCACTTAATGGGCTCGCTCTAACTTATATTCCTATTCTTGAACAGAACTAATCTGTTTGTCAAGGAAGAGTTCTGAGGCAAGAATAATACCCAAGTCTCTGGCATAAGGTTTGATAAATGGGGTAAAGTGACCTAAATTTTGCACCACAGTGCATCTTGCCTTGGGAGAACCAAAAATAATGACTTCTGTCTTGTCACTATTTAACTGAAGAAAGTTGTTAGCCTTCCAAGTTTTGATGTCTTCGAGACAGACCAGAAGAGATTGTATGGAATCCCTAGATTTTAGAGGTAAGTAGAGCTGTGAGTCATCCACATAGAGGTGAAAAGAGATGTTATGGTTCCTTAACGATGTTACCCAGTGGGAGCATATACAGAATAAAAAGCATAGGACCCAAGATGGACCCTTAAGGGACCCCATATGAAACGGAAGCAGAAGATGAGGAGAACTTGCCAATAGATACTGAGAAAGTCCTATCATTGAGATAGAACGGAACCAAATTAATGCGGTCTCCCTAATGCCCACCGGCTGATCAAGACGAGTAAGGAGGATGTTGTGATCAACGTTGTCGAAGGCGGCACTAAGATCCAATAATATCAGGATGGCATTATCACCTGAATCTAGTGTAAGAAGAAGATCATTGGTTACTTTGAGCAGAGCTGTTTCAGTACTATGAAATGATCTAAAACCTGATTGAAAAGGTTCTAGTATATTGTGGGTGGTAAGGAAGGGGAGCAGCTGTGACAGAACAGCTTTTTCCAGAACTTTAGAAATAACAGGAAGCTTAGAAATGGAACGGTAGTTATTTAGGCATTTAAGGCGAGACACTACAGGTGAATAGGGTAATTTTTTTAACTATCAGATACCACCATGACACTTGCCAGTTGATTACCTACATTAAGATGAGAAAAAAATGTATTACAAGTTTTCTGAAATTTAATGTTTAAATATGCAAATGAGGCATTGTCTAATTAAATATGCGCTATTTTGCATATATTTAAAAAAAACGAAACCTGAGTATTGGACAAAGCCAGGTTCAAAATTATTTTTTCATTGTGTTAACATATTAGATGGGGAAAAATTACAGAGGGATTATTGGATATCTACTTTTGTTATCCTGTAAATCAGAATATACTGCCAATAGCCTTAAAAAAATGATTTTCCCCATGTTTTTTGGAATAAAATGTTATATAAATCAGGCTAGGAATAATATATTTACAAATCCCTCTGTAAATGTCTTCATAATATAACTAGGTACAAGACTGGAAAGTGTGGTGTATATAGGTGCTACTGAAGTGTAGATTTCGGACTTGGAGTATGAGAGAACAGTCATTTTGAGAAAACGGACTTTAAAGATTTAGCATCAGCCAATGAGATTGCGCATTTAGAGTAACCCCCCCCCAGATCGCGATCGCGGAGCAGAGGGATGATTTATAACGACAACTTTTGATGAATTTATGAGAAATATACAGACGCAAACAGACAAAGTGTAGTAAAATAAAGACCTGAATGTGTATTTTGGACTTTTTTTCACCATAAGTCTGAAAGAAGACATGTTATTGAAGACAAATATCCCAAAATCTCAAAATTGACCAGTGAAAAAAAGTTTTTGCCTGCCGTGTCTCGCCTTAACATCGAGATTATGTTTTTTGAGCAGGGGTTGGACAACCGCATGCTTAAAACACACAGGGACAGTACCGGATTTTAAATACAAATTATAGGCTACGTTTTACGCAGTTGGTGGAATTGGCAGACGTTCCCTTAGGCACCATGCACTGTGGAAATGCGTAAAAGCATTCTCGGCTATTAAATATGCAGCATTAATGCAAGGTCATTTTGAACGATGTCAATATACAATGGTTTCACAATGTTAAAACTAATGCTCCTATTGATATCTTTGTAAGACTGACAACCCTATAGAACAGTGGCAAGGGAAAACAAATGTCCAGCGAATATCGAACCTAAAACTAACTTTACCGCGCTAATTTGCGACGGCTTTTGTGGGGCAGTGCTTATTATATAGACCTAGAGCTGAAAATTAAGCTTGTCGTTTTGGAGGTATTGCAATTTATCGGTGAATATGTGGGGAATATCGTGACACATCACAGCCACAAGAGGGCTGAATGACTAATCATCTGCTTTTATTTAATTTTTTATTCAAAATATTCACAAATTTGTTAACTGTAGCATGAAATAAAAGAACAGCCATAAAAGAACGCGTTAGGTAACAACGTTATTTTTTCAGTAACGGGGTAATCTAACTAATTACTTTTCCCATCTTTACAACGCCGTTAACGTTACTGGACGTTAAATGCGGTGCGTTACCACGGGCGTCAGTTTGGTTTGAAATGTGCTGGGGACAAAGACGCTTTCGGAAGTGCATTTTCAGAAGTGTTGGGTACAAACTTGTCAAACTGTGCAGCCTCTCTGCTCAACCCGTAAATAAATCCATCGATCCGCAAATTGTGCTTGAGTTCTTAAATGGTCTAGTGGTAGATCTTTTGCCAAACGTGTCAGAGGTTTACGGGGCTAATCCGCACACGTATAGTTTTTTTTCTCTCATCAAAACTGAATATGTTCATCAGTGGTTACAGTCTATATCAATCAGGGACACGTTTGTGTGCATTTTATTTTGTGATTTCACCGGAATGAATAGAGAATCTCCACAACGGTGATAGATTGAAGAGCGCGTCCGAGTGAAGACTGCGCGAGCCACAAGAGAACACTGTATCCATGCAACTGTCACCGGGTGACTAAGCCGGAACTAAAATTCGGTGCATAGGCCCCCGGGGGGAGCACTTCCGGTGTAACATCAGGCTGGTTCCGGTTTGCCGTCATGGCCGATCTAACGGGAAAACGCGGAGAAATTGTTTACAGCTGAATGAAATGAGAGTTGATTACGGTGGCGAGCGAGAGTGTATGTTTGCAGAGGATATAAATGGAGCAGTTGAAGGAAGGGTAAAGCGGCGATGTACGGGGAGTGAAGGACTGGCCAAAAGTGAGCAGGCGGGCGAGGTACGGGGAGTGAAGGACTGGCCAAAAGTGAGCAGGCGGGCGAGATACGGGGAGTGAAGGACTGGCCAAAAGGGAGCAGACGGGCGAGGGAGAAGATTGTCCCCGTGAGTGTGAAGACCAACTTTTATGAAGAGTTGAGTGCCCAAATCCAGCTTGTCGTACAAACCTCGTAGTCGAGTTTGATGAATGCATTATGAAGATCGCCCTTTACGAAGAGTTAAGTACCCAATTCCAGCTTTCTGTACTAACAATGTGATTGAGTTTATGGAGGCCTTGTGACCTATTAGACGATCTGTCCATGTTCGCTGTTCTATTTTCATGAGGTTGAAGCTGGTGATGGGAAGGCACGTTTGTGTTCCTGAATAACCCCCCTGTGCAGCCGCCTCATCATTGCACTTTCTCCCCCCCTTCGGTTGGAACCCGATCAGCAGTTTGGATGATCCAGGTTGAATGGAGTGAAGGCTTAAACCCACTGTGAGGTAATTGTGGAATTGCAGTGCTTACAAGTTGAAGTGTGCACGTGTGAATTGTGGAGGGATTGCTGTATACACAAATGTGAAGAAGATTTAACCATTCCGTTCGCTCCAATTTTTCCTGGGATCGTCCAGACCGTGTGGGGTGGGGAAGTTTATAGATCGTCCAGCTGTATAGATGTGTGCAGGTGCCGATTGACTCTCATCTTGAGGAAATGAGAAGGCCAGTCACTCACGTCGCCCAGAACTCACCGATCTCAGAGACCGCCACTTCCTGAGTTCCTCACGAGTCCAAAGCTCCTCTACTGCAGGTACTTCAGCTCTATTGCTGCGTTACAGGAACCGAGAAAGCCAGTCACTCACGTCGCCGAGAACTCACCGATCTCGAAGACCGCCACTTCCTGAGTTCCTCACGAGTCCAAAGCTCCTCTACTGCAGGTACTTCAGCTCTATTGCTGCGTTACAGGAACCGAGAAAGCCAGTCACCCACGCTGCCCAGGACTCACCGACCCCGAAGACCGCCACTTCCTGAGTTCCTTACGAATTCCAAAGCTCCTCTACTGCAGGTACTTCAGCTCTATTGCTGTGTTACAGGAACCAAGAAAGCGAGTCACTCACCTGAAGGTCCCTTTGCCTGAGCTCCTGAGATCCACTGCCGTCTGGAAGGAGTAGGAAACGCCAGTCCTCACGTTGTATGGGGTTGTTCTCCTGGAGATCCTTGTAGCCCGCCTTGAGCTCCACCGTGATCCTAAGGAAACAAGAGAAGTCTGTTACTTATCCACTTTGAGTCACTCACCTGAAGGTCCCTTTGCCTGAGCTCCTGAGATCCACTGCCGTCTGGAAGGAGTAGGAAACGTCAGTCCTCACGTTGTATGGAGTCGTTCTCTTGGAGATCCTTGTAGTCCGTCTTGAGCTCCACCGTGATCCTAAGGAAACAAGAGAAGTCTGTTACTTATCCACTTTGAGTCACTCACCTGAAGGTCCCTTTGCCTGAGCTCCTGAGATCCACTGCCGTCTGGAAGGAGTAGGAAACGCCAGTCTTCACGTCGTATGGAGTTGCTCTTCTGGAGACACTTGTAGACCGCCTTGAGCTCCTCCGGGATCCTAAGGAAACAAAAGAAGCCTGTTACCTACCCATTCTGAGTCATTCACCTGAAGGCCCCTTTGCCTGAACTCCTGAGTTCCGCTGCCGTCTGGAAGAGTGGAACGAGTTTAGCCGTCCAGGCGGACGCCCTTTTAAACCTGTTTTAATATTTAATAAAGACAAATTACTTACTGTACCTTGTGTCCAGCCTCGTGGTGTTCTGGGTGTAGCTCCTCAGAGTGGTAGTTGGTACGGGTCGTGGTTTCTCCCCACCCCCGGCCTGTGACACAACCAATAGCAGCGGCAATGAGTGATCAGCTTGATTTAAAAAACAACACATTTTAGCGCTAGATCTCTTATTTAATGGCGAATTAAATGGCAACGCATGGTGTTGTTAGAGTTTGATTTATTTAATTTGATACAGTTACTGCAAACACATTTTATATTATTTAACTCTTTACTTTTGAAGAAAATACTTGAAGTACAGAATGTCTACCAGACCAGTTGTTTGACATTGGGAGATTGATTTATTTAATTAAGAATAAGACTACAGAGCTGAACATACTTTTTTGTGGTTTAAAAGTTTACTTTTGTTGTGAACAAAGCACTTGGAAGTGCAGGTTGTTTACTTGACCAGTTGTCTCAGGTTGATAGAGTTTGCACTTTATATGGTGTAACTGTTTGCTTATCTTACAAAGGTAATACTTGAAGTGCAGGATAAACCTCTTGCTGTCTGTTGACGTGCAATAAATATCGAAAGTAATGTACAAACACCTGTGTGTTCTAGTCATTTCAACTGACTTAAACACTGCTAAAAAAAATCAAAATTCTTTGACATATGGCAACTTTTTTTTAACAGTAACGCAAATAGTTACTTTCCCTGGTAACGAGTTACTTTTATTACAGAGTAATTCAGTTACTAACTAAGTTACTTTTTGGAACCATTAGTGAGTAACTATAACTAATACTTTTTTAAAGTAACGTTCCCAACATATGCAAGTGGATATGTTTTGTTGTTTAAACACCTTTATAACGATCACGTTAGTTGAGGTAGCCCTATATGCGTACTGGGTGGCGCCCTGTTAGTTTGTGCTACAGACGCAGTTCAGAGAATCATATCTGTTGGATTTACAACATGTGAATTCATCCACTTTTCACGATTTTTTTAAATTTATTTTTTTATTTAACCTTTCTTTAACCAGGAAAGTCCCATTGAGGTTAAAAACCTCTTTTTCAAGGGAGTCCTGGCCAAGAGGCAGCAAAAACACAATCAATTACATTTATAAAGGTTTATACAACACAAATAATTAAAAACATTTACAATTTAAACAGATCATTTCAGGTTCTCTCAATCTGGACTTAAAAGCATTTAAGGAAATAAGTTTCGATAATTTCAAGTCTTTTTGCAAAAAATTCCATGCAGAAGGAGCGGAGTAAACAAAAGCCCTTTTTCCCAGTTCTGTACGGGCAAACGGAACAAAGAGCAGCAAGTGATCATTTGATCGCAATGAATAAGAACCAACACTTCTCCATGTGATTAAACTACTGATGTAGGATGGCAACAGACCAAGCATGGCCTTATAGATAAAAATATGCCAATTCCCTGATCTCCTGTTGGACAACGATGGCCATCCCACTCTGGAATATAAGTCACAATGATTGGTCAAATTTTTACAATTCGTAATAAATCTCAGAGACACATGATAAACAGTGTCAATCTTATGCAGACATTGTACTGAAGCGGTCCTATATACCAGGTCACCATAATCTAAGACAGATAAAAATGTTGCAGTGATTAGCTGCTTTTTTGCTTTAAAAGAAAAACAAAATTTATTTCGAAAGAAAAAAGACAGCTTAAGTTTGAGTTTCTTCACAAGGTTATCTATATGAGGTTTAAAAGTGAGAGCATCATCAAGCAAAATGCGAAGGTACTTATAAGAATGAACCACCTCTATGACACTTCCAGTCAAAGTGAACACAGGAGGAGGAACTTTAAAAACCTTCTTAGTATTACTAAACAGCATCAGTTTGGTCTTATCAGCATTGAGAACCAGTTTAAGCTGCATAAGCGTGTGTTAAACCACATCAGAAGCTTTCTGCAAAGTCGCAACCGCTTTAGCTGGGGAAGATCGAAAACAATAAATAATCGTGTCATAAGCATAGAAATGCATATTAGCATCCGACACATTGTTGCCCAGTTCATTTATATACATAATAAACAAGAGAGGACCCAATATTTAGCCTTGTGGCACCCCCTTGTGGACCTTCACTAATGCAGAACATAGACCATCACATTTAATGCACTGAGTCCTGTCACTCAGATAATTCATGAACGAGGAAACTGCACAATCAGACAATCCCAGACAAAGTAGCCAATGCTTTAAAACAGCATGGTCCACTGTGTCAAAAGCTTTCGACAGATCAAGAAAAAGTGATGCACAGAATTGCTTTCTATCAAGGGTGACAAGTATGTCATTAATTACTTTTGTAACAGCAGTGATGGTACTGTGCTTTTTCCTGAAGCCTGATTGCAGTTTAGAAAGAAGTTCATTTGAGTATAAAAACTCTTTTATTTGGTCTGAAACAAGGGATTCTAAAATTTTTGACAAAACACATAAATTAGATATAGGCCGATAATTAGTTAAAACTGCTGGATCACCTCCTTTAAACAAAGGAATAACAAAAGCTGACTTCCAAACTGATGGTATGTCATTGTTTTGAATTGACAAATTAAAAAGAATTGTAAGGGGCTCAGCAACAAAATCAGTCGCCTTTTTCAAAAAATAAGGCTCTTTTAAATCTGGTCCAAGGAGGTTTTCTTTGATCTAATGCTTTAAGAGCTCCATGCACCTGCTGCACACTAAAAGAAACAAAATTAAAGGCTCTCCAGGAAACACTGGGGTGTATGTGCATGGAGTGACAGCGACTACTCCTGTCGACTCAGACAGAGAACCAACTGATACAAAATGCTCATTAAAGCAATTTAAGACATCAACTCTGTCGTAGACTGGGAGAGAGTTTTTTAAGACAAATTTTGGGAGGGCTTCATTACTTTTATTCTCAGATAGAGACTTGATGACTTTCCAAAATTTCTGTGGATTATTGAGATTTTCACTTGTGACTGATAAATAATATTATGATTTAGCCTTTTTAATAAGAGAGGTACATTTATTTCTTAGTTGTCTGAAAATGGACCAGTCAGTGGCAGAATCACCATTTCTAGCTTTAGCCCATGCCACATTTCGCTGATGGATAATGTCTGACAACTCTGGAGAAAACCAGGGGTTTTCCCATCCCTTCACTCTGTGCTTTGTCCAAGGAGCATGTTTATTTACTATTTTCTCAAAATTTTCCTTAAAAAGTGTCCAGGCAAGTTCAACATCAGGCAACAGCCCTAGCTGTCCCCAGTTAATCAAAGATAAATCATGATGATAGGCTTGTTCATTAACATTTTTCAAATTCCTCTTTCTAATAATTTGCGATTTACATTTGGGTATTTTACCACCTCTCAAAGTAGCAATAACACAATGATCACTCAGATCATTACAAAAGACACCCATAGATAAAAATTTCGGAGGGACATTTGTCACAGGCCGGGGCGCCAACCAGACCTTCAACGCCGACCCTTTCCTAGTGTACCACCCTGAGGAGCCTGACCAGAGAACACCACAGACAGGACAACGTTATAAGATACAAAGTTGTGTTGCTTTATTAAATTAAAATAGTCTCTCAGAACAAGGCATCCATTAATCGATCTCTCCTTTATCTTCCAAGGTCCCAGGGATATAGCAGCTGCAGGAAGAAGGGCTCTCGCTGGCATAGCCAATGGTAATGTACACCACGACGGATCCTCCGGACAGACCGTAAACAGCACCCCGGAGAGAACTTCACAACGAATCTGCGGAACAGACGGTGGGCAGCATTCAGGCGAGACTTCTCAACGTCATCCTCAGGACGGACAGTGAACAGCACTCAGATAGGGAACTTCACAACGAATCCGCAGAGCAGACGGTGGGCAGCATTCAGGTGAGACCTCACAACTTAATCCTCAGGACAGACGGTGAGTAACACTCAGGTAAGGAACTTCTCAGTGAATCTGCAGAACAGACGATAAGCAGCACCAAAGTGGGGGACTCCGCAACGGATCTTCAGGACAGGCGGTGAACAGCACTCAGGAGAGAACTTCACAACAAATCTGCAGAACAGACGGTAAGCAGCACCAGAGTGGGGGACTCCAAAACGGATCTTCAGGACAGGCGCTGAACAGCACTTAGGAGAGAACTTCACAATGAATCTGCAGAACAGACGGTAGGCAGCACTAGAGTTGGGGACTCTGCAACGGATCTTCAGGACAGGCGGTTAACAGCACTCAGGAGAGAACTTCACAATGAATCTGCAGAACAGACGGTAAGCGGCACTAGAGTGGGGGACTCCGCAATGGATCTTCAGGACAGGCGGTG
Source organism: Siphateles boraxobius (assembly GCF_051911475.1). Lineage (NCBI taxonomy): Eukaryota > Metazoa > Chordata > Actinopteri > Cypriniformes > Leuciscidae > Siphateles > Siphateles boraxobius. The sequence continues at coordinate 2,105,476 of NW_027509195.1, forward strand.
AAAAGGACTCAGGAGAGAACTTCACAATGAATCTGCAGAACAGACGGTAAGCAGCACTAGAGCGGGGGACTCCGCAGTGGATCTTCAGGACAGGCGGTGAACAGCAATCAGGAGAGAACTGCACAATGAATCTGCAGAACAGACGGTGGGCAGCATTCAGGCGAGACTTCACGACTAATCCTCAGGACAGATGGTGAGTAGCACTCAGATAGAAACTCCTCTTGGAGTCAGACAACGATCAACATGCAGATAAGAGGCCCTCTTCAGAACAGATAAAGTACAGCACTCGGGTGAGACATCCTCTTCAAATCACATCAGCACATCAGAGAGATAGATGGCTATTTTCTGCTTAATACCCACTCAGATATAACAGCGAATACAGCCCAGCGTTCCACCGGGGTAGCAAGTCAACTGGTCGAAGTCATGGTTAAAGGCAGGACTGTTCTTCCCACACTCGTGTATTCAGAAAAAGTCACTCAAGACTTCAAACGTGCTTATATCACCATAAACACTGCAATTCTCACACTCACAAATGAATTAAGGCCTTTACTCCAATATTCGTCCAGATTCCTCCACTCCCATGGAACTATAACTTAAGGGCAGCGTGGGAGATAATTATCAGCAGAAGCGATGAGCTTCGAGAAATCACAACAACACTGGGTTTAACTTCCAAGCTGAGACACACAGATAACATCAGAGGGCTTTAGAGATCATCATAAATGTGAGTGAGGTACTTAACTGTCCCATGAATGATCGATGCACATTAATTCTTCAGTCCATGAATGTTCTCCTTCATAAAATCCGCCAAGCCTGCAGTCATCTGTCCTGTCCCCCCTCCATCTTGGCCACTTCCTTTCCCTTTCTCTGTTTCTCTTTAAAAAAAGATTTAAAATCATCAGAAACAACCAGTCCCAATTTAAGTCCCCGGCCAATAAAAGTTCACCATAGTTTAATCTGGACAGAAAGAAGCTTTAAAGATGATAAAGCCTCCCTGGAGGCCAATGGAGGTCTATAACACCCCACAACAGTTATTGAAAGGGACTTAAATATTTCAACATTCAAGGCCAAAAACTTGACTTAACATAGATAGCTACGCCACCACCTTTCTTCGGCCTGTCACTGCGAAAAACATTATACCCATGTACTTTTATATCTTCATTAGTAATTGATTTCTTCAACCATGTTTCCGAAATTATCGCTATGTCTGCATCTGTATATTCAATCCAAATTCTAACCATGTCCATTTTGGGTAGTAAACTGCAAACATTTAGATGAACAAATTTAAGTCCACGCATTGATTTAAATTTAGCAGGGGTCGAGACACATTGCAAACAGGGGCCAGGATTGGGCTGCACATGTCCAGATAGAAGTAGGAGTAGTGTAATAATCAATCTGCACCTCACAGCATATTTCAAAGCCGGCCTATTATATGCTGAAACCAGGTAAAACCTGTCATTAATTGAGAAAGACAAATTATACAAAGCAAAAAAATGTTGCAGTTTAGGCAAATCCCAATACAAATCCACCCAGAAGTCCAGGTTCCAACAAAAGTGTAATGGTTCCTGGTGCATATTAATACTGTTTTTTGTGCCACTATAGTGTTACGGAAGCAGACGGACAACAAGGTAAGTAGTGAAGATCAAGTTTAATTAAACAGCAGAGTAACAGGATTTCTCAAAGTGCAGAAATCAGTGAGTATCCGAGTTCCGATATGGATAAATGTTGAGTGCAGTCCGTGAATCAATAATAGATATTTCCTTAGCAGGAATGGCGTGAGGAGATTTCCAGAGTGGATACACACTCCGTTAGAAGAGGCTGACAGGCTGACGGCACACACTTACGCACCACTTGGCTGGACTGAATGGCTTATGGCTCGCACACCACTGAAGAGAAGATCTAGATAGACCGGGAACAGCACAGAGAATTGGTGAGTAAACACAGGATAGTTGGGTTAGTGCCACTCGTAGAGAAAAGCACTATGAGTCCGCTTCGTATGAACGAGCCCGGACAATGAGAGGTGCGTGGTGTGTGCTTATGAAGCAGTGTGGCTGATGGGGTACAGGTGTCTCTCGGTAGAACTCAGGTGACTGTGATCGCTGAGTGATTGTGGTGGAAGAACCTGGCCAATCCGTGACATTACCCCCCTCCCCAGGGCCCGCTCCTGAGGGACGAGGTCTCCGGCGCCGTGGTGGTCTTCCTCGTCCACGAGGTCCAGGGTACTAGGGATGGCTGGAATGGAACTCTTCCATGATCGTGGGATCTAGGATGTCGACTCTTGGGATACATGATCTATCCTCTGGTCCGTATCCTTCCCAATCGACGAGATATTCCAATCGACCACCACGACAGGTGACTGTGATCGCTGAGTGATTGTGGTGGAATTACCTGGCCAATCCCTGACATATAGTAGTTCTCTTACGAGAGGTTCTCTCGTATTGCGTAAGTTTAGCTTACGCTACGGGAAAGATTCATCTTCTCGAGATACTGAAGCCAAAAAATTATCCTTAATTTTGTATTCCTTGTCAACGCAGTGCAGCAGCTAGCAGACCTAGAGCAGGCCATCTCGCGTGCTCATTGGCTGCCCTGCGGGCAACTGCTGCAGCCTACCAGTGAGCCCGGCGTGACGTCACGCCCAATGAAGGGCGCCCGCGCCTTCATAGCGTCACAGCCCGCCAGAATGGGCGTGGCTTAGCGTATAACACTAGGGGCTGTAGGCTGAATTCCCTGGTTTTCGTCTCTTCAGCGAGCTCTTCGCATCGCTGGATCTGAGAGAAGCCACCGCCGCCGTCGAACAGCGGACAGCCAGCTTAGGAGAGCGCTGAGGAAGCCGGCCTTCTTCGCCACCTTCAGCCATCCGTGCGAGCTACGCTATCCGGCGACGTATCCTTTACCTTGCTAAAACCTATTCTAAAACCTATTCTAAAAGAGCAGCGAGTGTCTTTTTTAAGACGCCTCGCACTTCCGGCTGTGAAGCGCTTCCGCTGTCGACCCTGCGGGCTCGACTCGAAGCCTTCAACACCCCCCGCCTCTCCTCACCGACGCGCAGCTGCCGCTCACGAGCCTCACTGCCGTCGCATCTGAGAATGAGGCCGAGGGACACGTACGAGCATGCGGCTAGCTCGATTTACGTTACAAGAGAGCTACCCCGCCCTCGTGTCCCCGTTCGCGCGTCATGCAGAGCCCTCTCGAGCTCTCTGCATGACCCGGACGGGCGTCATCTGTGTTACATGTAGGTCCCGTGCCCACTACTCGTGCGCGCGCCCTCGTACAAACACTGTTCCAGTTCTGCTCCCGAGCACGCGGCTAGCTCTCTTTACGTTACAAGAGAGCTACCCCGCCCTCGCGTCCCAGTTCGCGGGTCATGCAGAGCCCTCTCGAGCTCTCTGCATGACCCGGACGGGCTTGCGCGCCGCCGTCGAAATGTCTCGCCATGTCAGTCCCCTTAGATAAGGCTACTGCAGTGGTGTATTTGGCAGCCAACGAGCCGGTAATGCAACCCGTTCGCCTGCACACATCCGCCGTTCTCGCGGCGACCCAGAGAAATCTCAAGTGAGTATAATGTCAGATTAAGAATGTAAGTTACGTGCCCGCTCACGAGCGCTCACGCTTACTAACAGACACATCGCCTCCGAAAAGACGTGCGTGTTTAAGTTTATTCCCTGTCAGTCCCCTTCAAACAGGCTACTGCAGTGGTTCAATTAGCAGCCAACGAGCCGGTCTGTTGACCCTCTCGCCTGCACACAAACGCCGTTTTCACGGCGATCCAGAAAAATCTCAAAATGAGTAAAATGTCTGGTCCGGCTCATGCCGTCGGTGTTGTAAGTGTAATGAAAGTGCCCACGCCCCAGTGTTCACCACTACACATAAGCACTCCGAACCTCGCAGAGCACACTCTCATGAAGCGCAGAAAAGCCGCTCGAGTGTTGAATGTAAGAAATGTGTCCACAAGTCTGTGCCCACTATCTGCCCGCTCTGTTACACGATCAAGAAAGCAGGTTATGAATGTAAGTCTCGTGCCCGCCAGAGTGCGTTCATGCTTGCTAACACAACCTCCCCCCGGGCTCCGCCCGCGCGTTTAAGCGTTATCACAAAACGCAAGGCATTAATAAAACGTTCCCCATCCATTATGATCGGGGCGTCAAATACACTTGTAAGTCTAGTGCCCGCGCTCACGCTTACAGGAAGCTTTTCCACCCGGAGCGCTGCTCGCGCGTCAAAGAGTGAAAAAAGAATGTTCCCCATCCCTTATGATTGGGACATCTCACATAAATCAGCCGGTCTCGGCTTTCAGCGAGCAGCCATTGCCCAGGACCGAGAGCGCGCGCGCCGCGCTTTCGGCTCCGGGTCAGTTTCACAAAAGAAAGCAGGTTATGGATGTAAGTCTCGTGCCCGCCAGAGTGCGTTCACGCTTGCTAACACAAACCTCCCCCAGGGCTCCGCCCGCGCGTTTTAAGTGTTAAAACGCAGGGCATTAATAAAACGCTCCCCATCCATTATGATCGGAGCGTCAAATACACTTGTAAGTCTCGTGCCCGCGCACACGCGCTCACGCTTACAGGAAGCTTTTCAGCCCGGAGCGCTGCTCGCGCGTCAAAAAGTAAAAAAAAAAAAAAAAAAAAAAGAATGTTCCCCATCCCTTATGATTGGGACATCTCATATAAATCAGACGGTCTCGGCTTTCAGCGAGCAGCCATTGCCCAGAACCGAGAGCGCGCTCGCCGCGCTTTCAGCTCCGGGTCAGTTTCACAAAAGAAAGCAGGTTATGAATGTAAGTCTCGTGCCCGCCTGAGTGCGTTCACGCTTGCTAACACTAACCTCCCCCGGGCTCCGCCTGTGCGTTTAAGTGTTATCACAAAACGCAGGGCATTAATAAAACGCTCCCCATCCATTATGATCGGGGCATCAAATACACTTGTAAGTCTCGTGCCCGCGCACACGCGCTCACGCTTACAGGAAGCTTTCCCGCCCGGAGCGCTGCTCGCGCGTCAAAAAATGACAAAAGACTGTTCCCCATCCCTTATGATTGGGACATCTCACATAAATCAGCCGGTTTCGGCTTTTCAGCGAGCAGCCACCGCGCTTTCGGCTCCGGTTCAGTTTCACAAGCCCGCAAATGGCGATTTCCCCCCTAGCGGCTCACATAGCTGCGTGGGAAACTATCCCAGGGATTTCAGAATGGGTGTTAGGCACAATAAAGCAGGGCTATACACTTCAATTCATTCGCCGTCCCCCGCGCTTTCAAGCCCGGACCGCGACGATTGTGAATGCGTAAGTAGCACACCTACTTCACGCAGAAATAGCAAAGCTGCTGTGCAAAGGGGCTATAGAAAAGGTACCGCCTTCTCTGAGCGAGTCAGGCTTTTACAGCCGATATTTTCTCGTACCCAAGAAGGACGGAGCCTTCAGACCTATCCTAGATCTGAGATATTTGAACTAAGTGCTTGCGAAAAGACCGTTCAAAATGCTTACGACCAGGAAAATCCTCACGCACGTTCGCCCGAGGGACTGGTTTATTTCTCTAGATCTGAAGGATGCCTATTTTCAGATTTAGATAGTACCCCGTCACAGGCAATTTTTGAGATTCGCCTTCGACGGTCAGGTATATCATTACACCGTCCTGTCCCTGGCACCCTGTACATTTACGAAGTGCATGGACGCGGCGCTCGCCCCCCTGAGAAGTCAGGGGCTGCGAATAATGAACTATCTGGACGATTGGCTGATATTGGCACAGTCAGAGACAGAACTGCTATCTCACAGAACAGTGCTTCTCAGTCATCTAGAAAGCTTGGGTCTCACGATCAACTGGACCAAGAGCTCATTACTGCCCAGCCAGTCAATTTCCTTTTAGGAATAGCACTGGACTCGGTGACCATGACGGCTCGTTTATCGACACAGCGCGCGCGCCGTGTTCGCCACCTAGCCGCATATTTCCAGAAGGGCAGCTTTCTCCCTTTGAAAACATTTCAAAGGATGTTGGGCTGTATGGCATCAGCTGCAGCGGTGCTCCAGCTGGGCCTACTGCGCATGCGCCCGCTCCAACGCTGGTTGAATGCTCGCGTGTCCCGCCGGGTGTCTGGCGGGCAGAAAATCAGAGTGACTCAGGCCTGCATAGCAGCTCTGCAGCCCTGGTTAGTGGCCGACTGGTACCAGCAGGGAGTAATGATGGGAACCATCTCTTATCGTAAAGTCATCTCGTCAAACGCGTCCAACTCGGCTTGGGGCGCACTGTTCGAGGGCAGACCGGCCTTTGGCCAGTGGTCAGACCAGGAGAAGGGTTTTCACAGAAACTGTCTGGAAATGATAGCGGTCGAGAACGCGCTGAAGTGCTTCCTCCCGTTCATACAGGACCAGAATGTTCTTGTCCGCTCGGACAACATGTCTGTGGTATCCTATGTAAACCGTCAGGGCGGTGTCAGATCCAGAAATCTCTGCAATCTGACGGAACGCCTCCTTATTTGGTCTCCGATGCACCTGCGCTCGCTGAGGGCGGCGCATGTGCCTGGCCATTTGAACGACGGCCCAGACAAACTATCCAGGGACAACGTTCCCCCAGGGGAATGATCCCTGCACCCCAAACGGTCCAGAAACTGTGGCGCCTATTCGGCAGAGCGGAAGTCGACCTATTTGTGTCAAAAGACAACGCTCAATGCCCGACGGTCTGTTCGAAGGATGAGGATGCGCTGGCCCAGGTTTGGCCCAGCCTCCCGCTATATGCTTTCCCTCCGGTCTATCTGTTGCCACAGGTGATCAAGAGTATCAGGGAAACGCGCCACTCGGTGCTCCTCATAGCCCCGCGTTGGGAGAATCAGATTTGGTTCCCGGAACTAGCAGGGCTGTCACATACAGCTCCGTGGCCGAATCCGGTGAGGGCAGATCTCCTCTCTCAGGCTCGCGGCACGATCTCTTATCCCAATCCAGAGCGCTGGTCTCTGCATTTATGGTTGATCAACGGGTACTCGTTGCCCTGCCAGAAGGAGTGATGAACACGATCACGCAGTCTAGAGCCCCTTCCACGAGAAGGCTCTACGCGTCTAAATGGTCGGTGTTCTCTGGATGGTGCACCGACAGAGATCTGGAACCGCGGACATGCGGGGTGGCGCATCTGCTCACCTGTCTACAAGAGCTGTTGGATAAGGGAAGTTCCCCATCCACGCTCAATCTATACGTGGCGGCCGTGGCAGCGTTCGCAGAATCGACGCACGGCCAGTCATTGGGAAGACACGAGTTGGCCATCCGCTTCCTTAGAGGAGCTAGAAGGATGAATCCGCCGCGCCCCCCGTCGGTTCCCATGTGGGATCTTTCATTGGTCCTCGAGGCCCTGAAAGCTTTTCCATTTGAACCACTAGACACCGTGGGGTTGAAATATCTATCACTGAAAACCGTCTTTCTGACTGCACTGTCGTCAGTAAAACGTGTAGGGGACCTGCATGTGCTGTCTGTCAGCGCGTCGTGTCTTGAGTTCGGACCGAATGACTCTAAAGTCATCCTCAGACCTAGACATGGCTATGTCCCTAAAGTGATGGGCACTCCATTCAGAGCGCAAGTTATTTCGTTGTCAGCTCTCCCAGCATCTGACAGCGAAGGTGATGTGAATCTCCTCTGCCCGGTCAGAGCGCTGAGGTTTTACATTACGCGCTCCGCCTCCTTCAGGCGTTCGGAACAGCTTTTTGTTTCGTTTGGTGGGCGCACCAAGGGTCTCGCCTCCTCGAAACAGAGCCTGTCCAGATGGATAGTACACGCTATAGCGGCCGCTTACGCGTCAAAAGGTCTGCAATGCCCTCTGGGCATCAGGGCTCATTCCACGAGAGGCGTGGCCTCTTCGTGGGCATGGTCCAGTGGAATTTCTATCCATGACATATGTGTAGCGGCGGGCTGGAGCTCCCCGTCTACCTTTTTCAGGTTTTATAACCTAGAAGTTCCTGCCTTGCAGGCTAAACTGTTGTCAGTCTGAAGGAGAGGTGTATTCTGCCCAGATCTCCTGCTCAGATCACTCTCACATGACTCAGCTCTCCTGGTTGAGCTGCACTAAGTAGGGTATGTGCCATGTGCCTATACAGACCGGCGCGCTGCTCTGTATTCCCTATGTGTGCTTATGTACAAGTGATGGCCCGCGTGGCTGGCCACCTTATTTTTTCCACTTATGGGGTTCCCCTGAAAGCTCGGGGTCTCATGTGGATGCTTGGCGCGCAGGGCGTTGACAAAGTGTTCCCGTAGCGTAAGCTAAACTTACGCAATACGAGAGAACCTCTCGTAAGAGAACGATACTCGGTTACTAACGTAACCTCGGTTCTCTCTAGAGAGGGAACGAGTATTGCGTAACCGACGGCCGGTTACGCAATACTCGTTCCCTCTCTAGAGAGAACCACGAGCGACTTCGCTTCAGTCGACGAAAACCAGGGAATTCAGCCTACAGCCCCTAGTGTTATACGCTAAGCCACGCCCATTCTGGCGGGCTGTGACGCTATGAAGGCGCGGGCGCCCTTCATTGGGTGTGACGTCACGCCGGGCTCACTGGTAGGCTGCAGCAGTTGCCCGCAGGGCAGCCAATGAGCACGCGAGATGGCCTGCTCTAGGTCTGCTAGCTGCTGCACTGCGTTGACAAGGAATACAAAATTAAGGATAATTTTTTGGCTTCAGTATGTCGAGAAGATGAATCTTTCCCGTAGCGTAAGCTAAACTTACGCAATACTCGTTCCCTCTCTAGAGAGAACCGAGGTTACGTTAGTAACCGAGTATCGGTTTCCTGTATGCCCACCATATTATTAAAACAACTCACCCTAGGATCAGTGCCCGGTTTCAAATTCCCAGTGACCAACAGGGATAAGAAAATTAAAATTAAAAAAGATGCCATCGTCATTATTTTACTAATAGTAAAGATGCTTAATAACAGTACCAGTTTATCTTGTAGAGTATGGCCCAGCTTCCAAAATGATGTTACTGGCTTAGGCTTGTTAACCCAAGCTCCAGGAGAATGTAGTAGGCCAGGCCCGTTAGCCTAGCCTCCAGAATGATGGGTGAGACCCAGGCTGGTTCGCCCAAGCTCCAGAAAAATGAAGCAAGCCAGGCCCGCTAGCCTAACTCCAGGAGTATGTAGCAGACTCAGGCTGGTTTGCCCAGGCTCCAAAAGAATGTAACAAGCTCTGGCTTGTTAGCCCAAGCTCCAAGAGGATGAAGCAGGCTCAGGCTGATTAGCCCAGGCTCCAAGAGGATATAGCAGGCTCAAGCTGGTTAGCCCAAGCTCCAAGAGGATGTAGCAGGCTCAGGCTGACTAGCCCAGGCTCCAAGAGGATATAGCAGGCTCAAGCTGGTTAGCCCAAGCTCCAAGAGGATGTAGCAGGCTCAGGCTGGTTATCCCAAGCTCCAGGAGAATGTAGCAGGTTCAAGCCCGTTTGCCTAGCTCTGTTTAGCCTGGGCTAATAGGATCAATTGGATCAGGTTCAGGTTAGCAAAATTAGCTCAGAGCAGAGGTATAGTGTCATTTTTAAACTCATAGTAGTCCACAATCTTCTTAAAAGTTCAAGATGAAATTTCCATATAAATGACTTGTATAACTTAAAAACTACAACTTAAAAGAAATAAAATACTATAAAATCCATTTAAATGAAATCAATTCAGAGAGAAACACTGAGCAGACCTTGGACTAGCTGCCATCTTGGATTAGGGGAGTACATGAAAGTAAGTGGAAATACATGAAAGTAAGTGGCCGGTGAACTGGGAGAATAAAAGAGTATACTTTAAAGTTTCTTATACAATGTGTAGGCTATCTGATATGAATAAAACATGTAGTCTAAGTATAATGGAAAGGATTATTATTGCCGCTTCCATAGACATCAGTGTATTTTACAAATTTTACATAAAATACATATTTGTGTGTTTGAGATATTAAATGCACCCAAGTACATGTGAAAAATATGATAGAAATTCAAAATGTCAATGGAGGAAAAAGCCAGCTAAGCCAATTGCTGATTAAATAAATAAATGTTTATGCACTGGAAATATCAAAATATTGTCCCTTAGTGAAAAAGGTGTGACTGCAGAGAGGGGGTACGCATGGATGTTAAAAGCCTCATGGGGTACAACACTAAAAAAATTGAGAACAACTGGGTTAAGGAATAGAACAAAATCAACATCAAAGCACAATACACATACCAAGGGCAGAAAGTAAAATACAGAGGTCACTTACAAAGTTAGGTTAATGATACAAACAAAGAGGGATTCAAACAAACAACATATAATAAGGTAAAATTTACAGACTTTGAGTTGAAGAGTATACAGTAGAATAGAGAATAGAATTTGTTTTTAAGGGGTATTTGAATGAGAAAGGGGTGAATGCTTGATGGATGTCTTGAGGAAGAGCCACAACGCTAAACGACCTGATGGCTCATATTTACCAGACTATTAAAACTGACTGAATATGGCACAGCCCCAACTAAATTTATCTTTCACCAGCCACCACTACTGAACACACCGGTGTGATCATATGTGTGAAAGGGTTAACTGCTGTTTAGTCCATGTGTGAACATAAACATTTATTTTAAATATTGATGGATTTTCATATCCTGTCCACCACACATTTAACTGATGATGATGATAATGTATGTAATGACGTGCCTACGTTGGAGACCATTTACAACCCCAAATCAGAAAAAGTTGGGACATTTTGTAAAATGCAATAAAATCAAGAATCTGTGAATTGTTCATTCTATTTAACCTTTTATTACCTGACAAAAGTACAAATAAATGTTTTCCAATTTTTTCACTGACCAACTTAATTGTATTTTGTAAATATGGAAAAATTTTGATTTTGATGGCTGCAACACCCCCACAAAAAGTTGGGACAGAGACATGTTTAGCACTGTGTCACATCAACTTTCCTTTTAATTACATTTTTTAATCATTTAGGAGTTGAAGATACTAATTGTTGGAGTTTTGCTAGTGGGATATTTGCCAAATCTTGTCTGATACAAGACAGCCACTCAACAGTCTGTGGTCATCGTCGCCTGATTCTCCTTTTCATGATGGGTCATACATTTTCCATAAGAGACAGATCTGGACTGCAGTGGCACATCCCTTCTATGGTGCAGAGTGTCTAGAAACCACTCAGTTTTAGCATGTGCAGAATGAGGCCTGGCATTGTCTTGCTTCCCAGGAAAGATGTCATCTTAATGGCAGTTTATGTCTCTGTACAATCCAAATACATGCCTCCATGTCAATGGTACCTTTACAATAATGCAAGTTACCCATACCGTTTGCAATGATGCACCTCAATACCAGCACAGATGTTTGCTTTTACACCTGTCGCTGGTGAAAGTCTGGTTGGTCCCTTTCGTCTTTGGGACCGAGAACTCAATGTCCATTTTCTCCCAAAAACAAGCTGAAACATGGACTCATCTGACCACAGCACACATTCCCACTGTCTTCTAGACCATCTGAGATTCGCTCAGGCCCAGAGAACTTGCCGGCATCTCCACATAGAACTGATGTAAAGCTTTCTCCTTGCGTAACAGAGATTCAAGTGGCATTTCTTGATGCAGCGTCAGACTGTGTTCAGTGAAAACGGTTTTCCAAATTACTCTTGAGCACATGTGTCTGTATTTAACAGATTAGCATGATGGTATCTTGTGCAATGCCATCTGAGGGCTCAAAGGTCACGCACATTCACCAGAGGTCTACTGCCTTGCCCTACACAGACTGAGATTTCTCTTGATTCCCTGAATCTTGTGACAATATTGTGTTTGGAAGATGATGAAAGGCATAAATGCTTTGCAATATTGCATTGAGAAATGGGATTTTTTAATTGTTTGACAATTCCCTCATGATATTTGGCACAAAGTGATGAGCCATGACCCATCTTTGCTTAAAAAGACTGAGAAGCACTTTTACACCCAAACACGATACCCTCAACTATTACCAATTCACCTGCTCATTGTGGATTGTTTCAAAATAGTTGGATAATCTAATTTGGGTAATCTTTTCACTTTTATTTGGTCTCTGTCCCAACTTTTTTGGGGTGTGTTGCAGCCATCAAAATCAAAATTTTTTCATATTTACAAAACACAATTATGTTGGTCAGTGAAAACATTGGAAAACGTTTCTTTGTACTTTTGTCAGTTAATAAAAGGTTAAATAGAATGAACAAATCCCCGATTCTTGATTTTATTGCATTTTACAAAATGTCCCAGCTTTTTCTGATTTGGGGTTGTACGTTTCATCTATGTTTTGTTTAAGCTGCAAATATTATGCAGTTTTATTGTTTATTTACAGACACAGACACAGACAGATAGACATGACAGAGATAGATGGACGGACAGACAGATAGATAGGAAGAACAGACAGATAGATGGATAGATTGCACAGACATCACAGTGACAACACTGTAAACTCCCTTGGTTTGTAGACCCAGGTCTCAAACACCTTTTTAAGAGTAAAGAAAAATTCTTGAATAAATTGAAGGGAACTCAATACATTAATATGCTCTCTAAATCAGTGGTTCCCCCTGCTCCTGGAGTACCCCCAACACTGCACGTTTTGAAACACATCTGATTCAACTCATCAGCTCTATTATCAAATGTGTTAACCACTGCTACAAATTATATTTAAAAAAAAAAACTAAGGATAATCACAATTAGTTTTATTTTAGCAAAATACAATATTCAACTCCATTACTTTGTAATTTATTTTACCACAAATTTATTCAACATAACTTACAGTACATACACTACATTCAGGAATGTAACTTTTATAGTTTGATCTGATACTGAGGAACAACATTTCTTTTGCAATGCATACAAAAATCAACTACAAGACTTCATTAATGTAAGTCTTTCTGCTCTATTTGAAGACATCTTTCAAGCCTTAATAAGCAGGGCGAGGCCATTTTATATTGCTGTTTTGGAGATGAGTTGTTGCACTGTCGTCGAAACGCTGCTGTTATTTTCATCCCGGTTGCAGGTCCACTTTGTTCAGCCTTCTTGACGAGGGAGTTAGGGATCAATGGTTAATTTATTTTTAACTTGGTCCCTCATAATTATGACCCAAATCTCGCTCTCTGTGCTGCACATTTTACGGAGGAAAGCTTCCACAATCTTCGTGTGTTCAATGCAGGATTCGCACATCGGCTTGTCCTGAAAGATGTAGCAGTTCCAACTTTAAAAACAGAAGCTTTTTTTTTTACGGGCCACAACCTGTAAGAATTATTTATTTTTCGTTTATGTGTTTTCCTGTAATAGTTTGTATTGTTAATTGTATGTTGCTTGTTAAATGCTCATTCATACATAATGTTACATACTTGTTTTAATCTCAACAGCGAACTTGGAATTAGTGTAAATTATTCTTTGATTAGAGCTTTTATGTGTAGGCTGACCCCTTTAATAAATGCTACTATGCTGGGGTGCGTTTCCCAAAAGCATCGTTGGCCAACTATGATCGCAATTTCCATTGAACTCTATTGGAATATAACAATGGAACTTAGTTGGCTTTGGGAAACGCACCCCTGGTCGATAGTCACAGTTCAACTCACCTAGCACGTTGTTCATGGTTCGACTGGTCGAGACTGTTTTTCAAAGATGTTTTTCAAACGCGAAGTGAACTGTCTTTATAAAGTATCTCTTTATTAAACTGTCTGTACACTTACAAAGTTCTCAATGCTTCGGTTTGCAGGTAGAGACCCTAGATACTTTTAGGGCGTAGTATAAGTAGGCGAATTGGGACTGGGCCAGAACATATAGTGCTCCAAACCGTGTAGCGTGCGCACGGCAGAGAGGGAGAGAGCGAGAGACCTTGCGTGTGTGTGCGTGTGTGCCTCATGATTGGCTATTGTGTAGCCCCTTTCTTTTTTTGGATTGGCTGATAAGTGGCGGGCTCAACTAAGAACACCAGGGGAGATAGTTACAGCCATAGTTACAACCATAGTTGCAACCATAGCTTGTGCATTATATTTGCTTACTGAATTTGATGGCATTACACTGTATAACAGTGTGAAGTTATTTAATATTTTTTCAAAAAATTAAGTTATTGATATTGTTTCATAATAAATAATCATAAGAATTATGCATACAAACTAAGTAATGTAGTATAACCAGCAGGAGAGCAGTGATGTGTAAACTGAATTTGGTGACAGTAGTGTGTCACAGTAAAGCTATTGAAATAATATCAAATGTGCAGAAGGGTTTTGGGATTTGGACTTTGCAGACGGTCCATTATTCGGACTTGGTTAGAGACTGCCCGCCACCCGCCCGAATTTAATTAAAATATTTTTTTCGTCACGTCATCCGCCCGATCCGCGGTTTATCCGCGGAGTCCGCGGCTGTAACCGCCAACCGCGCATCTCTATTGCCAACTTCACTGCTCAAACTCATTTACTGAGTTATAAGCACTGACTGCATTTCTTTATATTGGATTCCAAGTTCAGAAACTATGAAATGCTCGGATTACAGTGGCCAGTGGCTCACAACAGGTTTTGTGTGGGAACGTATGGCGGCAAATCAATGCCTAAAAGAACCAAGCTAGCGCGCGGTAAATAACTTCTGCGAGAGGATAACAGATCTATATGGCAAGAATTACACTAGATTAATCACGTTTACAGCCAAACGTCGTCAAATACGACGTTTTAGACTGTATTTGCGCAGCAAAATACGCCGTTGAAATGACAAACGCGGAAAAAAAACGTGCAAAATACGCCAATGACACCGTATTCGATGGCGTTTCAGTGTAGCGCTGCTTTTTACACCGTTCATCTCCCCATATGAAGGCGTAAAAAATGCCATTTTTGTTGCACAGAGCACGCGTTATTTTACGCATTTTACTTATAGTATAAATAGCCACGCCCACTGATTTCCATAGCTCTGAAGCACTGCCAGTGGGACATTAAACCAAGGGGGTAATCCATCAGACGGAAACTGAAGCCTCGCGGGGGCCGCAATTGTAGCAGAACTTCACCTGCTGTTAGCATCCCATTGACTCCCATTCATTTTGGCGTCACTTTGACAGCGAATAACTTTACATCTGAGGCGTCCAAAGACTTTATTTGTCCATTATTTATTTCTAAAGAAACACGACAATGTATAAAAGGCTTCATTACTTTGTATCTTATTGTCACAGTGTCTGGTTTGTGTTCCCTGGGTTGCCACTAGAGGTCCTCGTTCTCACGGTGTCTTTCACGTTTGACTTCATTTCCCAGCATTCTGTCTGTCACTCATCAGTTCATTGCACTCAGCTGTTTCCCATCACCTTGTTAGTTTGAGTGTATATATACCCTGTCTGTTTTAGTGTTTGTCACGGAGTCGTTGTTATTCGTCACACCACCTTGTAGTCTGCCGGTTTCTGTTTTGTGCTTCTTGGATTGATATTATGGACTTTGACCCCCTGCCTGAACTGTTGTGAGTACGGATTACCCAATTAAATTACTGCTTTTGGAACTTACCTGTTTGTGTGTGTGTACCGTGACAGAACGACTCCGTCATAAATAGTTCCAGCAGTATGGGGTTCCGGGCCTCTTCCCCAGCCACCGAGGGGGGGAGGTCACAATCTGGAGAAGTGCCAACTCGAATTTACATTTTCGATTGTTTTGCACTGTGGGCTCGCATCACGGAGGAGCCCGTGGCGGGAAAGTCCCCCGAGGCCTCTTCCTTCGAGAGAGGAGGATCGTTTGAGGGGACTCGTCTGGCCAAGTTCTCCGGAACTAGGGGAGGTTGCAGGGGAGGAGGTGGTCGACAAATTCCACGACACCGTCCTCCGCCCTGCCATGTTCCTGATCCGGAGCCGCTGGTCTGGTCCAGCACAAGACCCTCGTCGCTGATGCCGTCCAGCCCAGAGCCCTCACTGCGGACGCAGTCCAGCCCAGAGCTCTCACTGCTGGCGCCGTCCAGCCCAGCGCCCTCTCGCTCTCATGGACGTAGGAGGAGGAAGAGACACAGTCCATCTGCCGATCCAGAGACCGCTCACGTCACGTCTGCGGATCCAGAGAGCATTCACATTCCGTCTGCCCAGGCAGAGACAGTTCACGCTCCGTCTGCCCAGTCAGAGACAGTTAGCGCTCCGTCTGCCAAATCAGAGACAGTTCACGCTCCGTCTGCCCAGTCAGAGACTGTTCACGTCCCGTCTGCCCAGTCAGAGACTATTCAGGTCACATCTGCCCAGACAGAGACGGCTCACGCCACGTCTGCCCAGTCGGAGACGGATCAGGAGATGCCCATTCTCGTGGCCGGAGGGGCACTGATCGGCTATTTAGAGCGTCTAGCTCGGATCCTGGAAACGCCCTTCAGACCTTTAGTGTCTGTTCCTGAGCCGGAGCCAGTGTCTGTTCCTGAGCCGGAGCCAGTGTCTGTTCCTGAGCCGGAGCCAGTGTCTGTTCCTGAGCCGGAGCCAGTGTCTGTTCCTGAGCCAGAGCTTGTTTCTGTGTTTGTGTCTGTCCTTGTGGTTATTTCTGTTCTAGTGACTGTTCCTGAGCCGGTGTTTGCAGTTCCTGAGCCGGTGGCTGCTGCTCCAGAGGCAGAGCCAGTGCCTGTTCCAGAGCCGGAGACAGAGCCAGTGCCTGTTCCAGAGCCGGAGACAGAGCCAGAGCCGGAGACAGAGCCAGTGCCTGTTCCAGAGCCAATGCCTGTTCCAGAGCCGGAGGCAGAGCCAATGCCTGTTCCAGAGCCGGAGGCAGAGCCAATGCCTGTTCCAGAGCCGGAGGCAGAGCCAGTGCCTGTTCCAGAGCTGGAGCCAATGTCTGTTCCAAAGCCAGTGCCTGTTCCAGTGCATGAGCCGGTGTCTGTTCATGAGCCGGTGTCTGTTGCTGTTCCTGTGCCATGGTCGCCCTCGCCCTGGTCTTCACCGCCCTGGCCGCCCGAGGGGTCTTCACCGCCCTGGCCGCCCGAGGGGTCTTCACCGCCCTGGCCGCCCGAGGGGTCTTCACCGCCCTGGCCGCCCGAGGGGTCTTCACCGCCCTGGCCGCCCGAGGGGTCTTCACCGCCCTGGCCGCCCGAGGGGTCTTCACCGCCCTGGCCGCCCGAGGGGTCTTCACCGCCCTGGCCGCCCGATGGGTCTTCACCGCCCTGGCCGCCCGAGGGGTCTTCACCGCCCTGGCCGCCTGAAGGGTCGTCTGCTTCGCCCTGGCCGCCCGATGGGTCGTCTGCTTCGCCCTGGCCGCCCGATGGGTCGTCTGCTTCGCCCTGGCCGCCCGATGGGTCGTCTGCTTCGCCCTGGCCGCCCGATGGGTCGTCTGCTTCGCCCTGGCCGCCCGATGGGTCGTCTGCTTCGCCCTGGCCGCCCGATGGGTCGTCTGCTTCGCCCTGCCCGCCCGATGGACTGTCTGCTTCGCCCTGGCCGCCCGATGGGTTGTCTGCATCGCCCTGGCCGCACGATGGACTGTCAGCTTCGCCATGGCCGCCCGATGGACTGTCAGCTTCGCCCTGGCCGCCCGATGGACTGTCAGCTTCGCTCTGGCCGCCCGATGGACTGTCAGCTTCGCTCTGGCCGCCCGATGGACTGTCAGCTTCGCCCTGGCCGCCCGATGGACTGTCAGCTTCGCCCTGGCCGCCCGATGGACTGTCAGCTTCGCCCTGGCCGCCCGATGGACTGTCAGCTTCGCCCTGGCCGCCCGATGGACTGTCTGCTTCGCCCTGGCCGCCCGATGGACTGTCTGCTTCGCCCTGGCCGCCCGATGGACTGTCTGCTTCGCCCTGGCCGCCCGATGGACTGTCTGCTTCGCCCTGGCCGCCCGGTGGACTGTCTGCTTCGCCCTGGCCGCTGGCTAAACCATCACCCCCTGTTTCTGTTCCCTTCCATGGACCTGGCCCCCCATCCCTCCCCCTGATCCTCCACCGTTCCACCTCCCTCCTGGCCTCTTGTTTTGTTTGTTTTTTGTGGGTCTTGGAGCGTCTGGTAGCCGCTCCGTAGAGGGGGGGTTATGTCACAGTGTCTGGTTTGTGTTCCCTGGGTTGCCACTAGAGGTCCTCGTTCTCACGGTGTCTTTCACGTTTGACTTCATTTCCCAGCATTCTGTCTGTCACTCATCAGTTCATTGCACTCAGCTGTTTCCCATCACCTTGTTAGTTTGAGTGTATATATACCCTGTCTGTTTTAGTGTTTGTCACGGAGTCGTTGTTATTCGTCACACCACCTTGTAGTCTGCCGGTTTCTGTTTTGTGCTTCTTGGATTGATATTATGGACTTTGACCCCCTGCCTGAACTGTTGTGAGTACGGATTACCCAATTAAATTACTGCTTTTGGAACTTACCTGTTTGTGTGTGTGTACCGTGACACTTATGTTATGGCCCCGTAGAAGTCGTTTTTGTAAAAATAGGCTAACGATTGCGTCATGACCACGCGACTTTCTGTCGCACAATAGATAAGTTACCGCATAGACAGGAGGAGAAGCTCGCAGGCAATCTTTTACTGTCTATAAGGCAATCGGGGGGACATAGAGGCATAAAGTCAAGGGAGAAGCCCATAGATAGAGTCCATAATAGCAACAGGACAAAATATTTCAACACCGTTTTTGAGGATTTAGGTGATTCAGATTTGTCTTGGCACAGCTACTAGATTTACAACTGTCAGACTGTTGTCAAGCTCAGTTTGAGCCTGCGCAGTCGCTCAGCCATCAGGAAGTGAGTGCTTTAATCACGCTTCAGTTCTCTCCATTGTAATCAAGGGGGTTGCTGTGTCCATTTCTTTTACTATGCATTAAACAGGAAGGGTCTGCAAATCAAATCAGCAACAAAATCTGAGGTAAACTGTCACATGTATTGTATCTTCTGTCATGAAGAGATTCACATTTTGTTAATTAAAAAAAGCACAACGTTGTTACTAGCTACTGCTAGCCTAGCTACTTTTTGCTTCAGCTTTTTTGAATGTAGAAGTATGATATAATAAGGCATGATAGGCTATATAAATTTTATGTGGATAAAGGAATATTTTGTACATGACACATGAGCCTTATAAGGCCTAGAAATTTTTTTTTTTAACGACATATCTCGTTATTATGAGAAAAATATTTTTTGGAAATCATAGTGGGGTAGCGAGATATGGTTCGGAGCATTCAGCTGAGGTTTCTGGTTTAAAAATAACGTTGCAGGTGATGTTTTACATATGAACTGTGATAAATAAGGGCACTTTATTTTAATTAATTCTAAAGTGTTATAATGTGAATCTTATTGTTATTAATTATTTTGGGTATAATTGTTGATCTGAGAATAATAAGTTATTTTTTTATTGTAGATAAGCTTGCCTATTGGCAGTCAAAATTTCAAAACGCCTACTTATTGGTGGTGACTTTAACACTGTCTTAAAAGAATCCCTTGATTGATTGTCACCTGGTCGCCCAACAAACTCAAACTCAGCTTTGAAAGCATTTATGAACAGGTTTGAGCTTATCGATATATGGAGGCCTAAAAACATTAATGATAGAGTGTACACATGGAGCATTAAATCTAGACTTACACTAATAGATTTTTGGTTAGTTTTGGAATCTTGATAAAGATATATTTGTGTTGATATCTCGGCTAGTCCATTAACAGATCATTAGGCTGTTGTCACGGAACACACACTGGAGAGAGAGATCCAATTGCAGGTAAGAATTTAATAGGGAAATCCGTAATCGTACATCCAGTCCAGGCAAGGGTCAAAATCCAAAAGGCAATCCGAAAACAAACAAGAACAGGCAAAAACAGGCTACCAGAAGTGGTGTGACAATATACAAGGGCTCCGTAACAAACACTCAACAGGTAGGGTATTTATACACAGAACAAGACAATCATGATGGGGAACAGCTGAGTGCAGTGAACAGTGATGAACGCAGACAAGGATAGTGGGAAATGTAGTTCATTAAGTGAATGACACCGTGGGGAAGGAAGACATCTAGTGGACACCTGGGGAACACAAACCCAACACTGTGACATAACCCCCCCTCTACGGAGCGGCTACCAGACGCTCCAAGACAACTAACACACAACACAAGAGTTCGGGAGGGAGGTGGAATGGCGGAGGATCAGGGGGAGGGATGGTGGGCCAGGTCCATGCAGGGGAAAAAAAACGGGAAATAACAACTTAGCCGGCGACCAGGGCGAAGTAGACAGTCCATCGGGCGGCCAGGGCGAAGTAGACAGTCCATCGGGCGGCCAGGGCGAAGCAGACAGTCCATCGGGGGGCCAGGGCGAAGCAGACAGTCCATCGGGCGGCCAGGGCGAAGCAGACAGTCCATCGGGTGGCCAGGGCGAAGCAGACGACCCATCGGGCGGCCAGGGCGAAGCAGACGACCCATCGGGCGGCCAGGGCGAAGCAGACGACCCATCGGGCGGCCAGGGCGAAGCAGACGACCCATTGGGCGGCCAGGGCGAAGAAGACGACCCATCGGGCGGCCAGGGCGAAGCAGACGACCCATCAGGCGGCCAGGGCGGTGAAGACCCCCCCATCGGGCGGCCAGGGCACCGGCACAAAACAGACACTGGCACCGGCTCAGGAACAGCAGACACCGGCTCAGGAACAGCAGACATCGGCTCAGGTACAGCAGACACCGGCTCAGGTACAGCAGACACCGGCTCAGGTACAGCAGACACCGGCTCAGGTACAGCAGACACCGGCTCAGGTACAGCAGACACCGGCTCAGGAACAGACACAAGAACTGTAACAGTCACAAGAACAGACACAAACACAGAAACAAACACTGGCTCTGGAACAGGCACTGGCTCTGGAACAGACATTGGCTCCAGCTCTGGAATAGGCATTGGCTCTGCCTCCGGCTCTGGAACAGGCATTGGCTCTGCCTCCGGCTCTGGAACAGGCATTGGCTCTGCCTCCGGCTCTGGAACAGGCATTGGCTCTGCCTCCGGCTCTGGAACTGCAGGCAGTGGCTCTGGCACAGGAGACACGGGTATGTCCAGGATCCGAGCCAGACGCTCCAGATAGTCCAGGTCCATGAAGGCAGACGCCACTGGCTCTGCCTCCGGCTCTGGAACGGGTACTGGCTCTGCCTCCGGCTCTGGAGCGGGCATTGGCTCTGCCTCCGGCTCTGGAACGGGCATTGGCTCTGCCTCCGGCTCTGGAACGGGCATTGGCTCTGCCTCCGGCTCTGGAACGGGCATTGGCTCTGCCTCCGGCTCTGGAACGGGCACTGGCTCTGCCTCCGGCTCTGGAACGGGCACTGGCTCTGCCTCCGGCTCTGGAACGGGCACTGGCTCTGCCTCCGGCTCTGGAACGGGCACTGGCTCTGCCTCCGGAATGGGCACTGGCTCTGCCTCCGGCTCTGGAAAGGGCACTGGCTCCGCCTCCGGCTCTGGAACAGCAGACACTGGCTCCGGCTCTGGCACAGGAGACACGGGTCTGCCAGGATCCGAGCCAGACGCTCCAGATAGTCCAGGTCCATGAAGGCAGACGGCACTGGCTCTGCCTCCGGCTCTGGAACGGGTACTGGCTCTGCCTCCGGCTCTGGAACGGGCATTGGCTCTGCCTCCGGCTCTGGAACGGGCATTGGCTCTGCCTCCGGCTCTGGAACGGGCATTGGCTCTGCCTCCGGCTCTGGAACGGGCATTGGCTCTGCCTCCGGCTCTGGAACGGGCACTGGCTCTGCCTCCGGCTCTGGAACGGGCACTGGCTCTGCCTCCGGCTCTGGAACGGGCACTGGCTCTGCCTCCGGCTCTGGAACGGGCACTGGCTCTGCCTCCGGCTCTGGAACGGGCACTGGCTCTGCCTCCGGCTCTGGAACGGGTACTGGCTCTGCCTCCGGCTCTGGAACAGCAGACACTGGCTCCGGCTCTGGGACAGGCGACACTGGCTCCGGCTCTGGGACAGCAGACACGGGCATGTCCAGGATCCGAGCCAGACGCTCCAGATAGTCGGGGTCCATGAAGGCAGATGGAACGTGTACAGTCTCTGACTGGGCAGACGGGACGTGAACAGTCTCTCGCTGGGCAGACCTGACGTGAACAGGCTCTCGCTGGGCAGACGTGACGTGAACAGTCTCTCGCTGGGCAGACGTGACGTGAACAGTCTCTCGCTGGGCAGACGTGACGTGAACAGTCTCTCGCTGGGCAGACGTGACGTGAACAGTCTCTCGCTGGGCAGACGCGACGTGAACAGTCTCTCGCTGGGCAGACGCGACGTGAACAGTCTCTGACTGGGCAGACGGGACGTGAACAGTCTCTGACTGGGCAGACGGGACGTGAACAGTCTCTGACTGGGCAGACGGGCTGTGTCTCTTCCTTCTCCGGACCACCGGACACAGGACCACCGGAACGGGGATCATCTCCCAACTACATCCTCCACTGTGACCTCCACGGGACCCGCGAAACTTGACCAACCGGGTCCCCTTAAAAAACTCCCTTCTCTCCCGCTCGGTGGCTGGGGAAGAGATATTAAAAAACATACCGCTGGATCTGAGTTGACGGAGTCCTTCTGTCACGGAACACACACTGGAAAGAGAGATCCAATTGCAGGTAAGAATTTAATAGGGAAATCGGTAATCGTACATCCAGTCCAGGTAAGGGTCAAAATCCAAAAGGCAATCCAAAAACAAGAAAACAAACAAGAACAGGCACACACACACAAAAAAAAAAAAAAAAAAAAAAAAAAAAAAAAAAAAAAAAAACAGGCTACCAGAAGTGGTGTGACAATATACAAGGACTCCGTAACAAACACTAAACAGGCAGGGTATTTATACACAGAACAAGACAATCATGATGGGGAACAGCTGAGTGCAATGAACAGTGATGAACGCAGACAATGATAGTGGGAAATGTAGTTCATGAAGTGAATGACACCGTGGGGAAGGAAGACATCTAGTGGACACCTGGGGAACACAAACCCAACACTGTGACAGCTGTTTGCATTAAAATGTAGCTTTCTCCAATATAACAGGGGCTCTTCATATTGGAAGATGAACCGCTCATTACTTAACCATAATGAGGTTAAGTCAGAGCTGGAAAGACTTATTGGGTTTTATTGGAGTAAAACTAAATAAGAAAATTAATTCGGCACCTTGAGGATTGTTAAAATTTGAAATATTTAAGAAAATATAGTTCTAATCTGGCTAAAATTGTGTTGAAGAAATGAGACCAAGATTTTACCTGAAAATCTGTCAGATCGTATCTAGTTGACCTGCAAATTAATTTAGATGATTTGTATAAATTAACAGCAGAAGGTGCTTTCATTAGGGTCGAGGCAAAGAGGGCTAGAATTTGGAGAACATGTGTCATCTTATTTATTCAAACTTGAGAAAAATAGGGCTAAATACAACTCTATTTGTCAATTAAATATTGAGGGGCGTGTCTCAGATAATCCTTAAGAAAAGTCCCAATATTGTTATAAATTTTATTAAAGTCTGTGTAGTTCTAAATTTAATCTAGCTGATTGAGTTACTTTCTGTAAGAACCTTGGTTATTTTAATTCTATTAATCAGGATGATTTTTTTGGTGATTCACCAATTACTGGTGATGAGGTTAAGGAAGCAATTTCTCAACTAAAAAGTGACAAGTCGACTGACAGGGTAGCAGCTGATTTGTATAAGTCTTATTCTGAGCTTTCCTCCTCGAAGTGTATATAGAGAGCTTAAATTGCTCTGAGTTTACAGCTAGTATGAAGCAGGGTGTCATTTGCCAACTCGCTATCACGCTTAAGCGTGTAACACGCTGGTCCTGTAGAGGATGCATGTCAGGGTCACGCTTTGCCTCCTCTAGGCGTGAACATGACACGCATGAATGAAAGTTGAGTACCAGCAGGGGGCGATAATTTTTAAAGCACAGATAAAGCAGTGGGGATTATTATTATTATATAAACTAATTATAAGGCTAACGTTACATTACATGAGTCACGTCACATAGGGGTCTATTTTCAGTTCAAAAGTGCGAAAATAGACAAAAGTTTATTAGGTTGCCTGATTATTTTTTGTGATTCGTTTAACATTTATGACCTAAAAAAATTGTCAAATAAGAAATGTTTAGTATAACAACTTACATTTTATCTCGCACTTGGCTTACCGTAAACTGAAGCGCGTGAGTCACTCCTGTCTATGAGTCGCTGCTAAAATGAGTCGCTCTGCAAACATAAAGCCCGTCTACTTTGATTTGATTGGTCATCTCAAATATTCTGACATTGACGAGCAGTGACAGACCAATGAGGCTCAGATGAACACACACATACACACAAACACACCCTGTCTTCTGTTTGTTCTGACGTGCTTGGCACCGCTCCGGAAGAACGCGCTGATAACAAGACTGAAGCGAACACGAAGGCTTATCACATAAAGATTGAAAGGGAGAAAACAGGACAGAGTAACTCGGCGGATATCTCTCATATCAATTTTCTTGACAACGTAGTTAAGGCGGCAGGCGTGTGTTGCAGGCGGCCGCCTTAGTTTCAAAGTGCTGCGGGAAACCCTGGATGTTGTATCTATTCTAAAGGATCTATCCTCACATAAAACCAGTAATTTTGTTCATTTAGAACGAATTTATTTTATTCAGAAATGATGCATTAAATCGATTAGGCTGTCCATAAATGCTTTTACATTGTTATATATATATATATATATATATTATGTAAGCTGTTCTAATAATTATGATGCTGAAAATTCAGCTTTAATCTCAGGAATAAATGACATTTTGACATATTCAAATAGAAAACAGATCGCCTATTTTAAATAATATTTCACGTTTTAGTTTTTTTTTTACAAAGATTTGCTGTATTTTTGATCAAATAAATGAAGCTTTTGTAAGCATATTAGACTCCTTTTAACTAGTGATCGACCGATGTATCGGTTTACCGATATTTTTCCCGATATTTAAAGGGTTAGTTCACCCAAAAATGAAAATTAAGTCATTAATTACTCACCCCCATGCTGTACCAACCCCGTAAGCCCTTCGTTCATCTTTGGAACACAAATGAAGATATTTTTGATTAAATCTGAGAGGTGGATCACTGCTACATAGGCTGCCAGAGGGAATGAAACTTGACGGCCCAGAAAGTCATTAAAGAACATGTTTAAATAATCCATGTGCCTACAGTGGCTCAACTATAAGTTTATCAAGCGACGAGACTACTTTTTTCCCGAAAAAAAAAAACATAATAACGACTTTATTCGACTATTCCTTTTCATTCCTTGTGGGCCTGAGACGAGAGTTCAAGAGATTTCCACGACGCATGCGCGAGAACTGAACAAGAAGTATTAGAAGAAGAACGTTCTCTTCTCAGTTCTCGCGCATGCGTCGTGGAAATCTCTTGAACTCTCGTCTCAGGCCCACAATGAAGAAAAGGAATAGTCGAATAAAGTCGTTATTATGTTTTTTTTTTTCGGGAAAAAAGTATTCTCGTCGCTTGATAAACTTATAGTTGAGCCACTGTAGGCACATGGAATATTTAAACATTTTCTTTAATGACTTTCTGGGCCGTCAAGTTTCATTCCCTCTGGCAGCCTATGTAGCAGTGATCCACCTCTCAGATTTAATCAAAAATATCTTCATTTGTGTTCCGAAGATGAACGAAGGTCTTACGGGGTTGGTACAGCATGGGGGTGAGTAATTAATGACTTAATTTTCATTTTTGGGTGAACTAACCCTTTAAGCATTTTCCCATAATCGGGTATCGGTTTTGTAATATCGGATTTTCCGATAAACGGCGCCATCTTGTGGCCGTTTTGAGAATTCCGCCATTGCAGCCCGCGTCTGAGGAGATCAGTCAACAACTCTGTGCACAGGTAAAGTATATGTTCTACTTGCTTTGCTTTAATTATTCAACTTTATTTAACATAACAGACATGTATGCAGAAATGAGATTTGAGACATAAATGCCTGATATAGTTTATTTATGCAGCTTGGTTCTAAAAAATTGAGGCGAACTCATTGAGCCACGTAGCGTAATCCGTCATGTCCTTCCCCAATAAAGACGTAACTTTACATTAATTAAATAAAACAGACATGAATGAGTGCATGTTGAAAATAAAAGCGCTGAATTTAATTCTCTATCTGTTGTATTTGCTCACCATTAGTCTCGAAAAAAAAGTTCGTTCATATTGCTGAGCACTCACTGGGTTGATGATCAGGAATGCTCAAGCACGGCCACTGAATGAAACTTTTGACAAGATTATCTTGTTTAAACACCCTAGATTATATTATCATTTACTACATAGCAATTATTTCGCTAATACACATCTAAATATACCGCTTTGTGGAAATTATTTATTTATTATCTGCACGCGCGATCGCGGTTGAGTAGCCTAATGTTATAGTTATGTGTAAATGCATAGATAAACAGCACTTTGTCATAAAGCATTTCATGATCTAGACCGACAACAATATTAATAATAATTAATAACATACTAGTTGGAAAATGCGATGATGTATATGCTGTTTTGTTTGTTACTTTCCTGATGTTATAGGCTATTCCAGCTAATATTATGCAGTGAATTAATATTACCCAGTGAATTATTCCTCACTCTTAGTTTAAACCTATTAAACGGCACATAAACCTTCTAAAACTGTTTAAAATGAATTACATTTCTGCAAAGGTGATATGACTCCCCTGTCAATTATTTTTTCCATATGAAAACATTAGACTTTTAACATTTATTTTGCCTATTGTTAACATTGTTGCTGCTGATGCTTATAAATGATATGTATAATTTAGATATAAATTATATAATGTAATAATATAAATGTTTTTATTGTAATTTGATTAGTTTACCATTTATGAAAACAAATAAACATAACCCCCCCTTTTATTTTTGCTTTATTTTTTACCTCATCAAAGCTTTTATTTTTAAACAAAGACACTTGTAACAGTGCACTTTACTTTTTGGACTCAGACCCCTCTATTTATTTGTGTATAAATATAAAGGGTTTTTTTTGTATGCAAGGAGGGAGTGATTGTTATAAATAAAATGGTTTGTTCAGTTCATTTGTGTTGTAATAATTGTGCCAAAAACAGAAGTATAACAGTGAATAAATATCGGTTCTGCATATCGGTTATCGGGCACATACACATGCAAATAATCTGTATCGGTTATAAAAAATCAATATCGGTCGATCACTACTTTTAACATTAAACATCTTACCGACCCCAAAACTTTGAACAGTAGCCCACTGTCAGGAGCCAATCAGAGACCTCACAAACCACCACGCAAAGATCCCTGTCCCCAGATTATTAATCACCAGCACCTGTTTTCCACTCAGCGATCACTTCCCAGCCGGTATAAAAACACCCAGTTTACTCACAGTCATCGTCAAGCCTCCGACAGGAAAAGACCCTTATCCAGTCTCCACTTATCACGCTCTGAGTCATCCTACAGCAACGGACGGAAAGTATATCCACCTGTAAGATACTAACCCTGTTATCCTTGTTCTGCTGTTCCCAGGTTATGCTCCACGACTCTCGTTCCCCGTCTCCTGGAATCTACAAACGAGTCTCCCGTCCCTCCGGATACTCTGCAAGTGAAAGTGAAAGTATCATTGAACTGGTTAAGTTATCACCGATTGCACATACTGGATCAACTCACCTGGAGCCCTTCTTGAATCCTGTCCGTCTCGAGATGATCTGTGAAGAGAGAAAGGAGGGTTACTGATCCACGAGATTCACTCACGTTTCTGCACTAAGAAGAGGAGTTACTCACCTGGATTCGTTCCTGCCACGCTCCCTCTTACATGAGCACTTATGAGCATCTGCAACTTTGAATACTTACCTTTGTTTGAAAATAAAGAAAGTTTGAGTTCATCACTTACCTCTGTCTCCTGGTCTGAATCCTGACACCCACATGTAAAATTTACTATAATTATTCTAGTTTGTGCAATTACATTTAGTTTTTATTGATTGTTAAAGTTAAAATACATAGTGTTATGTTCTGTAATTGATGTTAGTCACACACACTCTCTCTTTCTTTCTCTCTCTCTCACACACTCGCTATCTCTATCTCCATTTCTTTCTTTTAAAGCTTCACTGTCTTCAAGTAAGTATTGTTATAATATTCTTTATTTTTCTTTCACCTTACTCTCTCTCTCTCACTATTCAAATCATTTTTTTAGATTGAGTTTTTATATAGCCTATGGCCACCCTAAACTCCGTCCTCAATACTTTTTGTCTGACCGTATTTTTATCTTCCTTTCCAGTGTAGTATCTTTGGCAGAGGGAGAGCAGGTGATGCTATTTTCATTGCAGTCATGCTTCTTGCTCAAACCAAAGTGAGTATTTTTTGAGACAGTGATCTTCCAGTATTAGTAATAATACTAAAGAGTGGGAATAGAGCGCATAATTTGAATGAACTGCTCAAGAGTTGGCTGTATTTCAGTGTTGTCATACAATGCTCACTCTCTGTCATGCAAGGCAAAGGAAGCGAAGGGCAAAGCAACATCTGCTAAAGGCAGTAAATTTAATGTCCGATGGGTGGAGAGAGATGCTGAAGGAC
This sequence comes from Siphateles boraxobius, assembly GCF_051911475.1. Lineage (NCBI taxonomy): Eukaryota > Metazoa > Chordata > Actinopteri > Cypriniformes > Leuciscidae > Siphateles > Siphateles boraxobius. The sequence continues at coordinate 2,133,840 of NW_027509195.1, forward strand.
GTCCACTTCTAAAAAGAAGCAGAAGTGGAAAGACACGATAACGTGCTTCAGCTACAGGTAGTCCATGTCTTCCAAGATTATTTGTGATTACTCACCACCCAATGCTTCTTAACTAAGTATAACTGTGCCCCTTGTATACAGAATTCAGCTTGCAATTTGTTAGGTAACATATATATGGTTTTGTGTCACTTTTAAAACATAGACCACCAAACTGTGGGGATTCCAGTGCACAGCTTTTTCCTTTTTATATATGGTAAAACTTAATAGGATTTCTGTTTCCGGTTTTTAATAATTTAACTTTAAAAACTCTGTTAAACTGTGCCATTAGAAACACCACATGGTGGATGTGTTACTTATGTTATTGACTTCTCTGTAATGCTAAGCAATTCCAAAGAAATTAAGTGGAAGTGAAGCAATCAGTGTCAGGTTCATACTGCTAACAGTTCAAGATTATGTCCAAATTTTTTTGAGGGAAAAAAACTTTTAGAGATTAATGGAATTGTCAGACATGTCAATCAGCCTATTATAGCCTTAAGTCACTATACAAACACTGTATTATATGCTTGTAAGACATGAAAATTGTTATCTCTTTCCTTTCTATCTATCTTTTCAGTTGTTTCCGTGGTTGGCAGTGAGGACGCTACTCCTTTTGAGTCATCTGAGGAGGTTCCCACAGTTACCCAATCAAACTGCTCTCAACACTTATTCGGTAAGATGACACCTGACCTTATTGTAATCGAGCAAGTTAGCAATAAGCGTAAAGGAATTATTATTTTCTTATTTCTGTCTTTTAGACAGTGAGATGCAGAAACTGCAGGACATTCTGACCTCAGCAGATGTTCAAGGCACCAAGTATCCTTCAACATCCACATCATGGTGCTTGCGCCAATCTGTAGCCCAAGATGAGTGGCGGAAAGCAAGGTCTTATCACATCAACTGCTTGCTGTCCTGCAATGTGGCTCCAAAAAACAACTGCAGCCACTGCACGTCTCCTGCCGTCATTCGCTGCAGAGACTGCATGCCAGAAGATTGGCTGTGCATGGATTGTGACATACACATACACAAAAAACTCACCCTCCATAACAGGGAGTCCTGCATTGAGGGAATTTACAAGCCCATTGAGCCAACAGTGTGTTGTGTAAAAAAAGATTGCAAATATACACTGGTCAATCAAGGTAGTGTTTTGAACCTTTTTGGTAAAGTGATTATTATTTTTTTTACTTCTATTATCTTAATTGTACATTTTTTATATAAATTTTACATTTTATTCATTTAGCTGACGCTTTTATCCAAAGCGACTTACAATTGCTATATGTCAGAGGTCGCACGCCTCTGGAGCAATTAGGGGTTAAGTGTCTTGCTCAGGGACACACTGGTGTCTCACAGTGGATTCGAGCCCGGGGCTCTCACACCAAAGGCATGTGTCTTATCCACTGTGCCATCACCACCCCCTGCTTTCTTTATGCTTTATCACTAATTATTTATCAGTATGTTATTTTTAGTATATTATTTATTAAGTTATTTTTCAGTATGTTGTCAGTTCTGCTCTTGCAACCCTTCAAACTTCACAGAATCAGCTGGCAGAGCATATAATTTTGATTTGTGGTATTAACTATTGTTTTATATTTTAATTTTTTCTTGTCCCATTGTGTGTTAGAATGTTCTACTTTTTTATTTTAGGTCGGTATGACTTGCACTTGCCAAACTTGCTGTGCAGACTATGTCTGGCTCATTGGACACCTGACATGAGTGACCTAATAAGAAGGGGGTATTGGCCAGCATCTGTGAATGCTGACACGCTGTTTTCAGTCGATGTCTTCAGCACATTTGAAGAAATGAAAACTGTTGCACCAGGTTTATCGAGACAAGGTTTTTTGCGGATGTTGGAGAGGAGGACTTGTCTCTTTGGAAGGGTAAGATCAGTGTGGATTAAAGTTGCCTTAAGTAGAGATGGGAGAATATTAGTGTAGCTATTTCATTTTACTCTTTACTAATCGCATGTACAGGCTGGGAAAATACATGGAGACGTATTCCAAAGAAGCTTCATGGAATACACATTCTGCCAGTACCAGTGTGAAGAAATGGCCAGTGTAGAGCACTTCACCAGCCCTGCATGTACACCCAACATGCTTGCTCTTTGTGCAGATGGCAACAGAAAAGTGTACAGATTTCGGCATTCAAAAGGGTTAGTTGTTTTAAACTTGTAATTGTTTTACTTAGTGTAATATTAACAGAACATATAATGTCTGACTCTGAACATATTTTTTTTTCTTATTCTATTAAGGTCAGAGGAACCCTATTTTGATGGCTCCTTCATTGCGAAGGACACTGATGTACACCATTTTATTGATGAGATCAGGAGTAAAATGAAGTGTTAGTTTTTGAAGAAAGTGGAAGATGCATTTTCTGAAGCTCCTCTTTAGTAGTAGTTTGAAAGTAAACCCTTATTGTCACCGATCATTACAAAGATGCCAGTTGGTGTGATGTAACCTGACTCATCCTGATGGATGTAACAAGTTAGAAAAAATAACAACTTTCAGTTTTAACCAGAATTATTTTGTCATGCAGACTGCCGGCAAAGGGATCTGTGGAGCCAGTCAGTGGTGTGCTGCATGTGAAACGGCCAGAAGAGCAAGCAAACTGGATGAAGAGGGCCTTGAGTTGGTTGTTTGCAGACATGCGTGCTACTCAAGGCTCTTAACATGTACAGGGGGGAAATATTTGCTCATCCACTGTACCTGCAGAAGGAGCTCCACAGCCACAAATGGGCAGTTCTATTGCACAGATATTGCTTGAAAGTATTGGCCTTACCTTGAGAAGTTGGCAGTCTCCTTGTTGGAACTCAGACCGTTACTGCAGATGAGACCATTCCTTTCTGTCATGCATGCCAAGGCTCATTCAACCAAGTGTGAGGTACTGCATATTCTTTATCACACCATTTGAAATTGTATTTTTATGGCTTATATAATACACTGTACATGATTATAATATAAGTGCCACACTAATTTGTTACATAATCTGGAGTGGTAAAAATCAGGAAGGTGCTGGCACTACTGCAGGGGAAGAGGCGGAAATGGTAAACAGCTACCTGTCTCGTTGTGCCCTCACAACCAAGTACATGACACAATCTGGTAATTGTTGCTTATTTAATTATTTTAGGAAACAAAATATTTTAATTATTTTATTCTTTCTTCTTTTTTTTATTCTTTATGTCTAATACTTTCTACTCTGAGATTGCAAATATTATATAATATGTATTGCAAATATAAAGCTGGAAATATTCTAATAAGATAGTAACACATTAATAGAACTGCATTACATCTCTCTTAAATTAAAACTCAATGGTCAATGTGTGGATGAAGTAAATTGCCATGAGCATTAATGGGACTTTCCTCCATCACATCATTTTGTTCTTTAAAGCCAGGAGTGACATGCTAACTGTTCATGCTATTGGATGGAACTGACAGAAGCAGGAAGGCCTTCATCTTGCACTCCAGCAGATACATCAAGGTATTATGTTGTGTCTGAGTTATGTATACAAAGCTTTTCATGATTTTTCTCACTTTTTAAGATGGCAAAGGCAGAAATCTTTTATTTTTTTACACCAGACTTTCAAAAAGGCTGAGGCTGAGTCTCAGAGACGGGAGGATTTGAGCAGTGAGCTGGGGTGTCCTGAGAACATCGTGCATCAGTGGGTAGATGATGTCAGACAATGGGCTCCTGACGGTACAGTATTTTATGGACATTCTTCTGTGTAGTTTACTAATATTGCAGTGTGATAATAAATTGTATAACTGAGAATCTTTGCCATGCATAAGGATTAAGTAAGGACGTGTTGTCCTGTTTTGTTTGTTATAAACTTGTGGGCTTGTAAGCTCCTTTGAGACTGTAAACAGTGATTTGGGGCTCTAAATAAAACTTTAACTTCAAACTGTTTAAGTGCACGATGTTAACGATGTTGATTAATTGTCACTGCTGCAGTGACACCATAAATGCACCTTGTGAATACATCTTAATCACTATGCTGTGTTTAACTGGTAGAATCTTAAGTGAATATACAGTGAATATAATCACATAAGAAGATGGCTAGATGTTACAATTATGTGTGGCTACTGATCACAGATACTCCGTGGTTTACTGGCTATGATGCACCAACAAATACAGAAAGTGGCATAAATACTTCATTTTTACATGAATGTTATTGTGATGTTATTGTTTAATGCTGCAGTGAAACCATAAATGCACCTTTTGAATACATTTTCACTATGCTGTTTAACTGGTAGAATCTTAACATAGGCTACAGCGAATATAATCACAGATAAGAAGATGACTAACGTTAGATCTTACAATTATATGTGGTTACTCCTGATCACAGACACTCCGTGATTTACTGCATGGATTAACGTGTGATCGATAATTAATGACTGCACTTCCCAGAGCTGGGATGCGTCCAGGCATCCATTAAAAAGCCACGGCCGACCATGTCCTCTAAAATCATAGTTGTTATATAAATCTTTACTTAAGCAAAAAATAGATGTTAATACACAATAAACCATATTGATGGACATATCGTGGGGACGATAAAAAAAGTTGTAGGCTACTGCCGTTTGAACTGAGGCGCTACAGCGATCTGTCACATTTAAAAGCGCCAAAACTTTACTTATTGTGTGAATCTCGTAAAAAATATTGACAGAATCTGACAGCTGAGAATTTTTTCCATATCAAAAGTAACTTTCTCTGTCTTGTCTGTCGGTGTCAGTGTCCTCTTTGTCAGAGATTTTTCTCTGCGTGAGAAAATGGATGTGTGGCTTGAGTGTGTGTGAAAACAGGCAAAACCGTGTGTCACACGGCGAAAGCGTGAGAGTTGGCAGCTCTGTGGTACACATCGTGTGGGCTGAAGTCGGGGAGACTCGGCGATTTAATGAGGTCCGTGAAAACTGAGGGAGGAAGAAGGTACGGGCCAAACCTGCTATCTCCAACTTCTCCAAATACTGCACTTTGTGAGCACCTACCAGATGCTCTACCTTGACCGATAACAGCACTACAACTTCTTCAATAGAAGACATGACGTTTAGTGGTAACGTTATCTATTTTAAACTATTTAAAACTAATCAAACTTCCCACTCGTCTTCTAATGTTTAGCCTGTGCGTCCAGTGATTTTGACGTCCAGCATGGCGTCGTCACGTGCTCATGGTCACGTGTTTGCAAAGGGTCTATACTATATAGATACTCATCTGCCTTACCTGCACGGTGGTCGGGGTGGGGTACGGCTCCTTTTACAACTTGCTGACCCGCACATTCCAGGATGAACCAAGTCACTGGCCAAAGGAGTGGGAGTGCAACTGCTGACCTAACTGCCGAGAGCAAGTCTGATGCCTGAAATGTCCATATTAATGGTGCGTTCAAGTCATCTCGTATAGATCGTATTTACGAGTTGAATGCACTTGAACGCCACCACGATGTCGTAAATACCAGTGGGGAGCCTGGGATTTTCTTTAAGCCCCGATCCGTACGAGTTGGGGGCGTGTCAGTGAAACATGGCGGAATCAATAGATGCAACGTCTGTAGTTGACGGTACATTTTAATTGAATTTCAATGTTTACTTGTCCAAGAAACTGTCATTTATCATGATCATCATTAATCTTGTTATAAGCAACAAGTTAATGAATTACAACAAAAAATGCTAAGAGTTTACAGTTTACATTGGCTTCATAAGTTAATTAAAAACATAAAAAGAAAAACACACCTGATGCGCATTCTTTGTTCTTAATTTTCTATAAGCAGAGTTAACAAACCTTGCTGTATATACACGACTTCCCACCTCGTACGCACAAACTTCCCAGGAGGACTTGAACGCACCATAAGCAGCTGAGAGAATCATGACTCTAAAACGGCATCTGCTGGAGTTTAAAGATGCTTTTCAGCCCTGGAATGACTCGATGCCAAGGGACTGTTCTGAACTTTTGTTGAACAAATGAGCTTCCAAGACAGATGGATTAGCCACCTTTTTGTTTTGTATTTTGTTGTTTTGTGGGTCACATCAGCAAAGATTAGCCACTTTTTCTTTTTGTCAAGTCACATAAGCAAAGACATTTTTTTCAGTGTTTTTAGAAAACCATATTTTGCTCTCATGTAAATATTTTTTAAAGGAACTGCATGATTCGGGTATTTGGGATAAATATACATGGAAGAGCGTGATGTTAAGTCATCTCAGTTTACGCCACTAGAGAGTAACCAATTGTCACAGAAACTACAATCCAACTACTGAAAATGGATGTCTAGGAATTTGGCAAGTATTTTCTACTTTCTGTAATGCAATGATATTTAAATATGTTGTTTTGAAGGACTGGACTGTTTTTTCCTTGATTTTCATAAATTTGCCCAAGGGCTAACCCTGTAATGACCTCCAGACTGGGTGTTATTGAATTCAAATCTGAAGCAGCTCTATAAAACAGATTAACTTTCCCATAATAAACTAACTGGAAACCCATATATATATATATATACACACACACATATACATATAGTGGTAGAAATGCCCCGACGCACCTGACTTCAGTCAACTTGCCGTCCTTCTAGACACCTACAAATTTGTACTCTACAAGACGTCTCGGTTACACTTTATTTCGATAGTTCACTTTAGACATTCGACTAACTATAAGTAACTACATGTCAACTAACTCTCATTAGAGTATTAGTAGAGTGTAGTAGACTCTTAGATTATGGTTAGGTGTTAGGGTTCGGGTTAGGACAATAAGTTGACTTGTAGTTGCCAAGTTATTTATAGTCAGTAGAATATCTGTTGGGGGACCAACAAAATAAAGTGTTAGCAGATATTAAGCAGACAGTCTACAAATACTCTAATAACAGTTAGTTGATATATAGCTGCAAAGTTACTTACAGTTAGTAGAATGTCTAAAGTGGACTATCGGAATGTTACGTGTTACCGACGTCTCTCCACTTGCTCCACATGTCTATAGTAATCCACTTCAGCACTATCACTTGGGAATGAAAATAAGATCTCGTGTCTAGCCTGCAACGCAGTATTAATCAGACAGACTCCAAACAATTTCTTTGAATATGCTTTATTCACGGCTGGTAGGACCTCATATCAATCACAGAGAATCCCAACGGCAAAGAGAATACAACAATTTACATAGGATAGGTACATGGCAAAGGTAACATGACTTTTTTAACATGACATTTTTCTCTAATATGATTGATTCTACGTATCTGCAATTCAGCAATTGAATTCAACCCCAACCCCAGACACTGCATGCATGATCACAGGTGGTTGAGCAGCATTTCTGTCCGGCAGGGAACTGACCATCATGGGAACAGTATTCGGCACACACTGGATTCCCCTTCAGTTAGGCACCTAGCCTGTATGGATAGAGATTCAGATTTAGTCTGGCCATTTAGTGACATTAAGTGTCAGATGTACAGCAAAAAACATAAGGCATGAATAGCTAGTTTTACTTACAGACTGAATTGCATTAAGTATCATTCATCATCTTTATTAATTTTGTAAGATTTGCCTGACACAGTGCTATAGGCAGAATTCAGGTACTTTTGACAGAATAGAACAAAATAATAATAACAACAATTATTATTATATAAAATGCAAACTGAAAGGCAATGAGAATGTTAATATAATAAATATAAGGTAACACTTCACAATCCATTTGTTAACATTAGTTTACTTGAACTGACAAAGAAAAATACTTCTAAAGCATTTATTAAGTAAGGAATAATTGATGACATGACGTTGAATTATTAGTAAATAATGCACACCCGAGATGGTAATGTGTGTAAGGCTATTGAACAGACTGGAATCAATTATTCCACTTAAAATGATTAAAAAAACCAAATAATTTGTTGTTTTTAATCCTATTGTTTAACATATGTATTTGCTTGGTCAGTGTCATTGTGGGTTTTGGTTCTTTTGCTGTTGTAGTAGGGCTGCACGATTAGGGCCAAAATGATAATCACAATAATTTTTATCAATATTGAGATCACGATTAATTATCACGATTATTTGTTGATTTTAACCAAAACTAATTTTTATTGTCACATAGGCTAATTATAACTGCTTTCACATCCATATTGTGCTACATTCCTGCTAATGTACAAATATGTGCATCAAAATAAAACAGGTCCTCTTATTCACCAAAATTTTAAATTCCCGCAAAATTTTTACATGGTGTAAATATATTTTAGGAAGCAAAATATAAACTTAAATTTTACCTGCATAATGGATGTGAATAAAACTCAAAATATACAATAAAAAACAAATATTCCATAACAGAATGTAACCAAATACATTTCAAGGCAGAACTATGGAAGTTGAATTAATGGATAAAATTCGGAGTCATTGTTATTTGACGCTTAAGAAACTTAAAACCTGGTTGTGGTACAGTGTCAGTGATTGGTTGTGAAATCTTACAGCATGAATTGAATCTTATTTAATCTTCCATATGAAAGTTTATGTGCTCGAATTATTTCTATTTATTAAACGATAAGTTCAAAACAAGACGTTTTTACTACTGATTTTTGGATTCCATTAATCAAACTACCATGCCTCTTATATAGTAATTATATATTACTATGTAGTATGTACCAATTTACTAATGCTCACACTCGGTATCTCTCGCACGCTTTCGCTCGCACGCAGACTTTCGAGCACTGTCGAGCGTGCTCTTGGACACTCCGGGTGCTTCTCATTACTTATTTGTGCATCCTTGTTTCCTTTCCTCGTGTCTCAGCTCCACCCCCTGTAGGATACGCTGCAAGCAAAGAAAACGATGACGGAGGAATCGAATGAAAGCTTTTTTATACATTGGAATACTTGATCACTCGAGCGTCACTTCACAGCGTCATCAGCAGCGCTCAAAGGATCTGCCCTTATGTTGTTGAAGTTTGTTTATTTAAGAATTTTTTAAGAAATAACAATAAAGCAAGATATCTTGTTGAAATATTTGAGATATGTAGTTTATATAAACTGCAATGGTAAAGAATAAATTAAAATGATTGTGATCGATGTGAAGGGAGAGGATAATTGATACGTGCGTCACGTTTAGTCGATAAAACTCTTCCGCATAGGATACACCCATGTATCCTCTGGAAACCTCCTCACTCCTCGATCCTCGACTCCTCGTGGTGCGATTAGAGAATTGAGATGTCCTTCTAGATGGCTGGGCTCGATCAGTTTCCGGGTCATAGGATGGAGGACAGAGGAACGAGACGAGGAGGGATATTAGCCGTTTCTCAATGTCTAGGATACTTCCTTGGCAGGATTGATCCTTCCAAGTCATTTCCTTCGGAGGCTAGGCGAGGCACCTCTTTGGCATTCGGAGAACACGTAAATGGAACAGGCTAGCAAGTGCACGTCATTGTGTCAGTGAAAAAGTCCGCTTTTGGCACTGCAAAAATTCAAAAAGATTAAAAAGTTATGATGTACACTACCGTTCAAAAGTTTGGGGCCAGTACGATTTTAAATGCTTTTAAAAGAATTCTCTTCTGCTAATCATGTTAAATTACTTTGTACAACTTAACTAGTTATTTATAAAAGAAATGCCGGTGACGGCAACCAAGCTAAATGACAGGTCCGGTTCAGTTAGCCATAATAACGTAATTTGTATATATTTGTATAATTTGTAATATCAATATGGTAGTAATTTGTACTGGCATTTAAATGTTAAACTTTACTTATATGTACAACGGTTATAACAAATGTATGGTAACTTACATGTACAAACATAGTGCCCCGTTATTGCTCGGACTCCGCTAACGTCTGACATTTTTGATTTTTTGAACAAGATAGCAAAGCTGGCGCATAGGATTGTGGGTGATTTGAGAGCGCGAAGGCTACACATATGCATCCTTTCCTGTGTATGGGATATTTTTCGAACGAAGGACTCAGTCCTTGGTTGAAATTCTGAGGATCCTCGACATTGGAACAGTCCTTTGACGGATGTCGATGACGTAGCATCCTCGAAATAACGGCTTCCGAGGATCCTTCCTTGACATTGAGAAACACCTATTGAGAAGCACCCTCGGTCTCTCGTGCTCTGTCACTCGCGCGCAGACACACGTCTCTCGCGCACTGTGGCTCATGGAGGCACGTGATCAGACAGTGGTTAAGGGAGCGCTAGATTGGCTTTGCAAAAAAATAAAATAAAATAACTTTGATACGGAGCGTTCTGAGAACGGATTGACGCATTTTAAAAATATCGGTCGATAACGCGAATTTGATCGTGGGAAGCCAAAATCGTGATCGTGATTAAAATTCAATTAATTGTGCAGCCCTATGTTGTAGACTGTAAGTACCTTTGAAATAACTGAAATCATTTGGCAAAGTCATATTGACATGTTCGTAATGCGGTCAAGACTTTCCTGAAACTACTTTAGCTGTGTGTTTCCCTGAAAATAATTGCACACCTTAGAATCTTTGTTAACCAATCAGATTCAAGCATTCAACAGCCCCGTAGTATAATATAATATATAAAACTGTTCTATTCCTTGATTCCTATTGGTCAATAGCTGTGTTTTAGTCACGATAAAACAAAGCGATGACGCTTCACTCAACGGTTCAATGCATCTCTATACAACCCCCCTAGCAACCACTCTAGTTGGAGCAACTCAAACACATGTTCTTATTGATATTGTACATTGAAGCTTATAGAGAAGAGTATTGTGAGAGGTCGAGTAAACGAGTGTACCTGCATTTACAGTAGATATAGCATTTTCCTTCAGGTCAGTCCTAAATTTGTAATAAGAATCCATTTGAATGTCCGCTGCAACATCTTGTCCTTTTAACAGTTAATGGGTTTTACCGTGCCCTGACACGCTAGTCATTTGTCAGTTACATCTTGCTTCGTGTTCACAAGTTTCAGTCTTTCCAATATAAAAGTCTTCTCTGACTGACTCACTCATAAAGACAGTCTTTGTCTTCATCTAATGGCAAAATAATATAACTTCTTTTGCGGTTCACGGTCAGGGACTATTTTTTTTCCAGTGGACAGAAGGATTTAGTGATTTTACTTCATGAAAGACAGTTGCATTGATACACATTTTTTGCATTTAAAATTTGTATTGTGTGGTAAACGTTTTATAAAAGCAATGCGGTACTCGAAGCTAGTGCTGTATCGTGAATAATTCACGGCTGAAACTGTTACTCGGCTTCGCGTTGTGCCTAAAAACGCCCTTCAGCCGTGGCTTATTCACGATACAGAACACCCTCTCGTAGATTATTGGTTACATAATATAATATAATATAAACAAAAGTTTATTCTGGTTCTTGAATCTGATTGGCCGAAAGCCCTTTCCAGTCTTGCAATATTACCCCAGTATCAACACTGGAACAGTTTCACCGTTTGTATCACTCTGCTTGTAGCATTTCTCACAGAGTGTCATGGCGGACGAGCAAGCCACTAGGGCTGTAACAAAGCCCGTCTACGGAAAGCCTGGCCACTCCCTATTAAGCCCTATTGTACCGAATTTTGGTTGTAGTTCCACTGGGGGGCGATCGTCCGAGTGCAAAATGAATGGGAGTCTATGGAGGCTAGACGGCTAAATTTGTCTCTTTCACCCAATTGCCGTTGAGAGATCTCAGATTTGAATGTAGGTTTTGCAAGTTCAACATGGGATATAGGTCGAAAGTTGAATGAACGAGTACTTATGTCCTTTTGATTTCTTACAGGTTGAGTTGTTGTTGCCCATAATAGCTAGCATTCTCCTAATGGACACTGATTGGTCAGTGAAGAACTGATTACGACCAGACATACCGCCTGATGGCATCGTGGCATCCAAAGCGGGACCAGAATGTTAAGGCGAACTTAACTCTTCTAGCACCTGTATTTACCTGTGTCAGCTGTGTTGTCGATGCCTCGAGAGAAAAGAAAGTGCAGATCGCGAAAGCACCAAAGTGACTGAAGGATTGCCGTAAAGCAGTTCTCTGGTCGTACGATGTGTATGACGTCATTGACATTTTAAAAGACTTTTTAAAGCAAATAAGTGACTCTAAAAAATCTAACACCCAGTAATCTGTAATTTCTTTGAATCTCCTTTCGAAAACAACATTCAAATTACTAGATAAAAAATTATATCTTGAGAAAAGTGGGTTTTTAGGGGTATATCTCCATAGACCCCCATTCATTCTGCACTCGTCCTGTGAGCGCCCTCATATGGAACCAGAGTGGAACTGCAACCAGTTCAGAACCCGGAAGTTTACTGCGAGTGAAAGTTCTCCCCATATTAGACATTCTCTGGCTGTAATTTCCCTGTCGACTAGCTGATTAATTGGTCGATACGTTCTGGCTCGACTAAAATTCTGATTGGTCGACTTTTTGCCGCGTTAATTTCATTACATTCATTTCATCACTAATTGCTAATGATGGTGTTTTCAGAGCACCCCTGTTTCACAAGTAACAGTCTGTCTTCAGAACACCCCCCTTGCTTTCACTTTTTTGGATTAGCCCAACCCACTGGAGACAGATTGAAGAAAGAACTACTAAGGCATTGGTCTGCATCATCCATGGTGGTTTGCTGAATTTAGCGTTTAATTTACTGTCAGAGTAATCTACCATGTCAAAGACATCGGGAGTGTGGCAGTATTTTATGAAAATAGAAAAAAAGTCGAAGGCAAAGTTTGCATATCACAGCTCGACATCAAATATGGCATATCACCTAAAAACGGTAAGCTAACTTGTCTGCGTTTAGTTGCCCCGTCTTTTTTGAGTTGTTATATGAATGAACATATCAGAATTGGCATAAAACATTGAAATATGCCAGTTAGAAATAATGGTTTTATAAGTTAACTGCAGGTGCACCCGCACGCAACGACGGTAGCATCCCCCAGACACACCCATACCATGCTGGAAACATTTTATGGTTCACTTTTATTATTGTGACCATTTATTTCTAGTATTATTTATTGCATTTCCTTTTTTTGGAGCCTAATGCGCAATTGCACTGTGCCCACCGTTTGTATTAGTTTTGAGCCTATGCTTTATTTTATAGTTAGGCACTTTATTTCATTCCTGCTCTCGTCTTGATCTGGTTTGTTTAATAAATATTCCTTTTTCATTAAAGTGGATGTGCCTTGTGTGTTTAAGAGTAAAAGCTTTAAATTAATAGTCTATTCGTGTCTCAGCCGCAAAGCTGAGCTCCTATGTTCAGCCTCGCTCTGTGCGAGGACATGCACAGAGCGGCTGAAATGATAGTGTCTGTCAGTTATCATAACATTATGACAAAAACAATTGTCTAAATTGTTGCATATTCCTCAACAGTTCTTGTGCTGATATCACTAGTTGACATAGTACTATTTTCGGAAAGTATAGGCTATATTGCGCAGGTGCAGGTGACTCAACGCTGTCAGAGCCGACAGACTCGAGTGTGTCATTTCAGTGCAAAATAATTAGGTCAAAAAACAATTTAATATAGTGCAATAGCTTACAAGTTTATTAAAATAAATATATGTTTATTTATAAATCATTTATAGGGACAAGGCTACCAAGTACTGCGCAGCTATTAATCTAACGTTTTTTTACGTTAGAAACTACGGTTGTTGTGTCACGGAAAATAATTTTTTTAGGCGGGAATGTAGTCATTTAGACCTCAAATATGCGACTTATAACATAGCGCAATTTGTTTAGATGTTTTCGGAGATTGAGCTCCAGACAGCCACTGGTCGTTAAGCACCCATGTACCTGCTGAGAACCGCTCCGGCCAGTCCTTCGGGAATTTTCCGCTGGCTCTTATTTAGATCGTGTTTAAACATGAAGTATAATTCATTTTGGGTATATCAAACGGGCAATTTTTGGTCTTATTCATACTTTGCCCTCATGCAAATCAATTTGTTCTGAAACGTTTCATAACTTTATATTTCTATTTAACTGAAACCCTGAAGGCTACTATAACCATAGATATACATAATAAAGGCTAGATGTCTTACGATGTCCTTTATTATGTAAATCTGTGACTATAACTATAACCTCTGCTTTTGTACTTTTGACTGAACTGTTTGCTGGAGTTTATTGTGGCAAGGGGGGCGTGGTTTCGCGAAGTCTGCAGCGAGAGAGGAATCAGCGAGCTGTGCGGTGAGTAAGTAGGTCAAGTGCAGATGATGAACACCTGTGTCTGCTTGCAGTGATTGGCGTGGAGAGACCGCATATAAGCCGCTGAGAATGAGAGAGCGGCTGAGAGAGAAGGGTTTGGGCCAGCTGACACATCGGGAAGAGCTTTATATCAAGTGTTGTAATCTGAGTTATGTATCAAGTGGACTGAGTTTTGCTGAAGTGGGAGGAGTGTTCGTCTGACTGAACTGAGAGAGCTGGAGACATACAGCTAGAGCTGGTCTAGCGGCAAGAGTGGTTTATAAATAGTGCTGTAGTGATAACTACGGTGAAGGCGCTCGGTCACATCTTTTTGTTTTCTTTTCATTTAATTATAAATAAAGTGCGAGTCCCAGTCCTGCCGACCCTTTCTTCTTCTTCCTACACACACATAATCTGAACCTCATCACACTGGTGCCGAAACCTGGGAAGAAGAAGACTGCTGCCGCCATGCAGACCCTGCCAGGAACGCCATTTGCGGAGCTTATTCATTCGCTCGTGGGTCTTCATAGGGAGCAACATCAGGCCCAGCTGGCCGTAAGGGAGGAGCAAGACCAACGCTTCCAGCTGCTTCTCCGAGGCCAGCAAGAAGACCGCAAGCTGTTCCGGAGCTGGCTCGACCAGGAGATTCGGGCCGTCCCTCCACCAGCTACGGCCTCTGCCCCGCCCCTACCTCTCAATAAAATGGGACCCCAGGACGATCCGGAGGCCTTCCTGGACCTGTTTGAGAGGTATGCCGAGGCCCGGGGATGGCCCCGCGCGGAATGGCCCAAGCGGCTCATCCCACTGCTGTCGGGGAAGCCACAGATAGCCGCCCACCAACTGCCAGTCCAGAATCTCCTGGTCTACGGAGACCTGAGGCGCGCCATTCTTCAGTGGGTCGGCCGGACCCCTGAACAACTCCGGCGGCGATTCAGGTCCCTAAGCCTGGAAGAGTCCGGCCGACCCTTCGTCATGGCGCAGCAGCTCCGGGACTCCTGCCGCAGATGGCTGATGGCCGACGGAGGCGACGTCGAGGATATCATCAGCAAGGTGGTACTGGAGCATTCGGTACTGGAGAGAGTAGGGCTTGGGACTCGCACGCGACCCGCGCTGACAGCTAAAACATCGGGAAGAGTTTTATATCAAGTGGACTGAGTTATGTATCAAGTGGACTGAGTTTTGCTGAAGTGGGAGGAGTGTTCGTCTGACTGAACTGAGAGAGCTGGAGACATACAGCGAGAGCTGGTACAGCGGGAAGAGTGGTTTATAAATAGTGCTGTAGTGATAACTACGGTGAAGGCGCACGAGCGCAGGTTTTTGTTTTCTTTTCATTTAATTATAAATAAAGTGCGAGTCCCAGTCCTGCCGACCCTGTGTTCTTCTTCCTACACACGCATAATCTGAAGCTCATCACATTTATGTACAAACTTTTTATAGTTTTATAATGGCTAATATTGTTTATTTGAATATTATTTATCAATAAGTAACATTTTTAAAATAACATGCCGTATTTGGTATTGAGAAAGGGTCCATTAGTGAATGTGATTTCGAATTCAGTGAAAGTTACATTACTACACCTTTAAAATGGCAGCAAAGACTGATTTAATGTTTTTAAGAGTCAGTCGCAAAGACTTTTATATTGAAAGGTCGAAACAAGGTTGACTAGCGCTGTCATGGGAAATCCTCTTAACTGTTAAAAAGACAAATATTTCCCTTTCCTCAGCAGATATTCAAACTGATTTTGAGATTATGACTATAAGATTGATCTGAAGAATATCAGCTAGATAGATGCAGGTAATGCACTCGTTTTGTTGATCTCTCTCATAATACTCTACATAAAACAATGTAGTTGCCACAATTCGGAAAGGCACAAACACGAACCATTTCTTCTTCACTTGTAAGCAACTCTGATCTTAACTCGTCGCACATGATCAACGCTCCTCCCACCTGGACATTGTTTATCTTTTCCGGCTACAGCACGGGACTGCAGCTCGAGACTACAGCTTGCTGTCTAAAAGACTATTTAGGTGAGTTGAAACAATGGCTAAGTTGCTAAACGTATCTTGTTCACATGTAGGGTCCCTGTTCATGTTGGACAGACATTTTAATTGCATTTTGTGTCTGTTAAGAGGCTCAAAAACGCTCTTTATGTCCATGCCCCCATAGCTGCCGTTTTAGCTGGGTGGGAGCTCTGGGCATTCGCGGTCGCAGCTCCGAGTAGCAAGCACCAATCCGGTTCGTTTTTTTTTCTAAAGTCAGTACTCACAAAGGTCTAACGATCAAGATTAACTTAAAAATTGCCCGGAGTTCTCCTTTAAAGGGATAGTTCACCCAAAAATGAAAATTCTGTCAGTATTTACTCACCCTCATGTTGTTCCAACCCCTTAAGACCTTCGTTCATCTTCGGAACACGAATTCAGATATTTTTGATGAAATCTGAGAGCTGGATCTCTCCTCCATACTAGTCCATAGGCTTCTTCAGGGATTGAAACTGGATTGAAAAGTATTCTCATCATTTGATAAACTTAAGATTGAGCCACTGTAGTCACTTGGACTATTTTAACGATGCCTTTAATAACTTTTTCGAGGCTGGCCAGTTTCAATCCCTGAAGAAGCCTATGGACTAGTATGGAGGAGTGATCCAGCTCTCAGATTTCATCAAAAATATCTTAATCCGTGTTCCGAAGCTGAACGAAGGTCTTACAGAGTTGGAACAACATGATGGTGAATAAATACTGACAGAATTTCCATTTTGGGTGAACTATCCCTTTAACAATGTAGTGAACTTTTTCCTTGTAGAAAAGTTAGAAGCTCAGACCAGGAGACGGAGGAAGTTTTCCAAGCAGAAGTTATTTTATTGCTCGTCGGTAGCTGCAGTCATTCCAACATCGTCTGACTTCTTGAGTCAAACATTGTAATATATATAAATTATAAGAGGGAGGGATTACATTGTGATGGTGGAAACTCATATACAGGTTTAGGAACCTGTATTGAAAGAGAGAGGGAAAAAAACCTATTCAAACCCTGAGACTCCAGAACAGGAATGACAGGACTCTCTCTTGCTAAGACAAAAGCTCGCGAGAGTCTCCAAGAGTTTCACTAAGATGTTTCATTTAACTTACAATAGAAAGAAAACCCGTCTGACAGCTGTATATAGAGACACAGAATAAGACAGGACTTTCGTGCTCCACAGCTGAATGCTAAATTCAATTTACAGAACTTTCTCAGTTTATATATGATAGTATTAGAAGTTAAATTAAACATTTGACAAAGTTGTATTCCTTCAACAACAATGAACAATTAACCTTAGTTAATGTTACAAATGGACACTTATTGTAAAGTGTTGCCATTTCATTTAAATCCAAACAGTCATTCTTAAATATGGTTAATGAATGCAAAAGTGACCACCTGAATATAAACGAATGCAAATAGATGGTAACAATTGTGACATTAAACATTGGGTCTGAATTGCGTGTATTTTTGTCACTTTGTTTTAATCGGTTTAGGTACTAGTAATGTTTTCGTCCTCTCGACAGCAAACATAGGCTACTGCGGTTCTTCATCTGCTAATGCAGCATCTAGTCAGCAAATTAATTACTGTAATGGATTCTTTATGAGATAAAGATTAATTATGTTGCTAACCACAAAGATATGAATTATACTATCATCGTTTGATAAGTTCTAACACTTCCTTTGGTCCTATGTCTGAGAATGACTAAAATTCCATTTCTGATTCTAACCCCCAAAAAATCTAAATCAATCTTACTTCATTTTTCTTCTAGGATGTAGCCATCAGACAAACTCTAAACTCCTACAGTTTTGACTTAATATAACTATAAGAAATTATAGTCTGCTCCGATCCAACTTCCACTCCAATATATATATTGAAATGTTCCTTAACTTAAAAGAGCTTATTTATCATAGAAACAATTCCTTCCAATCTCAGTAATATGTAAATAGAATCACAGAGTCATGGTTATCACCTATAGCGTGGGAGCGGCAGCAGGCTATCGAGAACCATCTTGATTACAGGGACTTCAAATACATGTTATCACCTTAACATTTGGTCGTTCTTATTTGAAAGAATATCAAAGATGTGGGACACAGAGAACCTTCTCAGACAATGGGGTGTCTCAACATCATTAACATTAAGAGTGGTAAACTAACAGGATAAAAGGTTTAAGATTTGGATGTTCTGGGTTCAGTCTGACGCCGATGAACCCAAGGTGCTTCGTGTACCTTGCCACTGCTATGCTGTAATAAACTTCATTTTTGAGATCTTCGACGTCCAGATAATTATTTTTTTACATAACTTTGGTCAAAGGGAACTTTGAAATTGGACTAGCCGTTATACTGTGAAATGACTGATTGAAATATTAACCCCTCACAAATTTTTTGATGATACAGGATATCTTTGCTGATGTTACTAACAAAGGGTAATGAAAGGGGGGACTTGCTTTGACAATGTAACCAATCGTGATGATTAAGAGCGTGACATGTTAGTCATGATGATTCTGTTTTGAGATGTCTGGGTTTGAGAACTCATGGTGATGTATTATGTTACAATATAAAAACTGTTGTATTCGTGTTGACTGGTGGGATTCTCAATGGGATTTATCTGAGATCCACCTGCCTTGCTTCTTCTTGGGAGATTCTCTAAATATTGCTCGAGAACTCTCCTGGCCGTGATTAAAGCATTTGAAGGACATTTGCTGAGGTCTGTCTGTCATTTCCTGCCGCGCGGCAGGTCAGATTAGGGAACCAAGTAAGTTAGTTTAGGGAACTCGGCCAGTGTCGACTAGAGACGCAGAAGTTAGAGTATAAAGGTTGTTAAGTGTTGTCTACGGTTGTCTACGAGAGACGCTATAGATTAAGTATTGACGGACGCTAAAAAATAAGTTTTTAAGTGTCGACTAGAGACGCTTGGGTGATGACTGGGCACCCCAAATAAAAGAGCACTAGAGATCTTAGTGCCAATCAAAAGTGATAATGTTCAATTAAAATGATTAGGTTCCAGGTACGCAGTTAGTTTTAGGGAAAAATCTACAACATTACTTTATAATGATATGACATCATTGTAATGTTATGGATTCATAAAGTTTCACATCTATCAGCGCTCGCCGCCCAGCATGTGCTCTCTTTGCAGCACACAGTGATCAAAATAAACACGAGCCATCAGTGATAGTTTGTATTTCGCCTATAGAGGCTGCTCTCATACTGTATAATGACAGCGGACCCTTCTTAGCTGCTCTAGATTCCCTATATAGCTCCAGCAACGAATGAAACAACTATTGGCATGGATTTTTGCTGATTACCGAATGTTTCACCAATCAGCTACTGGTGTCGATTAATTGGCAAAGATCTTGTAGCCATGCGATATGGCTGTATACCAGAACACTGTTTACCTACGGCACAAGTACAGTGTATGTTTTAGGACATTCTCAGACTTTAGTCATATGACGAAAAGGCATCATGCCTCAGGCTAAATGGCTTCAGGTCTCAGGAAAAACAACTTCAGTAGTCAAGTCTCGTACAATTAGGCATCGGGCGAAATGACCTTAGACCTTTTCTTCATAGGGGTAAAAAAAAGTTGGAAATATCTTTCCAGCGATATAGACCTACTGTAAGTGAACATCACGACATCGTGCTGAGAGCGGCGTTTCTAGATAAATATGTGCAGTCTTCACAAAAAAACTAAAGACAGCAGGAAGCATCTGGTCGTAGTAATGTGAATGTTTGCACCAGCTCTGTAATTCAGCGTTCTAGTCAGTCATGTAACTTATTTTATTTATAGGCTATAGTAATTTATATATATGTATATATACACACTCACCTAAAGGATTATTAGGAACACTTGTTCAATTTCTCATTAATGCAATTATCTAATCAACCAATCACATGGCAGTTGCTTCAATACATTTAGGGGTGTGGTCCTGGTCAAGACTATCTCCTGAACTCCAAACTGAATGTCAAAATGGGAAAGAAAGGTGATTTAAGCAATTTTGAGCGTGGCATGGTTGTTGGTGCCAGACGGGCCGAGTATTTCACAATTATTGAGCATTTCACGAGTATTTCAGATTATTTCACAATCTGCTCAGTTACTGGAATTTTCAAGCACAACCATTTCTATGGTTTACAAAGAATGGTGTGAAAAGGGAAAAACATCCAGTATGCGGCAGTCCTGTGGGCGAAAATGCTTTGTTGATGCTAGAGGTCTGAGGAGAATGGGCCGACTGATTCAAGCTGATAGAAGAGCAACTTTGACTGAAATAACCACTCGTTAAAACCGAGGTATGCAGCAAAGCATTTGTTAAGCCACAACAAGCACAACCTTGAGGCGGATGGGCTACATCAGCAGAAGACCCCACCGGGTACCACTCATCTCCACTACAAATAGGAAAAAGAGGCTACAATTTGCAAGAGCTCACCAAAATTGGACAGTTGAAGACTGGAAAAATGTTGCCTGGTCTGATAAGTCTCTATTTCTGTTGAGACATTCAGATGGTAGAGTCAGAATTTGGCGGAAAGAGAATGAGAACATGGATCCATCATGCCTTGTTACCACTGTGCAGGCTGGTGGTGGTGGTGTAATGGTGTGGGGGATGTTTTCTTGGCACACTTAATGCATACGTGGCATTTAAATTGATCATTTAAATGCCACGGCCTACCTTTATGGCCACCATGTACCCATCCTCTGATGGCTACTTCCAGCAGGATCTGTTGTGAGCACATGGCTTGTCATGCATTTCCTTATGCCATGTGGTCTCCTGTCAATTGTCAGGTAGTTGTACAGGTAGTTTAACCTGTTAACCGTTTCCAGAGCGTCGGCGCACTGAAGCGGTTTTTTTTTTATTTAGTTCAAATTTACTATCAGATTTAATGTTATACCTTGACAAACTATACATCATTAAAAAGATATAATACTCAAGATTCAGTATTTGACCACTATTGTATTCTGAGAAACTTATAGTGACAGTTATGTCTTAATTTGTGTCAGGAGTTATGAAATGGAAAAATGAGTCGATACCTTTAATATGAATTATGAGCGTCAGCTGGTCCATTCATAAAAAACACTCCAAGCTGTCGTCATGACAGCGATTCGCAAAACATCGTCCCTCAGGGCTTTAGCTCAAAAATGTGCAGACTTGGAGAAATATTGATATATTCTCATAGATTCACATCATATTTCTATAGACAGGAATAATATTTGTTGAATTTATACCCAAATGCGTCGATGTAATCATTATGATCGCTTCTTACTGAGATGTGCTGTGTTTTCAATTCATACCAATAGCCTGAGGGCGCTATATGCACAATAACAGTCCATATATGGATCACGAAGAAGACCCATAGTCATGTGACATTCCAGGACGTCACTGATACAGAAAGTAGCTGACAGAGATCGCTGTAACATGCAGATAAAGATGTTTTGAAGACAATAAACATGATTGCAATGATATTTGAGTTACCTGTGTTCTTCAAGCCATGCCAGGTATTTCATAATAATAGATTATATTTATAATGCAATGCTAATCGATATAGATTTCATCATCGTGCAGAACACTATAAATAATACATTTTCTGTCGGATTTTTTTTTATCTGAAGCCAAATTAGATCACAGAAGATTATTTAAAACACTCGACTTGCGTTATAAAGTAAGTTTGGAGCACAAACATGGTTTCAATCTCATAAATGGTCGTGTATTGATGGTGTGCTAAGCTAACATGCTAGCTAGCCCAGGTGCACCTGCCACCAGCAGTTATTGTTTTATGATTTTTTTCTAAATAGGAATGCTTACTGAAATGTTTCAGTGCATTTGATACCAGTTTCAAATATTTAGTGAGAACTTTGATAAAAGAAATTAGGGTTTGAAACCCTATGAATAGCCTGTGAATAGCCAGTCGTTAGTAGCTATAATGCAGACAAAAGAAATGCATATTTAGAGCCATAACCAGTCTGGAGAGGTGTAAATGTGTGCAAGGAGAGACTGACTCTGAATGGGGCTCGTTTGCACCACAAAATAATAGAGACAATAGACTGATTAGATGACTCAGAAGATGACCAAACATCAGTTTGCATTTTAGAGTCTAATCAAAATAAAGTAATTTGACATGATCTTGAAAAACATTTAACTAAATACAGAGTTTTAGACTTATTTTAAATATAAAATGGTCACACATATGGCTTTAGCTGCAGTGCATTTCTAGATTGCTCCAGGGCCAACTTCAATTTTATTTTTATGAAGATGTTTCATAAAAGTAAATTTCTAATAACTTTACAAAACTTTGAAGCTATTTAAACATTTTTTTTTCATTATGACAATAATTATTTCTACATTTACAATAAACTACTAGGTGTCAGCTTTCAAATGAGATCATACTTGTGCTTTTAGTGCAAAGGGTTCATGAACTGTATCTGTTTAAGTTTGGGTATGCCATTTCTGGGGATTTTTCAAAAGTGGCCTTGAAGGTTAACAGGTTAAGTGAAACAGAAAATGAGGGAGGAGAAAGTGAGAATCCAAAGGCAGGAGTGCTTAATGTAGTGGTAAGATTTGAGGGGGAAGGGGGAGTAAAGAAAATTGATCCACTGAAGTTAACAAAAATTATTCGAGGGCAAATAGGGGAAGTAAATCATGCAAAAGTATTAGGAGATGGAAACTTGCTAATAGGGTGTAGTAGTGAAGAACAAGTGGTGAAAGCAAAGAAGATGATTATGGTTGGAAAAATTAAAGTATCTAAGTTTGTAAAAGTTGGAGAACAAAGAATTAATGGTAGTAAATGGGTAATATCTGGAGTTCCTCTAAATGTCAGTATGAGGGAGCTAATGGGGAACTTGAAAGTGAGGAAGGGATCAGTTAAGAGTGTGATAAGAATGGCAAGGGGAATAGAGAAAATTGAGACTGAAACTGTTTTGGTAGAGTTTGGAGGAAAGGAGATACCAAAGGAGGTTTACTGCGGTTTTGTGAGATATAACGTAAGGGAATACATACCAAAACCTATGAGATGTTTCAAATGCCAGGAGTTTGGACATATAGCCAAAGTATGCAAAGGAAAGAGGAAATGTGCTAGGTGTGGGGGGGGGGGGGGGGGGGGGGGAGTGGAAACATGGAAAGTGTGGAGAAGGAGTGAGTCCGAAGTGTAGTAATTGTGCAGGTAATCACAGTGTTGCATATGGGGGATGTGAGGTGTTGAAGAAAGAAGTGAGGGTGCAACAAATTTGAGTAAAGGAAAAAGTATTGTATGCTGAGGCAGTTAAGATGGCAGGAGAGAATGAGAAGCATAAGGAGGGAGGATGTAGTAAAGAGCAAGTGGTGGGGAGAAAACAGCAAGACGAGAAGATGATATGGGTAGAAAAGAAGAAGATGGTGACATTCATTGCAGGAGTGATAAATGCAACAAATGAAATCAAATCTAAAACTGAACGGATTCAGGTCATAGTAAAAGCTGCAGTGCATCATTTGGATATGATAGGATTAAAGTGGGAAGAAGTTAGAGATGAACTTAGAGTACTCTCAAGTCAAGAGACAGGATGTTTGGGTTGATAGTTCTAATACTAATCATTTTAATTATTCAGTGGAACGCGAGAAGCTTGATAGCAAATGGGCAAGATTTCAAACAATTTATAGTTAGCAGAGGGGAAAAACCTGACATTGTGTGTATACAAGAATCCTGGTTAAATCCAAAATTGAATTTTGTTCTACATGGGTAGAATGGGTTTTGTTCTACATGGCCCTGCTTTTTTATAAAGCAGGGCATTCCTTACAGGATTTTAGGGATAGGAAGAGAACAAGAGCATGTGGTAGTGAAAATATAGGCAAAGAAAGAAGTAACGGTTGTGAATTATTATAATCCGTGTAAGAAATTAGAATTTATGAAGTTGGAAGAGATAGAAGGCCAGGATAGTAGTAATATAGTTTGGTGTGTAGATTTTAATGGACATAACACATTATGGGTTAGTGATAGAACAGATACAAATGTGCAGGTGATAGAAGAGTTACTTGATGAAAAGAATTTAGTATGCTTAAATGATGGAAGTAACACGATGATAAATGTACATACTGGGAAAGAATCTGTGCTTGATCTTACTTTGGTATCAGGTTCTATGGCATCATTATGTGAGTGGTCAGTATATCATGAAGGAACTATAGGGAGTGATCATTATCCAATTTGGTGCAAGATAAATATGGAAATACCACTGGACATAGAGAATACAGGGGGAAATGGATTTTTGAGAAGGCTAATTGGAAGAAATTCCTTGAGGTAAGTGATAGATATTTAAGTCAGATTGATGAAGGGATGAACATACAGTAGAAACAATGGACAGGAAATTAAAACAAGGTATTATAGTGGCTGTAATAGAATAAATTCCTAAAAGCAAAGGCAGAACAAAACAGAAAGTAGTACTATGGTGGGATGATGAATGTAAGGAAGCAGTGAAAAAAAGAAATAAGGCATTTAAACTAGTTAAAAGAACTCATAATTTTCCACATTTGATTCAATACAAGCAAGCACAGGCTGTAGTAAGAAGGGCAATAAGACAGGCAAAAAGATCAAAATGGAGGGAGTATTGTGATTCTATTGGAAACACAACTCAGGTTGGGGAAGTGTGGGGGATAATAAAAAAGATGAGGGGGGACAGGAGGGAATGGAGTTATCCGGTTTTGTTTGAGGGGAATAAGACAGCAGTAACAAATAGGGAAAAGGCAGAGTTATTGGCAAAAACGTTTGTTAAGATACATGACTCAAATAATTTGCAGGTAGAAGAGGTAGAGAGAAAACAAAATCTGAAAATATGGAGGCTTTGGGTAGGAAAAGTAGTGTGGAGGATAGACAGAATGTCCCCTTTAGAATAGGAGAGTTGAAAAGGGCACTAGACAAAGCAGGACAAATGGCTCCAGGGAAAGATGAAGTATGTTATTGTATGATGAAGCATTTAAGTGTAGAAGGTATGGAAAAATAATTGATGTTGTACAACAGAGTGTGGATAGAGGGAATAATACCAGGGAGTTGGAAGGAGGCTATGATAATTCCAATAAGGAAGCCAGGAAAAGATGCCAGTAGACCTGAAAGCTATAGACCAATTGCCTTGACATCCCATATCTGTAAGATAATGGAAAGTATGGTGAATGAGAGATTAATATACTTCTTGGAGAAAAGACAAATGGTGGCTTCATATCAAAGTGGTTTCAGGAAGGGAAGGAGTACTATGGATTTAGTGATTAGGCTAGAAGATGAAATTAGGAAAGCTCAAATAAATAAAGAGACAATGGTTGCAATATTTTTCGTCGTGGAAAAGGCGTATGATATGTTATGGAAGGAAGGATTGCTAATTAAACTGAATCTAATGGATGTTGGAGGGAGAATATTTAATTGGATTATGGACTTTTTAAATGAAAGAACTATTCAGGTGAAGATAGGTGCAGAATTATCAAGTCAGTATATGGTAGAGAATGGGACACCTCAGGGGAGTGTAATAAGTCCAACTTTATTTTCTATTATGATAAATTATGTATTTGTAAACATTCCAACTGATATGGGGAGATCATTGTTTGCAGATGATGGAGCATTGTGGAAAAGAGGGAGAAATGTGGAATATGGAATTAAAAAATGCAAGATGGAATTAATCAAGTCGAGAAGTGGGGGGCAGAATGGGTATTTAAGTTTTCAGTAGAAAAAACAATGTTATGTTCTTCACAAGAAAGAAAGTCAGGGAATAGTATTTAAATTGTATGGGAATAAGTTAGAGAGAGTTGAAAGTTTTCGTTTTTTGGGAGTATATTTTGATGTGAGATTAACATGGAGGGAGCATATTAGATATGTAATTGATAAGTGTAAAAAAGTTATAAATGTCATAAGGGGTCTCACAGGATTGGGGTGGGGTGTGGATGTAGCATCGCTAAAATACATATATATATAGCCTTAATAAGATCAAGAATAGACTATGGAAGTATTGTATATGGTTCAGCAGCCAAATCTGTGTTGGCAGAACTGGATGTTACACAAGCTCGGGCTTTAAGATTGTGTGTAGGAGCGGTTAGAACTTCCCCAGTATGTGCTCTCCAAGTTGAAGCAGGTGAAATGCCATTGTGGTTGAGGAGAAAGCAGTTAGGGCTAATTATTGGATTAATTTAAGAGGGCATGGAGATGCCCAGCAAAAAAGGTGCTGCAGACATGCTGGGAGAAGGAGACAAAACAAAAAACAAGTTTTGGGTGGACAGGGGATCAAATGGCAAAAGATACAGGGGTTTATGATAAAGAGTTTTGTGCAAGTGTGGTGTGGCCTATCAGACCTATATGGGAATTAGAAATACCATGTGTAGATTTAGAGCTACTTAAGATTAAACCTAATAATAAGGATGCTGATTTAAATAGTGTATATTATAGTGATAAGGAATGCAAGTATAAGAAGAGTATTCAGATTTTTACAGATGGGTCAAAGGACATGCAAACAGAGGCAACAGGGTCTGCAGTTGTTATTCCTAGATATAAGGTGGAAATTAGTAAAAGAACATCGGATTATCTGAGTGTATTTGCAGTTGAAATCTTTGCCATATTGATGGCGTTGGAATGGACAGAACAAAGTAGGGATTAAGAAATATTAATATGTAGTGACTCTGTATCAGCTTTAGTAAGTATGAAGACAGGTGCAACTAGAAGTCATCTGGACCTGCTCTATGAAGTTTTATTCATGATAAATAAATCAAGAATAAATAGGCAGGGGAAAAATGTCATATTTATGTGGGTCCCTGCACACTTGGGAATTCAGGGAAATGAGAAAACAGATAAAGTGGCAAAAGAAGCAGTTAAAAAAGGACACGTGGAAGTCAATATTAAATTATCAAAATCAAAGGGGAAAGGTATAGTGTGGAGGAGTGTAAATCAACAATGGCAATAAAGTTGGGATAATGCAACAAGAGAGAGACATTTGTATGAAATTCAAAGAAAAGTAGGTATATCAAGAAGTAGGGGAGCAAAGAGAAAAGAGTAGGTGATAAGTAGGTTGAGAATTGGGCATAGTAATCTTAATAGCCCATTTTTAATTATAGGAAAACATCCTACAGGAATGTATGAACAATGTAAGGAGGCTGAAACAGTAGAACATGTTCCCGCACCTTTAATCTACCCATTCCATGACAGAACGAACCAGCCAACTGAGGACTCAGCAAGCAATGGGCATCTTCCTTTTTCCATCTCCCTGTCCCTCCGCTTATCCGATGGTGGAAATACTTGACAAGCTCCTTTCGCTTCGGCAAGGGGAAAACAGTGTGAAGGAGCTTGCCTACCAGTTCCTGTATTCTGCGGAGGGGCTCAACATCAGCGACGCAGTGCTCAGTGCTAAACATCAGCCTTAATGAGCCTGTGCCTGCCTGGGAGATGGGAATGCTGTTAGAGCTGGGCGGTATGACGGTATATATCGTTACCGCGGTAGAAAATGACAACCGTTCAGATTTGATTATTCCGTGTATACCGCGACATGTAAATAAGTGGGGGTGGTTAACTCACATGCAGCATGCGTGCGACTGGGACACTGAGATTTGTCAAAGAAACATTGAGAAAGCAGATCAAATAGGATCCAACGCAACGGGGAAAGCATGAAGTTTACTTGACAACATCAGTTCATATCAATATCGTAACGAATAGAAATAACCATAAAGGTCGTATCAGCGATTTCAGGCCCAAACAAAAATTATCACATTCATCTAATCTTTCCTCACGATCGACTAGCTGCCCGCCCCATAAGCAGGCTGTCAAAAAACCGCGTCTCTGTAGGCAGCCTAGGCTCTGAGATCTGCACACAAAAACAAATGGGTACAACCACCACTCAAAATCAAAATAAACAGTGTTCTAACCAATCACCGACATGGGCAGTTGTTGTTTGTTTTTAAGCTCGTGCACGGTGCCTGCACGCGAAGTCGGAGCTGAAGAATAAGCCAGCGTCTATCAACCCTATGCTATCAACGGACCAGATACATTTAACATGGAAGAGGCAATCCCCAAGAAGAGGAGGAGGATTAGGGCGAGGGAATACCGTCGTTTTTCGTCAAAGAAACGAATAATAATCGGGAAGGCTTTTGAACGGTGGAGAGAACCGGACGCCGAGGTTGCACTGTTTCTTCTGAACAGTTGAGTAGCTTCTAGTGCTGACTTTTTTTATATGTGAACTGTTTGTCAAAATATAATTCTTTAAAAAATATGAGTGAAGCTCGACTAAACTTGGATAGCTCTAGCGAATATCAGATTGTAGGGATTTAGTGTGTGAGTTGCGTTTGTTATATGTGTCTACTTTGATGTGTAGCCATAATATCGTACTATTAGCAATAACACTAGCCTACGTTCAGGACTAACGTTTGCCGAATAATAATAAAACTGTTATACTATTATTCCAGATAGCTGTTGTTACCATGAGTTTTCCCCATAACGTTAGATCTGTAGCTATATGACTGATTCTGGTACGTTTTATCATACTGGTGCTTCCAGTGAAGCACCAGCAAAACTAGCTGTATGGTATGACATGGCTCGACTGCAGATTTTATATACATCATTATACTTTGTAATCCAAAGCAGCCAAGTTCACATTTTAGTTTTAATGTTTTATTTAATTATTTTATTTTTGCGATTATTTTTGGTGATCAAATGTTTGCTTGCCAGTCGTCTTTCCCGCATCAGCTGGACATGCTCAGCATCAGCTGTGGTAGGCTGTAGCTCTTGGGAAGCAGCCCGAGCACGACCTCTCCCTCTCCCTCTCCCTTGTACAGAACTGTACAAGGTAAATAAGTGATAATAGGCAACGTTCTGACAACTTGCTAGAAACCATTTATATTACAAATTACTATTCTGTTAGCTGGGAAAAAAGCTGGAAGCTAGCTATGTAGTTGATAACATAATGTTCATGCATACGAAGTAAAAAAAAAAAAAAAACTTTTTCTGCATTAGCCTATTTTAAAATAAACAATATTGAAAGTGTAAGTAACGGATATTATATTTACTTGGTTATAAAATTACGTTAGGAAAACAACTATAATGACTTACCCAGCATATTGGGCCATAGTTAGCATCCAAATTTTGCAAATATGGAAACGTTGGACCGAAAGAGAGATGCGCGAACCTACAGTTTCAGGTTCGATTCAAATAAATTAGTTTAGGCTTGGTGTTCAAAATAGGCTAAATGTCGTTTGTAATTAAGGGCACAATAGGCTATTTTTATAGGCTATGTATATTTTTATTATACGTGGTGGCTGCTTTTTTCATTTTTGTTGTTTTCTGAATAGGCTACCATTCATTTAAGGATTTGACATGGGGGAAGTAAAATATGCATAGCCTATACGTTATTAATAGTGTTTATACGGTTTATTTTGTATTTTATTTACCTGTCTTTTACACTATTTCTGAATAGGCTAATAATAAAATGCGTTTTTTACAACGATGCGACGCGTGTGTGTTTTACTCTCAACATGACCCGGTGCGCCGTGCACAAGAGCGCATCCTTTAGATATAAATTATAGGCTAATACATTTTAATAAAACACAAGGTGTAGATCATAAAATTTGGAAAGGGTAGCCTATGTATTTTGTTGTTCTCTGTTCTCTAGTTGTTAGTCAGTCAGAATGACAGTTCATGCGTGAACGTTAGGCCTTTTTTTTTACCCTGCAATATCAAGCTGATGGAAAGCGTAGGTGAATTTATATCTACACAGAAGAAAGCCCTGTAGGCTCTTCCCCGGTACGGGTTGTGTCGAGCCATTTGTTAGTCTGGTTGTTTGATAAGAAAAAGATGAAATGCAGTTGCAATAAACGAGTTAAGAATCCGCACATCATCTGCTGCAGCGGATGACTCTTATTCTGCTGAGCAGAACCAAGGAAGACCTGATGACGACAATTTGATCTTCGGCTGACAAATCAGAGGAAAGGGGCGTTTCATTCTCGCCCACGAGTAGAAATCGAATATTCAAGCTGTTTATTAATTTTTCTACCTCAGAACAAAAAAATCAAGCTCATTTTTGGAAAAAAAGAAAAAAAAGAAAAAGGAACTGTTTCCTCATTTTTCTATCCGTTTCTGAAAGGAAAATCAAATGACCAAAAGATACACGGACCCCAAAAAATACACGGACCGAAATGTCGTCCAATTTTCTTATACTATTTTTTGATTACAACAATACATTTGGAAAACAAAATACAGCCATTTCTTACTTTTTTCTTTTAAACAAAAAACCAAGCTGCACCCTTTTTTAAATTTCATCTTTCATTCCAAAATAGAATAATGAATTACCGTCAAGACGGAGACTCAGATCACTGGCCACAAGAACATCTCGGCACAGGAACAGTTTCTTCCCACAGGCCATTTCCCTCCAGAACAGTTA
The DNA here is from genome assembly GCF_051911475.1 of Siphateles boraxobius. NCBI lineage: Eukaryota > Metazoa > Chordata > Actinopteri > Cypriniformes > Leuciscidae > Siphateles > Siphateles boraxobius. The sequence goes on from NW_027509195.1 coordinate 2,164,294, forward strand.
ACACTCCTCCCAAGGCATATGCCTTTAAGTGCAATACTCCCACTGTTTAGTGCAATATCCTAGAACTCAGGTGATACTTATATGTAGATTTATTTATTTATAATATTAAAAACACTGTAAATATGTTCATAATCTGAAAATATGAAAATGTCTATTCTGACTAAACCCAACTGTGATACTTTTATTCTCATATATTTATATTTTTATTTTTTATTCTTATAATTTGTAGTATTATGTTTCTTGTTGTATTTGTATTTGTATATGTGACCTTGGATGACAAAACCAGTCTTATGGGTGATTTTTTTGAAATTGAGATTTTTACATCACATGAAAGCTGAATAAATAAGATTTCCATTGATGTATGGTTTGTTAGGATAGGACAAAATTTGGCTGAGATACAACTATTTGAAAATCTGGAATCTGAGGGTGCAGAAAAATCGAAACATTGAGAAAATTGCCTTTAAAGTTGTCCATTTATGTTCGCGATTGTGCTGCATTCACTCACAAAAATAAATGTTTTATACATTTACGGATGGAAATTTACAAAATATCTTCATGGAACATGATCTTTACTTAATATCCTAATGATTTTTGGCATAAAAGAAAAATTGATCATTTTGACCTATACAATGTATTGTTGGCTATTCCCACAAATACACCCGTGCTACTTAAGACTGGTTTTGTGATCCAGGGTCACATATGTCCACTGGAAGCCTCAGTACCAAAACAAATTCCTTGTGTGTGCAAGCACACTTGGCAATAAAGCTCTTTCTGACTCTGATTCTGATGAATGAACGAAAAAGTACACGGACCATTTGAACACCTACACAAGTGTTAACTCTTCAATTTCATTACCATACAAAAAAAAAATTCAAAAAAACAAGAAAAAGTACTGTAATGCAAACATTGACCTTGTGACATAAGCATGCTTACTGCAGTAGAGAGTGTTATTCTTGTTTTGTAAAGAATAAGAAAACATTGTATAATGCCACCTGATGTTTGTTTTAGGAGTGTGTTTGTTTTGTGAAACCTCGGCTCAGGAAGAATGAGTTGATTTGAGACATGAATTAAGTGTTTTGGTTTTAGAGTTTTAGTGCATTTTGAATGTGAAACTGCTAGGAGATGTGTCAAGAGTTTTGAAAAAGTAAAATAAAACTGTAAAGGGCAATATTTTGTTTTTATTTTGAGTATACACAAATAAAAGGAAACCCTTTAGATTTTTCTTTCTAAATGCAATTTTGACTGATATGATAGCATACTTTAACCATGCAGCAAATGTTTAAAAAATAGTTTGAAAAACTAACTTTAAAAATTACTTAAGGGATCAGCATTAATTGTGGAAAAAAGTAATTATTATCATTAGTATTATTAGTAGTGGGCTATAGTATTATTAATAGGCTAATCAATTGGAAGACTTCCAAAAACCTATTAGCATAATTACACGGCATTAAAGTTAAATTATTTAGCAGGTATACTTTGATTCCAGATCTGGATTCACACTCAAACACATTTGAGATATATATATATATATATATATTTATATATATATTATGTGGAAGCGGCAGATCTTAAAGTGACAGCAGCCAAATAAACCAGTTGCTGTGATGTCTGTCATTAATGTTAATCTAAGTCTTATGAAAACTACAATTCTCTGTTCTTTATCTACATTTAATTTATAATTTATGTAGCCAAGACTGTAAAGTGTTTGATAACCTTATTCAAATTCTGTATGTTTCACCTGTTAGACATCAGTACCAGTATTAGTATCAGTGATCCAGGTCTTCTTCATTCATAAAAAGATGCCATTACAACAAATATTTAAAATATAAGTTTTAAGTTGTCTACTGTACATTCATTTGGAGTGTAACTGAGATTACTAAAATACAAAAATATAAAACATTCCCAATGTCATAAGATAGCTAGTTGCAATGTGTTATTTAGCTAATTTTTAAACATGCAACTAAAACTAGCGAAGTATACAAATTTACAAAATAATCTCAGTGGGACATTTTATACAACCTAACGAGTGTAACATTTGCAACAATAAAACATTAAAAATAAAATCAATTCAGTTACAGATAGCCAACAGCTTACAATTCACTCTCTTCTGGATTTATTCTGTACGCCGTTTCGCGCAATACCTAATCGTACAAAACCTGACGTTGAATATAATATAATAATACCTGAAACTGGAGCCATACACTGAAGTCCACATCCATTGCTGCAGCATTTCTCATTGTTGGCACAGTCACTGTCATTGGCACACGACACGAAACGTATCCGGGCACACATTGCTGGTTTATATTTTCTGCTTGGACACACTCCTGGCTTTGCTGTTATACAGACACATGACAGAGAAGCCATATCAGTGAATGCTGAATGAATTTTTTACTGGGGTTATTGGTTCTTTTGCTGTTGTAGGCTGTGAGGACCTTTGAAATAACTGAAATCATTTGGTGAAGGGATATAGACATGTACGTAATGCAGTCAAAACCTGCCTGGAACTACTTTAACCGTGCGTTTCCCTGGAAATAATTGCACACCTTTGTATCTTCAGCAACCAATCAGATTTAAGCTATCAACAGCCCTGTGGTGAACTTGAAATATAAAATGTTAACTAATAAATTATTTAAATTTCTTAAACGTCTTTAAAAAACACACATAAAAAAAGACACATTCAACTGGAAGAAAAAACTCTTAAAACTCTTAATGGGGACCCTGCCCGTAGTATATATATAATTTTATATACTATAATGTAATGTACTATAATGTAATGTAATATAATATAATATAATACCTGTAACTGGAGCCATACAGTCAAGTCCATTACACACAGTGCTGCAGCATTTCTCATTGTTGGGACACTCACTGTCACTGGCACACAACTTTTCACCCTTCACTAAACACATTATTGTTCCATTGTTTGTGATTGGACACACTCCTGGCTTTGCTGTTATACAGACACATGACAGAGAAAAAAAAATTAGCCTTGATATATTTAAGAGCACAGGTAAAGTAACATTTATTATGAGTTTTTGTGAAGATTGTTTTATGTTCACTTAAAATATCAGTTATATTTTTTAAATCAAAATAAATGTTAAAAATGTGGGGGGGGGGTGTCAATTTCATAGAGACATCAGGATCAGTATTGGTATCAGTGATGCCTTCTTTCATAAAAAGATGCCATTAAATAAATATTTAAAATATAAGCTATTGTCTTTGTTGTTTCTCACCAATGACACTCACTGTCATCGGCACACAACCCCTAATGATACACCTTACTTCTTCATAGTTTGTCACTGGACACACTCCTGGCTTTACGGTTATACAGACATATGAGAGAGAGAAAAAAAGAGCCCTGATATATTGAAGAGAACAGATAAATGTGACATGATTTAAGTGAACTTAAAAACAATCTTCACAAAAACTCATTATAATAAATAAGTTATTTTTAAAGCCTAATAAATGTTAAAATTGATAGCTTTCAATTATACTGTAATGCTGAATGCCTACAATTAATGACTAAAATTAGGGGGAAAAAATATATATTTCATAGAGACATCAGGAGCAGTATTGGTATCAGTGATGCCCTCTTTTCATAAAAAACATGCCATTAAGGGGGCTATGTGTAGCTTTTTACTTAAAAAAATCTTTTAAGATAGAATTTTCATTTGTACATTTATGAGCCAACCATAATGTAATAGAAAGAATGACACCTTAATGTCCACCACGGTTGTCTCTATCAGCCTGTAGGCTCAATTGTGTGGGGAGGATTCGGGTTGGAATTGGCGCGAAAATTCACAAAATGTGTTGTCATGCGCGTTCTCGTCTACTTGGACTTACATCCGGCAATCGCTAGCAGTAAAGTTAGTGTTTCAAATGGATTCTGCGGACGGAAAGAAGCGACCAGCCTCAGGCATAATCCAGACACCCACGGAAACTCCTCGTAAGTAAAAAAAAAAAAGCCTTTTCTAGTGCGGCCAAAATAGAGAGTGACCGGCGTCGGGCAAAGACAAGACGAGTCAACATCGGAGCGGCATTTGATTCTTGGAGGGAGCACCGGTATAATAACAGACCCCGAGCTGGCTTTCTTTTTACTGCAAAGGTAAGACATAGTTTGGACTCTCTGGTTGCTGTGGTCGTGCTCATACGGGCGTGCGCACCGAGAACGAGCATGAGACTGGCTGCAGTTTCTCTAACGGCCACTGGTGTCAGTAAAGGTTAGAAATTTCAGAACCTACGCAATGCTCCTTTAAACAAACATTTGAAATATCAGCTATTGTCTGTATGTTGTTTCTACTTTATTTTTGAGATGAAATGTGATTCATTGAACGATAGTTCATGAACTCGTTCATGTTTTGGGCGAACGCTAACTGAAGATACTGTATTACTGCCTGATGAACGCTACTGTGAACTCGTTCATTCTGGTGTCTGTGAATGGCAGCACTCTCAGTTTAAAGCCCATGTTGCAGGTTAACCACCACTGTCGATTAATGGGTACATAAATCACTCAAGATATAAAACTGGACATTTTGAATGTCCCTAGAACATTCAGAAATAACGTTAACGTTTTTATAACTTAATGGGAACGTTATGAAAACGTTCTTATAACCTAAAATTGTCAGCTGGGGAAGAGGAGAGATTCGCGATTGCACTGAACATGTTTTAAGTGCAGAATTCTCTGAGCGAGCCCAGAGAAAATAGACCTATTTTAACAAGAGCAGCGTGTATCTGAGAGCATTATATTACTTTCGCGCTACAATAATGCGCTCAGCATCCATCGTCCATGTAACGTAACAGAGCACTGATGTTTGTTTACCCTCACTCGTCGCTGCTTAGAAGTGCAAAATTGTAAAGGGTCCGTCTGAAACAGTGTCGCGCAGCGTAAAGTTTGTTCCGAATGTTGTGTAATTAAATACACCGGTATCGCGGTTTATTCAAAATCAATATCATGACGAAAATATAAACCGGTTTTCGGTTTGAACCGGTTTACCGCCCAGCACTAATGGCCACTTAAAAAAAGTGCAGGGCGTGTGTTTTCGATTGATTCAGCGAGAGTGAGGACCCCACCCTTGATTTTGCGGCTTTAACTTCCTGCTCACTACTGCGCAGGTCTGGTCCCGAAATCGCAACTGCGCAGACTCAAGTCCCAAGATATCAGGACAATGGCGGCTTCACTTCTCGCCAATGGAAGAGAGCGAAGGGGCGTCGTCCATCTTTTTTTTACAGGCTATGGTTCAGATAAGTACCGGTAACCTTTGTCATAGTGTGTCGTGGTACTGATAAACTTTGTGTTTGTCATCTAGAAATAGAAGGCATCATGCTAGCTATATGGGAGTTTCTAAGCGTTTATCTCTTCCTCCGGTGAAAATGTTGTTGCAAACGTAGCCGCCGCGTGTCTGTCGCTGTGTTTGGCATGTGCTTGTGTGGGCGAGAGAGGGAGAGAGAGAGAGAGAGAGATAGGCAGACAGCCAGATAGCATAACGTTAGCATAGATAGCTAGCAGCTAGATGGATAAATAGATAGAAATATAATGTAGGTAGATTGACAACGTAGTGTTGGTCGCACGTCAGAGGCGCCCGCGCCATTGGATGTGCAGTTGCCCCATATACTAGCCTATCTATCTACTTGTATATCTGTCTTACTATCTATATATCTAGTCTATCTATCTATCTATCCATCGATCTATCTATCTATCTATCTATGTATTTATCTATAATCTGCACTATCTGAATACTCTCGTCTACTACTCGTCTCTCTAGTCACTCTCAATGCTCTCAAGGCGGGCTATGGTAAATTCTCTTCCCAAGCTGACGTAATGCAATGCATTGTGGGGGAAAGGAGAATTGTTGCAAAACCGCTGTAAGATAGTACCTACTTTTGTGATACCCAACAACATAAAATGCAATGGATAACAGTTTAAATGTTTATTACCAACAAGCAAATTGCACAAATTCGTTCAAAAATTAAAGGAGCTGTATGTAAGAAATTTATTTCAATTAATCATAAAATGGCCCTGATATGTCACTAGACATTAAGAAATCGTGTTCATTTCAAATACTTATATCACTGACAACAATAGTCCGGCCAGGATATTGTCATTTAAAAAGTTAAGTTGCAGCCCTCAACTGATGTTTATGTTGTCACGTTGTGTTTTGGTCTGATGCGCCACCCTCCACCTATCTACCAATCACGAAGTCAGTAGTGTTGCGGCATACGGATTGCCAGCTCTGCTAGTTACCACAGCTGCAGCCACAAACATGTCGGAATCAGATAAAAAAATGTCTAACGTTGCGAAACAAAAAAAACTCGTTATGAATCCGAAATACTTTGTGACAAAGTCCAAAATAAAACAAGGATCTGTATAGGAGATGCCTTTGAAAGATGGAGACGGCTGAAAACGGAGAAGAATTTCTGGACTGGTAACTAAGATTCATCTACGTTTGGCTAACTTGTACTTGATGTAAATGGACATTTCAAATATTCATGACAGTCGAACAAAGTTATGCATGTTCGTGCAAAGTAACGTTACGTTAGCTCATATGGAGGAGGTGGGTCATCAAATTGAAAAGGTAAGGAATTGTTTGGGTAATAAAAACGGCGAGTCGTCATTACTATCATTAGCAATGCATTATCAGAGCCCGTTTCTCTGTCATTATGCTGAGACGCTGAGGAAAACAACATTAGTACGCCCATTACTGTTTATCATGCAAGTTCTACAGCCAAAAATAATAGAATGATATGTAATCTTTCACATCACATATTTTAGCGTTATGGATGTGTACTGCAGGGTAAGTTGAAAAATACAGCTGGTCGCTTTCACTTATAGCGTCAGCTAAATGAATAGCTGTATCTTTGATAACGGTTACACAGTGACAGAGGCACTTGTACTTACGTTAATGACAAACACCTACCGTTACAAGTTAGACTGACAGCTACTGTTCTAACAATGTACTGTCACATACGAGCGTACATCTTTACGATTATATTTGGCTAATCGCCATTAGTACATTTTTGCGATATATAATTTCTTTGCAAAACATCTCTCATTTGAAGCATAAACATAATTAACAGAAAAAGCTTCATGTAGCAGCCTGTATACGTTCCTGCTGGATCCTGCAGCCTATCTGACAACCTGGAGTCAGGGAGGAGGGGCAGGGGATACACCGCTCTACAGTAATTTGAAAGTGATTGCAGTACCAGTTTTGGCCACATTCTTACATACGGCTCCTTTGAACCTGCAACCAGACATGGGCAGTATTTCAATTAAATGTATTTTAAAGGGTTAGTTCACTTTTTAAAAAACTTTTGCTAATAATTTACTCACCCCCATGTCATCCAAGATGTCCATGTCTTTCTTTCTTCAGTCGAAAAGAAATTAAGGTTTTTGATGAAAACATTCTAGGATTTTTCTCCATATAATGGACTTCACTGGGTACCAAACGGTCCAAGGTCCAAATGACAGTTTCAGTGCAGCTTCAAAAGGCTTTAAATGACACCAGACGATGCATAAGGGTCTTATCTTGCAAAACGATCGGTCAATTTCAAAAATAAATAAAAAAGTTTAAGTTTTATAAGCACAAATGCTCGCCTTGCTCTGTTCTGTGATGCGCGTTCGTGACTCTCCTGTTCGAACTCGTTCATCAAAAGGAACAAATCTTTTTTCGAGTCATTTCATTCATTTTGTTCGTTGAATGAACGAAATGACTCAAAAAGATTTGTTCATTTTGATGAAGAAGTTCGAACAGGATCACGAACGTGCATCACAGAACAGAGCAAGGCGCGCATTTGTGCTTATAAAACGTCTCAGGTTACGTATGTAACCATGGTTCCCTGAGAGGGAACGAGACGCTGCCTCAAGCGCTGCGGGAACGCTCCTGCATGAACGCGTCATGAAGCACTCGTGAAATCAGTCCAATGGCGTGACGTCATTGACCAGGAAGCTATAAAGCACCCCTGAACCAAACCATGTCAGCTTCTGATAGGTCGAACAAGTTGGTCACAGGCATGCCAGGAGTATGGCAAAGTGACGCAGCGTCTCGTTCCCTCTCAGGGAACCATGGTTACATACGTAACCTGAGACGTTCCCTTTCAAGGGAACTCGCGCTGCGTCAAGCGCTGCGGGAACTGAATACCCAGGTCGCCATAATCCTCAGGTGCCTGTATATGTGAAATCGTGTGCACATCATACTAGAAACACCCGAGAACCCGGAGTAGAAGCCACATCCAGGTTACAAAATCTTACAAAGGTGTGCGGAGAGGACCACCCTGCCGCTTCACATACCTCCTGAATTGAAACCCCTGACAACAGGGCCATAGAAGCAGCCACACTCCTAGTCGAGTGGGCTCGGACCTTTAATTGTGAAGGATGACCAGCCGCCTCGTATGCAAGTGAGATAGCCTCGACTATCCATTTACTAAAAGTCTGCTTAGATGCGTGCTTCCCTTTACTCGGGGACCCAAAACATACAAACAGCTGATCAGACTTCAGAATCAGAATCAGAATCAATTTTATTGCCAAGTAGTGTTGTGCACATACAAGGAATTTGCTTTGGTAATAGGGTTTTACCGAGGCTGCTATAATCAGCGCCAACTTGAGAAAAATACAGCATGACATGAGGAGAGGTGAGGAGAAAAAAAGGCGACCCCCAGACTATGCTCGTGTAAGGAGAACAGTCTGGGAACAGGAAAAAACACCTCAGCAACATTAGCACATAAACAGTACACTCTACAAACAAGACATTGCAACACGGTTGGGAGTGGGGGATGGAGTTAGTCCAGCCCAGGCAAGCAGCATCCGGTCCTGCAGCCATTATGGCGCTGGTCACAGACCCGCCTGTCAGACTGGGGGTACGAAGCGGCGAAGGCAAGGGATGGGGTGTGGGGCAGGTGCATATCTGTGTATGTGTAAGTTCATGTGTGTGTAGGCCTGGAGAGAGTCGCTAAGCCAGCCCCATAATCTAGGAGCCTCAGTCCGCAGGATTGTCATAGCGATACACAGCAAGTTGCCATGGAGACAACCTTGATCATGTCCCAGGCAGAGTCAACAATCACCAGGTGTCTGAGGAGTCGGGGAAGGAACGCAAGAGTGGCTCACTGCAGCGCTCTTCCGGGAGAGCTGTTGTTCCAGCAGCGGCCTTGGCCAAGGCCAGTGTTGGTTGGGGGGTGCCGAAACAGATAAGATTGGGATTGTTTGGTCTTGGGGCGAGTAGCCGCATTCAATTTATACAGGCTATTCTCCTGGTCCATTTTGGTCTCTGAAACGATCCATTTGCCTTTGCAAAGCTGTGAGCTTCTCCATGATGTTATCCATATTGTGGTTCATAGACCCAGTCTGAGTGCTGACAGCTCTGCCCACCGCTTCAATCATCACGGGCAGCCTTGCGGGGCTTTTGACAGCTGTCACCGTCTGCTTAGTTCCTCGATAAACCAGGGCAATGCCTAATCCAATCAGCAGAAGACCTGTTATCATGGTGCCGAATAGGTAGATATCTTCAATGTCCTCCACGGAAAGAGCCGCCAGACACACGACCCGCCACCTCTCCCACGCGTCCATCGTGTAGGACGCTGCGAACGTCCCGGCAGGGCAGTCAGGTTCCCCCGAACCCAAGCTTCTCGTCGAGAATATGGTGTCAATTGCATAGAGAGACCAGTTGATCAAATCCATAATTTCTTGGTTTTGGAGAGCAGTGTAGCGAGAGTCTCTCAAAGTACAAGACATTAGACGTGACGAAAGAAGCAAAGCAGGAGAGGTAAGGGGAGGGAGAGGGAGAGAAAATGCGACCGCCTTCGTTAAGAGCCAAGAGGGAAGGTCACTTGCGCCACAGGGCAGCTCTGTGGACATAGGCATCCAAAGCCCTAACTGGGCAAAGTAAATTTAGTTTCTCCTGTATCTGATCTTGGAATGGAGGCGGAGAGAAGGCCTGCAACATTATTGGACCTGCCACATTAGTGGGGACCTTAGGCACATATCCTTCCTTTGGAAACAGAAATGCTTTCACCATACCTGGCGCAAACTCAAGACATGAGGGAGCAACTGACAAAGCTTGTAGATCCCTGATTCTTTTCAGAGAAGAGATAGATAGCAGGAACAGAGTTTTTAATGTGAGAAACTTCTCTGGCACCTCTTCAATGGCTCAAAGGGGGCCAGGGCTAGGCCTTCTAACACAATGGCCAAATCCCAGGTTGGCACCCTCGAGTGTGCCGCAGGCCTTAGCCTCAGAGTACCGCGAAGGAAGCGAACTACCCATGGGTGTCTCCCCACTGATGCCCCCTCTAGAGGAACATGATAGGCAGATATAGCTGCCACGTACACTTTTAAGGTGGAGGGGGACAACCCCGAAGAGAATTTTTCTTGAAGAAAATCTAGAACTGAACCAACTGGGCAGTCAACTGGATTCACAGACTGGCTCGTACACCAGGCAACAAAAATTCTCCATTTTAGGGCATAAAGCCTCCTCGTAGAAGGAGCTCTGGAGTGCAACATGGTCTCCACTACCTCAGTAGAAAGACCTGAGTTTATGAGCTGAACCGCCTCAGAGGCCAGGCCCACAGTTTCCATAGCTCCGGGCGTGGGTGAAACACTGACCCCGCCGCCTGGGAGAGAAGGTCCCTCCTGACCGGAATTTCCCACGGAGGGCCCTCGAGGAGAGACACAATGTCTGACAGCCATACTCGACCCGGCCAGAACGGGGCGATCAATAAGAGCCAGACCCCGTCCCGACGCACTCTCTCCAGAACTCCCGGTAGCAATGCCAGAGGGGGAAAGGCATACAGGCCTCGGCCACGTCTGTACCATGGCATCCAACCCCAAGGGGGGTGGGTGTGTTAGGGAATAATACAGGGGACAGTGCGTTGTCTCTCGAGACGCAAATAGATCCACCTGAGCTTGCCCGAATCGGCTCCAAAGGAGCTCCACCACCTCGGGGTGGAGTCTCCATTCCCCAAGCACCACTCCCTGTCTCGACAGAGAGTCTGCCGCCTTGTTCATGTACCCGGGGATATAAAGTGCTTGAACTGATAACAACTTTCCCTTGGCCCAAGTCAGAATTCAATGTGCCAACCTCCAAAGTCGGCGAGATCTTAAACCCCCTTGGCGATTTATGTAGGAGACCACCGCTGTGTTGTCCGTACGAACCAACACATAGTGGCCCCTGAGGTCTGGGAGAAAGTGTCTGAGTGCCAGAAACACGGCCATCATCTCCAGCTGGTTTATGTGCCAGGAAAGCTGATGGTCGCTCCACAGACCCCGAGCCAAGCGACCATTCATGGTCGCCCCCCAACCGGTGAGGGAAGCATCCGTCGTTAGCGTAGAGCGTCGACAAGGAGCTCCCAGCACCGGACCTTGGGACAGGAACCAAGGATCTTTCCACATCACCAGAGCACGTAGGCATCGCCGCGTGACTTTGGTCATGCGAAATGGATTTCCCCTCGGGGAAAATCCCTTGGTTTTTAGCCACCACTGCAGGGGTCTCATGTACAGCTGGCCAAAAGGAATCACGTTGGACGCTGCTGCAATCAAACCCAAAAGTCTCTGGAAGTGTAATACAGTGAGTGACTGGCCTAGCCTTACCCTGCGCACAGCCTCCAGGATCGAATTTATCCTGGCGGGCGTCAAATGGGCTCTCATGGTGTTTGTGTCCCACATTACGCCCAGAAAAGTGGTATTCTGTTGTGGAATCAGCACGCTTATCTTTGCGTTTAGCCTCAGCCCCAACGTCTTCATATGAGCTAACACAGCATCTCGAGACTGAGCTACCTGATGTTCCGACTGCGCCAGGATGAGCAAGTCGTCTATATAGTTTAACACGCGGATGCCCTGAAGTCTCAGGGGAGCCAGAGCTGCATCCACGCATTTTGTGAATGTGCGGGGTGACAGTGCTAGGCCAAACGGAAGAACCCGGTACTGGTACGCTTCGCTCCTGATAGCGAACCTGAGGAACTTCCTGTGTTGCGGAAGGATGGAGACGTGAAAGTATGCGTCTTTTAGGTCTATTGTGACACACCAGTCCTCGGATCTGATCTGACACGCGAAGTGTTTTAACGTGAGCATTGTGAATTACATTTTTTTGACTGCTCGATTTAGTTGGTGCAGATCTAGAATGGGGCGTAGCCCCCACCCTTCTTTGGAACTATGAAGTACGGGCTGTAAAACCCAGACTCTCTGCTGTGGGGAGGAACCCTTTCTATAGCCTCTTTTCGCAGAAGTGTCTGTACTTCTCCTTCCATTACCAGAGCCTGCTCGGAGTTTACCACCGTGTGTACTACCCTGTTGAACCTGGGCGGGCATGACCTGAACTGAATTCTTTACCCTTTTTCCACTGTACGCAGCACCCAATCTGAGATATTTGTCAGAAGTCTCAACGCTGCCAGAAAATCTAATAAGGGAACCAACCTCTCAAGGCTGGTCTCTGGTGTTATTTGAGCGGCCAGCTCTGTGACCTGAAACGGCGCACCACGGCACACCGATTCCTCTCGGAGGGGACTGCCATCAAAGAAATCCCGGCGCCCCTCTTCAGGACCTCTTTGCCTGGGCCTTCCTAGAGACAATAACAGTCCTCAGATCTGCTCTATCTCGGGAAGACCTCGGCTGAGCGCGCTGTCCCGACCCCCAGTCTCTCTGAGGGGGAGCACGAGCAGACACGCTCACCTTTTGTTGGGTTCTATGAGAGGAGGACGTACTCGACTGGGGCTGCTCCCTCCCAGCAGCCCCAGAGACATAGACTTTTCGGGGGAGAAATTTTTGAAATGCAGCCGCCTGCTTTTTCGCTTCTTGGAACCTTTCGACGACCGAGTTTACGGAGTCGCCAAAAAGACCACCAGGGGAGAAAGGGGCGTCTAGCAATAATTTTTTATCCCTTTCTTTTATTTCAGATAAATTTAACCAGAGATGTCTCTCCGTAGCTACCAGAGCTGCCATAGAGCGGCCAATAGATTTTGCCGCTTCCCTGGTGGCTCGAAGAGACAGATCAGCTGCCTTCCTAATCTCCGCTATTGTTTCTCTCCCCACATCTTCACATTCATCATCCATATCTTTTAGCAGGTCAGCCTGATATGCTTGTAGGACCGCCATAGTATGTAAACTGGCGGCCGCTTGACCTGCTGCAGAGTACGCCCTACCCACTAAAACCGATGTCGTCCTAACTGGCTTAGTGGGTCGCTGCGGGGTTTCAGCGACGATGCACACTCAGGGGAGAGATAGCCCGCAAGCGTCTCTTCCACCTGAGGCATTGCCGCATAACCACGTTCTTTTAGAATCAGAATAAGATCAGAAAGAGCTTTATTGCCAAGTGTGCTTGCACACACAAGGAATTTTCCTTGGTACTGAGGCTTCCAGTGCACATACAAATACAGATACAACAAGTAATAGTATTATAAATAGTAATACAAATTCTACAAATAAAATTATAAAAAATATGAAAATACTATAAAAAATATATGGTCACAGTTGGGTTTTGTCAGAATAAACATTTACAGATAATGAACATATTTACAGTATTTTGTATAGTATGAATAAATATAAATATAAATATCACCTGAATTTTTAAGATATTGCACTAAACAGTGGGAGTATTGCACTTACAGGCATATGCCTTGGGAGATATGTTAACTGTTCAGAAGGGAGATGGCCTGTGGGAAGAAACTGTTCCTGTGCAGAGATGTTCTTGTGGCCAGTGATCTGAGTCGCGATCTTGGCGGTAACACTTCAAACAGGTGGTGTCCAGGGTGAGTGGAGTCTGTGATGATTTTACCTGCTCTCTTCCTCACTCTGGAAGAGTACAGGTCCTGGAGGGATGGCAGGGGGGCACCAATAATCCTCTCCGCAGTCCAGACAGTCCGTTGTAGTCTCCTGATGTCTGATTTGATAGCTGAACCAAACCAGACAGTGATGGAAGTGCATAAGACAGACTCAATGACGGCTGAGTAGAACTGAATCAGCAGCTCCTGTGGCAAGTTGAACTTCCTCAGCTGGCGAAGGAAGTACAGTCTCTGCTGGGCCTTTTTCACAGTGGAGTCAATGTGATTGTCCCACTTCAGGTCCTGAGAGATGATAGTGCCCAGGAACCTGAATGATTCCACTGCTTCCACAGTGCTGTTCATGATGGTGAGTGGGGGGAGTGCTGGGCTGTTCCTCCTGAAGTCCACAATCATCTCCACTGTTTTGAGCGTGTTCAGCTCAAGGTTGTTATAACTGCACCAGAAAGCCAGCTGTTCAACCTCCAGTCTGTAAGCAGACTCGTCACCGTTTTGGATGAGACCGATGACAGTGGGGTCTTTAGAAGTGTAGTCATTAGTGTACAGGGAGAAGAGCAGTGGGGAGAGAATGCACCCTTGGGGGGCGCCAGTGCTGATTGTGAGTGTCTTGGATGTGTGTTTCCCCAGTCTCACTTGCTGCTGCCGGTCCGTCAGGAAGCTGGTGATCCACTGACAGATCGAGGATGGCATGGAGAGCTGGGTCAGTTTGGCTGTGAGAAGACCAGGCATGATGGTATTGAAGGCCGAACTGAAGTCCACAAAGAGGATCCTTGCATAAGTCCCTGGTCTGTCGAGATGTTCCAGGATATAATGCAGTCCCATGTTGACTGCATCTTCCACAGACCTGTTTGCTCTGTAAGCAAACTGAAAGTGATCCAGCAGTGGTCCGGTGATGTCCTTCAGGTGGGCCAGCACCAGTCTTTCAAACGACTTCATGACCACAGACGTGAGAGCGACATGTCTGTAGTCATTAAGTCCAGTGATTTTGGGTTTTTTGGGGACAGGAATGATAGTGGAGCGTTTGAAGCAGAAGGCTGAACTGAAGTCCACAAAGAGGATCCTTGCATAAGTCCCTGGTCTGTCGAGATGTTCCAGGATATAATGCAGTCCCATGTTGACTGCATCTTCCACAGACCTGTTTGCTCTGTAAGCAAACTGAAAGGGATCCAGCAGTGGTCCGGTGATGTCCTTCAGGTGGGCCAGCACCAGTCTTTCAAACGACTTAAAGACCACAGACGTGAGAGCGACATGTCTGTAGTCATTAAGTCCAGTGATTTTGGGTTTTTTGGGGACAGGAATGATAGTGGAGCGTTTGAAGCAGCAGGGAACTTCACACAGCTCCAATGATCTATTGAAGATCTGCGTGAAGACCGGGGCCAGTTGGTCAGCGAAGGCTTTTAAACAAGCAGATGAGATGCCGTCTGGGCCTGAGGCTTTCCTAGTCTTCTGTTTTTTGAAGACTCTGCTCACGTCCTCCACACAGACCTTAAGCTCAGGTTGAATGGCAGGAGGGGGAGGGGGGGGGTGCAGGAGTGAATGTGCGAAGTGCAGATCAGACCGGGTGTGTGGTGTGAATGAGGGCTTTTCAAACCGGCAGTAAAATTAATTTAAATCGTCAGCCAGGTGTTGATTGTCCACAGATCGAGGGGATGGTGACTTGTAGTTGGTGATGTTCCTCAGGCCATTCCAGACTGATGATGGGTCGTTGGATGAAAACTGGTTTTTCAGTTTATCAGAGTAGTTCCTTTTAGCAACTCTGATCTCCTTTGTCAATCTGTTTCTGGCCTGGTTATACAAGATTTTATCCCCACTTCTGTAAGCATCCTCTTTGGCATGACGAAGGTGTTTGAGTTTCCCAGTAAACCATGGTTTATCATTAGTGAATGATAAGAATGTCCTGGTAGGAATGCATGTATCCTCACAGAAACTTATATACGATGTTACAGTATCTGTGAAATCATCCAGATCGTTGGTAGCAGCTTCAAAAACAGTCCAATCAGTGCAATCAAAGCAGGCCTGTAGATTCTGCTCTGCTTGATTAGTCCATCTTTTTACAGTCCTTATTACAGGTTTAGCTGATTTCAGTTTCTGCCTTTAGTTCGGTATGAGATTAACCAAACAGTGATCAGAGAGCCCGAAAGCTGCCCGTGGGACCGAGTGATATGCATTTCTTATTGTGGTGTAACAGTGGTCCAGTATATTACTGTCTCTGGTGGGACATGTAACATGCTGTCTGTATTTTGGTAGTTCACGAGAAAGATTTGCTTTGTTAAAATCCCCAAGAATGATTAAAAGAGAGTCTGGGTAACTTTGTTCCGTTTCAGCTAATTGTTCAGCCAGCTGTTGTACCGCCGCGCTCACGCACGCGTCTGGAGGGATGTAAACATTCACGAGAATGAAAGAGGAAATTTCCCGAGGCGATTAGAAGGGTTTACAGTTTATGAAATCGGCCTCTAAATTAGGAGAGCACATCTTCTTCAGTGTTGTCATATCTGAACACCAACTTTCGTTAATGTAGAAACACAATCCACCACCTCTCGTTTTCCCCGTTAGCTCCGCGATGCGATCCGCTCGGAACAGCTGGAAGCCCGGCAGATGTATTGCGTTGTCCGGTATGGCTTCACTCAGCCAGGTTTCAGTAAAGCACAAAGCAGCAGAGTTTAAAAAATCCTTGTTAGTGTGGGTGAGGAGAAGAAGTTCATCCGTTTTGTTAGGAAGGGATCGGAGATTCGCGAGATGAATACTGGGGAGTGCAGTGCGCAGGCCGCGCTCGCGGAGTTTAACAAGCGCGCCGGCACGCTTCCCGCGTTTGTACCTTTGGAGGTTGCGATCTAGTCTGCAAAAATCTTTCATCTAACTTGCTAGTTGACTGATATGATTCCTGCTCACCGGCTGGCCAGTCTAGATTTAATCGAGCAACAGCGCGAGTGACAACCTCTAAAAGCTCCTCTTGTGTGTGTGTAGTTGTGTGTGATAGTGCAAGGCTCTCTTCATTCTCTAAACTCACAACATCCAGTTCCTTGGAACTGGAATGCTGCTTCACTTGCGCTCCAGCGCGAGCAGAAGAAACCGCAGCGCGTGCTCCTGACTCGCTAACTGAAGTGTCGGTTTCAACGGGTAAGGGAAGAGATGCGGGATCACCCGTCTCTAGCCCTGAGGCACGCGAGCCGAAGCACCCTCCTCGAAGAGCGCTCGGCGGGACCGGAGAGTTCTCATGGGCAGCCTCTCACAATGCTCGCAGCCAGCCCCCTCGAGGGCTGACTGGGCATGCTCCAGTTCCAAAAACCACACACAAAGCTTGTGTGTATCCCCACCCGAGATAAAAAGAGGGCAGGGAGTGACACACTGCTTAAATTGCTGCTTATTTTTCTCCATATTATATATATATAGTAGAGACAAACACACACCAAATAGACAGAACAATTTCAACATAGAGCGCTTGTGAAGACAAAGAAGCTGACATGGTTTGGTTCAGGGGTGCTTTATAGCTTCCTGGTCAATGACGTCACCCGCCTACGATGTCTCGTCACGCCATTGGACTGATTTCACGAGTGCTTCATGACGCGCTCAAGCAGGAGCGTTTCCGCAGCGCTTGACGCAGCGCGAGTTCAATTGAAAGGTAACTTAAACTTTTTTATTTATTTTTGAAATGACCGATCGTTTCGCAAGATAAGAGTCTTATTCATTGTCTGGTGTCGTTTAAAGCCATTTGAAGCTGCACTGAAACTGTCATTTGGACCTTGGACTGTTTGGTACCCAGTGAAGTCCATTATATGGAGAAAAATCCTAGAATGTTTTCATCAAAAACCTTAATTTATTTTCGACTGAAAGAAAGACATGGACATCTTGGATGACATGGGGGTGAGTAAATTATCAGCAAATTTTTTTTAAAAAGTGAACTAATCCTTTAAATACATATACAAATTACAAAATACACTAAAGTAATTAGATTTTGCAGATGTGGAAAAAATAAAATGTAGTTTGTAACAAAATATTTTGAGGGAGTGTATTTAGAGTATTTCAAATACTTAAATACTTAAGAAAAATCCCCATAGTGAATGATTTTGCCATATATTCGGTCTGATGTTGGCAATGGCAATGCCCAGGTTAGATGCACGAAAATCACGTGACACCCTGTAGACCGGGCTCCCTCCAAGAAGTGAATGAGTTTTGAACTCTTAAAAACGGCATTAAGGTAAAGTGTTTTGTGAAAAATATACAGTCTACACACACACATATTGCACACTGAACGGCATTATAGAGAAAATAATTGTGCCTTATGAGAACAATGAAATGAAAGCGTAACCGTAAGTTCTACCAGAAAGACTCCATTGCACGTCACTAATTTATAATTCCACACTACCAATCACAGCTCGATATTGAATATAAAAGACTGATCCAACCGTTCCATGTTGTTGCCCGCAGGTGTCGTAGCAAAGTTTTCGATGCCAATTACGCTTCCATTCAGTTCGCAGAAACAGCGCGGCGTTCACTTACTCGCGTTTCGATACCAAACATAACAACACAAGTCACATCGTCGATTTTGATCTCAGCAACTTTCGCGATGCGCGAGTGCGACACACTTGTGTAAGAAACAAGCGTGTGGCAGCTTTTAATCTCATGAGAGTCGATCTCCACTCAGCGTTTTTTCACAAAGTTCCCCTTTTACTATGATTAAACTTCATTCAGGTAAGTATATTAACTTGCTACTCTACTGTTCCCTTCAAGCGGTGAAGTTCAAATGTGGTGATGTGGTAGCTTTAAAATAACTGCCGATGCTGCAGTCTGCAACGCAACATACTGCAACGCTTTAAACAGTAAACAGTGGGCCCATTGAAATGATAAGTGTATGCAAAGATTTACGTAACTGAATCGTCGATCCCACGCACTCACAGCCAGTTGCAAAATACTATCAACTGGGTTGCTGAATAGAATTAAATCAAGCTTAAGAGTAACTTTGTTATTAAATCACAGTATAAACCATATATTACAGCTTGCGCTCCTCATCTGCTCACTCACCATTGTGAGAGACGAGACGAATTGCCTTCAATCTTAAAGGAGCAGTACCTATTAAGGGTAACTTATTCAACTCGTTTTACGCCCTTCTCTGAATTTGTTATTGTTTCGGTAATGCATTTATGGAGATGTTTTTTCAATAAATTCCCGAGCGCCGGAAAGATCTGGACTTATACCTATATGATTGCAGACTTCAACTAATAAAAGGGGGCACACTATTTGAGCTCAGCTCGTTTTCTGTAAATATAACTATCTCTTATTCAATCATAAATCAATAGCAATTAATAGTTCAAATATATATATAAAAAAAAAAATTATGTCTTCAATGCTTGAAGTTCGTGTGTCGTAACTTTGCAGATGTTGTTTGTGCTTTAACAGCAACATTTCAGAAAGTGAAATCCATTTAACCCCCTTTATTACTTCCCATCCTAAATGTTCTTTTCTCTTCCTATATACATATTCATATTTGTAGCCATGTTTTAACAGCGTGCATGATCATGCATCCAAGAAAAAGCGTTTTCTAACCGTGTTTTACAGGTTTATGCGATCAGGGGAATTCGCATCCGTTTCAAAACATTTTAATTTGGCTCGTGGCTTTTCTATTTCCGATTTATGTCTTTCTCCCACCTTTTAAATGTATTTGAGTTTTCGAAAACAGATTCTTCTGGAGTCTCTGGCGTTATTACTATATCTAAAGTCTATAATTCCTATTGCCCTTATACCTCTATGGTCATATCTCAAAGCATGACCACACTTCAATACTCCCCTTTTTTCATATAACCGAACGGTCTTCCAATGACAAAGCACTGGTTTTGAACCCATGTAGTTCCTCCTTAATTCTCCGGTCCTTCTCCACATATATACACTGGGCATTCCTTTTGTACGGAGCCACAACAACAGTAGCCGAATGCGACGTTCCCGACTCCCCTATCCAAATGCTCGGCAGATGGTCGTCCACAGCATACAAGACCTACATCAGATCCGACACGTATGTTCTACTAAATGCTCAACAAGCCCTCTCAACCGACATTCGAGGTAAATTTTTCGCTAGCTACTGGTGGTGGTTAACAATCCTTACATCTATCATACGTCTGCTTTTCGCTGCTAATCTGTTTAGTTACACGCAGTCAATCGCGGCTTTCTTTATTTCGTTCTTTACCATCAACTCATCCCATAATTGTTTAATGAAGAATAGCTTTGAAAATACCATAATAACAACGCTCCAAGATTATTCGTATCCTTGCTATGTTTATCGTGATTTTCGTTTCTGATTGCTGCAATATTTTTAAGCCAATCACAGCTTCTGAAATTCTACGATTACTGCCATTTTATGACCAATCTTGGGCTATTTCATTAATGTTATCGAAGCTTTCGACTTGATTTCGTTCTCGACGGATGAGCTCTGCCTATCGAGGCATAACTTGTGTGAGCTTTCACGATCGTAATCCAAAGCCAAATAATTCATGGCCGATCGCGGGCTTCGTTCATAAATGCATATCGTAGCTTTCCTGGTTGAATCATCTTAACGTTTTATCTCAGCCTATCGCAGCTCCTCGGAAAAGTCTCCCTGGCTTCAGCCTTTATCATAATAAATATAAGGTCAATCATGGACCTATTTTACGAATACTGGTATCGTTTCATGGCTAAACGTAGCCTACTACATTAATGCTATCGAAGCTTTCGACTAATCTCAGTTCTGATGCATGAACTCAGCCAATCGAGGCATCAGCCTATCTAGGCTTCACTATTAAACAAGCTTTCATGATTGTGCTCTAAGCCAAATATTTCATGGTCGATCGCGGCCTTTGTTCATAAACGCGTATCGTAGCTTTCCTGATTGTAACCATCCAATGTCATATCTCTGCCTATCGTGGCTCCTCTGAAAAGTTCAGCTTTTTATTATTATACATGTAAGGTCAATCACGGACCTATTTTACGATCACTGGTAATGTTTCATTGCTAAACGAAGCCTATTACATTAATGCTATCGAAGCCTTCGACTAATCTCAGTTCTGATTCATGAATCGGCCATATCGAGGCATCGGCCTATCGAGGCATCGGCCTATCGAGGCATCGGCCTATCGAGGCATCGCTATCGAACAAGCTTTCACGATTGGAACCCTATGACAAATATTTCATCGCCGATCGCGGCCTTTGTTCATAAATGCATATCCTAGCTTTCCTGGTTGTAATCATCTTAATGTCATATCTCTGCCTATCATGGCTCCTCGGTAAAGTCTCCCTGGCTTCAGCCTTTATCATTATAAATATAAAGTCAATCATGGACCTATTTTTCGATTACTGGTATTGTTTCATGGCTAAACGTAGCCTATTACATTAATGCTATCGAAGCTTTCGACTAATCTCGATTCTGATGCATGAACTCAGCCTTTCGAGGCATCAGCCTACCGAGGCATCACTATTGAACAAGCTTTCATGATTGTACTCTAAGCCAATTTTTTTTTTTTTTCATGGCCGATCGCAGCCTTCGTTCATAAACTCAAATTGTAGCTTTCCCGATTGTAATCATCTCAATGTCTTATCTCTGCCTCTCGTGCCTCCTCGGAAAAGTCGACCTGGCAACTGCCCTCATCATTTATAAATACTGTATATGGTCAATCACGGACCTATTTTACAATCACTGTGATCGTTTCATGGCTATACGTAGCCTATTACAATTATGCTATCGAGCTTTCAACTAATCTCGGTTCCGATACATGAACTCAGCCTACCCTGACTTCACAATTGACCGAGCTTTCATGACCGTACGCTAAAGCCAAATATTTTGCGCATATCGTAGCTTCCCTGATAGCAGTTATGCCAATGTGTCATCTCTGCCTTTTGTGGCTCCTCAGGAAGTCGCCTGGCGACAGCCTCATTATTTATAAATGTAAGGTCATTACGGACCTATTTTTTTTAAAGAAAGACGAGGGCTGGTGCATATGCTATTTAACTTTGCTTTTATTTATTTTCTCCCTCTATTCATACCCAGGTTGTATGCATCTTAAAATCTCAGCCGATCGAGGCTTCATTTAAAATCTCCATCTCAAGTTTTGGGGGCAGACGTGGCTTCTGTTCATATTCAGGAGATAAGAAGCTCAGCTCACATAGTGACATTCCCAATTTAGATCTTTTAAAGCTTCCAATCAATTATCTTCATGTCAGTATATCTCGTAGGTTGAATCTTTCCCATACAGTACCTCACCTTAAGATAAGCAATAAAGAAGTTGTCTAATTGTCTTCCCTATTTTATTAATTCTTCTGCATGCTTTTCAGAATCCTCATAGGTATGTACGGAATTCATCAGTAAATTCTTCGCTAGCTACTGGTGGCGATGGTTAATGATTCATATCATACGTTCGTTTTTCGCTGCTCTTTTAAGTTACATATGCAGTTAATCTCGGCTTGCCAGATTTATTTCGTTCTTCACTATAAACTCAGCCCGTAGCTGATTATTATAGATTAGCTTTGATGGGAAATACTATATAATGCTCAAAGTTATTCATATCCCTGTTTGCTATGTCTATCGTGATGGTCATTCATGATAGCTGCAATATGGCTAAGCCTATCGCGGCTTCCGAAACTCTACGTTCACTGGCATTTAAGGCTATCGTGGTCTTTTCAATAATGCTTATCACATTAATGTCGGTTCTGACGCATGAACTAAGCCTATCGAGGCATCAGCATGAACTTAATTTGATTTAATTGATTTAATGATGATTTAATTTTATCATATGGAACCAATCCAACTGATATAAATATTATACCGCAAAGTGATGATCTCACTGATCATTACATGGTATCTTGCGTAATACGTACTGCTGAAATTTGTCAAGTTGCGCCACGTTATCGACCAGGCAGAACAATCCTTCCAACCACTATAGATAGATTCTCAAATAGCTTACCTGATCTATCTCGGCTGCGCAGTGCACCCAAACAAACAGATGAACTAGAGGAAATGACTAGCAGTTTGAGCACCATGTTCTCTAGTACACTAGATATTGTTGCACCAATTAGACTAAAAAAGGTTAGAGAGAAAACTAAAGCACCATGGTACAACAGTGCTACGCATGCAATCAAGAGAGAAACTCGTAACTTAGAGCGTAAATGGAAACAAACTAATTTAGAGGTCTTTAGAATCGCGTGGAAAGACAGTATGTCACGTTATAAAAAGGCTCTAAAAGCAGCCAGGGCTGAGCATCTCCGCAAACTAATAGAAAATAACCAAAATAATCCAAGGTTTTTATTCAACACCGTGACTAGACTAACAAATAAACAAACATCACCAGAGCAAAATATTCCGTTACAATATAGTAGTAATGATTTTATGAATTACTTCAATGAGAAAATAGAAAGCATCCGAAACACAATTGTAAATATACATTGCTCTATGATGTCTTATGATTCAGCCTCAATTATGGCCCCTCTAGAACACCTACACCGCTTTACAACTATAGGACAGGAAGAGCTAAATAAACTTATCATTGCATCTAAACCAACAACATGTTTATTAGATCCAATACCCACTAAACTACTGAAAGAAGTGTTACCTGTAGTGGAAGAGCCTCTTCTTAATATTATTAACTCGTCTTTATCTTTAGGTCATGTTCCAAAAATATTCAAGCTGGCAGTAATAAAACCTCTCATTAAGAAACCGCAATTAGATCCAAATAACTTAGCAAATTACAGACCCATCTCAAATCTTCCATTTATGTCTAAAATACTAGAAAAAGTTGTGTCCGCTCAATTGTGCTCTTTCTTGCAAGAAAATGATATCTATGAAAAATTCCAGTCGGGATTCAGACCGCATCATAGCACAGAAACTGCGCTAGTTAAAATAACAAATGATTTACTTTTAGCTTCTGACCAAGGCTGTATCTCAATACTAGTTCTACTCGATCTTAGCGCTGCGTTCGACACTATCGATCATAAAATACTCTTGGATCGACTACAAAACTACACTGGTGTTCAGGGACAGGCATTAAGCTGGTTTAGATCGTACTTATCAGACCGTTACCATTTTGTCTGTTTAAATGGGGAAAAATCAAAGATAACGCCAGTAGACTATGGAGTGCCGCAAGGATCGGTGTTAGGCCCTCTGCTATTCTCAATATACATGCTGCCACTTGGTAATATTATAAGAAAACATGGAATTAATTTCCACTGTTATGCTGATGACACTCAATTATATATCTCATCACGACCAGATGAAAACACTAACTTATCTAAATTGACAGAGTGTCTAAATGATATAAAATGCTGGATGACGTGTAATTTCCTGCTATTAAATTCAGATAAAACGGAGGTACTACTTATTGGTCCAAAAAACTACCCACAAAATCCCTTACAATACAACTTTAATTTAGAAGGATGTCCTGTTACTTTATCCACTACAGTAAAAGACCTGGGTGTTGTACTAGACCGCAACTTGACTTTCGAAAATCATATTTCATATATTACAAGAACAGCCTTTTTCCACCTTAGAAACATTGCTAAGCTACGTAACATGCTATCTGTTTCTGATGCAGAAAAGCTAGTTCATGCATTCATGACATCGAGAATAGATTACTGTAATGCTTTATTAGCTGGTTGTCCTGCATCCTCAATAAACAAGCTAAAGTTAGTGCAAAATGCAGCCGCTAGAGTTCTTACTAGATCAAGAAAATATGATCATATAACACCTATTTTATCATCTCTACACTGGTTACCTATTAAGTTACGTATCAATTACAAACAGGGAACTACACTAACATTTTCCACTGGTGGCACACAACTTTTTCAGTTACTAGCGCAAAACATGATTTGGTCGCACAAATTATTTATAGTAAGCCGCTCTGGATAATAATGACCAATAATGAAACTATTGCATACAGATGTGCTTTTTATTTTACTTGCCATCTTTTAAACCAAATGCCTTCTTGTTTTCTTTAAAATTGGTTGGGATAGATTTACTGCAATAGAAAATACAGTAGGCCTACACAATAAAGAATGAATTTCTTTTGGATTTCAACATGCTATGGTTGGCACAGATGGGCAGACTTCTGAACTCTTAAGGAAAAATAAAATAAATATAATCCACTTCGCGTGCTTCATACTGTCATTGTGAAGCTTCAATGATTTGTGTTTGAATTGTTTTGACGCAGTTAGAAATTTGGACAGTCCTGCAATTGAAGGCCCACAGAATTTACATTAGGGCTGCACAATATTGGTAAAAAATGACATTGCGATAGTTTATTTTTCTGCGATATATATTGCGATATAAAAACAATTTCACCAGATGACTTGAATAGCTCTATTTGGAAAGAATAAATCATTCTAGAATGACTGGGTTGGTTTTGTCATGGAGTAAATCCACATAGAAACTAATATTAATAGAATGTTTTAATGTCAAGTCAAGTCATCTTTATTTATATAGCGCTTTTCACAATACAGATTGTATCAAAGCAGCTTCACAGTGATAACATGAAAATAATTACAAGAAGTTTGTTTCTAGAATAAAGTTGCGTAATCGTCCACATGAAGTAACGCAGATCAAAAATATTGTTGAATAATTAAATGTCCCCAACTAAGCAAGCCAAAAGCCAAGGCAACAGTGGCAAGGAACCAAAACTCCAGCAGGTGATAGAACGGAGAAAAAAACCTTGGGAGAACCCAGGCTCAGTCGGGGGCCAGTTCTCCTCTGGCCAACGAACGAACAGTGTATGATGTAGCTAATGTAGTTAACCAGACTTTAATAAATGGAACCTTATTGTAAAGTTTTTCTGATTTATGTCTCTTGAGTTTAGTGTTGGACAGATCAGTTGTTTTAACCATTCGTTAAAGTGAATCGGTTCAAAGGAGTCATATTAATTCGCGAATTGGACGTGTCATTAACGGACCACGGCACACGTTGTGTGATTATCCAGGCAGTTTAGGACATCGCACAAGATTTGTCTCAACACAGAAAACATTTCATCACTAGATAGATTTTTTGGTTTTGTTTATTGAAAGTGTTGTTTATGTAATCTGAATGTGTGGAAAGCTTTTCAGAGAAGATGAGGCAACGTTATTTTAGCACAATTCATAACCAGTGGTAGTTCAGGGAGAAAAAAAAAATTGGTCGTCCGACCTTTTACCATCGTGTATTCTCAAAGATGTTCAGTCAACTCAATTCATTAATATGAGCGAGGGCGGGAGAGAGAGCAAGACAGTGTTAAGACGGTGAGGGAGTGCGCGCGCGGGGGTTTCACTCTCTCTGCTCGTTCTCTCAGTTAAACAAGCGCGAAGCCAACTTGATCTGTTGAATGCTCCGAGCACGTTATAAAACGTATTCTTAAAATACACATTTCTGTTTTAATAAATGCTCATAGTAAATCATAGCATATTGCCTAAAACATATAGGTAGAAAAATAATCAAACGGTGATACATTTGCGACCCATTAAAAATTAGGGTCGCAATGGCATTTCAAAAGGTCGCATATGCGACCATTTTGGTCGCAGTGTAGTTCCCTGACAAAGTATTCCTACTGACCTATAAAGCCCTAAATGGTTTAGCTCCTGTGTATTTAACAGACCTTCTATCGCCATACAATCTATCGCGCTCTTTAAGATCACTAAATTCGAGGCTTCTGGTCATTCCTAGGATATCTAAGTCCACTAAAGGAGGGAGGGCGTTCTCGCATTTAGCTCCTAAACTCTGGAATAGCCTTCCTGATATTGTCCGAGACTTAGACTCGCTGTCACAGTTTAAAACTAGATAAAACTAGTGTTATCACTGTGAAGCTGCTTTGATACAATCTGTATTGTAAAAAAAAAAAAAAAAAAAAAAAAAGCGCTATATAAATAAATAAAATAAAGGTGATTAAAGACGCATCTCTTTAACCAAGCATTCACTTAATGATTAACCTTTAATACTACTGCTGAATCAGTTCGAATGCATTAACATTATGAACATCAGCTATGCTAATTATTTCCCATCTGCCTTTCTGCTGTTATCTCGGGACGCTAGTCCCGAGGTAAATAGCGTTCGTCAGCTCCAGTTTGTATCCAGCCTCTCACGGAGACTTTAGATGCCCCAACGCCTGTGAAGAGACGACTCGACGCCTGTGAAGAGACGACTCGACGCCTGTGAAGAGACGACTCGACGCCTGTGAAGAGACGACTCAAACCCGGCGATATATTATGCCATAAATTAATACATGATTAACTAACTGTATTTTTCTATGTACATTTCCGAAATGCACTTTCTGTAAAGCTGCTTTGAGACAATGTGTATTGTGAAAAGCGCTATACAAATAAATTTGAATTGAATTGAACTTAGCCTATCGAGGCACCAGCCTATCGAGGCACCAGCTTATCGAGGCGTCAGCCTATCGAGGCGTCAGCCTATCGAGGCGTCAGCCTATCGAGGCGTCAGCCTATCGAGGTATCAGCCCATCGAGGCATTAGCCAATCGTGGCTTATTTCATAAACACATATTACATTTAATCTCGGTTCTGACGTATGGACTAAGCCTATCGAGGCATCAGCCTATCGAGGGATTAGCCTACCGTGGCCTTAGACAATCGTGTCTTATTTCATAAACGCATATTGCATTTAATCTCGGATCTGTCGCATGAACTAAGCCTATCGAGGCATCAACCGATCGAGGCTTAATGTACAGTTTTAATGATTACTTTAAAGCCTACTATCATGGGCAGCCGAGGCTTTCGTATGTATGTATCTTAACAACTCAGCCTATCAAGGCTTCGTTAAAATTCCCATTTCAAGTTTTGCGGCCAGACGCGGCTTCGTCCACGTTTAAAAATAAGCTCTGCCCATATAGAGTGACATTCCTACTCTCGATCTTGCTGAAGTCTCTTATAAGCTATCTTATCTCAGAACATATCGTAGTTTTAATCTTTTATGCTTAGTACCTGACTTTAAGATAAGCAATTAAAAGTCGTCTTATTGTCTTCCCTATTTATTAATCCTACTGTATGCTTTCAGAATACTCATAGGTATGTATGGAATTCGTCACATTTTCCTCACTTTTTGGGGGTAGGCTCCGCCCCTGCCTCTAACATCAGGCAGGACCTATAAGCTAACCTTCAGACCCTGACGGAGGACGAGGCCTACGCCAAAGAACTCAGAGACGGAGCCTGACGAGCATCTACCTTTATTTTTGTCTGTAAACTCCTTTCACAAAATAAATTCTTTTTTCGAGAATCCTTCTGAGTCTTTATGGTAGAACTGTGTTGTCATTCATAAAAGGACATCATAGGCCCTACCTATAGAGATCGCTAAGACATGTGACCAACTGGGCGGCAACATCATCAGAATGCAAAGAATTATGGGTATGTTTGGCCCGTTTACATGGGCTGGCATAGCAGCCTAGTGTTCTGGCATGAAAAAAATACAAATAGCGTGAAAAACAGAATATAGGCTAATCCTACAAAATGCAGCGGGCTTAAGAAAACATTTTCGGACCATACCAAAAAACTGTCGTCCGTTCAAATGTAATGTTTTAAGCACCACACTCCTCGCTCTCTCTCATCTATCTGCATGCAGTCAGAATTCATGTCAAGAGAGACGCGATCGAACTGTGTGTGTGTGTGTGTGTGTGTGTGTGTGTGTGAGAGAGAGAGAGAGAGAGAGAGAGAGAGAGAGAGAGAGAGAGAGAGAGAGAGGCGCGGTCGAACAGTGGAAACATAAAAAAACATACTCCGTCATTTTGTTCATAGAGGTTATCATTCAAACTGCAAAGTGTTTACTTATATTTGTGTAACTTACACTCGCAATAAAACACAACATTGTGCTTTTGTCACACTCTAAACTCTTGTCAAACTGTAACCTACAACTGTCACCCAACCAAACACACACAGTTTTAAAAGCAACATATTTATCCAACCCCATTTCAAAACAGGCTGTGGGTTACATCTTTTGGACATTAATCATATCGCATTGGTTTTCATTTATTTTCTTCAGAGCAGTTACATATTCTACATTGATTAAAAAAATCAAATGTGTTTTTAATGGTAGTATAATTTTATACGAAAATCAATTATTTACCATTCAGATGAGAATAAAGTTAGGGTTCATTGAAATTAACGAAAACAAATATATTGATCCGATCTTAAAGGATAATTCAGGTATTTAGCACTTTGAGTCTATTTTCTTTTTGGATGAACTAAGTTAGAGTGGTGGGTAGAATTTTGAGGATAGGTCCTGTCTCGACTTTTTGAATATTTTAGAATCGCCTCTGACCGCTTCAGAGTGGCTGTATACGAGCATACACAAACATGTCCTTAAAACAACACTTAGCGTTCGTTTTCAAAACTGTGCAAGAAGGACTATTGCAATTTATTTCCCAAAATGCTTTGCGCTCACCACTGGCAATACGTCACGATGACGTCACATTAGCAATCTCTATTATGAAACAGCGCGTCTGTCATAACTCCATAGAAATCTCCATGCTAAGCGTTCACAATATAACATCCATCTGCAGTTTTTACACGTCTTTAAGTATTACATATGAGAAATATTGATATTGATATTGTATAAAATAATCAATCCTATTGTTTTTCAGTACTTGCGCACGCAGCGCGATTCTACTATGGAAAAGGCATACGCGGTCAGGACAGTTAGAGTCTCGTGTGAAAAACAAACCCACACATATTATGATTAATATGATTAATCATATATACTGTATTATGATTAAAATACAATCAGTGTTGGGAGTAACACGTTACAAAAGTAATGCATTACAGTAACATATTACGTTATGCTGTAACGCAGTAGTGTAAGGCATTACTAATCAATTTTCAGTAATATTTTACTCGGTAAATGTTCGGTAAGGCTTGCGTTACAACAGACTTTTAGTTTTAATTGTAAAACAAACAAACAAACAAAAAAAAAAAACCAGCAAGACCGCCAGACATTAACGAATGAAAGATGCAAGTAGGCTAAATTACCTGTTCGTGGTCAGTCAATAGCCACGTGTGGTGTCCAAGTCTGTAATTAAAGACTAAATGGCAGCGTCTGATATATTTGTATAGCGATTTATTTTTTACAGGAGTGCCGTGAGGTATGATTTCGGCCTCTGTGCTCACGCTGGCCAGAGGAAAAGCGGCTAATGGTGAAGATGGCATGAAGAAGACTACATTCGCGAGATGTACGTATGCGCATTAGGCTATTCGTTCTGTGTTTTCTTTCTAAACAGTTAGGCTATGTTTATGTGGTATTTTTCATGTTTTCATCACGCAATCATGTTTTTGATGCCGTGGTGACGCGTTCATGTAAGGGCGGCGGCGCTGCCGATAAAGCACCTAAAGCTGTCACAAAGAACCGGCAAAAGCAATGATTATGAATATGTCAAATATAGCAAGGAGACATGTTGATTGTTTATTAATAAAGTCAAGATGAAGTTGACGATGCTGACTCGCGATCTTCGCAGTAGGCTAGTGAATGCACCAGAGAGAAATGCACATTTCATTTCATAAGCAGAGAGCAGTCTGTTTTCTTTCGTTTTGAATTGTTCTGTTTACAAGTAGACATTTCAATATAGATATATTTTTCAGGTCCGTAATACAAAACGAAATTCACTTTGAAGAAAGGCTTCGTGTCTTCTGTGTAAGGTGTCTGTGAAAGTTTTAAAGAAGTCTTTAAGTGCCGCTTCAGAGCGGTCGCGTCCGTAACGGAGAACTGTCACGTCTGTAACATTGTTTTTTCCTCATAAATGCGAACACAAAAAATAAAATAAAATGAATATTTTATGTTCTGTGGAGAGCCAACCCTTCTTCATTAGATTTGCGCAGTGTAATTCACAGAATTACAACAACAAAAAAATCGTTGCCTCCTGAAAGTTAAAGATTTTTTTTTGTCACACATGACTGTCGATTTCCCTAATATTAAATATAAAACGCATGTCTAGACTAATATTTTTCTAATGTCTGGACTCCTTTCTGGGAGGAGCCCTATGGATAAACAGACGTTTCAATATTTTGGTATTAATGCATTTTCTGAGAATTTATATAATTATATAAGTTTTGACTGCAAGTCTGCAAATGTCATGTCCATAACACTGGAATTCCCAAATTTTAAATAATTTATCCTCAACTAGTTTTGTGGTGTAGGTCTACATATTTTCTAATGTTAAGTTAACTTCAAATAATACTAATAGTAGGCTAATTTAAAGATGTGGTAGCATTGGATCTGGACGGTATGGATAACGCTGGGAGTTGGAAGGGGTGTGTCGCCATTCTGCAGGTTCGTGGATCTGAGTGTCGCGATTTCGGTTTCATATCGCATATCGTTACAGCCCTAGTCATTTTAGAATGTTAAGTTCTACTTCTGTATAGTTATTTTGGTGAAAGTAACTCAAAAGTAATACAGGAGTAATGTAACGCATTACAATTCTGAGACAGTAATATTGTAAGTTAATGAATTACTTTTAAATAACAGTAACAAGTAATATATAATGTATTACAGTTTAGAAGTAACTTGCACAACACTGGATACAATAGGCTAACACAGAAACCGAAAATTCTCGTGACAGCAACATTTGTCCAAATTTCAATCTTAACCGTTCTATTTCATCAGAAACGATCTTAAAACAGGGCTTTAAGTTTAAAATACCGAACTTGTCCTCTAAGGCACGAGTAGAGTAACGGTGATAATATGGCTACGTAGCCTACATCAAACACGTTTTGCTATTAAGGGCAGCCTACCACACCATTGATGTGAACTTAGCTATACATGCCATTTACGTCAGAGGGAGCTATTTCAGCCCCTGTAGAGGTTTAGTGAAATGCCCATACTTTTTTATTTTGCTTCTTCGCCATTTTTAATTTACACATGTCTCATACTTGTGTTATTGCTACTATTTGTGTTATTGACCTTTCAGTAATAAAAAAAAAGACTTAAGATAGTTGTGGGAGTATTTTTGTATTTTCAAAATACTAATTAGTTGTATTTTATTTAAATACATTTTTCACATCAGTATTTTGTATTTTATTTTGTTACATTTCATGAGCCAGTATTTGTATTTTGTAACAAAATAGTTTTTGATGTATTTGTGCCCGCCTCTGCCTGCAACACGGCCTTCAACTTCGTTCAATAGGGTGACAGATTTCTATAGAGCCTTCCAGGCGAAAACACGGCTAAAACACACCGTAAACAGGACTTAATATGTAGCAGGAAAACACCCATTCTGGCAACACCAGCCACCAGTGTCGCACCGCCGCATGCGTCATCAAAACAAAATGCAGCAAGGACGCGTCGTATGACCATTTAAACGAGTTCCCCTTCAGGGACTACCGCTGCGTGTAATCGCAGTGGGAACGGCCTCCAGCGTAACGCGTCTGAAGCATGAATGAAATCAGTCAATGGAGAGATGGAGCGTCATAGCGAGTGACGTCATCGACCAGGAAGCTATAAATATCCCCTGAGCACACAATACGCCAGCTTTTTGTTACTTCAGCAAGCTCTGTGTGTGTCTGAAATCTAGCGATTGTGTTTGTCTGTTTAGACAGGAGTTTCTCACTATATATATATATATATATATATATATATATATATATATATATATATAAAAAAAACAATATGAGTGTCAAAGTGACGAGCGAGCAATATAGAAAGTGTGTTTCCCCCTGTACACGATACATCACGGGTGGGGATACACATCAGCTGTGTGTTGCTTGTTTGGGATTGCAGCATGCCCAGTCGGCTCTCGAGGGGGTCGATTGTGAGCATTGCGAGCGTTTTCCCTTGAGAACTCTGCGCTCGCGGCGATCGCTCTTCGAGGAGAGTGGTTTGCTGCGAGCTCCCCGAGGCTCGGGTCCCGCTTCTGTTGAGGCAGAGCGGCGGCGCTTGTCTTGGGGCTCGCAGATGGATCTCACTGGCGACGTTGAGACGGGCTCCGCCCTATCTCAGCTATCTCCAGCGAGATCTAGTGCCTCTCACCCGGCTCTGGAAGCACGCTCTGCAGCGGTTACTTCTGCCCGGGTCGAGGCACGTGATGTCGAGCTTAGATTATCCAGCTCTGAGGAGCTCGATGTCGAAAGTTTTGCATCAGAAGAAACTGACTCGTCACTCCAGCATACTGCTGAAGAGGGGCTGATAGATGTGTTATCTCGGGCTGTTGAAAAGCTCAGCATCGAGTGGCCAACTGATAGGCAGGAGTCTAGAAATAAAAGCAAATTAGATGATAGACTTCTGTCTGCACGTCCTCAGCCTTCTCGCCGGTGCTTACCATTCTTCCCAGATCTTCACTCTGAGGTTTCAAGGACCTGGGTTAGACCTGTTTCAAAAAGAATTTATACTAACCAGTCTAATGCTTATGGAAACATTTTTGGTGCAAAAGCTTCAGGGTACGTGACCATGCCGAAGGCAGAGACGCTCGCTAGCTATCTCTCTCCTGCTTCGTCATCTTCACTTAAAGCACCGGCTCTGCTCTCTAAGCCACTAAAAAATACTTCTGTGTTAGTGGGGCAGGCTTACTCGGCGGCGGGTCAGGCGGCTGCATGTCTACACACTATGGCCATTATGATGACCTGCTTAAAGATGCTTGTGAGGGGGGTGACATTTCTGTGGATATGATTAATGAGCTTAGGCAGACTGCTGATCTCACTCTCCGGGCCACCAAGGAGACCGCTAAATCTATCGGCCGGTCTATGGCAGCCATGGTGGCCACAGAGAGACACTTGTGGTTGAGTCAGACCTCTATGAAGGAGAAAGATAAGACTCTCCTTTTAAATGCTCCAGTTTCGCCTGCGGGCCTCTTCGGTGACGCTCTTCACTCTGTCACGGAGAGGTTCCAGGAAGAGAAGAAACAGGCGGCTGCTTTTCAGAAATTTATGCTCCTTAAAGTGCGTGTCGCTGGGGCTGCTGAGCGAGGGCAGTCCCAGCCGCCGAGTACTTCAAAAAGAGCGCAGCAGAAATGGAGTGTCGCGTCTCGTGCCCCCCCGCAGAGAAACTGGAGGGACGAGGCGGGGCGCTCTCCGGCGCGACCTTCTCGGGGTAGGGCTGATCTGAGGACAGTCATTATCGCAAAGAAGGCAGCGTCGAAAAAATCCTGACGTGCTGAACGTCAGGACTCTGAGGGTGGTCCCCATCGTGGAAGACTTGAGTTCACTGCACAAAAACACGGTGCCCTGTCTTTCCCGATGCCCTCAGGGGTCTGCTCTACTAACCCTGCCTATACAGGGCGTAGAGAGACTCGGCGAGCGATTTCCCGAGGGACGCTCGCCCCCTCCGAGGAGGGTTGTGGAGTGCCCAGACCAGCTGTTCCCTGCCAGTACGTTACAGGGCGCTGTGTCTGTCACTCGGGATGTTCATCCAGAGGCCAGCCTCGAGAGGCTGGTTCCCTTAGTTGAGTTCCTAGCGAAAGGAGCTATAGAGCGGGTTTCTCCACCCAGCAGGGAGTTAGGATACTACAGCCGGTACTTCATCTTTCCGAAAAAAGATAGAGGGCTGCGTCCCTTTTCTAGATCTGCGTCTCTTAAATACAAGCAGATCGTGTCAAATCAGATACGAGGACTGGTTCGTCACGATAGATCTAAAGGACGCTTACTTCCACGTATCTATCCTCCCTCAACACAGGAAGTTCCTGAGGTTCGCTTTCGGGGGTGAAGCCTATCAATATCGTGTTCTTCCGTTCGGCCTAGCACTGTCACCCCGCACGTTCACGAAGTGTATGGATGGGGCTATAGCCCCGCTGAGGGTGCAGGGCATCCGTATACTGAACTATATAGATGATTGGTTTATTCTAGCTCAATCAGAACAACAGGCGTTTCGGCATCGAGATGTCGTTCTTGCTCACATCAAGAGGTTGGGGTTGAGGCGCAACGCCAAGAAGAGTGTTCTTTCTCCATTACAGAGAACCACTTTTCTCGGTGCAGTGTGGGATTCGACGACAATGCAGGCACAGTTGTCACCTGCTCGTGTTGCTTCGATTCTCGCCGCAGTAGATCAGGTCAAGCTAGGCCAGTCATCCACTGTAAAACAGTTCCAGAGACTGTTAGGTCTCATGGCAGCTGCGTCCAACGTGATACCTTTTGGCCTCCTGCACATAAGACCGTTACAGTGGTGGCTCAGAACCAGGGGATTCTCCCCGAGGGGAAATCCGCTTCGCATGATCATGAGTTCGCGACGGTGTCATCGCACCCTGGTTATGTGGAAAGATCCTCGGTTTCTGTCCCAAGGCCCTGTGTTGGGAGCTCCTTGTCGTCGCGTTATGCTAACGACAGATGCCTCTCTCACGGGGTGGGGGGCGATCATGAGTGGTCGCCCAGCTCAGGGTCTGTGGGAGGACCATCACCGTCTATGGCACATAAATTGTCTAGAGATGTTGGCAGTGTTTCAGGCACTGAAACATTTCCTCCCAGACCTAAGGGGCCACCATGTTCTTGTCCGGTCAGACAACACATCAGTGGTCTCTTATATCAACCATCAGGGGGGTCTGCGTTCTCGCCCACTTTACAAACTGGCACGTCAGATCCTTCTATGGTCCCAGGGGAAAATTCTTTCTCTGAGAGCTATTTATCTCCCGGGGTATTTAAATCAGGGGGCAGACATCCTGTCAAGGCAGGGGCCGAGGCCCGGGGAATGGAGTCTTCACCCCGAGGTGGTGGAGCTCCTATGGGTGCATTTCGGTCGTGCCGAGGTAGACCTATTTGCTTCCCGAGAGACAGCACACTGTCCACTGTGGTTCTCTCTCAGCCTGCCAGCCCCACTGGGGTGGACGCGATGGTACATCTGTGGCCGAGGTCACGTTTGTACGCTTTTCCCCCGATCGCTCGGCTCCGGGGAGTTCAGGAGAGGGTTCGCCGGGACGGGCTCAGTCTTCTGCCAATAGCCCCGTTCTGGCCGGCCCGAGTATGGTTTGCGGACCTAGTGTCTCTCCTCGACGGCTCTCCCCTGGAGATACCGATCAGGAGAGATCTACTCTCTCAGGCGAGTTGGTCGATCCTTCACCCCCGCCCAGAACTATGGAGGCTGTGGGCATGGCCTCTGAGGGGGCCCAGCTCATAGATTCTGGTCTCTCGACTAAGGTCGTTGAGACCATCCTCCAATCTAGAGCTCCCGCCACGAGGAAGTTATATGCCGCGAGGTGGAAACTTTTCACCTCTTGGTGTGGAGAGCGCCAGCAGGACCCAGTTAACTGCCCGGTTGGTACAGTTCTGGATTTCCTGCAGGACCGTCTCTCCACAGGGTTATCCCACTCCACACTGAAGGTGTACGTGGCGGCCTTAGCTGCTTACCACGCCCCTTCGAGCGGAGGTTCTCTCGGGAGACACCCACTTATATCTCGCTCCCTTCGTGGCGCCTTGAGGCTGAGGCCTGCAGTTCGCACGAGGGTACCAGCTTGGGATCTGGCCATCGTCTTAGAAGGTCTCTCCCTAGCTCCTTTCGAGCCCATCGAGGAAGTTTCGGAAAAGTTTCTTACGCTAAAGACTATCCTTCTTCTCGCTATCTCATTTCTAAAAAGAATTGGAGATATTCAAGCACTTTCGGTGGCTCCCTCGTGCCTGGAATTTGCTCCTGGTATGGTTAAGGCCTTTCTCTGTCCGAGACCAGGTTGTGTTCCTAAGGTGCCAACTACTATTGTTAGACCTATAGTTCTGCAGGCTTTCTGTCCTCCGCCTTTTCTGACGTCAGACCAGAAGAGACTTAATTTGCTGTGCCCCGTTAGGGCTTTAGATGCTTATGTCCACATAGCTGCCCTGTGGAGGAGATCGGAACAACTGTTTGTCAGTTTTGGGTCACCTAAGAAAGGGTGTCCGGCATCTAAGCAAAGGATGAGCAAGTGGGTGGTCGAGGCCATCTCGCTTGCTTACGGTTTGGCCCATAAGCCTTCACCTTTGGCTGTAAGGGCTCATTCCACCAGGAGTATGGCTGCCTCTACAGCTCTTCTTTCAGGAGCTTCTCTTCAGGACGTTTGTGATGCGGCAGGCTGGTCCTCACCGCACACTTTCGTTAGATTTTATTCCCTTGATCTTAGCTCCACTCCCGGGGCTCAGGTTCTCTCGTCGGTTTGTGTCTCCTAATGACACACGACGGGGATTTGGTCGTATGGGGATGTGGGTATTGCGTTCCCACTGCGATTACACGCAGCGGTAGTCCCTGAAGGGGAACGTCCCGGGTTACGTATGTAACCCTAGTTCCCCGAAGGGACGGACGCTGCGTGTCCTGCCATACTCCCGGCATCCCCTTGGGTCGCTTGCTTCAGTAACTTTAAGCTGGCGTATTGTGTGCTCAGGGGATATTTATAGCTTCCTGGTCGATGACGTCACTCGCTATGACGCTCCATCTCTCCATTGACTGATTTCATTCATGCTTCAGACGCGTTACGCTGGAGGGCGTTCCCACTGCGATTACACGCAGCGTCCGTCCCTTCGGGGAACTAGGGTTACATACGTAACCCGGGACGTTTTATGACAAGGTCGGTGAGGATGGGAAAATCTTACATTTCTGTTCAAACTTTGCCTGCCGATAAAATAATTGGTGTCTGTAGTTCTATATGAGCTAGCTGTGGCAATAATTTTGAAAAATAATAGCTTGCAGCAACATATGGAAAAAAATAACTATAAATGAACTAGTTTTTAAAGTATGAACTGAACTGAACTAGTTCATGTAGAAAGTGAACTTTCCCAACACTGCCGGGCACACACTTCTGCTTCATATTTTCTGCTTGGACACACTCCTCCTGGCTTTACTGTTATACAGACACATGACAGAGAAGCCATATCACTGAATGCTGAATGAATTTTCACTGTAAAAAAAAGTGCAAGTCTTTTCTTGGTTGTTGTACCTAGGCTTAATATTATTGGAATATGTTTTACTAGAAAGAACTATTTCGGTCTTTCTACTTTAAAATGTTGTGTTTTATTTGTCGTGGGTTTTAGTTCTTTTGCTGTTGTTGGCTGTGAGGACCTTTGAATTAACTGAAATTATTATCGAAGTGATATTGAAATCTTCGTAATGCGGTCAAGACCTGCCTGGAACTACTTTAGCCGTGTGTTTCCCTGAAAATAACTGCACACCTTAGAACCTTTGTCAACCAATCAGATTCAAGCATTCAACAGCCCCATATAGTATAATATAATATAGCTAATATAATATAAAAATACCTGTAACTGGAGCCATACACTGAAGTCCACAAACACTGCTGCAGCATTTCTGATTGTCGGCACAGTCACTGTCATCGCCACACGACTCCATAAGTATCACGGCACACCTTCCTGGTCCTATTATTCCAATTGGACACACTCCTGGCTTTGCTGTTGTACAGACACATGACAGAGAAGCCATATTACTGAATGCTGAATGTCCTTTTCACTGGGGCTTTTGGTTCTTTTGCTGTTGTAGGCTGTAAGGACCTTTGAAATAACTGAAATCATTTGATGAAGTGGTATGACATCTATGTAATGCAGTCAAGACCTGAATAGCAATATCTAATCTAAAACCAGTGTTCGAATTGAGGGGGGGCTGGGGGGGTCCCGGACCTCTCATAAGCATCAAGGGACCCCCATAAGGCCCAAAAAATTACCTTGGGGTCACCCAATTTCTCATTAAAACTAAAATACTAGAAACATAATATATTATGTAATATCTTTTTTTTTTCAAAGTATTGTCACTGCCGCTCCCATAAGAAGCTACTCCAAATTAGATTTGCGTCTGAAATTTACAGAGTCAGGTCAAGTACCCTAGTGCAGTCTGGACGATGTAGCGTAGTGATGGCCGGTTCGTGAACGAATCGTTCTTTTGAACCGGTTCTTTTTAGTAAACCGGTCGAACCAGTACACTAAATCGGACTGAATTGTTCAGTTCACATCTTGCGTCAGTGCTGATCCACAAGTTACCACAGTTACTCACTTTCAGACATGCCTGACAGTCCCTCCGAATCGAAATAAACCAATATCCCAGAGTATATTTTACTCCAGTAACTCCAACAGTTCACTGAACAGAGACAGGTTGATGCTGAGAGAAAATGATGAGCACGAGCAGCTGATACTGCGCATGCACGTACTAGTGATGGGTCGTTCGCGAATGAGCCGGCTCTACGGCTCGCATATATGAAGAGCCGACTCTATTTTAAAAAATATAGCCTATAGAAATTAAATTAGGGCTGCAACTAACGATTATTTTGATAATCGATTAATCGGACGATTATTTTTTCGATTAATCGGATAGAAATTAAATTAGATTTTTTTTTTTATTATAACTAAATAAAACCGTAAATCAGGGTATTTATGTCTAAAAGTGTACTTTAAAAAGTGCAAAAGCCACACATTGAGTTTTACTAATATCAATATTTGCATTGTTTTTAATGATAATTGCTGATGGCAAGTTGACAAACATGATTATTGTTAAAAAAATGATATCCAACATATTATGTTTTAACACAATTTTTGTTAAAACAAATTCACACAGACATGTTGTTCAGATGTGAATATCTGAACTAAAAACAAACTAAAAACATCTAAAATATATAATTCATTTAATTTTTATTTAAAATTAATTATATATAAGGAATATAAGGATAAAGAATATAATATATATTATATATAATATATAAAAGAATAATATAAGGATAAATTGATTAAATAAATATAGAAAGACTGAAAACAATTGTGTGAATGTAGAGCCGCAGTAGATCGCGTTTGAAAAACAATTAAAACTTAGTAGACAAATGCTATAAAAAGAGAACGGAATGGAGGTAACGTTACCCAGCAAGCTAACAGGCTTGAGTAAAGGACAGGAGAAATTATGCATTAGTGCACAAGCATTCGCTGAAAACCACTGAGTACAGTGACTAAAAAACAATATTTTACTGCTGCTGTTATTAACTGCCTTTATATTTAGTGCTTCGCTTTGTAAAGACCGTTTTAATTTAACCTATTTCTGCGGTAGCGCTATTTTAATCCATCACTTACGTTGCGAGCGAACTGATTGCGCAACCTGATGCTCGAGACAAAATACAGACATCCCGGAAGTCCCGGGAGTCTCCCGCATATTGATTGCGGCTCCCTGATGCCCGCGAATTAGTTCAAACTCCCGAAATCTAGAGCGCGCAAGCAAGAGCGCGCATGCGAGACAGAAGAGACTGCTCCAAACCGTGTAGCGCGCGCGCTCGGCTGAGCCCCTGAGGGAGAGAGACCTTGCGTGTGTGTGCGTACCAGTAAACGCTCCCCGTGACGTAAGCAGACCAACTAATCGATAATGACATTCGTTGACAACGATTTTCATAATCGATTATAATCGATTTTATCGATTAGTTGTTGCAGCCCTAAATTAAATCATTATGTAATACTGAAATAATGAATGAATTTGATTTTATTTAAAATAATTGACTAATTCAAAGAACAAAATAAAAATTATATAGGCCTAAAAGGCGCACACATTCGTTTTGACTGTCTGATCAGCCTGTTCAACTTCTGTTCCTGTCAATCATACACGAGGTGTCAACCAATTATACTGCATGAGGGAGGGGCCGAGCCATCACACACAAACACACACGCACGCATGCACGCACATTACTGAGAGAAGAAACCGCATCAGCCCCTCGAAAGTAAGGCAGCTTGCATTTTTGAATGTAAATCTCTCATAAAATAAAAATATGATCAGCATTTTGTGTGTGTGTGTTCATGCTAGTTATGCAAAACATAACTAGTGAGATAGTTCATGCTGGTTATTAACATGCCAATAAAGAACAGAGAAAAAGAGGGACCAGTTTAATCCTTTCAGTTATTTATTTTTCTTTAATATGGGTTCTATTATGTTGTTCAGATTCAGATTGTATTTGTTTTGAATGTTGTTTCTATACATAAAAAAGTTTTAATTTAAATGCAAATGTTTAATAGTATTCTTTTTTTCATAACAAATTAATGCATTTTTAAAGAGGTTGTGAGACATTGTGAGTATGATTTCATTTAATAATTTAATTATAATTGTTTTCACACCATATCATAGTCAAAAAATTTTGTGAGCCAAAAGAGCCGGCTCTTTTCAGTGAGCAGAGTCAAACGACTCCGAAAAAGAGCCGGAATGCCCATCACTAGCACGTACTACAGAATGCACAGGTACCAGTTCTCAGATCACCAGTACAGAACCGAGAACTGTTTCTTTTGGACACGTTCGATACGGAGAACCGATGACCTGGAGATACTGCGCATGCATGATGGCACCGTCTCTAAACAGAACTATACTGTACGTTCACACCGCCGCCGACTTGGGCTTCCAAAGCTACCGGAAGTCATTCATTTTCAATGGAAGCTGGCTTCGCTCAGCTGCAAGGAGAGTCAAATCCATCGGCGTCGCGTTTTGAGCGTCAATCAGAAAGTTGAAAGTAGCTCAACTTTATGGTAATGAGCTATGACGCGGTTTCATCGGCAAGCAGCGGCAAAAGCCAGCAACCAATCGGAATATAGACGTCCCCCGCGCTGGCTGATCCCAGAGAAACATACCATGTAAACTTTTGTTCCTACCAAAACATTAGTTCCGAGAAAATGGAGGAGAAGCTAACCATCACTGTTTCATCACTGGGTTTCTTATCATTTATGATATCACATTGTTTGCATATAGATAATGGTCCTGGAGGGTGTCGTGAACCCAAAATCTCAGAATCCGACGTCTTCTCCGCAAATACAATACAGCAGCACCAAACACAAGTTACACAACAACTTCGCGATTATCAATGATCCAGTGATACACGTTTGAGAATGAGCGCAACTTTTATTTGAAATATTTACGAACGCTCGTTTCAAGCGGGAATACAATTCATTTGCTCACAGTAACACCGATTTGACCAATTGTACTTATGCAAATAATAATAATAATAATAGCTAATTATTATTTTTTTCCCCCGATCAAATGTGACCAAAATGGTTATAAAAATGCTGTCATTATAAAATGTTTCTTCAATAGTGCTTGTTTTTTCTGTTTATTACATTTAATGTTGTGACTCAGAGGGACCAAAGCGTCAACAAGCTTCCCCGTACTTTTTGACAAGCGTCCTTGGCAGGGCGGCTAGAGCTTCTTTGTCGCTGAAGTCGACGGCGGTGTGAACGTACAGTTAGGCTTGTTTGAGATGAGCAAAATCTGTGCAGAACCGATCACCGGCGATCAGCGCGTAATGCATGCCGGTTAGAAATATGTCCAAGTGTGGTCCGCCTTGCTCTGATGTCATGCTGACGTATGTCAAAAAGCTCTCGCAAGCGCAAGGCGCACGTGTCGGATTCTGCAGTCGTGCGCAGTTACTCTCCACCGACTGCGCTGATCAAAAGCATGATGGGAAACGACCTGCTGACGACACAGCTTAATGTTGATTGGTTTAAACAACCGTGATGTATTGTTCTCTTTGAAAATGTTTGATTTTAAAACTCGGATGTCATTCTATATGAGCTAGCTGTGGCAATAATTTTGAAAAATAATAGCTTGCAGCAACATATGAAAAAAAATAACTATAAATGAACTAGTTTTTAAAGTATGAACTGAACTGAACTAGTTCATGTAGAAAGTGAACTTTCCCAACACTGCCGGGCACACACTTCTGCTTCATATTTTCTGCTTGGACACACTCCTCCTGGCTTTACTGTTATACAGACACATGACATATCATATTTTATATTCCCAAACTCTCGGACAGTGCGATCTCTATGGGTTATGCAATGTCATTTTATATGAAAAAACACATAGGCTATGTCTGTATTAAAGAAAAAAATGATTGATAAACACATATTTGGGATGAAATTAAATAATAAGTAGGCTACTTTGGGTGTCTTGTGCATTATATTTATTTCCATATAAAAGCAGCAGAACTTAAATTACATCCAGTTTATCAGCAACACTGTGCACGAGCATGAATCCCATGAATCCCGCGATATCCATCATTGATCTCGCAGGTGTCAGATCCACTGCGAGAAGCGAGAACTGTCCGGCTTGCCTGCGCTTTTTTCACTCCTCTCCTCACTGCAGCCGCCTATGGCAAGCCGTTTTAGCTTAAATTGTACCCAGCCTTACTCATCGTAACTGCATTTTTACTGGTAAGAATTCAAATAGAGAGCTTTACAATTCAATTCTTACTAGTAGCAATCCCAATTAGAGAGCTCTTTAATGCAATTATTACTAGTAAAAACTGATTTAGAGAGCTCTCTAATTCAGTTCTAACTAGTAAGAATCCAATTGCAGAGCTCTTTAATTCAATTAGAGAGCTCTTTAATGCAATTCTTACTAGTGGGAATTCAATTAGAGAGCTCTACAATTCACTTCTTAATAGTAGAATTACAATTAGAGAGCTCTCTAATTCAATTCTTGCTAGTAAAAAAACAATTAGAGAGCTCTCTAATTAAATTATTACTAGTAAGAATTACAATAGCAGAGGTCTCTAATTCGATTATTACTATTAACAATTCTAATTAGAGAGCTCTAGAAATTAATTTTTACTAGTCATATGTCTCCATTGACTTCCATTCATTTTTAATTACGGAGCTCTCTAATTTAATTCTTACTAGTAAGAATTACAATTAGAGAACTCTACAATTGAATTGTTACTAGTAAGAATTACAATTAGAGAGCTCTCCAATTGTACTAGTAAGAATTACAATTAGAGAGCTCTCCAATCCAATTATGACTAGTAACAATTACAATTAGAGAGCGCTAATTCAATTCTTTATGGCAAGCCGTTTTAGCTTAAATTGTACACAGCCTTACTCGTCGTAATTACGTTTTTACTAGTAAGAATTCAATTAGAGAGCTCTACAATTCAATTCTTACTAGTAACAATTACAATTAGAGAGCTCTCTAATTCAATTCTTACTAGTAACAATTACGATTAGAGAGCTCTCTAATTCGATTTTTACTAGTAAGAATTGAATTGTAGAGCACTCTAATTAAATTTTTACTAGTAAGAATGCAATTGCAGAGCTCTCTATTTGAATTAGAGAGCTCTTTAATGCAATTCTTACTAGTAGGAATTCAATTAGAGAGCTCTACAATTCAATTCTTACTAGTAACAATTACAATTAGAGAGCTCTCTAATTCAATTCTTACTAATAAAAATGCAATTAGAGAGCTCTCTAATTCAATTATTACTAGTAAGAATTACAATTGCAGAGGTCTCTAATTCAATTCTTACTAGTAACAATTCTAATTAGAGAGCTCTACAAATTAATTTTTACTAGTCATATGTCTCCATTGACTTCCATTCATTTTTAATTACGGAGCTCTCTAATTTAATTCTTACTAGTAAGAATTTCATTAAAGAGCTCTCTAATTGAATTGTTACTAGTAAGAATTAAATTAGAGAGCTCTCCAATCC
Organism: Siphateles boraxobius; assembly: GCF_051911475.1. Taxonomy (NCBI): domain Eukaryota; kingdom Metazoa; phylum Chordata; class Actinopteri; order Cypriniformes; family Leuciscidae; genus Siphateles; species Siphateles boraxobius. The sequence continues at coordinate 2,208,341 of NW_027509195.1, forward strand.
AATTATGACTAGTAACAATTACAATTAGAGAGCTCTCTAATTCAATTCTTACTAGTAACAATTCAATCAGAGAGCTCTCTAATTCAGTTGTTACTAGTAAGAATGTAATTGCAGAGCTCTCTAATTCAATTACAGAGCTCTGCAATTGTACATATCTTTAATTCGTTTTTTTACTAGTAAGAATTGAATTAGAGAGCTCTGCAATTACATTCTTACTAGTAAGAATTGAATTAGAGAGCTCTCTAATTGTATTTGTTACTTGTAAGAATTGGGTTAGAGAGCTCTCTAATTGAATTGTTACTAGTAAGAATGCAATTAGAGAGCTCTCTAATTGTAATTCTTACTAGTAATAATTCAATTGTAGAGCTCTCTAATTGTTATTCTTACTAGTAACAATTCAATTACAGAGCTCTGTAATTAAAAATGAATGGAAGTCAATTGAGACATGTGACTAGTAAAAATTCATTTGTAGAGCTCTCTAATTGGAATTGTTACTAGTAAGAATTGAATTAGAGAGCTCTCCAATTGAATTCTTACTAGTAAAAATGCAATTACGACGAGTAGGGCTGGGTACAATTTAAGCTAAAACGGCTTGCCATATTAGAGAGCTCTCTAATTAAATTTTTACTAGTAAGAATGCAATTGCAGAGCTCTCTATTTGAATTAGAGAGCTCTTTAATGCAATTCTTACTAGTAGGAATTCAATTAGAGAGCTCTACAATTCAATTCTTACTAGTAACAATTACAATTAGAGAGCTCTCTAATTCAATTCTTACTAGTAAAAATGCAATTAGAGAGCTCTCTAATTCAATTATTACTAGTAAGAATGTAGACGATCTGAGCATGCGCATTCTTTTATGTTCGATTTTGTGAATGATTTGGCCGTATTAAAGAAATATTATGCTAACTTTAATCGTATCTTATTATCGGTTTACCATGGTAATTTTAGTTAAGATCTATTGGCTAATGTTGTATTGTACTTAAGACACAGAATAGATGAAGTTATTTTTTAAAAACTAACGCTTGGTTACTGCACCTGTACTTCGGGCCAGGGAGATGTTTTACATTAGCGCGTCATTCACTTGGGTTCTTAATATTTCTATCAGGATCGGTGGATCAGCACAAACTCGGGATTTTACGCAAATGATGATAATTCACTGTAAGAATATAAGCAGCTGATTTTAAATTCTAAAGCACGACCGTTTGTGTTGTCGTTTTTTAACGAGATTTTTTGTCCAATGCTTGCATTATTTGGTACAAAGTGCAAATAAAATGTTTAATGGCAAACTCATGTTTCCTGGATGTTTACCTGTTAATAAAATATGAGGGCCTATATATAGGTTCCGTAAAGCCCTATGTTATAGTTTTTAAAGATTCATGTTTTCTAATAAGTCAACCGGTTAACTTGTACGACTGCCTATCTGTGACTGAGACATCAGGTATATTAAAAATCCAATTATTTATTCATCTACCCCCGCATTGCATGTTTCAAATTGATTGTTAAGAGGAAAATGGCGTGTTCATGGTTTTAATCTGCGTAGGCTATATGTAGGCTACGGGATAAAAATGGTTTAAAATATTAACACTCACACGTAGGCCAGATGCATAACCATAAAAAAACAATCCACTGATGTAAATCTGTGCAATTATAATAATAAAATACCCAGCAGAGAATAAGTGATATGAACATGTATAGGCCTATTGCTTAAGTACGCTATTGAGCAAATAGGCCTTCATTATAATATTTGCTAAAGATCGACATAATAACATCTATATTCACATTTCAGCGCTGCACGGATTTTATTCCCATTGAACGCACAAAGCCCAATGACCAGGGCTTGTATGCTATTTGGTAGCCTATTGTCTTTTTTGTCACTGTGGTTTTGCTTTACAATAAAATAAAACACACTTTCAGATTTATCCGATGTTTTACTGAAATACAGTGAATTGTCATAATTTGTGTAAAATCCCCAGTTTGTGTTTATTTACTGATCCTAATGGAAAAACGAAGAAGCATAAACGAATGATGTAAAATTACGGAGTCCTGCATGACATGCGGAAAAATATTGTCTAAATCAGCCTATATAGAAATTATCTATCCTTTGATATGCCAGTAATTTCATGCAGTCATGCTCATTGCCCACTAAAAGTGGCACTGACATATCTGCAGGGTAAATTAATATAGTATAGCTATAGGCTAAATCTCCAACAGTGCATCATTTATCAGCAACATATTTCATGATATCACCTAGCCATAAAACTGCTCAATATTAAAGGTTACAATATGACTTTTTGTAAAGCTGTTCTGAAACTATGTGAATTGAGCGCTATATACGAATACATTTTGACACTTCATCTAACTTTTTTTTTTAAGTTCATCAAAACATTATTCAATTGATAGTTACTGAAATCGCCATGGTTATCACTTAATATAGTACGGCCAAACAGCGTCGTAGATCATTCATAAACTCGTACCATAGACTCGTACAAAAAGCAATGCACATGCTCATGCCTCAAGCATCTATGCTGTATTATAAACTAATAAAATCAGGTGTGGGCGGAACGACACGTGTTGCCCCGCCTAAATTTGTCACATCGTCCAAACTGCACTTTGGGGTTACTTGGTCAAGTCACCTTCTTTTATATAGAGCTTTTAACAATATGGAGTGTTTCAAAGCAGCTTTACAGTGATAATAGGAAAATAAAGTAACAGATTGTTTTGGCTTTACAGCAGCTCTAGTACTGTATAAAGTTAGGTTGTCTACAAACCGTAAGGTTGGTGGTTCGATACCCGGTTCCACCTGACCAAGTGTCCAGGTGTCCATGATCAAGACACCTAACCCCAGCAGCTCCCGACGAGCTGGATGGCGCCTTGCATGGCTGACACCGCCGTCAGTGTATGAATGAATGGGTGAATGTGAGGCAAATATGTAAAGCGCTATGGTGGCCATGGGTCTGTTAAAGCGCTATATAAATGCAGTCCATTTACCATTTACCATTAACTTAGGGGCCGCTTACATGACACCGCTCTAACAGAAAACATACTCGGTTACATACGTAACCTCGGTTCTCTCTAGAAGAGGGAACGAGTATTGCGTAAGCTAGCTTACGCTACGGGTAAAGTCAACTTTGCTCGAAATATTGAAGCCAAAAAGTATCCTTAATTTTGCATTTATTGTCAACGCAGTGCAGCAGCCAGTAGACCTAGAGCAGGCCATCTTGCGTGCTCATTGGCTGCCGTGCGGCAACTGCTGCAGCCTTCCACTGAGCCTCGCGCATGACGTTGCGCCCTCTACGCGTCATAGCCCGCCAAAGTGGGGGTGGCTTAGCGTATAAAAGTCAGGCTCCATCTGGACAGGCTCTGTTTCGAGGCGGCGAGACCCTTAGTGCGCCCACCAAATGAGACAAAGAGCTGTTCCAAACACCTGAAAGAGGCGGAGCGTGTAATGTAAGCTGTGGCGAGGGGGGCGTGGTTCAGCGAAGTCTGTAGTGGGAGAGCAAGGACGGAGCCGAGCGGTGAGTAAGTAGGTCAAGTGCAAAATGACGAACACCTGTCTCTGATTGCAGTAATTGGCGTGGGGAGACCACATAAAAGCCGGCTGGTGCGAGAGAGCGGGGAGAGAAGGACTGGGTACTCGTGCAGGACACGCGAGCTGAGCGCGGAGAACGAAAGCGGAAAGAGTATTGCCTGATATGGTGGAAAGAGTGATATTTTAAATAATGGAAAGAGTGATATTTTTATATAGTGGAAAGAGTGTTCCCTGAACGTGAACGAGGTTTATGTTAAAGCGCGCACAGCGCATTTTTCCTGTTTTTTTTTAACCAAATAAAAGTGTACGAGTCCCAGCCACGCCGACCCCTGTCTTCTTCCATCACACCAACACTGAACATTTACTACACTGGTGCCGAAACCCGGGATGGAAGAAGAGGCCGCCACCAGACAGTCCCTGTCACCACTTGCGGACATCATCCACGCGCTCGTGGGACTCCACCAGCAACAACACCAGGCACTGCTGGCCATGGAGGAGCATCAGGAGCACCGGTTTGAGACACTCCTCTGGGCCCAGCAGGAGGACCGTTAGCAGTTCCGGAGCTGGATGGACCGGGAGGTTCGGGCCACACCATCATCGCCAGCTCCAGCCTCGGCCCTGCCCATGCCCCTCCATAAAATGGGCCCACAGGATGATCCCGAGGCCTTCCTCGAATTGTTAAGAGGTTGGACTGGTCAATGCGGCTGATCCCGTTGCTGACCGGAGAAGCCCAGATCACCGCACAACAGCTGCCAGTCCAGAAGCTCCTGGTCTAAGAAGACCTCAAACGCGCCATCTTGCAGCGGGTCGGCTGGACCCCGGAGCAGAGCAGACAGCAGTTCCGGTCACTGGAGCTCGGGGAATCTGGCCGACCCTTCGTCTTTGCGCAGCAGCTCCGGGACGCCTGCCGCAAGTGGTTGATGGCCGACGGACACGACGTCGAGGGAGTTATAGATCACGTGGTACTGGAGCAGTTCGTGGTGCGGCAACCCCGGAAGGCCGCGCAGTGGGTCCAGTGCCACCGCCCGACGTCACTGAACCAGGCCATCCAGTTGGCGGAGGACCAGATGGTGGCGTGCCCAGGGGTCGGCGAACCCCTACCAGCAGCTTCTCTCTCTCTCTCTCTTCTCGCCCTGTCCCTGCACCCAGGTCCCGTGGAGGATTCCTCCAGCGGCGCCCCGCTGGAGGACCGGCCCTACGGCTGAGCCTGTTCCCGCACCCAGAGCGCCGCCCAGGGGAACAGCCTCCGCCACTGCACCACCTGCACCCACGCTCTCCCCACGCCAATCGCTCTCCCCACTTCCCGTCATCGGGGCGGCAGGAAGGACTGGGCCGGCCTGTTGGCGTTGCGGGGACCCTGGGCATTTTATCGACCGGTGTCCAGTGATGGAGGTGGGGACACTGGTCAGGGTCCCTGACACACCGCAGGCTGCCCCCGATCAAGCTGGGTTGTACCAAATACCAGTGAGCATTAAGGGGGGTACCTATCAGGCTTTGGTGGATTCAGGTTGTAACCAAACCTCCATCCATCAAAATCTGATACAACCGGAGGCATTGGATAAGAGCCGCATGATTAGGGTTCGGTGTGTGCACGGGGAGGTGGTGGATTACCCTTTAAATCCAGTCATTATCCAATTTCGGGGCCAAAAGCATAGTGTGGAGGTGGCCGTTAGCCAACACCTCCGGCACCCGTTAATTTTGGGGACCAATTGGCCGGGGTTTAAAACACTATTGGGACATTTGTGTGCGGGTGCTTCTGGGACAAAAAGAAAGCAGGAGAGGGGAGCGGTCGCTCAGGTTGGAGAGGCTGTGCCGGGGCCCTCGGTACCTTTCCCAGAGCATCGGAACGCGGTTGAAAGAAGGATTCTTTCAGAGCGTGATGACTTTCCTCTGGAACAGTCCCGAGATGAGACGCTTAAAAATGCGTTTGACCAGGTCCGTACAATCGACGGGCAGCCCCTCCACCCCGACCGACCGCCCTCATATCCTTATTTTGCTATCATAAAAAATAAGTTGAATCAGGTGACCCAGGACACCCAGTCAAAGCAAGATACAACTCAGTTATTAGTTCCGAAAAGCCGCCGGGAAATGCTTTTCCAGGCGGCTCACTGTAATCCGATGGCTGGGCATTTAGGGCAGACAGCTACACTAAATCGTTTAATGACCCAATTTTTCTGGCCAGGCATTCACGAGAACGTGCGCAAGTGGTGCGCCTCTTGTTGCGAAAGTTAGTTGGTGAATCCACCGGCCAACCCAAAAGCACCTTTGTGTCCTCTTCCCTTAATGGAGGTCCCCTTCGAGAGAATTGGAATGGACCTCATAGGGCCATTAGAACGATCTGCACGGGGGCATCGCTTTGCATTAGTCCTGGTGGATTATGCAACGCGATACCCAGAAGCAGTGCCGCTTCGCAATATTTCCACTAAAAGCGTGGCGAGCGCACTGTTTCAGTTAATCTCCCGGGTGGGAATCCCGAAAGAGATTCTCACCGATCAAGGCACGGCGTTCATGTCACGCACTATTCGCGAACTGTACGAATTATTGGGCATTAAATCGATCCGCACCAGCGTCTATCACCCACAAACAGACGGCTTGGTGGAACGTTTTAATCGCACGTTATAATCCATGATTCATAAGTTCGTGCGGGAAGACGCCAAAAATTGGGATAAGTGGCTAGAACCCCTCTTGTTCGCTGTACGCGAGGTCCCCCAAGCCTCCACGGGGTTTTCCCCCTTCGAGCTTCTCTATGGGCGTCCGCCCCGCGGGGTGCTGGACGTGCTTAGAGAGGTTTGGGAGGACAGACCTTCGAATTGCAAAAACGAAATTCAGTATGTCTTGGACCTGAGAACAAAACTCCACACTTTGGGGCGGCTCTCTATGGAGAATTTGTTACAGGCTCAGGACAAGCAAGGTCGGCTGTATAACAGGGGGGCTAGACTACGCAAATTTGCACCGGGAGATAAAGTACTTGTATTGCTCCCCGCGTCCAGCTCTAAATTACTCGCAAAGTGGCAAAGGCCGTTTGTGGTCACACGGCGAGTCGGGGACCTCAACTATGAGGTTGTCCGATCAGATAGGGACGGGGCACATCAAATATACCACCTCAACCTCCTTAAAAAATTGAATGAGGCGGAGTAAGTGATGCTGGTGACGGTGGTAAGTGGGGAGGGGGATCTCGGTCCAGAAGCGAGTTCAAAATCCCAATCTCTCGCTCTGGCATTTGGAGGAGACCACCTCTCGCCGTCCCAAATCACTGACATACGGAATTTACAAGCGAAGTTTGCTGATGTGTTCTCGCCCCTACCTGGTCGGACAAATCTCATTCAGCACCACGTTGAGACCGAACCGGGCGTAATAGTACGCAGCCGGCCGTATCGATTACCTGAACATAAATAGAAAATAGTTCAGGATGAATTAGAAGCTATGCTGGACATGGGGGTAATAGAAGAATCCAACAGTGACTGGGCAAGCCCGATAGTTTTAGTGCCTAAAACCGATGGCTCCGTCCGGTTCTGTGTGGATTATCGCAAGGTGAATGCTGTGTTGAAATTCGATGCGTATCCAATGCCGCGGGTTGACGAATTACTTGATCGGCTCGGTACCGCTCGATTTTATTCGACACTGAATTTGACAAAAGGGTATTGGCAGATCCCCTTATCTCCAATATCTAAAGAAAAAACTGCTTTCACAACGCCGTTTGGATTACACCAATTTGTTACTCTTCCTTTCGGCTTGTTCGGGGCTCCCGCAACCTTCCAGCGCCTGATGGACAGAATTCTCCGGCCGCATACTGCATATGCCGCTGCTTACTTGGATGAAATTATCATCTATAGTAACGACTGGCAGCGGCATATGTAGCATTTGCGAGCTGTCCTCAGGACGCTACGAGGGGCGGGGCTCAGGGCCAACCCAAAGAAGTGTGCAATTGGGCGCATGGAAGTTAAGTATCTGGGCTTCCAGATAGCGCGTGTAGAAAGGTGAAAGCTTTCAGGGCCTTCAGGACCAATGAAAGATCCCATATGGGAACCGACGGGGGTCGTGGGGGATTCATCCGTCTGGCTCCCCTAAGGAAGCGGATGACGAGCTTGTTTCTTCCTACTGACTGACCGCTCGTCGACTCCGCGAACGCTGCAACGGCCGCCACATAAACTTTAAGCGTGGATGGCGACCTGCCCTTATCCAACAGCTCTTGAAGGAAGCCAAGCAACCCCAGGACCCCACATGTTCGTGGGTCTAGATCTCGATCAGCACACCATTTGGAGAACACCGACCATTTAGACGCCTCGCAAAGCCGCCTCGTAGAGGGAGCTCTGGATTGCGTAATCGTGTTCATCACTCCTTCTGGCAGGACAACGGGTATCCGTTGATTAACCATACATGCAGAGACCAGCGCTCTGGATGGGGATGCCAGATTGAGCTGCGGGCTTGAGAGAGGAGATCTCTCCTCACCGGAATCGGCCAAGGGGCAGTCTGAGACAGCCGCATCAGCCCCGGGAACCAAGCTTGATTCTCCCAGCGCGGGGCTATAAGGAGCACAGAGTGGCGCGTTTTCCTGATCCTCTTGATTACCTGTGGTACCAGAGAGACTGGAGGGAAAGCATAAAGTGGGAGGCTGGGCCAGATTTTGGCCAGCGCATCCTCGTTCTTTGAGAAGAATAGTGGACAAAGAGTGTTGTCTTTTGACGCAAACAGGTCGACCTTCGCTTTGCCGAAAAGGCGCCACAGTAACTGTACTGTCTGGGGGTGCAGGGACCATTCCCCTGAGGAAACGTAGTTCCTGGACAGTTTGTCTGGACCGTCGTTCAAGTGGCCTTGCACATGCGCAGCTCTCAGCGAGTGCAGGAGATACTGAGACCATACAAGAAGGCGTTCTGTCAGATGGCAGAGGCTTCTGAATCTGACACAGCCCTGGCGGTTTATGTAGGACACCACAGACATGTTGTCCGAGCAGACTAGCACATGGTGGTCCTTTATGAAAGGGAGGAAGCGTTTGAGCGCGTTCTCGACCGCTATCATTTCCAGACAGTTTATGTGGAAGCGTCTCTCTTGGTCTGACCACAGGCCAAAGACCGGTCTGCCCTCAAAGACGGCGCCCCAACATAAGTTGGAGGCATCCGTCGAGATGACCTTTCGGTGAGACAGCCCCCATTGTCACTCCCCGCTGGTACCAGTCGACCGCTAACCAGGGCAGCAGAGCCAAAACGCAGCTCTGAGTCACTCTGATTCATCTGTAGCCTGAAACCCAAGCCTGGTGAGGCACTTGGGCGTTCAGCCAGCGTTGTAGCGGGCGCATGCGCAGCAAGCCCAGCTGAAGCACAGCCGCAGCTGATGCCATACAGCCTAGCATCCTCTGGAATGTCTTCAGAGGTGTAATGCTGCCCTCCTGGAAAGACGCGGCCAGGTGTCGAACACGGCGCGTGCGCTGTGTCGATAGGTGGGCCGTAATAGCCACAGAGTCCAGTTCTATTCCTAGAAAGGAAACTGACTGACTGGGCAGTAATGAGCTATTGGTCCAGTTGACCGTGAGCCCCAAGCTTTCCAGATGGCTGAGAAGCACTGTTCTGTGAGATAACAGCTCTATCTCTGACTGTGCTAAAATCAGCCAATCGTCCAAATAGTTCAGAATTCGCAGCCCTTTCACTCTCAAGGAGGCGAGAGCCGCATCCATTGACTTCGTAAATGTACGGGGTGCCAAGGACAGGCCGAACAGAAGGACGGTGTATTGACGTGGCCGACCTTCGAAGGCGAATCTCAAGAATGGCCTGTGATGGGGGACTATCGGGATCTTAAAGTATACATCTTTCAGATCAAGAATAAACCAGTCCCTCGGGCAAATTTTGCGCGAGGATTTGTCTGGTCGTGAGCATTTTGAACGGCCGTCTCATGAGAGCTTTGTTCAAATATCTCAGATCTAAGATAGGTCTTAGAGCTCCGTCCTTCTTGGGTACGAGAAAATAACGTCTATAAAAGCCTGACCACCTCAGAGAAGGAGGTACTGGTTCTATGGCCCCTTTGCACAGCAGTTTGGCTATTTCTGCGCGGAATAGATGCGCTACATCAGCTTTCACTTTCGTCTCGGTCCGTGCTCGAAAGCGAGGGGGACGGCAAGCGAACTGAAGCGAATAGCCCTGTCTTATTGTGCTCAGCACCCATTCTGACACACCTGGAATAGCCTTCCATGCTTCTACATGTATAGCTAGGGGCAGAATGGACTGAACCGGAGGTGTGTGCGGGGCGTGCGTGCCCTCTGTGACTGTATCACTTGAGATGACCCGATTACTGGGAATGGGGAACATTTTGTGGGGATATTTATTGCGAGCAGAGCCTGGGGCAAAGTGTTTGTAAGTAAGCGTGAACGCTCGTGGGCGGGCACGTGACTTACATTCATAACTTGGCCGCTGTGAGGCTGTTGCCATGTAACAGAGCGGGCAGCGAGTAGGTGTGAGCACAGATTTGTGGGCACATTCTCTACATCCAGCACTCAAGCGGCATTTGCCAGCTTTATGAGAGTGGGCTCTGTGTGAGACACGTGGGACATCCTGTTTATGTGTAGGGGTGAGCATTGAGTTGTGGGCACTTAAAACACCCTCGGCGTGAGCCGGATAACCAGAATTTATACTCTTTCTGAGATTTCTCTGGGTCGCCATAAAAACGGCGTTTGTGTGCAGGCGAGTGGGCTGTGTTGCCGGCTCGTTGGCTGCTAAATGTGCATCTGCAGTAGCCTTCTCTGAGGGGACAGGACGAGACTGACTGACAGGACGAGATATTTTGACGGTGGTCCGGCCGCAGCGAGACCCAGCCATCTTTCCCTCTCTGGTGTTGCTAGGAGGACTTTGCCTGCTCGGGCCTCAGCGCAACCTTGGGCCGGGGTCCCCGGGGGGGAGGCGGCCTGCGTCCAGATGAGCGTGATCTAGGGCGGCCGCCCTGTCGACGCTGCGGAGGCTGGGGCTGAGCTGGGCGCTGGCTAGCGTGTCGTGCAGGCGGCTCACATGGGCGGCTTGCAGAGGAGCTAGAGCGTCGAGGCAGGAAAAGGCTGGCTAGCGTGTCGTGCAGGCGGCTCACATGGGTAGCTAGCTTACGCAATACGAGAGAACCTCTCGTAAGAGAACCCTTAATGCGGTCACTTAAGCGCCCACTTAAGGCCCACTCATTCGCAGAATTATATAATCGCTTCCGAGTAGCCATGTGAACCGGAACTATTTTGACACACACACACACACACAGAGAGAGCACCATAGCATCTGTATCTTCCAGAGAAGTCTCTATCGCAGGGGTGGGCAAACTTTTTGGCTCAAGGGCCACACTGGGTTTTAAAATTTGACAGAGGACCAGCTCAGTAGCAGCAAACACATTTACGTTGTGGCAACGTCTGCGCGACATTCAACAACTGAGAGACAACGTTCTGACAATTAATATTTTATGCTATAGACAGGGGCGATTCTAGGATTTTCATTTTATGGGGGCTCAACCCCCAATGAAGGTATGGTTTTAAAAAAGTAACACTTTTTTTGGGGGTCTAAGGCTCACTATTAACTAGTTTCATTAACATGCATATGGGAGGGTTTTATAATCCCTGAGGTCCTGAATGTGAGGCTAGGCTAGTTGGGGGAAACCTTCCAAACCCCTCAGAAAATTTTGATTTCCACATATCTACATATGTGCATTTTAAGATGTTTTGAAGGCCAAACAAATTGAATAACAACAGCTTTTAAACCATTGGGCAGCAGCTGATTATTTTTCTCTCCTTATCAGCATCACACTCTTTTTCTCTATGTTTTTATCTTGCCCTGTCTCTTCCCCTCCTAAAGCTGAGCTTTGATTGATATAGTTTGACTGATATAGTATAGATTTTCATTTTTGTCTGTCAGTGAAGAAAGTAAACATATGGGTCAACTGATAGGTTGATTTTTAGCCTATGAATCATTTTCTCAGACACGTTACTTTCAGGGTCCGAAATTAACACCCGCCAAGCGCCAAATGCGGGTAGATTTTCCGTTTGGCGAGTACATCTCAAAAGGCTATCCGCCACTCTGGCGGGTGAATGTTCCAGACATCCAAAGTCTCGTGGAAGTTCCGGGAGTCTCCCGCATATTGATAGCGGCTCCCTGATGCCCGCAAATTAGTTCAAATCTCCAGGAATCTAGAGCGAGCGAGAAAGAGCGCGCTCATACTGTGCTCCAAACCGTGTAGCGCGCACTGCAGAGAGCGAGAGACCTTGTGTGTGTGTGTGCCTCAAGAACCGTGTGTGAACCTTCTTCAAATAAAAATTTGATTTGACTTCTATGTATTCATTCAACATAATATTTATCTCAATTAAATGTACTGAAATTAATGTATATGTGACACAAAAAGGCTGTTTATTATTTTGGCCGGTAAAAAATATGCTTGGCTGGTGGATTTTTTCATCTACCAGTCCCCGTGGCAGGTGAGCCAAAAAGTTAATTTCGGACCCTGGTTACTTTACTGAAAGCAACTAGGAAAGCTAGGTAAATAACTTTATTAAATTCATTCACAACATATGCTACACATTCATGATTGATCTTATGCCTAATACAGGATTTTATAATCAAATAGGTCCTAAATTTGAGGTTGTTTGTGGGTATGTGATATGTGCATTTCAAGACGTTTGAAGGCCAAAAAAAAGGATAAGAAATAGCTTTAAAACCATGTTAGCTGGCAGTAGATTATTTGTCAATACCTGCTCTCTCCTCTTATCCATCACTACAGGCTACAATACATGAGTCACATTACATAGGCCTGCTTTCATTTCAAAATGGTTTATTAGACAAATGTTTATTAGTTTGCCTGATTACTTTTGTTTATTTTAGTTTTGTTTTATTTATGACCTAAAAAAACTGTCAAATATGAAATATTTAGTTTAGAATACTTACATCTTATCTCGTACTTGACCGTAAACTGAACATAGAAACTGAAGTGCGTCGAGTCGCTCTGCTAAAATTTGCGCTCTGAAGCTACTGTGAATATAAAGCCTGCCTACTTTGATTTGATTGGTCATCCCAAATATTCTGACATTGACGAGCAGTGACAGACCAATGAGGCTCAGATGAACACACACACACACACACTGGGTGCTTCTCAATTCTTATTTGTGCATCCTCGTTTCCTTTCCTCGCATCTCAGCTCCACCCCCTGTAGGTTGTGAGGGCAGGACGCAAGGGAAAGAAAATGAGGTTAGGAATCAAATGAAAGCTTTTTTTATATATTGGAATAGTTGATCACTCGAGCGTCACTTCATAGCGTCATCAGCAGCGCTCAAAGGATCTGCCCTTATGTTGTTGAAGTTTGTGCATTTAAGAAATTCATAATAAATAATAAAGCAAGATACCCTGTTGAAATATGTGAGATGTGTGGTTTATATAAACTGCAAGGGTAAAGTATAAAATAAAATTATTGTAGTCGATGTGAAGGGGGAGGAAAATGTATACGTGCGCCACGTTTACTCAATAAAACACCAGTGTATCCTTGCTCATGACTCCTCTGGAAGTCTCCTCCCTCCTTGATCCTCGCCTCCTCGCGGTGCAATTAGAGAATTGAGATTTCCTTCAAGATGGCTGTGCTTGATTGGTTTCCGGGTCATAGGATGGAGGACGGAGGAGAGAGGAGACGAGGAGGGATATTGAGAAGCACCCACACTGTCCTCTTTCTGACGTGCTCGGCGCCGCTGCGGATTGAAGATGAAGAACACGCTGAATCTGATTATAACTGAAGCGAACACGAATTTGTGTAGCCTGCACTTAATCACAAATTTATAACGCAAAGTATTGTAGGAAAAAGGCTAAATGAATGCGATCTTTAAGACAATTTTTTAAATACTCGACGGGCCGGATTAAACAGCCCAACAGTATGTGTATTACTGTAACAGTTTAATAACAATATGTGGCCCACGGGCCGTAGTTTGCCCGCCCCTGCTCTAGCGACTGGACGGCACGACCGTCAGCTTCCCGGAGAGTGATCAACCACTACAAAAGAGGTTATAATCAGGGCACCCTTGCTTGTGTGATAAGATAACTCATATATCATAGGCTTATGTTGTGAATATAAAAACGGGAACTAAATTGGTATTTTTATCATCTCGATGACATTTCTGCCCCACTAGTGTGATGGCAGTGAGACGGGAGAGAGAGCACTTAAAGGATTAGTTCACTTTTACAAAAAACTTTTGCTGATAATTTACTCACCCCCATGTCATCCAAGATGTCCATGTCTTTCTTTCTTCAGTCAAAAAGAAATTAAGGTTTTTGATGAAAACATTCCAGGAATTCTCCATTTAATGGACTTCAATGGGCCCCAAACGGTTCAAGGTCCAAATGACAGTTCCAGTGCTGCTTCAAAGGGCTTTAAACGATACCAAAGCCCGTCTAACGGAGAGCCTTGGCACTTCCTATTAGCCCCATTGTATATCATCTTGGTTCCAGTTCCATTAGAATTCCACTGGAGGTGATCGCGGGCAAGTGCAGAATGAATGGGAGTTTATGGAGCTAGATGGCTAATAGTATCCCTTTCTCCTGCTTGTCGTTGAATCAACGTAGATTTTATTGTTGATTCCTCAAGTTCAATATAGATTATAGTCCAGAAGTCGAATGAACGAGTACTTATGTCCTTTTGATTTCTTACAGGTTAGGTCATTGTTGGCCGGAACACGCCAGCATTCTGCTATTATGTGACGTCATCACATTTTTGAACGGATTTTTAGAACAGATAAGTGAACTAAAAAATGAAATTTTTAACTGAGTGTATTAGCCCCCCACACAGAGACGTGTTACTGCAGCCAGTCCAGAAACCGGTGAATAAGAGTCTTATCTAGCGAAACGATCGGTCATTTCAAAAATTTTTAATAAAACAGTTTAAGTTTTATAAGCACAAATGCTCGCCTTGCTCTGTTCTGTGATGCGCGTTCGTGACGGCACGTAATACGCAATTACGTTGAAAAGGTCACGCTTGACGTAAGCGGAAGTACCGAGTCAGTGTTTACAAATGTATACTTTTAGCCTTTTTAATATTAAAACACCCAGGATACACACACGAAATGACCATTTTAAACGGTAAACTGACACAAAGACATTTGAATGTGTATATGGTCTAGGGCTGGGCGATATGGCTGAAAACTGTATCACGATATAAGTGTTTCATATCGGTTGATATCGATAATTATTGATATTTTTTATGACCTATTTAAAGGACCAGGAGACAAATATATTAGATTTATTTTATATAATATTATATAATATATAATATAATATAATATTTTATATTATACATTTAAAAACAAATATTTTTAACTTATCCTTCCTCTGATTATAATATATTAGCAGAAATGTCAACACAACCATGGAAAACATCAAATAATTAAAATGTAAATATAAGTCTAAAATCACAATGAACACTTAATTATCTCTTAAAATTAAGGTACAAAATGAAAGAATACATAACAAATGCTTAAAAAGAGTAATAAAATAGAGTAAAGTGTTAAATAAACAGAAACCAACGACGGTCTTGCATTTTTTGCAGACGACATTGGTCTGACTACGGTCAGACTTATAAAATCCAAAAAACTGCCATACTGGCGAGCTGACTTTTGCTGTTTTATCAACAATCGCTGCGGCACTCATTTTCCACTTATCACTCCACGCCAGCTTTCTGAAGAATCCAACACGAGACAGCGATATGGCGCAACCATACTGTTAAGGGGGTCGCACACCGGACGAGAAGCGCCGCGTCGCGTCAAGAACAACTAGGGCCCTATTTTAACGATCTGAAACGCAAATGTCAAAGCGCAAATCGCAAGTAACTTTGTGGGCGGATCCCGGCGCTGTTGCTATTTTCCCGGCGGGATAAATGCCTCTTGTGCCTGGCGCAAATCTAAAAGGGGTTGGTCTGAAGTAGCTTCATTATTCATAGGTGTGGTTTGGGCGTAACGGGAAACATACCAATAAGAGCTTTACATTACATTCCCTATAAGAGGATGATGACGGTGCGCTTGTTCCATGGCGCAATACTATTATAACGGCGCATTTACCAGGCGCGCTTCAGAATCGGTTCTCAGCCGAGGAGATCGATGTTCTCGTCAGGGCCGTAAAAGAAAGAGAAGTGAAATTGGGGTTGGGACAAACCCACCCAAATTAAACATACATATAATAATTTGGGTAAATGTGTAAGCTTTATGCCTATTTTCCCCATCGTCGTGGACACAACAATGATTTCCCTCGTGTTTTAATATTTTTCCTTATAATAATGTATCATTTGCAAAAAGTTAAATGCATCTGTGTAGATGAGAGAATCATCTACAGTGTATGCGCGTTATTCACACTCTGTATTATGGCCAAGCATGCGCGCTTAAAATAGCATCTGAATGTAGCCTACGCGCAACGCGCCATTGACTTTAGACAAGGTTTTTTCTGGTCAGTGGCGCAATTGTTTTATAGAACAGCAAAATAGCATGAGGGAAAGTTTGCGCCGGAACACGCCTCCTCTTTGCGCTGAACCGCCCCGGGGAGTGCAAGTGTATTTCTTAGTTAACCGACGTGTGTCTATGGAGGGAAAAGTCCGCTTTGCGCGGGTGCAAAATAGGAATGATACATGCGTCAGTGTACAAAGTAATTTGCGCCGGGTGCAAGATAGGGCCCCTAGAGGTATATCGCACACCGGACGCGCACTTTCTCAGTTTATGGCCAGCAATATTGTGTTGTACACTTTGTAACGGAAACAGGAATTTTTGTATTGACCCTTGAGGCACAACAACAACAGACAAAGGTGTATAAACTCAGTTTTTATTAACAGTCTTTCAATACATAAAAACACACACTATAGAAGTATGCACGGCTAGGCAGAGGGGTTATCAAAGTCTATATACATGGTACAAGACCACGCTAAGGATAGCAAATGGTTAAGTATAAATGAACAATTTAAGCAAATCGCACTGCTGCTATAAAACCGGTGGTAAGATGGCGCCCTCTAGCGGGAAGTGAAGTCCCAAGATCACAGTTATCCCAACGCTGATAGGCGTACCACTAATAATTCTACACTCGTGTACAATTCACATCACACACACGTGATCACACTTTCATGAAAACAGTTAAATAACCATAACCATATGTGACAAAAGATATAAAGGATCACACAGTATAACGCAATAGAAGTAACATGCGAACAATAGAAGCAACCAAAAGTAACATGCGCGCACAGTTAAATGCTACAACGTTGAAGACACTGTGTACACGAGAATTACACTTTCACCACATTCACTGTTCAGGAAAGTTACAGCGAGCAGCCAAACCCTATAACCTAACCATTGTTTGCCTAATACAAACCCCCCATTGGTGTACAGGAACATTAACAGCTCAGCAACCACTCACGGTCAGTCCACAATTCAAAGTCACAGTACAAGGAATCGCCGCCGTCTCTGTCTCTTTGTTCCTTGTGACTATGCAGTGTATCTGACGCCTCCCGTTGACAGCGTTTATCCACGGAACTCCACCCGGAACTGCGAGGAGGGGAAAGTGAATCAGTCAACCCTTCACGACAATATCACAGGGTAAAGCCCACTCGTTTACGAGACAGTTGCAAAACTACTTCCCTTTAATGCGAGGAATAGAGTGCGTAGGAACAATTCTTTCGCCGTCTTCACTGTATCCAAGTAGATGGTGACCGGCTCGCGACTATCTGGGTAATCGGTGGCGTGTAGTATTAACGTCTCCGCTAGGGCTGCAACAACTAATCGATAAAATCGATTATAATCGATTATGAAAATCGTTGTCAACGAATGTCATTATCGATTAGTTGGTCTGCTTACGTCACGGGGAGCGTTTACTGGTACGCACACACACGCAAGGTCTCTCTCCCTCAGGGGCTCAGCCGAGCGCGCGCGCTACACGGTTTGGAGCAGTCTCTTCTGTCTCGCATGCGCGCTCTTGCTTGCGCGCTCTAGATTTCGGGAGTTTGAACTAATTCGCGGGCATCAGGGAGCCGCAATCAATATGCGGGAGACTCCCGGGACTTCCGGGATGTCTGTATTTTGTCTCGAGCATCAGGTTGCGCAATCAGTTCGCTCGCAACGTAAGTGATGGATTAAAATAGCGCTACCGCAGAAATAGGTTAAATTAAAACGGTCTTTACAAAGCAAAGCACTAAATATAAAGGCAGTTAATAACAGCAGCAGTAAAATATTGTTTTTTAGTCACTGTACTCAGTGGTTTTCAGCGAATGCTTGTGCACTAATGCATAATTTCTCCTGTCCTTTACTCAAGCCTGTTAGCTTGCTGGGTAAGGTTACCTCCATTCCGTTCTCTTTTTATAGCATTTGTCTACTAAGTTTTAATTGTTTTTCAAACGCGATCTACTGCGGCTCTACATTCACACAATTGTTTTCAGTCTTTCTATATTTATTTAATCAATTTATCCTTATATTATTCTTTTATATATTATATATAATATATATTATATTCTTTATCCTTATATTCCTTATATATAATTAATTTTAAATAAAAATTAAATGAATTATATATTTTAGATGTTTTTAGTTTGTTTTTAGTTCAGATATTCACATCTGAACAACATGTCTGTGTAAATTTGTATTAACAAAAATTGTGTTAAAACATAATATGTTGGATATCATTTTTTTAACAATAATCATGTTTGTCAACTTGCCATCAGCAATTATCATTAAAAATAATGCAAATATTGATATTAGTAAAACTCAATGTGTGGCTTTTGCACTTTTTAAAGTACACTTTTACACATAAATACCCTGATTTACGGTTTTATTTAGTTATAATAAAAAAAAATCTAATTTAATTTCTATCCGATTAATCGATTAATCGAAAAAATAATCGTCCGATTAATCGATTACCAAAATAATCGTTAGTTGCAGCCCTAGTCTCCGCTCTCGTGAGTTGCGGTGCGTGAAGTCGTTTCGGGCTCCGTTTTTCTTCCTTGTTACTAGAATCCATCAGCTTTTATCCTCTCCAGCCACTAATCACAAAGGCTGCTGATCATTCCCCATTATCAGCCGCACCTGTGGATGAACATCTCAACCACACACACATGTGTACAGCCCCGCCCCCCAGACAATTTATTCAACATCTCAATTACGTGTAGCCCCACTACAACTTTACCTCAGAGCGTCCGTTAACTGCATGAATTGAGAATCTCACCTATAAATCCGATAACATCAGCAATTTTCATTCAGTCAGCTCATTTTTGTGAATGAGTGTGTGTACACTCATAGAGAATAATGTGTTCGAATTTTAATATGGCGCTATAAACTGAGAAAGTGGGTGCGCGTCCGGTGTGCGATAGGGGATTGTACGACAGTCGTACAATCACTCCTGTACGACTGTCTGCCTACACATTCATTCACTGAGCTCGCAGCTGCTGCAACTTGCTCTCTCTTCACGACAGGGCCGATTCCAGAATTGTATAAATGGGTGGGCACGGGGGGGGGACCAAGAACCAGTCAGGGGGGGCCCATGGGAAATCAGAAAATTCAACTGGAAATAAATACTTGTTTGGAAAATATTAAGCACGATTTAAGAAATCTTTGCAATGCCCAGTGCAAAGTATATTAATATAGATGGTATTAAATGTGGCACTGAACAAGAGCCTGAAAATCACACATTTTTTTTCTAATAAATAGAAAACATCACCTAGGCATTAATTAGTAATTGAACATGCTCTATTCTCAGCACAAAAATTGAATGTGTGTGTGTGTGTGTGTGTGTGTGTGTGTGTGTGTGTGTGTGTGTGTGTGTGTGTGTGTGTGTGTGTGTGTGCAAACGTTCTCTGCATGAAATCTGTCTCTGACATGGTTTCTTCTTGAAGAAACCTTGGATGTCCTGTTGCTGTGTAAAAATAAACAAAAACCCATAAAGTATCTAAATTACACAGAGTTGCATAGCTATGGTGTTAGTTAACATTCTCACATTTTAACGTTTACCACGGCACGGCTTTTTTGGAAAAAGGTTATTGAGTCTTTAGTCTTCAAAACATCAGATAAAGTAATATTATCTAGTATTTTATGTGGTCGTGTGCGTTGCCGCTGAACAACACTGACAAGTCATCTCTTTACAGTCTGCCGATATTAGCTAATCTAATGTTACTGGCTTGATCAGTCACACATGAAAGTAATCAGACTAACATACTGTGTGATATTTCAAAATATATACTGTAATTGAGTGTGTGTATACCATATACGTGTCCAGGGGCGGTTCTAGAGGCTGAAATCTGATTGACCCTGATTGACCCCCATTTCTAGGAGTGGGGGGGAAAGTCGATTCTTAGATGCATCGTGATGCGGACGTGGACGATTCTGAATCGATTCACAAATGTCAAAGATCGATTTTCTAAAAAAAAATATATATATTTTTCCTAATAACGTAATATTGACGGAATGCAAAAGGCGGAACTCTAAAGCGGACGTGCAGTGCGCGGACAGTTTGTGGCGTGCACATAAAAGAGTCGCGCTCATAGACGCATGATGACTGAGCGCCAAATTCGAACGGCACCCTCTTCGTTAAAAGCTATAACGTATGGAAAATTGACAATTTCATTGTTACCTGTTTAGTATTTTTTTAATGAGAGCTGCCTTCTGTATTGTTTAGTTTTCACATCAATATGCTGTAAACCGATCTGTTAATACTGCCCTGCAATATGTGCAATGCCAGTCACAAAAAGGTGCATGCGCTCTCTGCAGATGTTCATTCACTTTTTTTTTATAAGCTGTTTTTGATTGTGGTATACTGCAAACATTTCAAGTCATAACTCTTTATTATTTAGTTGTGTATAAGAGCGGCTTTGTATATTACTAATAGCAGCTAAGTCCACAAGCATTATGTTTGTATGAGATCTGCTGGTACATAATTCTATATTTTTGAACGAAAACTGTTTGTGAATTTGCTACAGCAAAATGTTTATTTTTGTCTGAAGGATTATATTGCTCATTGGAAATAACAAGAGGATGTTGGTTAGAAGTCTATTATGCTAGAGACTCAGAATATGCTGAAGTTTGTATTAATGTACTACAAGTACGCTGCTAGAACAGGCACACATTTATTTTCCTTTTGGTTCTTTGCAATGTTGGGGCATATGCTGGCAAATGTAACCTTACAGTTGTATTGCCAAATCACTTCCATTTGTTTTATTAATAAAAATTATTATAGTTAGTATTGGAAGTAAGTTAATTATGGGTCATCATAAATACTTGCTTTCAAAGTACCAAGTAGTAAAAAAAAAAATAAATGTTAATAATCGATAATCGTTACCCTCTGAACCGTAATCGAATCGTGAGGTGCCTAGAGATTCCCACCCATCAATCGTTGACGAGAAGAGCAACCGGAGAATTCTTCACAACGATCATGCAATTCCACCCCCAAACAATTAACAATAATTTACTGTTTATAAGCGACGGCATGATTATGAAACTTAAAAGGTGGAATTCAGAAAGAAGTGCATTGTGTCATTTATGCACAGTATAAATAAATGAAAAAAATCATTAAGAACTTTACTGGCTCATAATTTTTTATTAGAGCGTTTGAAAAAGGAATGACTGCCGAAATGTATTTGCACCGTACTGAATAAATTATTTTGTGTCCTTGAATGTACCCTGTTTTTTGGCCCCTGAATGTAACACGCGGCCCCTTAAAGTGCTACCCTGTGCCCCCCTTCTAGACACGCCCATGCTTCACGACTCAACCTCCACGGACAGTTTTTAATGTTTTATCAGACAATAACTACTCAAGATTTTGCTTTAGTATAATTTTCGGGACAATCAGGGCCAGATTCGGGATTCGGGACAACAGCTTAGATTTCGGGACTGTCTCGAATATTTCGGGACTTCTGGTCACCCTACCAGAGAGTGAGTACATTTGTTCATGCAACCAAACTTTCAGACGAAAAAAAAAAAGATAATCGAACGTTTTATTGAACGCATTTTTTATTGATATTGATTACGTTTGTATCGCGATACATATCATTATCGTTTTATCGCCAAGCCCTAATATGGTCCTCCTTCCTCACATTTGTAAACACTGAAGCGTGAACTTTTCAACGTTTTCAACGACAGTGCCGTCACGAACGGAACGCGCATCACAGAACAGAGCAAGGCGAGCATTTGTGCTTATAAGACTTAAACTTTTTTATTTATTTTTTAAATGACCGATCGTTTTGCTAGATAAGACTCTTATTCATCGTCTGGTAACTTATCGTTTAAAGCCCTTTGAAGCTGCACTGAAACTGTCATTTGGACCTTGAACCGTTTGGGGCCCACCATTAAATGGAGAATTCCTGGAATGTTCTCATCAGAAACCTTAATTTCTTTTCGACTGAAGAAAGAAAGACATGGACATCTTGGATGACATGGGGGTTAGTAAATTATAAGCAAAAAATTTTTTTAAAGTGAACTAATCCTTTAAAACTCTTCAGATGGCAGAAATGATCGTTCTCTAAATTAGGCATGAATGTGAGAATTTATCAAGATCTTTCTAAATGTGCGCTCTTTTGGGACAAAAAAAATAACTTTAATGAAGCTATTTTAAGTAGCCATAGCCATGTGATCACAATGGTGCAGAGGCAAATCAACTGTGTTTTTCTATGTTGAAATGATATCAGTTTATGCCATTTGATTATTGCACCGAAGCTTGCAAGCAGAGGCTATTAGCCAATGCTGGCCCGTTTAAAAAATACCCCTTGTTCACAAACTGGTCAGAAAGTGGAAATGTGGCTAATAATTTCTGACTGGCATACACCGACCTAAACAAATCAAACAAACATAAATGGTTTAAAAGAGGGGGGCTCACTGCTGAGCAATGGAAAGTCAGCCATGGTTAATATAGCCTAGTTTGTTTCAGCATTTGTAAGTCAGTAGTTTTGCAATGTGTCACAATCTTTTTCACATTTATCTGCTTCAAATCAAAGTAGTTTAGAATACTTCTTTATACCTAAACTGATCTAGTGTCATGTAAAAAAAAGTGCGTAAAGAATTTTATGAAACGGTTAGTCGAGTCCTTGATTCTGATTGAACAAGGCTATGCTCGCTTCAACCAACGGTGCAACTCATGGTAAGCGTTTTGCTTTTCCCGGGCTTACAATAAAAAGATGACTGTGAAAAAGAGCAGTATATTTGGTCAGTGTATAGCCTAGTTTGTGAGATTACCACATTTTCATGTCAATCCGTGTTCATTTTGACCACGAGCCATGCGCTGTAATTCAGCGCGTGCAGCACAGCAAATAGACTCGAAACGATCGCTGCACTGTTGTATAAGCACCGTGGTGCAGTGTAAAATATCTAACCTGTTAACATGGGTACGAAAAAATAGGCACCACCACCGCTATGCACTGACAACGGATTGTGTGTGAAACAGGCTTCAGTCCTTTCAATATAAAAGTCTTCTCTACTGACCGACTCAGATAACATGACAATAAATATATTTACAAAGTTCATCTTTAACTGGACACATGTAACGTTACTGTTACACTGGTTTAATGCATTTCTTCAGGCTGCGTAATAAAGTTAAAGAAAATGGATCTCACCTGTGTGTCGTCCTAGAGCAGCTTCTGTTGTGCTCAAGCATCCAGACAGACACAATAACACAGCGCAGTACATTCGAGCTGTCATCCTATCCATCTGCGATCATATAATGAACTGCTGGAAAATCAAATCAGGCCTACTTGTCTCAATCAGGATGAAAGAGTATTTAGGTTAGCGCTCAACCAATGGCTTGAGTTTGGGGCGGGATGATCTGTTTTGGCGAACAATAGAACACGTCCGCGCCTTTTAAAAAGTTCCAATGAGGTCAGAGAGCTCCTGGCTATATGATGCCCGGGGGAGCTCTAAGGCTATATGAATAATATGATGCCAAACGGGGTTTTCCCCCCAGAATACACAAACTAGTTTTGAATGACCTCAAAGGAGTATACTTTTCATATACACAATAGTTTGATTTATATTATATCTAATACAATCTCACCGGACAGTCTTTTATGACAGTGTGCGGGTTGACCAGTTTGGGCAATACATTCAATCCCAAATCTGAATCTCTTGTGCAATAATAATTTCCCCAAAGTAAACTAAATGGAAACCGCTCATTTTTGTATGGAGTTTACGCGGGCAGTTTCTCCCCAAGGAATTTTGAAAGAAGGAAAGAACGTTTTTCGACGTTTAGGCCTACTCAGTGTATACTTAATTTTTTTTTGGCAGCAATCATCCTTGTTAGCCCTTGAATTTAACCCTTTGTAAAAAATAAAATAAAAATAATATATATATATATATATATATATATATATATATATATATATATATATATATATATATATATATATATATACACACTCTAAACATTGCTTTAAAAAAAGATTATGCATTAAAAGTAATGCGTCCAGTGGAATGCTGCAAAGTTTTATATGACCACTAGATGGCAGCTGTATAAAAATGAGCCGTAGGTGTTTGTTACCAATGCAATGCAGTGTAAGAAAATCACTTTTATTGTGAGGAACCTTCTATCGAGGAGCTTGAAAGAAACAAAAATAATATTTGTCCAGTACCTATATGCAGTACAAATTTAATATATCTGAGAGTTATGTAAAAACTTTAATTACTGTGAATTGAACTGGAATTTTCTTTTGAACAATTCCGGTGCATACAAACATTTTAAATACACAATTTGAATAAAAACCAGCAAGCATTTATTTACTGTAAATGCCTTTGCTTTTATGTAAAATGCATTTTAAAAAATGGGACAATTTGGGAAACTTGGGAATCTCAAGTTTTGCAGAGTATATTATTCTGGTAATGTTTCAACTGTACCCAACAACAATAAATAAATACATATCAAAAAATGCTAGGTTATTTTTTAACCCAAATGCTGGGTTCAGACTGTTAGGTCATTTTATTGGGTTATTTTTTATTATTATTTCTACCCATGTACTGGGTAATTTTTACTGTCAATACAAATGATCAACCCCCTAACAAACTTAGCAGTGGGTCAATGTAACCCAATGTTGGGTATTCTGTGCCAAACCAGTTAAAACTGGACACATTTGTCAATGGTCATTTTTGATTTCTGTTCTTTTTATTATTATTATTATTATTATTATTATTATTATTATTATTATTATTATTAAACCTTTATTTAACCAGGTTTGTCTCATTGAGGTATAAAATTTCTTTTTCAAGAGAGACCTGGCCAAGATAGCAGAACAAATTAGATCACACAATCACAAAACAAACACAAAAGAGGCAAAGACAATTCAAGTACATTTCAATTTAAATAAAAGTGCCATTAATTAAAACATTTGCACTTGTGGATGGACTCATGTTCTATAGTTTTAACATAACCTTTAAAATCATTTAAGGAAATTAGACACTGTAGTTTAAGTGTTTTCTGTTGGTCATTCCAAGTAGAAGGTGCAACAAAAATGAAAGCCTTTTTGAACAACTCTGTACGGGCTTGAGGTACATTCAATGAAATAGTTTTCTGGGACTGTAAATCATGGGTACTCTATGTAAAAGAAAGAAATTCAGATATGTAACATGGAGGCCTGCCTATAATGCCCTTATATATAAAGATATAAAATTGAGTAAGCCGGCGATTTGACAGAAAAGTGAGGGATCTGCAATTTTAAATAAATCTGAAAGCTCCATGAAACACAGCATCCAACATCTGAAGATACTTTGATGGGGCATTCATATACAACAGATCACCATAATAAATAATAATGAGAAATGTGGCATCGACTAGCCTTTTTCTAGCAGAAAAAGTAAAACAAGATTTGTTCCTAAAGAAAAAACCTAGCTTCAATTTGAACTTTTTTTTACTAGATTCTGCATATGAAGCTTAAAAGAAAGGTGATCATCAATTTAAAAGTGGCAGCATATACATTGAGAATAGCAGAGGGCCTAACACCGATCCTTGCGGCACTCCATAGTCTACTGACGTTATCTTCGATTTTTCCCCATTTAAACAGACAAAATGGTAACTGTCTGATAAGTACGATCTAAACCAGCTTAATGCCTGTCCCTGAACACCAGTGTGGTTTTGTAGTCGATCCAAGAGTATTTTATGATCTATAGTGTCGAACGCAGCGCTAGTCCGAGTAGAAGTTGTATTGAGATACAGCCTTGGTCAGAAGCTAAAAGTAAATTATTTGTAATTTTAACTAGCGCAGTTTCTGTGCTATGATGCGGTCTGAATCCTGACTGAAATTTTTCATAGATATCATTTTCTTGCAAGAAAGAGCACAATTGAGTGGACACAATTTTTTCTAGTATTTTAGACATAAATGGAAGATTTGAAATGGGTCTGTAATTTGCTAGGTTATTTGGATCTAATTGCAGTTTCTTAATGAGAGGTTTTATTACTGCCAGCTTGAATATTTTTGGAACATGACCTAAAGATAAAGACGAGTTAATAATATTGAGAAGAGGCTCTTCGACTACAGGTAAAACTTCTTTCAGTAGTTTAGTGGGTATTGGATCTAATAAATATGTTGTTGGTTTAGATGCAATGATAAGTTTATTTAGCTCTTCCTGTCCTATAGTTGTAAAGCGGTGTAGTTGTTCTTGAGGGGCGATAATTGAGGCTGAATCATAAGACACCATAAAAGATTGTACATTTACAATTGTGTTTCTGATGCTTTCTATTTTCTCAGTGAAGAAATTCATAAAATCATTTAGGGCTGTGTTGAAAAAATCGATTCACCAATTCTGAATCGATTTTCATATTAATTTCTAAAGATCGATCCGTAACTCAGAGGATCGATTTAATAATAGGCCTACATTTTCCCCGTGAACTTTAACTTGCCGCGTCATTGAATTCACGCATGCGCGCGAGGTGGAAGGACATTAAAACAACGAACATGGCTGTCAGTAACGTTAAGCAAGCGGTTGCTTTGAAAACTCCAGAAACGCTCAAAGCTGCGATCTGTCTTATACCTGGAGTACTTGAAGGTTTTCACAAAACTGTGTCACACTTGTGTTTTCTAAAGGTTTTGTAAGTTAAAATTTTATTTACTACTAGGCTGTATCACTTGCCGTTTGAACTGACGCGCTACAGCGATCTGTCACATTTAAAAGCGTCAAAACGTTGGAAATATTGACAGAATCTGACAGCTGAGAATTTGTTCCATATCAAAAGTAAACTTCTCTGTCTAGTCTGTCGATGTCAGTGTCCTCTTTGTCCGCGATTTTTCTCTGCATGAGAAAATGCAGTGGTCCAATCAGTAGTTAAGAGCCTGAACTTGCTTATAGTAATTCGGAAATTAGTGCACATGAGTGGGAAAAAAATACAGCACAGAAGAATGTCTAATTTAGCGTGAGATTTCTTTGTTGAGCGTGAGACCGTGAGATTGAGGCTGAATGCGTGAGTGTCACGCCAGATGCGTGAGAGTTGGCAACCCCGACTCCATTCATTTGCAGTGGAATGTCTATAATAATAGTATCAATATGTTGCATACCTGTAATTCAGGTAACAGCTGGAAAAAAATGCTTTTTTCAAAAACACTTATCTAAATCTCGAAGATCGGATCAGATCGGATCGAATCGAATAATGATAATCGATTCAAGATCTTGAGAATCGGAATCGAATCGATTCTTGAAATTTGAATCGAAACCCAGCCCTAAAATCATTACTACTATGCTGTAACGGAATATTTTGCTCTGGTGATGTCTGTTTATTTGTTAGTCTAGCCACGGTGATAAATAAGAACCTTGGATTATTTTGGTTATTTTCTATTAGTTTGCGGAGATGCTCAGCCCTGGCTGCTTTTTAGAGCCTTTTTATAACGTGACATAGAGTCTTTCCACGAGTTTTAAACTGGGACAGCGAGTCTGAACCTCGAACAATATCAGGAAGGCTATTCCAGAGTTTAGGAGCTAAATGCGAGAACGCCCTCCCACGTGATTCTAAAGACCTCTAAATTAGTTTGTTTCCATTTACGCTATAACTCTACGAGTTTCTCTCTTGATAACATGCGTAGCACTGTTGTACCATGGTGCTTTAGTTTTCTCTCTAACCTTTTTTAAATCTAAATAACCGTATCATCTGCATAAAAATGGAAAAATGCATGTTGGACATTTTCCCCCAGACAGTTTATATAAATAATGAATAAAAGTGGCCTCAGAATGGAGCCCCGTGGGACCCCTTTACAAATTGATAAATATTTTTACGTTAGGCCATCAACTTGCATAGCTTGAGTCCTATCAGCGAGGCAGTTGATAAACCAGCCCACAGAGTGCTGAGACATACCTATACTGATCAGTCTCTGAACTAGTATGCTATGGTCAACAGTGTCAAATGCTTTGGACCGATCAATTAAGAGAGACACACAGTGTTTCTTGTCATCAAGTGCTTTGACTATATCATTAATTACTTTTATAGCAGCAGTGGTAGTGCTGTGTTTTTTCCTGAAACCAGATTGATGCTTAGATAAAATTGACTGAGCATTTAAATACTCTTTAACTTGTTCACTAAACAAAGATTCCAACACTTTGGCCAATGCTGAAAGTTTGGAAATGGGTCTGTAATTATTAGGCAAGATAGGGTCACCTCCTTTCAAAAGTGGTAAAACATAAGCATACTTCCATACCTTGGGAATTTTGTTTGTGACCAGTGAAAGATTAAAAATATGAGTCAGAGGTTCAGCTAGGATATATCTGCAGCTAATTTAAAAAAGAAAGGTTCTAAGTGATCAGGGCCCCCATGTTTGCGAGGATTCAATTGCTTCTGGGCTTTATGAACTCAACAGAGAAGGAGCTAAAACTGAAAGTTTTGTCGGCAGTAGTAAAGGTGTCATTTACAGGCTCCGACACTACAGGGGCAACAGTATCAAACAAGAACCCAGATGATATGAAATGCTCATTAAAACAATTTAACATTTCTACTTTGTCAGATTGATATAGACACACCATTCTTAAAGGTGCTCTAAGCGATGTCGGGCGACATCACTTCTTATGGACGTTTAAAGTATTGTCAAACAAAACGAAGGCTAGCTAGACCCTACCTCCTCCTCATCCGCGCACTAACCCCCCAAACCCCACCCCCAAACCCTTCTTATCGGTTATTGGCTGGAACAGTTTGTTATGTTTCGTGGTGCGGGTAAGCCCAGTTTGTTTTTGTTGCCGTTCGTGGAGCCTGGGGTGTCTGCAGAGACTGTGTTTTTTTTACAGTGTGTTCAGGGGACAGGCAGCTAGCGGATAGTGAGGAGATGTTTGTTGTATGTGACAAAAAATGTTTTGGCCTAAAAAACGCGTGACATCGCTTTGAGCACCTTTAACTGAGACAACGGAAAAACTGTTGGTTTAGCCGATGCACATAATTAATTTTTTTGCGTTATTTAGATTCTCGGTGGTTTCAGATAAGTAAAATTCAGCTTTAGCTTTTCTGAAGAGTGAAGTGAATCCGTTTCGCAACCGTCCGAAAACAAACCAGTCAGCATCAGTATCTGATCTCCTTGCTTTTGCCCAGGCTACATTTCTCTCATGGAGCAAATTAGAAATCTCAGAAGTAAACCAGGGATTGTCCCACCCCTTAATTCTAAATTTACGAATAGGTGCATGTCTGTTAAGAATATCAAGAAAACTGTTT
This sequence comes from Siphateles boraxobius, assembly GCF_051911475.1. Lineage (NCBI taxonomy): Eukaryota > Metazoa > Chordata > Actinopteri > Cypriniformes > Leuciscidae > Siphateles > Siphateles boraxobius. The sequence continues at coordinate 2,237,463 of NW_027509195.1, forward strand.
TGAAAGAAAGTCAAGGCCAATTCCACATCAATCAAGGCAATTCTTCTCCAGTCAAAATAAAATAAATAAAAAACCCTGCTCAACAAACATTTTCATATTTCGCCTTTCAACAATACGAGGTGCAGACTTGGGCACCTTAGTATCTCTAACAGCAGCAATCACAGAGTTATCACTCGCATCATTAGCAAAAACACCTATTGCAGAGTCCTTAAAAGGGGTATTGGTCAGGATTAAATCAATGAGTGATGATGAGTGATTTAGGATTTGGCAGAGTAGGAGTGTTCATTAATTGATTCAAATTGAAATTGTCACACTGCTCTTTAAAAGCATCTGATATCAGCCCTAGCCAGTCCCAGTTCAGGTTACCAACAACAATAGTGTCATTACAAATAATTTGACTTAACAAATTTGTTAGTGTAGATGAAGTATCATTTGATGCAGACGGAGTTCTATAACAACCAACCAACCAACCTAATATAGTGGTCTTTAGAGACTTGAAGGTTTGAGGCCAAAAACTCAAATTGTTTACACACAGATTTTGAGAGCACTAAACTAGAGTTGAATTTGCATTTGATATAAATAGCAACACCTCCTCCTCTTTTTGGGTGATCTGAACGATACACACTATAACCCACGATGCCAATATCTTTATCAAGGACAGACTTAGTCAGCCAGGTTTCAGATAACACAACAATGTCAGCATCAGTTGACCTGACCCATATATTAACCATATCCTGTTTGGACATTAGACTCCAAACATTGAGGGGAATAATACCCAGGCCAGACCTTGAATTAAAATCTTCAGGTGTATCACATAGCTTAATGCTATCAGGGCCTGGATTAGGCTTAACATTTCCAGAGATTAGTAATAAAATAACAACAAGAAGTCTGGACTTTGCTGATTTGCAGCAGAAAGTGCCAGATCAAGAATTTAATTATATAAAAAAGCAGGAAGTGAGTCTGCAGAGACAATAAACCAATCCTTCAAAATGGAGAGGCCCTGAAGGTGGAGTAGATTTGTAGCCTTGTAAACAAACAGAAATTAGTCACTTGGCCCCTGGGATTTAAGTTGGACCGTGGAAAAGTTTTCAGGCCTTGAGACTACATAAGGGAACCGCATTTGGATGGACTCATTTTTTGACTGCAAATGGACAACCCCACTGTTAAGGGGGATCAGAAAGAAAAACAAGGCTAGATAAAACTTCATTTTTAAAACACAACAGACAGCTTTGTGTAACAAAAGGTGAAATAGATAGAAAATACTTTCAGTATTAGGCATGGCTATTTTAAATAAATAAAATTATTCCAAGTGTAGTGCACAGATACTTCAAATGAAAACATAATAAAGTGCAAAATGAAAGCACAATCATTTTTTTTAAATAAAAAAATACTTCCAGTATAAGGCACATATATGTCAACTAAAGAAAATGTTTAAAGTTTAAAAGTTTCTTTAAAAGTAGTGCCATGCCGTAGAGAGTAAAAAGTGCTAAACAGTGCAGAAGGCACCAAATGTAGTTTTAGTTATTTTCTTAAAGTAAGCAAAAGATGCAAAGACCAGAAAAACTACTTGGTTACTCACGTAACCTCAGTTCCCTGAGTTAGGGAACAAAGTATTGCGTAGCTATAAGCAGTGGGAAAACTCCTTTTCCTCGATTTACTGAAACCTATATGTAAAATGCATTTGCAGCTGCACAGCTCGCCCATTGAGTGTCTAGCTTGCTCATAGGCTGTGCTGCAGCAAATGCACATCCAATGGCGCGGGCGCCTCTGACGTGCGACCAATGAGACCACTCTACGTCATTGCACGTCATGGCCCTTCATAGGGGCGAGGCATCAGCCTACATTAGTCCCTGAATTTGCCATTATAGCAGGTTTATACAACTGAAGCGACAACTATCCAGTTAAAACAGTGCGGCTGGCTACGCAATACTTCGTTCCCTAACTCAGGGAACTGAGGTTACGTGAGTAACCAAGTAGTTCCCTTTCGAACGGTCACTTCGTATTACGTAGCTATACACAGTGGGAACACTATGTAAAACGCCGCACTGAGTAACTGGTTGCCACTGCAACTCAGGATCCCTGAGCATACAGATCAAGCCATAACCCACATAATTATGTATACACCAGACCAGACACCGTCAGGCCTAGGAGAATACATCAGTAATCACAACATATCATACCCAAAGACCCCGACCCCGTCTGGGTCATAGAATATGATAACACCACCAGCCTAAGCGGGTTTATAACGTGAAAATATAACCGGCAAAAGCAGGTTTTATATATATTTTTTTTTTTTACTGAAATAAAAATCAACTTTTTGATGATATTCTAATTATATGACCAGCACCTGTATATAGTTCAGGATACGAATGCCCTGGAGTCGCAGCGGGACCAGCGCTGCGTCCATGCACTTCGTGAATGTGCGGGGAGATAAAGCTAGACCGAACGGAAGAACATGATGAAATATCGGCTGTAATAGCCTGACTCCATGCTGGAAGGAGGAACCCGTTCTATAGCCACCACGGTGGGCAGGACCCCTTGAATTCCCCTTGAGGAATTGAATCGCATAACCTTTCTCGACTGTCTTCAGGACCCACTGAGATATTTTTGGAAAATTTTTTCACTCTGCCAGAAAATCTGCTAAGGGTACCAGTCTCTCGAGACTGGCCTCTGGAGTATTTTGAACAGCAAACACAGCGCCCTGTAACGGCGCACCGGCAGGGAACAACTGGTTTGACCGCTCTGAGGGACCGAGCGTCCCTCGGGAACGAGCTCGCTGAGACCGTCTACGCCCCGGCATGAAGGCGGGGTTGGCAGAACGGGCCCCTGAGGGCACCGTGGGAGAACGGGCGTGTATAATGCGGTAAACACCTCTCTCCCAGCACTACGAATTCATGAACTAATTCCCTACAGATGTTGAAGTTAGGCCCCTCTGAAGTCACAATGTATACTTTTCTTTTGGAAAGTTACGAATAATTAAATCTATACGCACCTTAACTAATCAAGTCAACATAAAACACTTTTGAAAGAATAAAAACACTGGTAAAAGAACAAAACATATAGGATTTAATTGGAATAGAATTATTGAATGTTAACTAGCTCAAAAAATTAATTTCAGAATTTGAATTATTCACACAATCACATTGCCATTAAATGTGACACAATTTAACCCCCGAAGGGCAATATCTCAGTTTCCAGACCTATTGAAATTAGTCTCAGGTCAAATACACTCAGTATAGATTGAACCAATGACCTCAAATGGATGAATGTACACAATAACTCCCACAGATTAACACAAAATATACTCTGAATATTCAGATCATATTTTCAGTGCACTGAATAATACTAAATGAACCAATATTTAATGCTGTGGGCCCACACACACACATCAGTCCTTCACACAACCCACCCCGTTGCAGGCCTGAATCGTGGCTCGTGTTTGTGGTGGCCGGGAAACTGAAAAATGGCCCTTTAACTCTCCTGAGCACAAAACAAATCAAACCAAGATACCTCAATTTCACGGACAACCATACCGCAATTCCGAAGTAAGGTAGCAGGACTCGCTCAGCGCCTCGTCCTCTCTCTCTCTCTCTCTCTCTCTCTCTCTCTCTCTCTCTCTCTCTCTCTCTCTCTCTCTCGTCAGCCGACGAAACGCACCTCCCACACCAACAGAGGAACTCCAAATAATGCGGCTATTTGGGGAGCTATCTGGTCCTCAAGGTCTCCCTCGTCGTGAAAGAAAACAACTGCGTCAACAGTCTTTAGTCTTGTTGTTTAAAGGGATACTTCAGGATTTAGAATTAAGCTTTGTATCAGTAGAAAACCAGTAGTATTTTCGAATTACCGTGCTTCCCCCCCCTCATATCCCCCTAATATGAGAGATTTATGTATTTTTAGTCTGGGAAAAATCCTCCGATGACGCAAAAATCGTCGGAGGATTTTTTGGCCAGAGGCTTAAAACTACAGCAAGTAATAGTAGCTAGTTCCGCATGTTTTCCCCACGCCCATATGGGGCGGGATCTCACTTACAGAAAGTAAAGATAGTGTCAGCCATCTCTGTGTAGAAGCTAAGCTAATAACAGACTCTTTCTCTGTGTAGAAAGTTTGTATAGTTGTCTAATCACGATTTACAAGTTTTGAAGTTGAAATGGCAGAAGGGGATTTCAAATATATGTTGCGAGAATCTGATGCTCGCGGCTACCTGTACGAGCCGCAATACAGCGACGAACAGTTGCGGAAGATGGAGGAACAAGAGGCGGTCGGAGCAGCTGCTGCAGCAGGGGAGCAAGACCTGACTCGAGCCCGGTCAGACTCGAGCTGGGGCGGACTGGTGGTGTCAGTGCTCTCGCTGTGCGCCTATGGAAACAGATAGAGTGTCCTATTGCTGTTGCGAATTTCAGCGATGTCATTTTCTTCTGGACGAGATAAATTGGAAACGCCAGCCAAAGCCCGCAGGGACAAACGGACGGCTAAGTGTAAAGTGAGTATTTGGTTTGCCCATATGGGGCGGGATCTCACTCACAGAAAGTAAAGATAGTGTCAGCCATCTCTCTGTAGAAGCTAAGCTAATAACAGACTCTTTCTCTGTGTAGAAAGTTTGTATAGTTGTCTTATCACGATTTACAAGTTTTGAAGTTGAAATGGCAGAAGGGGATTTCAAATATCTGTTGCGAGAATCTGATGCTCGCGGCTACCTGTACGAGCCGCAATACAGCGACGAACAGTTGCGGAAGATGGAGGAACAAGAGGCGGTCGGAGCAGCTGCTGCAGCAGGGGAGCAAGACCTGACTCGAGCCCGGTCAGACTCGAGCTGGGGCGGACTGGTGGTGTCAGTGCTCTCGCTGTGCGCCTATGGAAACAGATAGAGTGTCCTATTGCTGTCGCGAATTTCAGCCATGTCATTTTCTTCTGGACGAGATAAATTGGAAACGCCAGCCAAAGCCCGCAGGGACAAACGGACGGCTAAGTGTAAAGTGAGTATTTGGTTTGTTTTTCTTTTTTTTACTAAGACGTAATGAACAGAGTTTGGACCCTCTGCATTATCACAATTTTCTTCACGCGTAGGCAGCTGAGCTATTGTTGTTATATTTACATCTATGCTAGCATACTGTATGTGCAAATAGTTCGCATTGCTAACGTTGGGTCTTAACGTTACGTAAGATAATACACTCAGCTGAAAATTGCATTTTTAAGTTCACTTATCTGTTCTAAAAATACTTTCAAAAATGTGATGACGTCACAAATAGCAGAATGCTAGCGTGTTCCGGGCAACAACGACCTAACCTGTAAGAAATCGAAAGGACATAAGTACTCGTTCATTCGACTTTTGGTCTATAATCTATATTGAACTTGCAGAATCAACAATAAAATCTACGTTGATTCAACAACAAGCAGGAGAAAGGGATACATTTAGCCGTCTAGCTTCATAGACTCCCATTCATTCTGCACTCGCCCGCGGTCACCTCCAGTGGAATTCTAATGGAACTGCAAGCAAGATGATATACAACGGGGCTAATAGGAAGTGCCAAGACTCTCCATAGACTGACTCTGATACTGCCGCCTGTAACCGGTAGGGGTGGTTAGGGAGTGGCTTGGCCTCATAAGGGCAGCAAAGCAAGTGCATTCTGGGAGTTGTTGTCTTTCAGCCACATGAATAAAAATTATATTTTCTGCCTTTTCTCAGTCTAGAATGCTTCAATTTCAAAAATAATTTCACATTTCTACTATATAAATGACCACTATTAAATACACATTCATCTTCCCAGAGCTGAAGTATCCCTTTAACAGTTGCTTTATCTTACCAGTTCAGATGCGCAGATATGCGCATTGGTAATCAACAGCCTGTATTCGCGCCTGAACGGCAGATTAACAACACGGGAAGGCCGTATAACACTCGCGGCGATCTCAAAGAAGTAAACACAAATGAATCATTCCTGTGTCTGTGCTTCACACCCGATCTTCATTACAATTCAAGATTTTTAAACTTGTAAATCATTAATCAAATCACTCTCTTACTGCAAGTGCTTCTCCCACATTTTCGTGTATCTCACTCTCTCCCACTCTTGTCCAAAAAAACTCTCATCTCCAAAACAACCACTCACGTTATACAAAACGCCAGTGAGGGCGGGACTTAATTCGCATAAACCAATAAACTAATGAAACACCTAAATGTTAGTTAATGCCATGTTTTCACATGTACATCCCAGTCAAACTTGACATAGGAATGAATGTTCTTAAAGGAACACACACCTTTATACATACTATACTGAGATGTATATTTAATTCACCTTTTAGCTCTGGATTAGAACTAAATAAAAATGAATAAATTGAGATAACCCATTAACTTAAGAATGGTATTCTACTGGGTTACATGTGGTATATAGGCATTTTTAGTGAACTTTCAGTGACTTGAATAAGGGGGAAAGGAGAGAGAGTCGGTAGAGAAGGGGATGCATACATAAGCAAGGAGAGAAGTTTAGGCAAGGCGGTATCCTATGCTCTTTCTGTGAGATCTTCTCTCCAGATTACATAGTAAGTTTTATTGTTTTGTTGCAGGGGGTTTGATCTCAACTTTTGCCTTAGCAGGAAAACCAAGTCTTAAGGCCCGTTCACACCAAGCACGATAACTATAAAGATAACGATAAAGATATAATTCTAAAAATCGTTCTCCATATTAAAGAATAACAAAGTTCACACCACAACTATAACGATAAAGATATGAGGAACGATATCGTTGGGATCACTTTCAGAACGATTTTTTTCCAGCTGTCGAACGATAAAACACTGACAGCCAATCAGAATCCATTCTAATTTAAAGGTCTCATGCATTTAAAATGGCAGATGACATTGCAGAGAAGTTAATCGTCGAGGTACAAAAAAAATCCTCCACTGTTTGACAAGTCAAACCCCCTTTTCAAGGATACGTTAAAAAAGATGGATATATGGAAAGCAATCGGTCGTATCCTGGGAATAAATGGTGAGAAGTATTAACAATGAGATATTATGCAGTTTAGCATAGTGTAACAAAATTACCTAAGGTAGGCTATCCAGCGCTAGTTTTGACAACATTTCTGAAGTTGCAGTGAAAAAGGCATTGTATACATAAAGGTGATGACTAGGCGATGTTTTTATCCCATCATTGACTTCGTCAGCTAAATTCACTGTTAGATTAGATCGATTAAACTAGACTTGCTAGATTCACTTTTTAGATGCGCTCGGAACATAGCATGCTGGCTGAGGACATCTGCTGGTAAAGACGTGTAAAGGCAATAAGAACAGCAAAAACATATTAAATGACATGTAAACAAAAAATTATAATAAAATTCGGATTCTCCCAACTCCTCTCGTCTTTTAAGGATATCGTGTACCCAGAAACGCCTGTTTTTCTTTTGATATTTCTATGTAACGTAAAGCAGCAGCACATCATCCATTTTCGCTATTTTGAAACCGCAGCGCGAGCGCGCGCGTGCTTAGAATAAAAAGGCCGTTATCGGTCATTGGTGTGGACGCATATATAGTTATCTTTATCATTATCTTTATAATTATCGTGCTTGGTGTGAACGGGCCTTTACAGGCCTCCCCTGGCCCTTTGGGGCAAATTCTGATGGGCAACTTTTAGACATTTTATGTTCTATTTTGGACATGTCATGTTTTGGACATTTCATTTTGGACATTTCATGGGTCAATGTTTTCAGGAGTCAAGTAGTCACCTGAAACAACACCATTTAGACAGGTTGAGCCTTAAGATGAAAGCACTGCAAAATGCACCTCTGTGACCACACCTTTAGGTGTGGTGTACTGTGCTGAGTGGATACGATAGCATCTGGGCAGGATGTCTGCGATCCTGTTGGTCGGGTTTGCTTGGTGGCGGTGGTATTCAGTCTGTAGAATGACTTGTTGTACCAAGTCCGTTGTGTTGTTCTGTGTCCACCTCAGTAGGCTTAACTGACCCTCTGAGAAGTCCTCGGCCACCTCTAAGCAGAAGGTTTGGTTTGCCGGGCAGGTCAGATCTCCACAGGTTAAGGAATCATTTCACTGATGATGCTCCATTGCGTGCGAGACACCTGGACAACTTCTGAATGACGATGCAATAATTGCACACTGATAAATTTGCTGTTATTGTAAGATGAGAAGGGAGTTGTTAGATAAACACAAGAACATAAAATAATATTTCCCAGCAGTATGCATAATTGAAATATAAAACATAATTATACATAGAAATACACAATGTCATAATGACTATTATAAAATTGTCTGTATTATTTGTTTTAATTGCAAATCATTAATTCAAACCTAAAGTTTCAATCAGATCAATTAGAGAATGAGATTTACAGAAACAGAGATTTGAAATCCCTATTTTAGCTTTTGCAATCATCCTCTGTGCATTTGATGTACAGGCCATGTCCCACTCGATAATGCAGGTCTGACTGGGAATTGTGTGGTTGATTGATAGAAATGCCTGCATTCCAGATCTCTAAATTTGTATTGTCATTAGTCATGTGTTGTGTGTCCTCCTAGTTTGCAACAATGCAAATGACTGGACATAATAAACATTTTATAAAAAGAGACCAGTTGCATTGCATTTGAATGTGGAATTTGAATGATTAGAAATTAAATCAGTTGATGTGTGACTATAGCCATGCACATGTCCAATACATATTACAGTTTACATACAGGAAATTGACAAGACTGTAACGCTGTAAGGTTTTTTGACACAATTGAAAATAAATTATGAATGCTTTTGGCCTGGATAGTCCTATAATCTATGCCAGGTAGAGATGTTGTGAGGTTGTAGTAGTGTGGGTGTGGGCTCTGTATCTTTGTGGATAGGAGATGGTTGGTGTCCATCCTACCATAATCTGTGGTGTATAATTTAGTTCGGGAGCTACACCGAGAGGCCAGGAAGCTGCAGTATGAGTGCTATGAGATGTAAATTGCCCCTTGAATAATCCTTTGAGTGTGGGGCCTCCACTCAACGATAACATACAATGAACAAGTCTTAGAATGTTCCACATATGGTTGAAATACCATCATTGGCCTATAAAAATAACATTCTGGGAGTCAAGACTATAAAGGAGAAAGGATGAGCCTCCCTCACGGTCACACTCTGCAGCCACTCTGTGTGACGGTATGACTGTTCGCTCTGGCCCCCTGAACTGTCTTGTCCGCCTTGGCCCCCTGAACTGTCTTGTCCGCCTTGGCCCCCTGAACTGTCTTGTCCGCCTTGGCCCCCTGAACTGTCTTGTCCGCCTTGGCCCCCTGAACTGTCTGGTTCACCCTGGCCCCCTGAACTGTCTGGTTCGCCCTGGCCCCCTGAACTGTCTGGTCCGCCCTGGTCACCTGCACTGCCGGCGCCGCCCACGCTCCACGACCCAGGTCCACCGTTGCCATGTCCAGGTCCCATTCCTCCATGGACCTGGCCTTACATCCCTCCCCCAAGACCACCTCCGCTCAACCACCTTCCTGGACTATTGTTTCCTGTGGAACGTCTGGAAGCCTTGGATGGCTTCAGGGTGAGTAAATCATGGGCTAATTTTCATTTTTAGGTGAACTATCCCTTTTATTCCACACAAGACAGATTTTCTTCACACACAATATGAGTTGCAGTCAGACACGTTTTTTCACAGCCTTTTGATTGACAGGATATAATCGGCACTGATCATCGGCTGTTTTTAAACAATCGGCTGTTGGCCGATAGCAAGAATAATATATTTAATTATCCGATACCGATTATCGGTAGTGCATACAGTTCAACAGCATTGTACCATCTCATAAACAGACACTATTTAAACTCTGTCTGGATGTCTTATAAGCTGTCTTATAAAATACGCTATCAACTTGCAATATCATATTCCACAAGTGCCAAGTGTCGTGTTTTTCTCACAGTAAAATCTTTGATCAGATTTTTTAAATCAAGCCGTCTGTGTTGATCTGAGGTATAGTTCTTTACTTGGTTAAGCTTACTGAAGGCTCTCTCCACTTGCAACGCTCACAGGCAAATGCAAAATATGCGCAAGGCAATGCACACCTTACTGAAAATCTGAATCTGCATCTTGTAGATTTGATTCAAAATCGTGAAATTATTATTATTAATTATTCACTTAGTGAATAATAAGTTTAACTCACCAGCAGCTCCAGAAAGAAACTTGGAAATTATCTAAAACAGCGAAAGGATCATTGAATCAGTGATTTGAACTTGAGAACCAACTAACTTCTATTCATGAATGAATCGTTCAGACTGGTTTTATCAACGTGTTTCTCCTAATCATTGAAATGGACCGACTCAAATGATTCATTCACGAACTGGTCATCATTACAACTTATTTCATAAACTCTACTGGGACAATTAAACCAGATGTATATGACTAGTAGTATATCGTAAAGTTTGATCGATTCCTCACAGAAAATGGTACCAAGGCTTCGGAAAGCCTTATATACATCACTGGGCTAGTTTTATTGTCGCTTGGTGATTTTCCGTCTTTTTTGAAGCTCAGTGGCACGGGCACACCCCTATTTAAAATGATACCAAACATGAAAGGGGAAAAAACAATAGATTCACAAGATTTATCATATGTGGTATATAGGCATTCTTAGTGAACTTTCAGTGACTTGAATAAGGGGAAAAGGAGAGAGAGTCGGTAGAGAAGGGGATGCATACATAATCAAGTAGAGAAGTTTAGGCAAGGCGGTATCCTATGCTCTTTCTGTGAGATCTTCTCTCCAGATTACATAGTAAGTTTTATTGTTTTGTTGCAGGGGGTTTGATCTCAACTTTTGCCTTAGCAGGAAAACCAAGTCTTACAGGCTTCCCTTGGCCCTTTGGGGCCAATTCTGATGGGCCACTTTTGGACATATCATGTTGTGTTTTGGACATGTCATGTTTTGAACATTTCATTTTGGACATTTCATGGGTCGATGCTTTCAGGAGTCAACTAGTCACCTGAAACAACAGCATTTAGACAGGTTGAGCTAGGGATGGGGAAATGAAGCCTCATGAAGCAATCAGGCTTTCCTCTTACTGTTCTGGGAAAAGATTCAAAGCTTCGAGAGTGTCGAGAACAGAGCAATCTGGTGCTTATTCAAAATAAAGCTGCCAGAAGCCTTTGTAAGAAGCTCTGTCAGATGAAGCAACCATAACACACTCCATAGTTTCAATGTTATGTGTACAAATAAAAGTCTTACACGTTTGTGTTTGATTTGTCCATTAAATACATTTCTTTACCCATTAAAGTGTTTCAATAAAATATAAAATGAGCTTATATGATTCAATAAGATCTAATACTTTCTACACACACACACACACACACACACACACACACACACACACACACACACACACACACACACACACACACACACACACACACACATTGAATAAGGACATTGTGTGATCATCTGTTATTAAATGTGCTTATGACACTTGGCGGTGATAGTGCTTATGTAACTGTAGGAATGACAGAAAGGTGAACAAGTTATTAATTATTTTTTATAAAAAAATAAAAGCTGGTCACAGTGTTGGGGCTGAGTCTATTTCTCCTCTTAGACAGCCTTAGAGAACACTCTTTCACATGGTACAGAGGAGGCCGGGGTATAACGAAACTGTAATGCCAATGTATATAGATGGGGGAATACTTGTTTCTGCATTCTCCAGTATTCAAGTGGATCTTCAGCTCTTTGTATGTTTGTCTCTGTAAGGTATTTATCCACTTCTACGATCGCATCAGAAGTGGCATTTGAACTTTGTTTGTGCTGGTCTACAGCACTGTCCAACAGAAGACAAAGGTTTCCACCTCAGAAGTGTGAGGAGAAAAAAAATTAATTGGGAGTGAATGTACATGTACATTGACTGAATATAAGACACATCAATGGACAACAATTATAAAATACAACAATAAAATAAGTACAATTTTAATTAAATATATATTTTCTTCTTTTTTCGAAATGCCTACATACATTGGAAGCTATAAGCTCAAAATATTTCCAGATAGGGGAAGTCTTCCTTTTTTGGCTGTTGCCAAACAAACCCTTCACCAAACACCAACACCCTATCCCGTCTTCCCTAAGCCCACCCTAACCCCAAATAACAATAATAGTACCTAAAAAACACCAAAAAGTGGAAAGATTTTACAAACACAAAAAGACACAACAAAAAAGAATAAGTAGTTTTGTTTTTTAAATGTAAAGTATTGATTAGCTTTCATAGTACATTCTCCTCACAAACCCATCACCAGACTGAGCCAACAAGGACTCGTTAAAGGGGCATTCGGCAACTATTTCAACTTAATAAAACCGTTTAGAAATCATTTGGATGGTTTAATAACTGTCAGGAATCAATCAGATTCATTCCCATCCACCACTCAAAGGTCACTCTCCCCGGAATATTAACCAGTCACACCTGTTCACAATCAGTCACCTCGTTACCCAGCCCTATAAAACACTCACGCACACCCCAGTCATTGTCAAGCCTCCAACAGGAGAAGACCGTTACTCACGATTTCCCGAAGTTTCCAAGTCTGCCAACGAAGATCCATCACGTAACTATACTCACCCCTGAATATACTCACCTTTGTCTCCCTGTCTTGCTGTCTCCAGTATTCCAGTCTGGTTCCCTGTTTCCCGAGTCCTGCCATTGGAATCCAAGTGCTCCACGTGTCCACCGAGATCTCCCTGTTCCTCCCTGGATCTGAAACAGAAAAGTATTCGTATCACTGGACATTGTCTACCCACGTCCAAGTCTCTGAAGAAGGGTCTGCTCACCTGGGATCCTCTGCACGACGTGATCGTCAACGCACCTGCACATGAACTTTGTCTCTGCACATATATCACTGTAAATAAACTCACGTTTGCTTTCACTTACCTCCGCCTCTGTGCCTGTATCCTGACAATAACCTGTTCTGGTGAGAATGGTGACTTTCCCCATTCCCCCCAACGTTCCTAGGTGGAAAACTAACCTTGCAACCTGATGTAAATCTATAAAGACAACATCTAGAAAGAGACGCCCGATCATAACAGCATCAGCTTTCTGCTCTTCTATGTTGCCTTGTGCGTCTTATTTGGTGTTGTTTGTCATCATATATATATGTATACATAAATATAAAGGTGATGGATAGAAAAAGTACGACCAGATTTTTAAAAAGCCTGTTTAACTTTAAAAAAAAATCAGACGGTTCTGTTGACAACACTAAGGTACAATGCAGCATTTGTTTCAAGGAGTTCAGCTACCATCGGAGCACGTCAAGTCTAAGTTACCACCTCCAGGCGAAACACCCCGGTCTTTCACCTGACGCCTCCCCGCCAAGCAAGAGCAGCACTGTCCACTGCTAATGTCAACAGACTTTTGTGTATTAGCAATTGGGTTAAAGAAAATAAATAGGAGAGACAACTTAGAACTCAGATAGTTCTGAATCTCATGTCCAATCATGCAATATTTTTCATTTCACTTACTGTCATTTTGACTTTTTTTTTTCATCCATGTGCAGCACAGGTTAATTACAAGGATGACATTCTTCATTTAAAACTAGAAAATGTTACAAATATCCCGCTGTGGCCGTCAATGTTTTAGACTGTTCTGTTTGTCATAAGCGAGTTAGAAATTTCCTACCAGTGTTACATATCACTTGATTGCTGTTATTTCCAGCTAGGAATTGTTTTGCTAATGATGTTATTGTTTATTTTTGAAGTAGCTTAAGAGAGTGGCCTGATAAATGTAATCTCTCAAAGTAAGCACTGCGTTACTTTATTCCTCCTAATATTTGGAAGTTGGTTTATTTTTAATAAAAAAAAAAGTTCAAAAAGTACATTATATGTGTTCTTTTGATTCCCAATGAAAACTCTGGTAAGATATACTCCATATATACTCCATTATGGGCTCAGAACTGCCTTGATATGCAAAATAACAGAATTTTACACGTGCAATTCAAACCATGATTAATCGCAGTTAACTATGAAGCTTCTGTGATTAATTGTGATTAAAAAAATGTATCGTTTGGCAGCCCTAATATATATATATATATATATATATATATATATATAAGAATGGCAAGCAAAAAAGTTTACAGATGGTGTGGGTCCCCTTGTCCGTGCTGTATGAGCGAGGGTGAGACACACTGGCTCTGTGTAATGGGTTTGGGAGTGGAGCATGCACAGGCAGCGCTCGAGGGTGCTCACTGTCCAAACTGTGATGTTCTTCCCCTCACAACGCTCCGCTCCCACCTGGCCCTGTTCGAAAAGACAAGCCAGGCTCGCGCTCCCCGTGGTTTGGGACCCTTGGTTTAGGCTAGAGATGCCCGGTTGGCGGTTATAGCCACGGATAAACAGCGGATCGGATGGATGACGTGTAGAAAAAAAATATTTTAATTAAATTCGGGTAGGTGGCAGGCGGTTTCTAGTCTCGCGGCTGTCATCAGCAGCGCCTTGTATCAGCGGATGGCGGGCGGGAAAATTGGTCAAAGACGTTGGTGCGGATGGATGGCGGACGGATGATGAGTTTTGTGATGCGGTTGCGGATGAAATAATGGCCAATCCGCGCATCTCTAGTTCAGGCGTCTTCAATCATGGGGTTCGCAGATGGTGCTGGTTGATGATGTTAAGACAGCTTCGGCCCTTTCTCAACAATCAGGGGCCAGCTCTGTCTGTCCCTTTCAGGAGTCGGTGGCCCGCTCTGCGGCTTCTTCCACAGCCGTTTACAGACCCAAACCCGAATGTTCATATTTATTCATCTATTTTGGGCTCGAAAAATAATGGCTTTGGGGTGAAGCATGGGTGGAAGAGATCTTTCACCCGACGCTGTGTCATCCCTAAAGGCTCCGGCGCTACCCTCCAAACCCAGCTGTACTACATCGGCTTTGGTGGGCAAGGCATATATGGCGACGAGTCGGGCTGGTGCATGCCGGGATACGATGGGGATGTGGAGACATACCAGGCCGACCTCCTTGAAGAGATGGACACCAGTGGGGAGGTCACGCTTGACGATGTCTTTTCTGCTGCTCACAGAACTATTCAGCCTCCAGGGCGCCCACCCTCCCACCCTGGGATGTTATACGGCGCAAGGACGCGCCTTCTGAGAGGGGGGACTAATGTTACATGTCAGTTTGTTTTTGGACTCTCTTCTGTGTTTCTTTTGTTCAGTTTACTGCCACTCCTTTGTTCCCATGGTCACCGTCCTTGTTAGTTCTTTTGGTTCAGCTGTGTGTCTTTTTCTTGTTAATTAGTTTAATCTGTTCCTCACTGTCACCTGTGTATATATTCCCTGTGTTCTCCTGGTTGGTAGTGTTTCTACTGCGTTTCTCCATGTTCGATAATTAAAGTCTTCCTTCCAACGCTGTGTACTGAACCTATTAACTGGTCGATCAACGTTTCATCCCAAATCGCTATATTTCCTTGTTTAAAATGTACTGCAAGATGCAGTTCCTTTCCAAACCGCGATAAGCGCCGAACTTATTTTAGCCTAAACGCAATACATCCTCTCGACTAATTAGAATTCAGTGAGCGTTCTACGCAATCCAACATGGCGGCGCTCTGAACAGATGTTTATTTATGTTCATTCATTCCTCAAAATGACTGCTTTAAACTGTGATAACACTTTTGATGGCCTTGATGAGGCAGTGAGACCTACACCTGGGGGTAGAAAATGCAAACTGGACAAAGAAAATCACCAAAAACAACAACAAAAAAAGGTTTGTCACTCTTGTTGGCACGTTAATACCAACAGTGGGATGTCAACAGAAAGCTGCTGCCAAAGGTTTCTGTCAGGCCGAGAGGCTTTCGCCAGACGATCTGATGATAAATTTCAACTATATTTATGAAAAACCAAACAAGGTTGACCAGGACCAGGCCATACTTCATCTCCTGGACATCACACAAGTGAGAAAGGAAGCGTCCAAAAGTCCAGGACGTAAACAAACAAAAAGACCGGAACGTATCTGTTAAGTACAGTCTTTGGTGCAACAGTCATTCGGAGAAGGTGCCCATTTGCAAGGTGACCTTTATAAAAGTTTTTCGTGAGTACACCTTTCGTTTCAGAATAGGCTAATTTAAGATCTAATTTAGATTCTGTGTAGTGATGGTAGTGCAAAAGTACAAAATGTGGCCAGTTAACAGTGCAGGGATATGTGCAAAGCTGTGCTTGTTGTTACATATGATTGGACATTATCTGTAGAGCTGTAAAGAGGAGAGATATGGGGATGGGAGAGAGAGAGAGAGAGAGAGAGAGAGAGAGAGAGAGAGAGAGAAATGGGGGAGAGAGAGAGAAAGAAATGGGGGAGAGAGTGTAATAGCAAGTTAGTTGTGTGTAATTCTGTTTATTTTATACTGGCTCCACTGTATATGACAACCTAAATAATTTACTTTCACAGGCATCAGCAAAGATCGTGTGTCCCGGGTGGCTCAATATTACACTGAGACTGCTGAGGCTCACCCTGAGAGAAGAGGTTGTGCATGACACAGTGAGGAGCATGCAAGGAGAAGGCAAATCATTGTTGAGCACATACAGTCTTTCACCTGCAGGGCCAGCCATTATGGCCAGAGAGGAGCACCGGGCCGCAAGTATCTCCCCAGTGACCTGAATGTGCACAAGATGCATGAGCTCTTTGAGGGTCAGAGCCATGCTCAAACCAGCTATTCCCTCTATTGCTGTGTTTTTCAAGGAATTCAGTCTTGGCTTTGGTCACCCAGCTACAGATGTATGTGCTGATTGTGCCAAGTACAAGATCAGGACTACAGACCCAAACCTTACTGACACAGAGAAGAGGATGGAATCAGCATCGTTCATCTTGCATCGTCGCAGACCGCGCATTTTTTATGACATGTTAGGCGGGGTTGCTGAAGGTCATGTGACCCTCTGTTTTGATATGATGCAAAATCTGGTCCTTCCAAAAACCGTGATAGGACAGGCCTATTACTGATGCCAGATGTATCTGTACCTGTTTGGTGTGGTTGTGCAACATAGGTAGAACATTTACCAGGCAAAAGATGATGTCCATCTGTATGTGTGGCAGGAGAATGACAGCAGAAGATAGAGCCTTTCCAATATGGGGCCGCAGTTATCTTTGGCAGAATTGAGCAGAAGATCAGGAAAATGGACACAATTCTCCTACCACAGGAATACCACGCCATCCTGCAGTAATTCGGCAACGTTCATGTTTATGGCACAGACTGGGAGGTGTTTGATTACAGGTCAGCCACAAAAGACAGTGTTAAACTGATGAACTGTGTCTAAGGCAGGCAAAGGCATTCCTTTCCAAGACGAGTTCGCACACCATTGCGCAATACACACAAATTAACGCGGGATGGCGGGTGTTCATTTCATAAACTATGAAGTATGGCTTATTTAAAGGAACACTCCACCGTTTTTTTTAAATAGGGCTTATTCACAGTGTCCCCTACATTAAGATAGGTGGGCAAAAGCATTTTTGTCTCAGTGCAAGCATTGTCTTAGTTTGGTAGCGCCGACGCTAGCTTAGCTTAGCATAATTAATGGAATCCTATGTTGTCAGGTAGCATGTCATGAGTAAAAGTGATCAAAGAACAACAACAAAAAAAACCACCTAATTACTTCTTGTGGCCTGCGTATTCACAACAGGTACAAATAGCAATTTAGATTAAGACTAGGTGATTTCCTAGGCAGAGACTTGAGACTATATTAGGGTGAATCACAGGCGAAGCACTGCTACTTGGGCGCAGTCATATCACGCAACAGCTGAAATCCCCCAACCTTTCCTTCAACATACCCGCATGACCTGACCTCCACCGCACCGAGTATCTTCGCTTTTGGATTATATTTAGTTTGAGAAGTTACAGCAAACATTGTAATTACCTGCAAAAGGTTGTGAGAACGAGCAAAGGGCATACACGAATATAATGTTTCACAGAATTCTACCGGATGTGCAAGTGAGAAATCGGCTAGCTGCTCTGGATATCTGTACTTCAACACCTCACTACAAAATTAGCCAGCCAGTATCGTGTTTGCGAAGAGTCTTTTGCACCGGAGGATCATGTTGAAAAAATGCTGTTCAGGACCAGAAAGACTACGTCTGAAGGATACCGTCCGTATCCTCCCATCCTACCGTATCCTCCCATCAGTTTTCAAAGAACAGGCAGAAAAAAGTGCACACGTAAGTTGTCTTTTATTACGCTTCCTTACTTGAATCTGTGTCTTTATTCAGTTGTAAGATAGATGCTGAGAAGCTGTATATAGAGTATGGTTCAAATTGCCTCATCTATTATAACCTCATGTTGAGTTCAACCTGTTTAGCATGAAAAACATGATTGAAAAAAAAATTCGCTGTTATCGTTACCTGTGAAAAAATTCGCTCTCATCCTCATGTCCTCAGGGTGTTGAGCGATCGCAACCTCCTCCTTCTGTCAGTCTATTTCCATTGCACGCAGCTCCTCTTCTGAAAACTCGGTTTGTAGAGGTATGGTTCTATATCATGACTGTCTGAGAAGTCACCCTCTTCGTCTCGCACAAAATCCCCCATGTCCATCGCCATTCACTATGTCTACTGTCAGAAAAATAGCCAGCTAATATTCACGCCAGTATGTTGACAGAAGTTGGGGTATTTCAGCTGTTGCGTGATATGACTGCGCCCAAGTAACAGTGCTTCGCCTGTGATTCACCCTAATATCACCCAGGTCAATATCTGCCTAGGAAATCGCCTAGTCTTAATCTGAATTGCTATTTGCACTTGTTGTGAATACGCAAGACACAAGAAGTAATTAGTTTTTTGTTTTGTTTTTTTTAATCACTTTTACTCAAGACATGCTACCTGACAACATAGGATTCCATTCATTATGCTAAGCTAAGCTAGCGTCAGCAATCCCAAACTAAGACAATGCATGCCCTGAGACAAAAATGCTTTTGCCCACCTATCTTAATGTAGCTGAGACTGTGAATAAGTCCTATTTCAAAAAACGGTGGAGTGTTCCTTTAATGTATAAATGTAGGTATATGTCCAAGAAATTTGTAATGTCATACTTTGTAGTAGTGGTAGCATGGTGTAGGCTAATAATCTGTTTGGTTGTAAAATGTTTACCTGAATGAAATGAAATCGAATGCATCGTCCTATGGAATCATTCATTTACAGACAGAATACAAAGATGTTCAACTGATGTTCAACTCTGTCTTCGCAAACAAAATAATGCATGTGCAGATTTGATTTAACTTGACTGTAGGTCCAAGGTCCAACGCTCTTAATGTTCTTAAATGTTTCTGTTAGGAGTCCGAGTGTTAAACCGCTTCGTCGATTCTGTGCGTGCAGGAATCCGAACAAATCATTAAAACTGATTTGCGAACTGATTTAGACAGTTCTGCCAACTTGTTTGATGAAAGCCCGGGACACATCAAGCCGATTATCGGCCCGTTGGGCAACATCGGGCCGTTTTTGAGCGTCGGCCGACGTAGTTTTCCCGGTGTGTTCTAATGTTACGTCATCTTACCTAAGTGTACCTTGGCGAATATTTCAATATTAACATGAGCGGAGTGGAATAAAGAAAGTGTTTAGCAGGATTGATATTCAAAACGGTAAGCACGCACTGCTTTGTTTATGGTTTGTGTATCTGTTACCTGCAGCGTCGGGTTCCCTTTTTGAATGACGCATATAGATTAATATATCTGCAGAAATAGACAGTTGTCTCATTTACATGCAGGCGCAGAACGCGCATTCTAGCTAACAGTTGCCCTTAGTTCTCTCGGTGTGTTCAAGTGCAGCTTTTTCCCCCGACGCAAGGCGACAACACAGTAGGCTTTCATCAGAGCTAATTCTTTGGCGTTGGTTTGGTATGTCCCGTGCTTAAGTCTTTGAACAGAATCGACTCAAAAGAGTGATTCATTTGTGACTTAAGGTGGCAGGTCTCCAAGTGATAGTAATTTATAATTAGCCTATGTTTCAAGTAATAATGCTTTTTGTCTAATAATGTGTTAAATATGAATTTTCTGATTATAAGCAAATGGTAAACCGACTCCAGGGAAAGTCTAAGGAGATGCATTTCGCTTGAAAAAGTTAACATTTACATTTAGTAACTTAGCAGACGCTTTTATCCAAAGAAACGTACCAATGAGGAGAACAATAGTTAAACTAACAATAAGACAACAATATGTAAGGGCTATGACCCTTCCCAGTTTAGTCTAACGCAGTACGTGTAATTTACAGAGATGGGGGACTCGAGTCACATGACTTGACTCGAGTCTGACTCGAGTCGCAAATTTAAGGACTTGAGACTTGCTTGACTAAAGTAAGAAAATTACTTGACTTGACTTTGACTTGAGGTCCAATGACTCGAGACTTGACTTGACTTGAACTGTATGACTCAAAAATGACTTCATATACATTTTTATATAAATCATCGCAACATAGCCTATATTGATCAACAAAATGAAAGCAACGGAACCATTGACGCCAGTCATCAGATTCTGCACAATTGCGTGATGCACAGAGCACAGAAAAAACATAGGCTACACCTCAGTGAGCGCGCTGAATACAAAAACATCTCCCAGCATCGTTTCTTTTTGGATATAAACACTAGAAATTGACCATATTTATACAAGACGATTTGCTCTACGCATAATAACTGGCAAGGGATATCGGATACGACCATCACAATCTCGAACTTCATTCACCACGTCTAAAAGTAAGCTATGGCTTGTTTAACCTGTTTGTTAATTTGACTAACATTAAATCTAGAGAGAGAATAGTGGTTAAAACAGCATGCCTCTTTATAAAATATTATGTTTTCAAATATAATATTGTCAAAATAATAATTAATGGCGGGATATGTTTTGTATAACGTGCATAAATTCACGCAGACATTTGCCACAGTTTCTTTCAAATCATGCTTTAAAGCCAAATATGTCGCTCTTTCTAATGATGAAAAACAGCATAGAAAAACTGTTTTGTCGTGTTTTATGTTTCTCTTTAAGCAGAGTCAGATGTTATAAGGGGGTTGGGGGGCAATGTGACCAGAATTAAAGTAACAATATGTAGTTATTCAACCTTCATTATATATTTCCAAGACCCTTGTGAGGGTACATTGACTTACAATAGGTTGAACTATACAGGGTTTCATTGTGCAATATTTTCAAAACGTGTTTATAGTTTACCGCCATGCCGGCTACCTCGGCTATATTCATGTCGAGAAGGAGATGAAAAAAGCAATCATTTTACATAGATAAAATTAAAAAAACTAGACCTGGTCTTACTTCAAAATCTTTTGACAGAGGGTTGGAATGAAGGTTGTAAATAGCCATTTTTCCACATATATTTGTTTTTATTGTGGAAAGAAAACTTTTTTAACCTTACAAATGAATGTCAAGTTGAAGGAACATTTAAATAAAAAAAAAAATCACGTTATGATCCATTTAAAGTAACACTATGTAGTTTTTCAACCTTCATTATATATTTCCAAGACCCTTGTGATGGTACATCGACTTACAATAGGTTGAATGACACTTCTACCATAGCCTGACAGTGTCTGTATCGCTTTTACTGGCACTATGTAACTTCGGGTTTCGAGTAGGAACCCGAGCACCAAAAAAACTACAAAATTCTTTCAGTAACATGCACCCTGTCACAAGCGCAGCAGTCAGTCATCTGTAAAGTGTTTATACATTTATATATAAATCAGGGAGCTGACTATCGCGCGAAATGTAAAAGGCTGAATAACATGGCCTGGCTATGTTACGGAATCTATCTGGTCCTCCATTTATCTTCATGAATCAAGTAATGCTAGTAGAGTAGCGAATTATCAATCTGGTAGCTACACTAACATGCTAGTTTACGATGGTTATAATAAATAACCTTTCAGCTTAACTATCCTAATGTCTGCAGGCTGATATGTTTGTGTATTTATTTTTCTGGTGAAAGTGTCTTGCCACTGGCTATAATGCAAATCGATTTTCAAATTTGCAGATTCATCTATGGTAGCTTGATATTATAATATTGACGATATATGGCTATAACCTACCACACAAACATTGAATTGAATTAGCATATCCGTTATGTAAAACAGTAGACAATAGGCTACTATAATGACGCGCTCTTGTAAACGTGAGCTAAGCGATCTTTTGACGTTTGAAAAATATAAAACCCTTGAAATTATATTCATATGACATGCTGAAATATATGCCAATGTACCTGGGATGAAGACATTTCACACGCAACGCTGGCAGTCTGCCCGCGAGAACTCAAGACGGTATCGGCTTCTCAACAAATGCACACGTGTATCGCCTGGTGTAACCATGACAGATTTTACGACAGTAGTAGAAGACAATACTGTTTCCCAACTGTAGGGGGACCCCAAGAGCAAAAACCGCAAAAACGACATAGAGTTGCTTTAATATGCACCCAAAATTTAAGATGTGGAAAAAATGTCCCTATATGAGTTATTTTTATATTTATAACATATGATGTTAAAAAATATTTCCAGAATATTTGCCTGATTGCAAATGTGATAATGATTTTATACAACAGTCCAGTAAACAAAGAGTGAATATTGTGGTGTGACATTTTAGATGTAATATTGTAAATATTATCTGTTTTTTCTCTATTTCCCCAAAGACAGTAGTTTCAAACAAGCCACAGAAAACGAGTAAATCCGGGGTTTTTGTGACTGAGTGACCTAGTTGCTTATTTCCGGAATGAAAAATGCCGCTTTGAACGAATCCGTTGAATGAATGAATGCTTCTTTGACTCGTACAGTAAGACATTGATTTGGCGCCATTGGAGGTTTTAATTTTATAATTAAAAATATATAATTTATTATTATTTAGCATCTAATTTTTTCTATATTAAAATTATTATATTTAAATAATTAATCTCATGACATTATTTATGATGTTGTAATTGCAGTGTAAATGCGTTGATAGAAAAAAAAATGGTTAGAACATAGAAAAAAATGCCCCTGGAAATCAATTTAAGGGGTCAAATATGGGCTATTAATGGGAAAGTTAATGTCTGGGTGATATTGCATAAAAAAATATATAAGCAAAGTTAAACATATGACATTTACTATAAAACCAATATAATTAATGCATCACACTTGTGAATTTCCCTTCAAATGTTTTATCTTCGACATTTTTCATATAATTGTTATTATAATCATAATAATTCCAAATTTTGATAATCATAAATACATGCTGTAATAAATTATAAAAAATATTATTAATATTATGATATAAATGTATAAGAAAGGTAATCAAAAATAAATAAGGTTTAGTATAAACTCCAATATAAACTTTTTTTCTGTTTGGTATTGTAACTTGACTTGGACTTGACTTGACCCTTAGCAGGACTC
The DNA here is from genome assembly GCF_051911475.1 of Siphateles boraxobius. NCBI lineage: Eukaryota > Metazoa > Chordata > Actinopteri > Cypriniformes > Leuciscidae > Siphateles > Siphateles boraxobius. The sequence goes on from NW_027509195.1 coordinate 2,260,749, forward strand.
GACTTGACTTGACTTGGTTGCGTGTACATGCGACTTAGACTTGCTTGAGACTTGAGGGTATGGGACTTGAACATGTGTGACTTACTCCCACCTCTGTGACTTGAACATGTGTGACTTACTCCCACCTCTGTGACTTGAACATGTGTGACTAACTCCCACCTCTGTAACTTACTCCCACCTCTGTGACTTGAACATGTGTGACTTACTCCCACCTCTGTAACTTACTCCCACCTCTGTGACTTGAACATGTGTGACTTACTCCCACCTCTGTGACTTGAACATGTGTGACTTACTCCCACCTCTGTGACTTGAACATGTGTGACTTACTCCCACCTCGATAGATAGATAGATAGATAGATAGATAGATAGATAGATAGATAGATAGATAGATAGATAGATAGATAGATAGATAGATAGATAGATAGATAGAGGTCTTTTCTGGAAGGCCAGTGAGGAGTCCATTACCATTACAATAATCCAGCCTGCTGGTGATGAACGCATGCACAAGTTTCTCTAAGTCTTGACTGGATACAAAGCATCTAATTCTAACACAATATTTTTCAGGTGATGGTATGCTGATTTAGTTATTGCTCTGACATGACTGCTGAAACTAATGCCGAGTTCAGACTGCATGATTTTCAAAATAATTGTGTCACTGTTGTTTTCACACTGCGTGACTATCTGGGGTAACATTCAGTTGCTGGTGTGTTCACACTGCGCGATGGATCGGCGACAGGAGGTTTCACACTGCACGTGTTACGTGTGGGTTTTTGTTGTGTCATGTATATCACGTTATCCCTTGTTTGTCATGTGATCCTGCCATGTCTTGTCTTTTCTTTGTTGTTGCTCAGTGTCCACAGGTGTTCCTCATCTATGTTTATTAGTCTCCCCAGGTGTTTCTTATTAACCACGACCCCTTGTTATCTTGTTTAGCTTGTTTGTCTGTGTATTTAAACCCCTGTGTTTCAGTTGTTGGCTGTCGGTTGTTGTTTTATGTTACTCCTGTCCTGTTCTGAGTTCCCTGGATTTCCTGTTTTTGTATTTGTTTAATTAAATGTGCTTGCTCGCTTCGAATTGGATTCACTCTCCGTTTCATTCCTGACTGGATGTAACAGAACAACCGACCTCAAATGAATCCAGCAGTACGAATCTCGCCTGATCTTCCCAGCATGAGCATGGAGTTCGACAAACAGGCCTTTGTGGGAACCTGCAAAGCGATTTTCCGGGGGTTCCGTGGAGGTCACAGGGGAGGTTATGGGTCCAGACAACTTTCTCAGCGTCGACATCTCTGCGTCCAGCCCAATCCTCATCACGTCAGCCACGTCCAGCCAGAGCTTCACGTCAGCCACGTCCAGCCAGAGCTTCACGTCAGCCACGTCCAGCCAGAGCTTCACGTCAGCCACGTCCAGCCAGAGCTTCACGTCAGCCACGTCCAGCCAGAGCTTCACGTCAGCCACGTCCAGCCAGAGCCTCACGTCAGCCACGTCCAGCCAGAGCCTCACGTCAGCCACGTCCAGCCAGAGCCTCACGTCAGCCACGTCCAGCCAGAGCCTCACGTCAGCCACGTCCAGCCAGAGCTTCACGTCAGCCACGTCCAGCCAGAGCCTTCACCGCTGGTCCCGTCCAGCACAGAGCCTTCACCGCTGGTCCCGTCCAGCACAGAGCCTTCACCGCTGGTCCCGTCCAGCACAGAGCCTTCAGCGCTGGTCCCCTCCAGCACAGAGCCTTCACCGCTGGTCCCGTCCAGCACAGCGCCCTCACCGCTGGTCCCGTCCAGCACAGCGCCCTCACCGCTGGTCCCGTCCAATACAGCGCCCTCACCGCTGGTCCCGTCCAGCACAGCGCCCTCACCGCTGGTTCCGTCCAGCCCAGTGCCCTCTCGCTCTCGGAGACGGAGGAGGAAGAGGACGTCCCACAATGCCTGGAAGTCCTCCCTGTACTTCCTGTCAGCCCAGAGTCCTCGCCGCTGGTCCCGTCCGATCCAGAGACTGTTCAAGTCACGTCTGCCGATCCAGAGACGGTTCAAGTCACGTCTGCCGATCCAGAGACTGTTCAAGTCACGTCTGCCGATCCAGAGACTTTTCAAGTCACGTCTGCCGATCCAGAGACTGTTCAAGTCACGTCTGCCGATCCAGAGACTGTTCAAGTCACGTCTGCCGATCCAGAGACTGTTCAAGTCACGTCTGCCGATCCAGAGACTGTTCAAGACACGTCTGCCTATCCAGAGACTGTTCAAGTCACGTCTGCCGATCCAGAGACTGTTCAAGTCACGCCTGAACCTGATCGCTCTATGTTTGTTTCTGTGTTTACGTTTGTCCTTGTGGCTGTTTCTGTTCTGGTGTCTGTTCCTGAGCCGGAGCCAGTGTCTGTTCCTGAGCCGGAGCCAGTGTCTGTTCCTGAGCCGGAGCCAGTGTCTGTTCCTGCGCCGGAGCCAGTGTCTGTTCCTGAGCCGGAGCCAGTGTCTGTTCCTGAGCCGGAGCCAGTGTCTGTTCCTGAGCCGGAGCCAGTGTCTGTTCCTGAGCCGGAGCCAGTGTCTGTTCCTGAGCCGGAGCCAGTGTCTGTTCCTGAGCCGGAGCCAGTGTCTGTTCCTGAGCCGGAGCCAGTGTCTGTTCCTGAGCCGGAGCCAGTGTCTGTTCCTGAGCCGGAGCCAGTGTCTGTTCCTGAGCCGGAGCCAGTGTCTGTTCCTGAGCCGGAGCCAGTGTCTGTTCCTGAGCCGGAGCCAGTGTCTGTTCCTGAGCCGGAGCCAGTGTCTGTTCCTGAGCCGGAGTCTGTGTTGTCTGTTCCCGAGCCAGAGTCTGTGTTGTCTGTTCCCGAGCCAGTGTGTGTGTTGTCTGTTCCCGAGCCAGTGTGTGTGTTGTCTGTTCCCGAGCCAGTGTGTGTGTTGTCTGTTCCCGTGCCATTGTGTGTGTTGTCTGTTCCCGAGCCAGTGTGTGTGTTGTCTGTTCCCGAGCCAGTGTGTGTGTTGTCTGTTCCCGAGCCAGTGTGTGTGTTGTCTGTTCCCGAGCCAGTGTGTGTGTTGTCTGTTCCCCAGCCAGTGAGTGTGTTGTCTGTTCCCCAACCAGTGTGTGTGTTGTCTGTTCCCGAGCCAGTGTGTGTGTTGTCTTTTCCCGAGCCAGTGTGTGTGTTGTCTGTTCCCGAGCCAGTGTGTGTGTTGTCTGTTCCCGAGCCAAGGCAAGGCAAGGCAAGTTTATTTATATAGCACATTTCATACAAAATGGTAATTCAAAGTGCTTTACATAGAAGAAATTAAAATAATCAAAAGAAATGAGAATAATTAAAACAGTTTAGAATAAAAGATAAAATACAGAAATAATCAAATGAAATCAGAATAATTAAAACATAAAATAAAATACAGTGCAAACAGTCGGACGAACAGTGGCACAGTGCTCATTCAGTAAATGCACAGTTAAACAGATGTGTTTTGAGTATGGATTTGAATGTGACTACTGTAGGAGCACATCTGATCTCTTCTGGAAGCTGGTTCCAGCTGCGGCTGGCATAGTAGCTAAAAGCAGACTCGCCATGCTTAGAGTGAACCCTTGGTATTTCTAGCCGATGTGATCCTAATGATCTGAGTGATCTGTTGGGTTTATATTCACTGAGCATATCTGCAATGTATTGAGGTCCTAGGCCATTGAATGATTTATATACCAGTAATAATACTTTAAAATCAATCCTAAATGTAACTGGCAGCCAGTGTAAAGACCTGAGGACTGGTGTGATGTGTTCATATTTTCTGGTTCTGCTCAGAATCCTAGCAGCAGCGTTCTCTATGAGCTGCAACTGTCTTATGGTCTTTTTGGGAAGGCCAGTGAGAAGTCCATTACAATAATCCACCCTACTGGTGATGAAAGCATGCACAAGTTTTTCTAAGTCTTGACTGGAAACAAAGCATCTAATTCTTGCAATATTTTTCAGGTGATAATATGCTGATTTATTTATTGCTTTGACATGACTACTGAAACTAAGGTCTGACTACAGAGACACACCCAGATTCCTGACTTGATTTTTAGTTGTTTGACCCCTAGACTGAAAGTATGCGTTCACCTTGAGAACTTCATCTTTGTTTCCAAACGCAATGACTTCAGTTTTGTCTTTGTTTAACTGAAGAAAGTTTTGGCACATCCAATTGTTTACTTCATCAATGCATTGGCAAAGGGAGTCAATGGGGCTGTAATCGTTAGGCGATAGGGATAAGTAGAGCTGTGTGTCGTCTGCATAGCTATGGTAAGCGATTTGGTTCTTTCTCATTATTTGGCTCATTGGGAGCATGTACAGGTTGAATAGGAGTGGCGCAAGAATTGAGCCTTGAGGGACTCCGCATGTCATGGATGTCCACTCAGACTTATGGTCTCCTATACTCACATAATAACCTCTGCCTCCTAAGTATGACCTGAACCATTTTAGGACTATCCCAGAAAGCCCGACCCAGTTTTCCAGCCTGTCAAGAAGTATTTTGTGATCGACAGTGTCAAATGCAGCACTGAGGTCGAGTAGTACCAGCACTGATAATTTGCCTGTATCAGTATTTAAGCGAATATCATTTATTATCTTTATGAACGCGGTCTCTGTACTGTGGTGCGGTCGGAAACCAGATTGAAAATGGTCAAAGTATCCATTTGAGCTTAAGAATTTGTTCAGCTGATTGAAGACGGTCTATAGTTGTTTAATATCGTCTTATCCAGATTGCTCTTTTTCAGGAGGGGCTTGACAACAGCAGTTTTCAGGGAGGTCGGAAAACTCCCAGAGAGAAGTGAGGCATTTACCACTTCCAGGAGATCTGCTTCTAAGCTGTGTAACACATTTTTGAAAAAAGATGTGGGAAGTGCGTCAAGGGCGTCAAGGGCGTCAAGGGCGCAGGTTGATGTTTTTAGTTGCTGTACGGTATCTTCCAAAATTTTGCCATCAATTTCTTCGAAATCAGACATAGTGGCTACTTTCTCGTGCTGTTGTCTGATCTGCCTGACCCCAGCGCAACTCAAGGATGAGCTGATCACCTTTCTGATATTATTGATTTTCTCAGAGAAGAAAGAAGCAAACTCACTGCACTTTCTCACTGAGAGCATTTCACTGGGAATCTGGCTTGGGGGGTTTGTCAGTCTCTCTACAGTAGCAAAAGGAGTGTGCGTGTTGTTTATATTGCTGTTTATAATATTCGAGAAAAAAGTCTGTCTAGCTTTGCTTAGTTCCTTATTGAAAGCATGGATGCTGTCTTAGTAGATGTTATAATGGACTACAAGTTTTGTCTTCCGCCACATGCGCTCTGCTTTTCTGCATTGTCTTTTCATATTTTGCACTGCTGTTGAGTTTCTCCAAGGTGCTTTTTGTCTGCCACTCTTCTTCCTGACTTTCACAGGAGCAATATCATCAATTACACTCTTAACTTTTGAGTTAAAGAATCAAGGAGAAAATCAACAGAGTCGATTTTGGTGTTAAAGATATGTGACCAGTCACGGAAACTAGGGACACAAGTCGGTTCTGGGGCATTTTGAGTTATTCATAGATTCTGAGAGTGTAATATCCAAGCTTTCCAACGATGTGTAACATGTGGAAATCTGATAATATTTGGAGAAGTTGTGGCCATTTTAAAGTAGGCACTTAAAAAAGCTCAAAGAGGAGAAAACGAGCTCTAAAGATTGTGCAGTTCTCACCTGTCTCTGCTGCTGGGGGTGACAATAGGGCTCATTTACATCTCATTTAGATAAGCCATACCCCCTGTAAAGCTCCTCCATGTGCTTTACAGCTTTTTTTACACTTCGAATGAGTGCACTTCTGCCGCACTAGGCGAAAAACAATTGTGCTGCCCCTCTATTTGCAACATACCAGCAACAACACACAAAGACCAATAATGCCATATAGCCTGCATATAACGCGAAACCAGCAACAACACATAAAGACCAATATGCCATATACATATAACGCAAAACCAGCAACAACACACAAAGACCAATATGCCATATACATATAACGCAAAACCAGCAACAACACACAAAGGCCAATATGCCATATACATACAGTATAACGCAAAACCAGCAACAACATACAAAGACCAATATGCCATATACATATAACGCAAAACCAACAACAACAAACAAAGACCAATAAGCCATAGGCCTACATATAGCGCAAATAGTACGCAACGCTCGTGTGCCCAAAATGTCAACAATATTAAAGTTTATGTAGGAGGCAAATGCCTGCTGGGATTTTTCTTTAAGCAGTCATTTCTGCAATTTTCCAAATAATCACATTTCACCTCCTCAAATTACTGTTGCAAATCTCTTTACACCACTTTCTTATGTGCGTATACACACACAAATGAAATGTCCGCAAGCACATTATATCATCAGCAGGTTCAGCATCTTAAATAACGACTAAAGAGCAAATGAAGCTTAACTTACATTTCAGAAACACGCACGGCAGGCCTTCATCGCAGCAGCAAAGGTCTTAACTGCATCCTCTATTTCGATTCTCTGTCACATATGAAACAGCCAGCCACCGCTGTCAGCGAGCCGAGCCGCCGTATTGAAGCACTGAGGGCGCGCGCGCTGCGCCCATACCTCCGGTTCAGTTTCCCGAGCCCACGAAGTGCGGCGAAAACATTTTCGGTGTAACTGCCAGACGGTTCATCTCGTCTGCGACAATCTTTGCGGCATCCATCTTCATTGAATTTTGATATCAGAGAGAGCTGGCCAGAGCACAGCATAATAAGTAGCCATGTGGTTGACTTGGAGGGCGGGGGCAAAAGCGCCGGGTTATTCAGTATGGAAATACACACAGACAATGACACGCCACGCCCCTACTGCATGCTAGAATCTCCGAAAACAAGCCGATTTCAACCTCAAAATGTAAGCTTTTAAATATACCAATACTGCTATCTCAAACATGGAGAGGCTTCTTCGTGATTTCAATTAACAGATTCTCCAAAAAATTGAAAATCACCAATTTTGAAAAAAAACTCTTCTTTCTCATTTTGCTCGAAAGTTGTGCTGCCGACTTGTGTCCCTGGTTTCTGTGACGGGTCACATATAGCCTTCATAAATAGTACACTAGTGTTCTCATTTAAGCATCTCTTCTTGACAGACACAGATCTAGCTTCAATGGCAGGAGAGATCAATATATCAAAGAAAATACAAAAATGATCAGACAGTGCTACATCCTTAATAACAATTGATGAAATGTTTAGACCCTTACTGATAAGTAAATCTAGAGTGTGTCCACGATTATGTGTGGGTCCATGTACATGCTGAGTCAGATCAAAAGTTTTTAAAACAGTTTTGATTTCTTTTGGCATATTGTTTTCTGCATTATCTATGTGAATGTTAAAATCTCCAGCAATGGCAAAGCAGTCAAACTCTGAGGAAATTGTTGATAACAGTTCTGTTAAGTTCTCAGCAAAAGCTGGAGAGTATTTTGGAGGCCTGTAAACAATTATAAGTAAAATGCGTGGAGCACCTTTTAACACAATACCCAGATACTCGAAAGACGGGTAATTCCCAAATGATATTTGCTTACATTGATAGACATCTTTATAAAGAGCAGCTAAACCTCCGCCTCTTCTGACAGCTCTGCAGACACTCATAAAAGTAAAGTTAGGAGGGGCTGTTTCATTGAGGACTGTTGCACTGCAACTTTCTTCTAGCCAAGTTTCATTTAGCAACATAAAATCCAGGTTGTATGTGGTCATTAAGCCGTTGACTAAAAGTGATTTATTTTTAAGTGATCGGATGTTTAAAAGTGCTAACTTAACAGTCTTACTTTTTGTCCCCACAGCAATCTTGGTATGTCGTGTAATAGGCACCAGATTAGATGGGTTTGCTGTACGGCTTTTGAAGGCCTTAGACTTTCTATCATGTAATCGAACAGCAATAGAAAAAGATACAGGCACACTGGGTTCCCGCTTTTTCTGTAAACATTTGAGAAAGTTATTGTTATCATAGCGGGGACCCGACACATATCACTGAGAGCTGGTATCAGTTGTTTTTGGTTCACCTCGAGCCGCTGGAGGGGGGTGTGGGCCCTGGCGCTGTGGCAGAGGCCGAAGAGCTCTCACAGGAGGAGGGGGAGGGCGAGCTGGGCCCGCAGGCTTTGGTGGTTGTGGGGCCTGGCGTTTTTTGGTTGGTATCTGGGGTCTCGCAGCAAAAGAGTGGGATAGTCTAGTTCCAGCATGCACCAGTTGTTCCATTTTCTCTGAGAAGCACAGAAGTGGAGATGCTGGAGAGAGTGATAATGTTTCCGGTGAGAGTGATTTTTGGTCTGGTGTTATTGGAGGCTGTAATATGCTGTCCTGGTTTCCCTGGCTGTTTTCCAGAAAGTCGTCCTTGGGTGCTGTATCTTGGAGCAGTGCTGGTATGTCACAGTCTGTCTGTGGTGAGCTCTGTGGGCAGGGCTCAGCTGAGATTGTGTACGTGAGCAGAGGTTGTTGTGGCTGAGTGGTGTTATCACTCTCCTTGTGTGATGTGTCAACCGCATGTCCATTCAGGGGCTGAAGTGAAATCCTGTGGTCATTCATACTGTATCCAGGTATGTGTGTGCCATTCAGGTTGAGTGGATTGGCACGCATTGCAGAAGGATGACGGAGGGAGAAGTAGATATTGTCCTTTAGCACTCTTGAACCAAGTTTGTTTGGGTGGTGACCATTCTGTTGAAACAGTTGCCTCTGACTCCAGAAAAGATTGAAGTTGTCAATAAAGTTCACTCCTTTTATATTGCAGGTTTTTTGCAGCCATGTATTAAGCCCAAGCAACCGTGAAAACCTGTTTGTTCCTCTTGCTGGGAGTGGTCCACTGATGACTGTTTGAACTTTCAGTCTTTTAAGTGTTTCAAAAAGTTCATTGAAATCCTTTTTAAGAAGTTCCGACTGCTCTTTATGAATATCATTCTTCCCCACATGAATGATGAGTCGATTTGCAGTCTTATGTTTCATCAGAATGTTCTGAAGTTCCCTGTTTACATCAGATGTTGTTGCTTGTGGAAGGCAGCACGTTGTTGTATCCCTGCTATTAATGTTTCTGATTACGGAGTCGCCCACTACTGTGAGCTGAGTGCCGCTGTCTGCTCGACCTTGAGCCCCAGTTAGCATCAGTGTTAGCTACTGGCTGATTCTGTCTGTGTGCGATCACATTCATCAAATTTGGGGATTCCTCATTCATTAATACTTCAAATCTGTTCTCAAGATGTATAGGCGGTGGTAGGAGACCAGTGTTTGCAGTCCTTGTCAGAGCCGTATCTGGGGTAGAGGATGCTACTGCAGTAATATGTGATGTTCGTGACAATCTGATGTCTCGAGTGCCTTTGGGTCTCGCACCCTGTTTGTGCCATCGATTAGTAAAACGATCGGCTTGTTTCCCTACACTCAGTATGGCCTGTCGAGAAGCACAAGATTCATGGGACTCACCGGCTGTATGCTGAGGACGTCCATGACGAAGCTCTGTTGTGTGTTCCGTCTGGTTTGGTGGTCCCGCTATTAACTTTGTTTCAAGAATTGCAATCCTTTGTAAAAGTCTGTGGCAGTTGGAGCAGCAAGTAGATTCCAGAGGAGGCATTTTCTTATCCTTATGAATGTAGGCAGTTGTTTTTTCTCTTCCCCGGAATGTAAGCTTTCAGTGGGAGGCTGGTCGAATAAAATAATTCTGCTTTTTTTTGTAGTAATCCAAGCGTTTGAGCACTGTGCTGATTTGCTGAAGTTAAAATTCAGCAAATGCCAGTGTGTGTGTTGTCTGTTCCCGAGCCAGTGTGTGTGTTGTCTGTTCCCGAGCCGGTGTCTGCTGTTCCCGAGCCGGTGTCTGCTGTTCCCGAGCCGGTGTCTGCTGTTCCCGAGCCGGTGTCTTCGCCGTCCTGGCCGCCCGAAGGGTCTTCGCCGCCCTGGCCGCCCCAGAGGTCGTCTCCGCCCTGGCCGCCCCAGAGGTCGTCTCCGCCCTGGCCGCCCCAGAGGTCGTCTCCGCCCTGGCCGCCCGAGGGGTCGTCTCCGCCCTGGCTGCCCGAGGGGTCGTCTCCGCCCTGGCCGCCCGAGGGGTCGTCTCCGCCCTGGCCGCCCGATGGACTGTCTTCTCCGCCCTGGCCGCCCAATGGACTGTCTTCTCCGCCGTGGCCGCCCGATGGATTGTCTTCTCCGCCGTGCCCGCTTGATGGACTGTCTTCTCTGCCCTGGCCGCCCGAGGGGTCGTCTCTGCCCTGCTCCCCTGTACGAACCTGGCCCTCCGTCCCTCCCCCAAGACCGCCTCCACTTCACCACCCTCCTGAACTTTAGTGTGTTTGTTTCTAGGGGCGTCGGGAGCTATGTTACGTGTGGGTTTTTGTTGTGTCTTGTATATCACGTTATCCCTTGTTTGTCATGTGATCCTGCCATGTCTTGTCTTTTGTTTGTTGTTGCTCAGTGTCCACAGGTGTTCCTCATCTATGTTTATTAGTCTCCCCAGGTGTTTCTTATTAACCACGCCCCCTTGTTATCTTGTTTAGCTTGTTTGTCTGTGTATTTAAACCCCTGTGTTTCAGTTGTTGGCTGTCGGTTGTTGTTTTATTTTACTCCTGTCCTGTTCTGAGTTCCCTGGATTTCCTGTTTTTGTATTTGTTTAATTAAATGTGCTTGAGATTGGATTCACTCTCCGTTTCATTCCTGACTGGATGTAAACTACGTTTCACAACCAAACAAACGCGAGAAGTGATAAGGAAATAACGGTAGATCACGCGTGCGTGAGACCGGAGTTCTCGCGCGACACTGAATTTGTAATTAAAAATGATAGCCTACAAGAAGATTGCGATCCAAATTGTCTGTGCGCTGATTTGCAGCGAAAATGAGAAAAATAAACAGTTTATGCAGGAGGAAATGGTTGGGAAGACGAGGGGAGCAAGGACAGTGTTTTGCAAAGAGAGTTGGGGGTAAATAAATAATTTTACAAATGTCCTGCTGTTGCTGCTGGTCATGCAAATGTTTGTGCTTTGTTTCTGTTTGATATAATTGTAAATATAGGCCTATCTATTAAAATACTGTTATTCTGGTCTATAACTCCTCCCTGAACATCGTGCTGTCCTGTATCTTGCTCTCTCATTGGCTGTCGGTCATCGCTTATGTAGTTTTCAGTCAGAACACTTTTCACACAGCAGGATTGTGAATCGCCGACAGGTCCAGATATTTAGCATGCCAAATATCTCACAGGCGTCGGTGACCTGTCGGCGATTCTCTCAGATCGCGTCTTTGCTCATTCACATTGCGTGATTGTCACTCGCGTGAACGAGCACCGATTTGCCTGTGATTTCGGGCATTTGTCTGCGATTTCTCAAAACCTGTCGGCGAGCCAAAATCGGGGCTAAAATCGTGCAGTCTGAACTCGGCATAAGGTCTGACTCTAGAGACACACCAAGATTCCTGACTTAATTTTTAGTTGTTTGACCCCTAGACTGAAGGTATGCGTTCACCTTGAGAACTTCATTTTTGTTTCCAAATGCAATGACTTCAGTTTTGTTAAACTGAAGAAAGTTTTGGCACATCCAACTGTTTACTTCATCAATGCATTGGCGAAGGGAGTCCTATACTCACATAATAACCTCTCCCTCCTAAGTATGACCTGAACCATTTTAGGACTATCCCAGTAAGCCCAACCCAGTTTTCCAGCGTGTCAAGAAGTATGTTGTGATCGACAGTGTCAAATGCAGCACTGAGGTCGAGTAGTACCAGCACTGATAATTTGCCTGTATAAGTATGTAAGTGAATATCGTTTATTATCTTTATGAGCACTGTCTCTGTGCTGTGATGCAATCGGAAACCAGATTGAAAATTGTCAAAGTATCCATTTGAGCTTAAGAATTTGTTCAGCTGATTGAAGACGGTCTATAGTTGTTTAATATCGTCTTATCCAGATTGCTCTTTTTCAGGAGGGGCTTGACAACTGCAGTTTTCAGGGAGTTTGGAAAACTCCCACAGAGAAGTGAGGCATTTACCACTTCTAGGAGATCTGCTTCTAAACAGTTTAACACATTTTTGAAGAAAGATGTGGGAAGTGCGTCAAGAGCGCAGGTTGATGTTTTAAGGTACTGTACGGTATCTTCCAAAATTTTGCCATCAATTTCTTCTAAATCAGACATAGTAACTACTTTCTCAGGTTGTGGTCTGATCTGTCTGACCCCAGTGTAACTCAAGGATGAGCTGATCACCTTTCTGATATTATTGATTTTCTCAGAGAAGAAGGAAGCAAACTCACTGCACTTACTGTCTGAGAGCATTTCACTGGCAATCTGGCTTGGGGGGTTTGTCAGTCTCTCTACAGTAACAAAAAGAGTGCGTGTGTTGTTTAAGTTGCTGTTTATAATATTTAAGATAGATAGATAGATAGATAGATAGATAGATAGATAGATAGATAGATAGATAGATAGATAGAGAAGGTGTTAGTTTTAATGGATCAAGTGTTGCCGAAAAAATGCGTCTTCAGCCGTTTCTTGAAAATGGTTACAGACTCAGCAGCTCGAGTTGAGTTGGGCAGATCATTCCACCAGCAGAGAACAGTCAAGGTGAAGGTCAGAGAAAGTGATTTTGTGCCTCTTTAAGATGGTACCACAAGACAACGTTCACTTGCAGAGCGCAAGTTTCTGGATGGCACATAAGTGTCTGGAGTAGGGGTTGACCGATTATCGGCGCCGATATTAAGCATTTTTAAAGTTATCGGTATCGGCCATTTTCAAAACCGATGCCGATAAAATAATTTAATTTTGAAATGCGAAATCTGGCTTTGATCCAGCCACCTCTTTCAGAGTGCACCGCTCTGTGGCCTAGACTAATGCCCGCCCCATCGCCCATCTGATTTGTTGGGAGTCACGAGTCCGGCCAATCAACAGAAGGCTGAAGGCACTGAAGATGTTGCGCTCTCACACCGAGAGCACTTGATAACAGGAGCTGCTTCAGTGATCATCACGCATCAGTTGTCTCTCAAAGGTAAGGCAGCAGTAGACATTCCTGAAGTTGCATTAAATCACTACACTGAAGTTGCAAAACACCTCAATATCTATTTATGATGAAAAACACCACTGTTCCCACTATACTGTGAATTGAATTCCCGGTCAATGTCCGTCATTGCACTGATAGGCTTTAACGGAGCCTCACGTCGGTGTAGCCCATCTAAAACCTATTTTAGCTTCTCCAAATTCGGCCAACCTAACGTTATACTGTGAATAGATTATCAACACGAAAGAATTCACTCGATCACGTCTGCTGCGTTTTTGTGTTCACATAGCTTTACTGAACAGCGTCCGTTAGGGCTCCTAGTCAAAATTTGCGTATATTTGGAGAAATGTTGCTTTATTCTCCCATGATTGCAAAATATTTCGTCATACAGAATACCATTTCTATCAATTTCTAACTGAATTATGCGATCTGAAGAGCGTTTAGCGCGAGCTCTGTCTCCCCAATTCCTGATTTGCGTCAGTAATCTGCCCGCTCTCTCATGAATAGCTGTACAATCCACTTCCTAGTTTTTATCTCCGTGATAAACAGTCAAACAAACGTTTCTACACGTCAAAAATAAAGAGAATAACCATACAATTACAATATGATTTGTGTGTGATTTTTCATGCGATTTGCGATAAAAATGAATAAAGAATATAAAATGACCGTAATTATTGTGTGTTATATATGAAGATTTCAGATGCAAAAGCCTCTAAGTGCAATCTGAAATTTTCTTCTAAAATGATCATTTTTATCAAGCTCGTATATTTAAGTTCAGCAATTTCACTTAAATGGCAATGAAAACAACCTATTAATTGTCATTTAAGTGAAATTACTGAACTTAAATATACAAGCTTGATAAAAATTATCATCCTAGAAGTGAATTTCAGATGGTACTTGGATGCTTTTGCGTCTGAAATCTTCACATATATATATACGCATACATAATGTGTGTTTTTTTTAGTCAATCCATTGATGTGCATTCGACAAATTGAATATTCACCTCTATTATTTTAGGCTATGTTTTAGTCATCACAAAATAATTATAAGAGGTTAAGCTATTACACAGTCTACATTTCTAACATGTAGAAATTGTTGAAGCCAATAGTTCCTTTTCCCCAAGCTGTTTAGCTGTAGTACAGTATGCATAGGCTTAATCATTAACTATACAGTGGCCCCACTTTTAACTCTCTCTTTATCTTACCCTCATTGTAGATGGATACAAGGAAGACAAAATTTAGAAGTGCAGTTTGGGAGTACTACACTCAACCAACACCAGGGCAGGCAGTGTGCAATACATGTAAAGATGTTGTCAGTATGGGTGGTGCAATGGCAAAAAGTGCCAATACTTCAAACCTGTGGTGCCATCTTAAGATTCATCACAATGACTTGTATAAATCTGCACAAACAAACAAACCTGAGCAGGGGGCAACATCCACATGTCAGCCTACAATACATGACATGTTTCAGAAACAAAAAACAAATTGACAAATCTGGATGACAAATCAAAACAAATTGACAAACTGATCACAGGAATGATCATATCTGACAACCAACAATTCACAATGGTCTCTGATGTTGGCTTTAAACGACTCATGGATGTGGCAGAACCACGATATACACTAAAAGTGAGAAGTATTACCGCACTGAGAAGCTGCCAGAAATCTATGAAAGGGTTGTAAGCAAGATAAAAACCCTAATCCAGCCAGAGAAGGCTGGACTCTCACTCTCCTTTACAACGGATTGCTGGTCAGGATCAACAGAGTCAATTATGAGCCTAACATGCCATTTCATTGACAATGAATGTAACAGAAGGCAGGTTGTTTTAAATACAAAAGTAATGTATGGATCCCATACTGGGGAATACAACAAAGACACATTCCTGCACATTCTGCTCTGGTCCTGAGTGACAAAGGCAAGCAGCGTCTGAGAAACATTCAAAGGGACCTTTGGCTACCAGAGCACAACTTAATCCAGGCAGTCCCAACAAGGTGGAGTTCAACACTCCACATGCTGCAAAGGGCATTGGAACAAAAGCATGCTCTTAACATTTACTCTGGGAAACACGGTGGTTTTACATGTCCAGCTGCTCACCAGTGGGACATTGTGTCCAATTTGGTTGAAACACTCATACCCATTGAGGAAGTGACACTAGAGGTGAGCTACAATGAATCATCTGCGTCCAGCATCATTCCCTGTGTGAAAGTGCTCAAGATGCTACTTGAAGATAAAGGGCCATCAACACAGGGCATCAGAACGCTCAGGGGGGTAATGAGGGAGAGCCTAATCAAACGATTCGCCAAACTTGAAGACTCAAAAAATGTGGTTATAGCATGTCTTTTGGATCCATTTTTCAAGAGTCATGCATTCTCCTCATGGCTTAAAGATGATGTAGAAGGTGCTCTTCAAGAGCAGGCAAGAGCAGGAGAGGAGCCTGCTGCAGAAGACCAAGCCTCTAAAAGGCAAAGGAGACAAGAGACACCCTGCCATAGACAAATAGACAAGATCTTCAGTTCTCTTCTTGGGCCCCATACGGGTGATCTGTCAGCCAAGGACAGCATTGAAGATGAGTAACATCAGTACCTCAAAGAGCCAGTGATTGCCCGGCAAAAGGGGGATCCACTCCTGTGGTGGAGACAGAATAAAGGGCGCTTCAAGCTACTTGCCAAAGAAGCAAGAAGATTTCTTTGCTCACCACCCTCATCAGTCCCTAGTGAGCGTGTCTTCAGTGGAGTGTCTGCAATTTATGACAAAAGAAGAAGCAAACTAACTGGACAGCATGCCGAGCAGCTCGGCTTCCTGCACCACAACCTGGTGCTACTGAATTGGGACTACTAATTGTTACCTATTTTATTTTACATTATAAAACTTCAGGGAGCTATTACATTTATTTCCCATTATTTGTTCATTTGTTGCTTGTTGTTGTTTAAATTGACTTATTTTAAGTTTTACAAAATGTTGAACAGAATGGATGCTTCCTGCACTTTTTATGTTGTTGTTATTATTATTAATATTAATATTAATGTTCTTATTATTAACCCTTCTGAGTCTTGGGCTATTTTGGCCGTTTTTGAGTACTTTTATTTTTTTTAAATTTTGTTTGGAATAATTTTTTTCAGCAAAACATCACCTATATGATCAGACAATTAGTTTTTCACTTTGATGTACTGTATCAACATACTGGACCCAAAATCACACAAAACACACAAAATCCGAATAGAAAAATTATAGCTTTTTCTACTACAAAAAACACAAACATGCTCAATGAAGCATTTTAAAAGGTTTAAAATGTAAACACAAGTTGGAAAATTCAACATATACAGGCACAATTCAGATATAAAAATATGATTTACAAAAAAAAGCGGGTGTAGCCATAGGCTTTTTTTTTAGCTTTATCTGTGCCACTCCTCAAAAAAGGTTATCTAAATCTACTCCTAAACTACCTAAACTATCTACACTACTCCTAAAATACTCTCAAAATTTTCTCAAACTCTTCCAAAAACTAGCAATAATCTCTCTCTCTATATATAACGTATATATGTCTCTCTTTGGCAACTCCGTAAATCCTCTGCCTTTCAATTTCGCTTCTTTGCTCAGTTGGCTCCTCCTCCATTCCCTAAAATCTGCAGCCTGAAGAGCAGAATCAGCAGATTTACACATTTTTCTCCGTTTTGTTTTATGACAAAAACCGACAAAGTTATTAGAATAAATGCAACGCCTGTCGCATCACACCTGGCGTTCTTTTACGAACGCGTCAGTATTTTTTTATATAAATTTTAAATGATCATATCTCCGTTTTTACTTGGTCTATCAACACAAAACAAAAAGTAAAATAGAATTTCAAGCCGGCACTTTCGACAGAAGTGGACGGCAGCACTCAACGTGTCTTTGTTTTTATGCTTCGACGTCTTAAACTGGTCATGTAACTTGATCACGGCGGCGTGATCGGCGACCCCGAAGAGTTAACAGTTCTCAGAATTAAATATATGGTTAAAAAAATGTAAAGAGAGTCTTTGTCTGAGGCCCTTTTATTCTTAATTTTTGACATAAATTTAAATTTTGACACTAGAGATATATTGGTTCAAAATATCGGTTATCGGTCTACTTGATCTGTAATAATCGGTATCGGCCCTGAAAAACGCATATCGATCGACCCCTAGTCTTGAGTAATCAGTTTAGGTAAAAGGGAGCAGAGCCAGTGGTTGTTCTGTAGGGAAACATTAGTGACTTGAATTTGATGCGAGCAGCAACTGGCAACTAGGGATGGTGAAAACTAAAAATTTTCTTGACCGACCGCCGAGCCTCATTAGCCGGTTGAAACCGGTTAACCGATTAGTTTAAAATATGCTACGCTATTTGAAATAACAGCCATTTCGAGCCGCGCCTGTAATTTCGCAACTCTGTCGCATCTCTCTGCCGCTCTGCCTCCCGCTCACACACACACTGCCCCGGCGCCGCCCTTCCACTCACGTCCCTTTTTTTTAAAGTATCGCAAACGCGGCGCTGAGGAGCTTGTATGTAATCGGAGGACAAATGGCTCCTTAGTTCCGAAATGGTTTTGGTACAAGGTGATCGCGTTGAAAATAAAGGCGTTAATCTAGCGTTAGAAGCTCATTTGAAACATTGCCGCGGCTTATTTAGGAAAATGACAGCTCCGAAGAGATGCCGGTTTAGTTTGAGGTAGTGCTAACAATAATAAAGAAAGATGATGATCATCATCACCTTATCTGTTACCACTGAAATGTAGAAGTAATGTATTTCCAAATCTGATGCGGGTGTCGCGTTTTCAGTTGATACATCATAGATGATGTGCTACTACTGTATTTAAGCACTGTATCAGTTGCAACTTACAGCTGTGTCATTCTTTTTGGTGAAATGGTCCCACACACTAACGTTACTTTTCTTTGCATGCTTCATCCTGTCGTCTACCCTGGCTCTAACCTCGAGTGATTTAGCCTGTAGCCTTACTTTTCGCATACCTTGTACCTTGTAAGCCTAATTTAGAGATCAGTTTTTTTTTTAACCGACTACTGACAACTTTGATCGGTTAACGTCGATACGGTCAACCATCGGTCAAACGGTCATCGGTTAGCATCCCTACTGGCAACCAGTGCAATTTTGTGAGGAGAGGAGTGACGTGTGCTCTCTTCGGCTCATTAAAGACCACTCTAGCTGCAGCATTCTGGATCAGTTGCAGAGGTTTGACAGTGCAGGCTGGAAGACCAGCCAGGAGAGCATTACAATAGTCTAGTCTGGATAAAACAAACGATTGGACAAGGAGTTGTGCAGCATGCTCTGATAGGAAGGGCCTGATCCTCCTCATGTTGTATAAGGCAAATTTGCAGGACCGGGCAGTTCTAGCAATGTGGTCTGTGAAGTTCAATTAATCATCAATCACAACTCCAAGGTTCCTGGCTGATCTTGATGGAGTTATGGATGACGAACCCAGCTGAATGAAGAAGTTGTGCTGAAGTGTTGGATTTGCCGGGACCACAAGCAGCTCTGACTTCGCAAGGTTTAGTTGAAGGTGGTGGTCCTTCATCCAGCCAGAAATGTCTGTCAGGCAGGCTGAGATGCGAGCAGCTACCGCCGGATCCTCTGGTTGAAAAGAGAAGTTGTGTGTTGTGTGTCATCACGTCCTAAATTGTCAAGTGCTACTCTTTTGGCATAAGTCGACTTGGGTACGGCCGTCAGCCGGAAGCTATTTATCTTAGTTTATCTTATCTTATCCTTATCTTAGATAAAGTTTTAAAGGGGTGGTAAAACACGATTTCACTTTTCTAACTTTAGCTAGTGTGTAATGTTGCTGTTTGAGCATAAACAACATCTGCAAAGTTACAATGTTCAAAGTTCAAAGCAAAGCGAGATATTTGCTTTTAAAAAAAGGACTACAACAAACGGCTGGTAGGGAGTACACGACATTCCTCCAGGGTTAGTGACATCAGCAGCCCTAAAATGTACATAAACCCCGCCCCCGAGACACGCAGTCCATGTTGAGAAGAGGAAAAGTTTTTGTATAAGAGTACATTTGTGAGCAGTGATTGGAATAACGGTGTTATAAATAAACGGCGTTATCTTTTTCAGTAACGAGTAATCAAACGAATTACTGTTTCCCCCATTACAACGCAGTTACCGTTACTGACAAAATAATGTGGCTTTACTATAATTGAACTCACTGAAGCGGTTTTCATCCGAGTAGGCTCTCTCTCCGCCATACGACCTGCAAAGTTTTTTTCTCTGGTGTGTGTGTGTGTGTGTGTGTGTGTGTGTGTGTGTGTGTGTGTGTGTGTGTGTGTGTGTGTGTGTGTGTGTGTGTGTGTGTGTGTGTGTGTTTATGAGGCGCTGGAGTGGACAAAAGCGAAGCGAAAGCCGCGAGTGGGCTCAACAATCCGCAAGAGAGACCGAGTGTGTCCGTGAGCACGCTCAACAGTTGCGCAAGAGAGACCGAGGGTGTCCGAGCATTATATAGTTTGTTTATAAATAAATGACAAATTTCAGCATTAGAATAATCTCTATAGCCTATTGGTATCATCTGCAAAGTTTTAATTAATTTACATGGTTCTACAAATAAAATAAAATAAATTACCTGCAGGGAACATTCAGGGAAGGTTGTAAAAATAAAACCTAAAAATAACAGGGAACGTTTTGGGAACGTTCTCTTTAGTTTATAAAATAAAACCCGAAAATAACCTGCAGGGAACATTCCCGGAAAACATCTTTGTTTGACCGGTTGAAAACACGTGCGGCAAACATGCCTAGAATTTGGCTTAAATAACCTCTGATGATGATGTTCTCTGTAGGTTATAATAATAAACCCCAAAAATATTATATTTTATTATTATAATTTTTTTGGTAAATTGTTCAGTATTATATTGAGAGAGCACTTCTTGTTAAACGGTTTACTTTTGTGAGGAGAAAATTCTTAGGCTACAGTATGTCTACTAGTTGTGAAGTTGTGTAACAGTTTTAGCATTTTAATATGCACTACAATGAGTATGTATATTTTTTATTATTATTTATTCATTTTTGGTACATTTCTTAAGTAGCATAATTTATTTTTAAACTTATTTGTTGGCCAGTTGTGGTCTGTGCCATATTTAGTATAAACCATCTATTATGTTTTATTGTTCTACTATAGTAATGATAATATTTAGAATAATATATTGAATTTAATAGGTGTCTCTCACATTGTCCCACAGCAACATTAAAATAGTGTAGATTAGTGTACAATGTTTTATAATAATAATATATTCTATTAAGTGTCCATTTCATTCATTTAACATATTTATTACTGGGGTCATCTAAGTTATTTGACAGGCCTATTTGAACATTTTTTTAAAAAAGTAACACAATAGTTACTTTCTCTGGTAATTAGTTACTTTTATAAGGATGTAACTCAGTTACTATTTGTGAGAAGTAACTAGTAACTATAACTAATTGCTTTTTTTAAGTAACATGCCCAACACTGTTTGTGAGTCAGCTCAAACTTTAGCATCCTTCTTTTCACATGCAATAAAAAGTCACTCTTTGTACATCTCACAACAGTTCCTATATCAGCGATGTATAGATTATCATGACAAAATATGCTAATTGAAGATAGTTAACTCCAAATCAGCAACATAAATCCATCAACTAACCATTCAGAGACATCCTGTTGCATTCTACATGTTGTCACTTCTTCTTGAGTCTCTCCATCTTTGTCTGACTCTGTTTTAACATTAAAGGCAGAACAGTTTCTGTCATTTTAGTGTGTCTGCGTGAGGTAATCGCAGGTGCTAACACACAAGAGCTCTTGAAACCCCGCCCTCTGAGGCAGCTCATTTGCATTTAAAGGGCCAGGCACAAATCGGTGCGTTTTTGCTAACCCTAAAAAAGTGACAACTTTATCATGCTATATAAAAATATCTGTGGGGTATTTTGTGCTAAAACATCACACACACTCTGGAGACATCAGAGATTTATTTTGCATCTTGTGAAAAGGGCATTTTACCACCCCTTTAAATATGAATATTTTTCTTACACGAACGCATCGCTTCACTTCAGAAGGACTTTATTTACTTTTTCTTGATGGCACAAACCGCAGGTAAAAGCCATTTGCAACAACTATCTGGTGTGGTGGCAAACAAAAGTATATCACTGAATAAGAGATAAACATTTCTAATTGTCTTTGATGAGGTTTATCTTCTTGCAAGAAAAGGCCAGCAGTCATACAGTCACAAAGAGTGGCTGCAGAGTGTGACCGTGAGGGAAGGGCATCCTTTCTCCTTTATAGCCTTGACTCCCAGAATGTTATTTTTCTAGGCCAATGATGGTATTTTAACCATATGTGGAACATTCTTAGACTTGTTCATCATATGTTATCCTTGAGTGGAGGAGTCCCACACTTAAGGAAAATTCAAGGGGCAATTCACACCTCATAGTACTCAGTGTTCGGCAGGAGCGTCGCTACAAGTAGGGACGCTACGAGTTTAACTACATTTCTCAGTAGCGTGGTGGTAGCCAGAGGTGGGCACAAATACATCAAAAACTATTTTGTTACAAAATACAAATACTGGCTCATAAAATGTAACAAAATAAAATACAAAATACTGATGTGAAAAATGTATTTAATTAAAATACAAGTAATTAGTATTTTGAAAATACAAAAATACTCCCACAATAATCTTAAGTCTTTTTTTTTTATTACTGAAAGGTCAATAACACAAATAGTAGCAATAACACAAATATGAGACATGTGTAAATTAAAAATGGCGAAGAAGCAAAATAAAAAAGTATGGGCATTTCACTAAACCTCTACAGGGCCTGAAATAGCTCCCTCTGACGTAAATGGTATGTATAGCTAAGTTCACATCAATGGTGTGGTAGGCTGCCCTTAATAGCAAAACGTGTTTGATGTAGGCTACGTAGCCATATTATCACCGTTACTCTACTCGTGCCTTAAAGGACTAGTTCGGTATTTTACACTTTAAGCCCTGTTTTAAGATAGTTTCTGATGAAATAGAATGGTTAAGATTGAAATTTGGACAAATGCTGCTGTCCCGAAAATTTTCGGTTTCTGTGTCAGCACCCCCCCACCTCCACAATGGTTTCATAGGGGCACTGGAACAATCATTCATAAAAATGCATTAAACTTTAGTTTACAAAGACGTGAAACTCACCGAGTGGTCTGGGGTGTTCACTGATATGCTCACACAAAGATCGCTGCAAAAGATGCTTTCCAACAGGTATTTTACCATTCGTTGTAAAACTGTGGACCCATTTGTCCAAACGCCTCAAACCCGGACATTCTTCCATTGAGAGCTTGAATAAAAGACACTACAGCCCAGGTGGTGGTGATAATGCACCTTTGCCAATGTTTGGATAGCGTAGCCTACTATACCGCGACTGCATAACTACAGAAATAATACATACAACCCCATTCCAGTTTCCGTCAGCGGAGTAATACCGTACCTCACAGAACATCCAATACAAGGCAATGGAGTTAGACAAAAACTATGATAAAACCTGTTGGAAAGCATCTTTTGCAGCGATTTTTGTGTAAAAATAACAGACCGAGAATTTGTCACAAAAGCAAAATTCCATTTTAATCATAATATATATATGATTAATCATATTAATCATAGTATGTGTGGGTTTGTTTAACAAACGAGACTCTAACTGCCCTGACCCCGTGTGCCTTTTCCATAGTAGAATCGCGCTGCTTGCGCAATTACTGAAAAACAATAGGATTGATGATTATTTTATACAAAATCAATATCAATATTTCTAATGTAATACGTTTAAAAAGGTGTAAAAACTGCAGATGGTGAATGTTATATTGTGAACGCTTTACTTGCTTAGCATGGAGATTTCAGTGGAGTTACGACAGACACGCTGTTTCATAATAGGTAGGGCCTATGATGTCCTTTTATGAATGACAACACAGTGCATTGGTCTCATGAGGCACAATTACTTTCTCTATAATGCTGTTCAGTGTGCAATATGTGTGTGTGTGTAGACTGTATATTTTTCACAAAACACTTTACCTTAAAGGGTTAGTTCACCCAAAAATGAAAATTATGTCATTAATGACTCAACCGGAAGAGAATACAATGCTGAATAAAGTCGTCGTTTTTGTTATTTTTGGAACAAAATGTATTTTCGATGCTTCAAAAAATTCTAACTAACCCACTGAGGTCACATGGACTACTTTGATGATGTCTTTATTGCCTTTCTGGACAAGAACAGTATACCGCACATAGATTTTCAATGGAGGGACAAAAAGCTCTCGGACTGAATCTAAAAAATCTTAAACTGTGTTCCGAAGATGAACGGAGGTCTTACGGGCTTGGAACGACATGAGGGTGAGTCAATAATGACATGATTTTCATTTTTGGGTGAACTAACCCTTTAATGCCATTTTTAAGAGTTCAAAACTCATTCACTTCTTGGAGGGAGCCCGGTCTACAGGGTGTCACGTGATTTTCGTGCATCTAACCTGGACATTGCCATCGCCAACATCAGACTGAAAATATGGCAAGATCATTTACTATGGTGATTTTTCTAAACGAAATTTACTTTATAACGCGGAATTTCACGGAATTTGTCAGATCTTGGATGAAAAGGTAAGTAAACTTAAAAAAAATCGCGATATAGACTAGTGTCTGTGTCACCGGTGCGGGCCCCGATGACCACCCGCCCCTGACCTGCACACCACCATGAGGAGCCAACACCACGGGCACGCAACAGATAGATGACGAGACCAGAGGTAATTTCCAAGGTATAACAATCTTTATTGAACACAATATATCAATGAGCATTGACGTAATAGACCTCCGTGTCTTCCAGGTCTTCTTCAGCTACGGGTAGATACTGATTACTTGTCACAGTTTCGCCCTGACGGCGACTTCACCCATAATACGGCTCCCTTCAGGACTCAGACGGTAAGTAGGACGGTAAGGATCCTTCTCAGTACAGGATACTTTCGTCAGTGCACAATAGTGAAGCAATGGTTTAAAAGCTTACTTCACCAGCGATGCTGCATACTTCCAGGCTCAGACGATAAGTATAAAGTAAGGATTCTTCTCAGTACAGAATACGTTCGTCGGTGCACAATAGTGAAACAGTGGTTTAAAAGCTTACTTCACCAGCGATGCTGCATACTTCCAGACCCAGACGGTAAGTAGAAAGGTAAGGATTCTTCTCAGTACATAATACTTTCCTCCGCTCAGCTGTATCACTCTAGACTTCTGATAGAGAGCAGATATAATGACTGGCCACACTCGTGTAAGCAGGGGTTGGGCCACTTCTCAGCAAAAACACATCACACTCGTGTTCCATTCCATTCGTTACACTCTCGGGGGAGATATTTACTCTTCAGTACCTCCTCAGCACACTCTGAAACACAAGGCTTCTCCAACAGTCGGATTTACATTCACTGCATCCTCCTTGAGCTTTTCGAATATTCGTAAGATGAAACCAATTCACTTATCTTTCTCTCTCTCCCTTCGCAGCGCAGATTCAATTGAGAACTCAGTCCAGCAGATTCCCACAGACGAACTCCAATCCAGCAGACTTCAATGGGCAGCTTCCACACCCAGGCAACTTCCCAGAATAAGCTTGTGCCCACCACTGCTCCGAGAAACCCAGAACCACAGAACAGCAAGAGACCAGCACGGGACCAACAACAGACCAACCTCCCACGACGCTCTCCCAATAGCCCTTTTATCTATGGCTTATGAAGCAAACAGCTCGTGTAAACGCCGCTCCTCTCTCTCTCTCGCACCTGTAGTGCATTAGCGCTAATCAGGCCGGGCAATGATTCTGCCACACCCGGAACAAATCGTTCCCTCGGGAAACTCGTGACTCATCGAGGGGGTTCCACTCGCTAAGCGTTTTTGTCACCCGTGACATCTGTGAATATTAAACCGCTTAAGGCGGGCATACACTGTGCGAATTCGTCCGATTTTGAGCCGAATTCTGACTCGTGCGACTCTTTTTCGGGTCGGGCCGATTTTCAGCTTTGTCGCGCGTCGTTTGTCGTGCAGTGTTCGTGCAGTATACAAGGGGAAACGAGAGGCGATTAACCTCTCCCGATCGGCAATCGGATGGTCGGATGAATTTCTGGCATGTCAGAAATTTTGGTCGCTCCTCGTGACTATATCGCACAGTTGAAGCAGAGCTACGAACCGATTGCCCTAAACTCAGTGTTTTGTTCCATCACTGCGCCTGCGCGACAACAGATTTTAACCATTTCAATCTGCAGAAAGAAAAAAAAAACGAAAAAACTAGCTACAAATTATTGTTGCTTACCTCCAGTTTGTCCAGTTATTACCCACATCTTCCAAGCTGCGATGTAGCACCGTGCCTCTTTTATTAATTTGTTAAACAATGTTTTTGAAATAAACCTGTTTTTATTTTTCATTGATGACTAATTATTGCAGTGTTCGGACATATTATAGACTGTTAATATAATTATATGCCTATTCATTGTAATCGACCTAAATGTTTTAGTCAATTTTCAATGAGGATTGTTGTAAACTTCTTCCTTCTTCAGTGTAGAAAAACTCAGAAGCGAAAACCAGGAGACTTATTTAAGCAGGATTCTTTATTTGCTGTAGTCTGCTCCGGACCCAAGTCAAGTGAAGTCTAACTAAGGCAGTATACATTGAGTTCATATATACATTTCAAGGGGGAGGGATTACATTGTGATGTAAATGAGCTGAGACAACGAGAACAGGAAAAGGCATAGACTTCTCGTACTGAGATGAGACAAATGGTCTCAGTAATAAAATAACAGGTGTTCAAACTTGCTCAGCATGACTCTTCCCCCGGTAAACAACGAGAACAGGAAAAGCCTAGCCTTCTCGTACTGAGATGGGACAGTCAGGAATATCCCGCTGAGAACCCCTACCGTTTGCAGAGATTTCCTGGTCTCATCATTTCTAAACTTTCTCAATATAAAATACTATTGTATTGGAAATCTAAATTAAACATTTAAATAAATTTGTAATCCTACATTTCCCCCTTTGAGAGTTCTAAATAACTCTCACAAAATACAAATTTAGACACTTAAAAGTTAAATTCTTGTAACTTGTGATCATTACAGGCTCATGCTTCTGTGTTGCTGTTTCTGCAATTGCATGCTGACACAGAAACAAACATGCAAATTTAGGGTCCGTTAAGTTCTTAAGGGTAATAGTCTTTTCTGTTTGGGACTGTCATTTCTTTGTGAGGGGCGTGAGTCATTTGTTGAATGAAACACTTGATACTGTGGACGCATAGATAGTACGCTATTAGAAGAAATAACAGCAGAATTGCTATTTCCTTTATCCACAGCCGGGGTTTCCCAATCAAGTTTCCGAACCATGAAAAATTTACTTCAGTCATCTGGTGTAATTTTGCTGAAAGATCAAGAATGTCTTGTTGGATTTTGTTCAAGTTCTCTGTTGGATCCATTAAAACCCGGTGCAGCACTCAGGTCCGATGATGGTGCAGGCTCCTTCCGTTGCTAGAATGTAATCTAAGGCCACTCTGTTCTGTAAGATCATTATCTTGTGCGAAGCGAGAGTGTCTGTGATGTTACTGGTACGACAATCTTGATCATGTTGATGGATGACTGAAGGTTTCGTATGTGAGTCTCTGCGTTGTGTATTTTTTTCTTTTTCTTTTCTTTATCCTTTTGTGATAGTTGGCTCAGAAGTGGCTCAAGTTGTTTCTTGAGGTTTTCTTGTGGCTTCATACGCAGATGACGAGGTCAGTGCGTATGGGTCTCGGGAGGTCATCAGTGGTATCTGCACAGAGTAAGAAAGAAAACAAAAGACAGGAGAGCAGTATTTGTTCAAACACTAGGGTTGTAAACTTTTCCGAGTCTGCTAAGCAGTAGAGCAGTATTTGTTCAAACACTAGGGTTGTAAACTTTTTCTGGGTCTGCTATTGTCGTTCCATCTCTCCCTATTTCTTAATTCCTTTGACACCTAAAGAACAGTGAGGTAAGGATGGACTAGGATAGGGCCTATGAGGGAAGTCTTCACCCCAGGGTTAACCCCCCGAAGCCTATTGCATTCGGTTCTTCCCGGGGCTCCTCACTGGTTCTGTGTCCTAACCTATCCCTGTTGGTGCAGGAACAACCTTACAGTGTGACACATGAGTCTAGGTTTTTCTTCCCTGACACAATACTGCAGCTGCTGTAATCAACATCACTTGATGTGGCCCATGTCACTTTGGTTCTAATGGAGGAAACGTCTTTGTACAGATCAATTATTGATTCAGGAGGCATCATTTTCTTCTGTGCTGCACTACCTGAACACACTTGTACAGTTGCATAGAAACAAGACTGTTTAGCTGCCATATCAGCAAGAGCATTACCTTTAGCTTCTGTAGTATTAGTTGTGAGATGTGCTTTCACTTTGATCACTGCTAATTTCTTTGGAAGTTTCATGGAAAACATTAGATCTTTCACTAATTCAGCATGCTTAATGGGGGATCCAGCAGAAGTTAGAAACTGTCTGGTTTGCCAAATGACACCAAAATCATGAATTACCCCAAAAGCATATCTGGAATCTGTGTAGATATTAGCAACTGATCCTGAAGCTAGCGTGCATGCTCTTGTTAGGGCTACTAGTTCTGCAGCTTGAGCTGAAAAATGATCTGGAAGACGTCCTGAAGCTAACACTTCCGTGGTGGACGTTACTGCATAACCTGCTCGTCTGTTACCTTTTTCTTTTACTTCACTCATAGGTGTATATGTAAGCGTAACACAATCGTGAGTAATTTCTCCTTCATCCTCTAACAAAACTTCAGTCATAGCAGACATCATACATGAGGACGGATTCGTGACAGGTGCACGTTGTAAAACAATATTTGGCATTATTGTGGACACTGCATGAGGGCTTTTTTACGTTTACAGTCTGACCTAACACTATTAATGATGAAAGGCCAGTGCTGTAAAATAACATTTAAGGCTGTGAGTCTACTTTAACCAGTGTCCCCCAAAGGAAAAAAACTGAGATAGTCACTTTCCTTTTGTTCTATTAAACAAAAAAAGAAGTATTTTATCTCTGTTGCAAGTTAGTGGGGAAATAAAGCACTCACAGCCCAACTGGTTAACAACTAAAACAGCTGCCCAACGAGCTTAATGACGAGGGGACGGGCTGCTTCAGAGCAGCCAGCAGACTGAGTAGGAGCTGAGTAACATTGTTAACTTGTTTAAAGTTCTTTTTGTTTTTCCTACACTCTTTTCCCCAATGTCCATGTTTACCACAATAATAACAACTACTGCCCTCTCTCTTAGGACATTTGCGTTTCTGTTGATTCTCTGTGTTGACCTTAAAGGATGCTGTTGCAATTTTTACTCTTTCCTTGACATCAGAGTCTCTTTCCCATGCAGCCAAACTGTCTAAGTTGTTTTGTATGGTTCTAGTGGACCATGTTAAGTCTAAGAAAGGCAATGCTTTTCTATGTTCTGACAACAGACCATCAAACCATGTGCGAACTAGGGGACCATTATCTTCTAGCACCTTCTCTGAAGTGTCAGCTATACCACTGTATGCTGCTGCTGACTGGCAAAATCTTTGAGTGTATTCACTAACAGTTTCACCCTTCTTCTGTAAAGAACTAGTGATCTTCGACCAGTCAATTTTAGGTCCAACAA
Organism: Siphateles boraxobius; assembly: GCF_051911475.1. Lineage (NCBI taxonomy): Eukaryota > Metazoa > Chordata > Actinopteri > Cypriniformes > Leuciscidae > Siphateles > Siphateles boraxobius. The sequence continues at coordinate 2,289,311 of NW_027509195.1, forward strand.
TGTTCTTCAACGCTTTCAGAACTCCCTCTCTCAATTCATCTTTTCTGGCATGTTGTAGTTCAGAAGTAACAGCAGACTCAAAACTGTTGAATTCAGATTCAGTTAGAATTTGTGACATCAGCTGTGTGACTTCTGCCAACGACATGTCGTAAAGACGCATTTTACTGATCAATGCCCTTCTAAATTCAGAAACATCAGTGCGTACTGAAGGTAAGCTTTGGGATAGTCTTTCTATGTCTCTAGGTCCGAGTGCTTTGGCAACAGTTTGGTTTTGGGCAACAGTTTGGTTTTGGACAACAGAACAGTTGGGAGGAACACTTTCAGTTCCCTCAATTCCCTGAGATCTTCTTGCAACACAAACCTTTACTGAATCTACAGGCTTATCAGTTACTGATGGGATGTCTACATCTGTTTCAAAAAATGCTTGTAAGTCAGGATAAGTTTCATCTGACGGTTGGTCTTCTGAGTCACATTTGGTTGAGGCCTTGTTATGGCCCACCTTAGTGTGCATTTGTTTGTTCTGTTCTTTTAATTTAGCTATACACCTAGATTGTTCTTGTGCAATGGATAAGCTAAATTCCCTATGGCAACAGATTATGCCTTTCATGTTTTTCTTTCTGATACATGCACCTAACACCTTCTTGCATTCTTCAATAGACCAAATCTTATCTGGATGAATCTCATATTTCTGTGTTAGTTCTTGTCTAACTTTTTCAGTGACTATTAGATCCATCTGTTCTCCTAACAGTGTTTTAAATTCGCTATCTGACCACAAAGGATTAGCAAGACCACCTTTTTTAGTTGTGGAGATTAGTCTAGCACTTTTCTTAATCATTTTGTGGATTTCTTTGTTACCACACAAACAAACACTAAACTTCTCTGATTACAGAGGGTACGCTTGTTAACACAAATCAACTATTGTTAAACTTCCTTGTTACCAACACATCACATTTAACTTCCCTGCCAGAAACAGAGGATGAAACACAAAATATTAGCACGTTACGCTAATCTTCCCTGAAAGAAACGGAAAGGATCTTTCACCTTCCTAACTTTTTAGAGGATAAAACAAAATTACTAGCATGTATTGCTAACTCTTCCCTGCCTGAAACAGAGGATCAAACTTTCCTCTCTAAAAGAAAAAACTTTTAAAAGGGTAACCAAAATAAATAGCCTGTAAGACTACCTCTTCTCTGCTTGCACAGAGGCTAACAATATTTTAACTTGAATGCTAAAATCTTCCCTGTCTGCACAGAGGATACCAACAACTTCCCTGACTATTCAGAGGATCAAACTCTCTTCTCTAAAAGAAATTTTTTAGAGGGTAACACCACAAGGTAACAAACAACAAAACAAATAATTAGCAAAATAATACTAATCTTCCCTGCCTGACACAGAGGATATCTTTTTAACATGTGATGTTAAAAACGTCCCTGCCTGAACAGAGGATATATTTTCATCTTTAAAAGACAACTTCTAAAGGATAACTTTGGGTAATCAAACACTACAGCTGTCTGATAACTCTTTCTCTGACGGCACAGAGGATAATTTTTACTGGTTTTTCAACGGTTCTTTGAATGGAGTGAAACTCACCAAATGTGACCAGTCACGGAAACTAGGGACACAAGTCGGTTCTGGGGCATTTTGAGTTATTCATAGATTCTGAGAGTGTAATATCCAAGCTTTCCAACGATGTGTAACATGTGGAAATCTGATAATATTTGGAGAAGTTGTGGCCATTTTAAAGTAGGCACTTAAAAAAGCTCAAAGAGGAGAAAACGAGCTCTAAAAGATTGTGCAGTTCTCACCTGTCTCTGCTGCTGGGGGTGACAATAGGGCTCATTTACATCTCATTTAGATAAGCCATACCCCCTGTAAAGCTCCTCCATGTGCTTTACAGCTTTTTTTACACTTTGAATGAGTGCACTTCTGCCGCACTAGGCGAAAAACAATTGTGCTGCCCCTCTATTTGCAACGTACCAGCAACAACACACAAAGACCAATAATGCCATATAGCCTGCATATAACGCGAAACCAGCAACAACACATAAAGACCAATATGCCATATACATATAACGCAAAACCAGCAACAACACACAAATACCAATATGCCATATAGCCTGCATATAACGCAAAACCAGCAACAACACACAAAGGCCAATATGCCATATACATACAGTATAACGCAAAACCAGCAACAACACACAAAGACCAATATGCCATATACATATAACGCAAAACCAACAACAACAAACAAAGACCAATAAGCCATAGGCCTACATATAGCGCAAATAGTACGCAACGCTCGTGTGCCCAAAATGTCAACAATATTAAAGTTTATGTAGGAGGCAAATGCCTGCTGGCATTTTTCTTTAAGCAGTCATTTCTGCAATTTTCCAAATAATCACATTTCACCTCCTCAAATTACTGTTGCAAATCTCTTTACACCACTTTCTTATGTGCGTATACACACACAAATGAAATGTCCGCAAGCACATTATATCATCAGCAGGTTCAGCATCTTAAATAACGACTAAAGAGCAAATGAAGCTTAACTTACATTTCAGAAACACGCCGTATTGAAGCACTGAGGGCGAGCGCGCTGCGCCCATACCTCCGGTTCAGTTTCCCGAGCCCACGAAGTGCGGCGAAAACATTTTCGGTGTAACTGCCAGACGGTTCATCTCGTCTGCGACAATCTTTGCGGCATCCATCTTCATTGAATTTTGATATCAGAGAGAGCTGGCCAGAGCACAGCATAATAAGTAGCCATGTGGTTGACTTGGAGGGCGGGGGCAAAAGCGCCGGGTTATTCAGTATGGAAGTACACACAGACAATGACACGCCACGCCCCTACTGCATGCTAGAATCTTCGAAAACAAGCCGATTTCAACCTCAAAATGTTAGCTTTTAAATATACCAATACTGCTATCTCAAACATGGAGAGGCTTCTTCGTGATTTCAATTAACAGATTCTCCAAAAAATTGAAAATCACCAATTTTGAAAAAAAACTGTTCTTTCTCATTTTGCTCGAAAGTTGTGCTGCCGACTTGTGTCCCTGGTTTCTGTGACGGGTCACAAATTATTGTTGTATGGAAAAAATTCCGTCTGGAAACTCAGTCAGAGATCTTTGTTGAGCTTGGTTCTGGAACTCAGTTAGCTTTGTTGAGATCTTTGTTGAGATTCAGTTCTGGAACACAGTCAGCTTTGTTGAGATCTTTGTTGAGATTCAGTTCGCGAACTCAGGCAGCTTTGTTGAGATCTTTCTGGATTCAAAAGATTCAGTGTGAAACTGGAAAGTCAGATCTTTGTAGTTTCAAAAGTTCATTCTTTGTTGAGTTTCAGTTTCTCCATCCGGGTCACAGGGCACCATCTGTTGTAAACTTCTTCCTTCTTCAGTGTAGAAAAACTCAGAAGCGAAAACCAGGAGACTTATTTAAGCAGGATTCTTTATTTGCTGTAGTCTGCTCCGGACCCAAGTCAAGTGAAGTCTAACTAAGGCAGTATACATTGAGTTCATATATACATTTCAAGGGGGAGGGATTACATTGTGATGTAAATGAGCTGAGACAACGAGAACAGGAAAAGGCATAGACTTCTCGTACTGAGATGAGACAAATGGTCTCAGTAATAAAATAACAGGTGTTCAAACTTGCTCAGCATGACTCTTCCCCCGGTAAACAACGAGAACAGGAAAAGCCTAGCCTTCTCGTACTGAGATGGGACAGTCAGGAATATCCCGCTGAGAACCCCTACCGTTTGCAGAGATTTCCTGGTCTCATCATTTCTAAACTTTCTCAATATAAAATACTATTGTATTGGAAATCTAAATTAAACATTTAAATAAATTTGTAATCCTACAGGATCCTCATTGAAAATTGTCTAAAACATTTAGGTCGATTACAATTAATTATAGGCACATAATTATATTATTATTATTTTATTATTCCTCAAGGAGTAAGCTTCTATGTAATATTTTATTATCCTCACAGCGCATTGCGGCGATGTGCTGTGAAATTATTGCGTGGCAAATTAATTCTAATAGCAGATCAATTTAATAATAAAATTAGCCTTCCCTAATACAATAATACTAATAATAATTTAATACATAAATTGGAAGTGCTAAATCATATTCATATTCATATTGATAGCTGATGCTTGTTTTGACAATATCTCTGGATAGCCTACATGACATCGTCTAGGCACAACCCAGCACGGGGGTTTATCGCACATATTTCACACGTATAGTGTGAGCAGTCAAGTCGCAGCTCGACGTTCGGATCGTATAGTGCGAGCACATAAATCCCGAGCTTTGGCTTTACATCGCATGCGATTTACTCGTTCAGTGTGAGTAGGTACCTTGCTGAAATCGCACAGACATCGCACAGTGTATGCCCGCCTTTAAAGACTATTTAAAAAGGAATCATGCATGTTCTCTGTGAATGAATGGCTCAGACGCACGGGTTCATTTACCACACACTGAAGCACCAACCCATAGTAATTTATTTAAAAATGTTAATAAATTATTGTTAAATTGTATACGTTTCATGATTTTAATTAATTACACGTTTTTACTAAAATTTAATTTAACCATTAAAATGGGAGGCCAGAAAAATGAAAACAAAATAAAACTGTATTTGGAATGTGGGGAAAAATAAAAAGGATTTCATAGGGCCCTACAAACCAGCATTTTGGTGCATTACCACCACCTTCTGCTCCGTATAGTGTGACATCACCTACCAATATCAATCCTTGGGCTGACACGTGAGAAATGGAAAAAGATGGCCACACTCTTGACACCTGGTTTTGTTATAGTTTTATATAGTTATAGCCTATGGTTTTATATAGTTATGTTTTTTTTGTTTTTTTTTGGCCAAATTGGTTTTGAACAGTTGTTGAATAAACAATTGAACTGACAAATTATGCCTGCCTATATGTTTGTTTGACAATTTAATTGATCACTGAGATAGCATTGACTTGGAATTAAGTTGGTTCAATATAAAAATTAAATTTGAAAAAGTAGCTTAGATGTAGTAAACTACTTTTGCCATATTGCTGTAGCCTAGCTTGCTACATTTCCCAGGGAGGTACAGTAGCTTCAGTGTAGTGAAGCTACATTTAATATACAGTAACTGCTAGCTTAGCTCACTACATTTTCTAAGTAGCTTGCCCAACACTGATACTACTCATACTGCAGCTTCATGGCCTCCCGGTATAGCTCCGGAACTAAATTATACACTACAGATTATGGTAGGATAGACACCAACCATCTCCTATACACAAAGATACAGAGCACACACCCTCACTACTACAACCTCACAACATCTCTACCTGGCATAGATTATAGGACTATCCAGGCCAAAAGCATTAATAATTTCTTTTCACTTGTGTCAAAATTTTACAGCGTTACAGTCTTGTCAACTTCCTGTATATAAACACTGTAATGTGCATTGGACATGTGCATGGCTATAGTCACACATCAACTGATTTAATTTCTAATCATTCAAAGTCCACATTCAAATGCAATGCAACTGGTCTCTTTATATTTATATTTTAATTATGCATACTGCTGGTAAATATACTAGTTATTGAAATTTTTATTGTTATTTTGCTACCTTTCCTCTAATTCATCCAGACAAAGTAAATTCCATCGCAGTTGAAGTGAAGACTATGGTGATCAAATGAGCTCACTAAATATATGACTCTGAAAAGGAGACCTTGGCTCAATCCTAATACACCCCTTGGCCCTACCCCTCCATTTTGCGTGTTCACGTCTAGGGGTAGGGTGTCTCGATTCTTGTTGCGATAGAGGGGTAGGGCTACATAGCCCTCAAAACGGAGATTTTTCAGAGGCACACTCCGTTCATAGAATGCACCGCGAATCACCGGCGAGATGGCTTCGCAAACGGCTAAACATTTAAATTTAGCCCCAGATGACACCACCACTCTTATAATAATAATATAGTCATTTAAATTAAGAAATTGTATAATAAATTACCTTTCCAAAACAGAAAAGACGTACATTTCGAGGAAGGAACGTTATAATCATCATGTTTCCTCAAAGTTAAGAGCAGCGGCGCTCATCGTTGTCATGGAGAAATCCTGTAAAAACTTGTCGCTTCCGTAATGTCAGAGCTATCGTCGACGACTGATGAAGTATCGGGTTCATGAAGGGTTGTTCCATTTCGTAAGGGAATATTTCAACCCCTTGGCCCTTGTAACTCTGTTTTACTGTAACTCTGTAACCTGTAACCTTGTAACTCTGGCCAAGGGGTACACTCGAAAACAAGGGGTAGGGGCAAGGGGTGAAATGGGATTGAGCCCTTATATACTGCTTGCACTTTTGACATTTCATGTTCTTGTGTTTATCTAACAACTCCCTTCTCAACTTACAATAACACTAAATTCATCAGTGTGCAATTTTTGCATTGTCATTCAGAAGTTGTCCAGGTGTCTCGCACGCAATGGAGCATCATCAGTGAAATGATTCCTTAACCTGTGGAGATCTGACCTGCCCGGCAAAACTTCCTGCCCGGACTTCTCAGAGGGTCAGTTAAGCCTACTGAGGAGGACACAAAACAACACAATGGACTTGTTACAACAAGTCATTCTACAGACTGAATACCACCACAACCAAGCAAACCCCGACCAACAGGAACGTAGACATCCTGTCCAGATGCTACCGCATCCACTCAGCGCAGTACACCACACCTAAAGGTGCATTTTGCAGTGCTTTCATCTTAAGGCTCAACCTGTCTAAATGCTGTTGTTTCATGTGACTACTTGACTCCTGAAAACATTGACTCATGAAATGTCCAAAATGAAATGTCCAAAACATGACATGTCCAAAACACAACATGAAATGTCAAAAAGTGGCCTGTCAGAATTTGCCCCAAAGGGCCAGGGATGGCCTGTAAGACTTGGTTTTCCTGCTAAGGCAAAAGTTGAGATCAAACCCCCTGCAACAAAACAATAAAACTTACTATGTAATCTGGAGAGAAGATCTCAAAGAAAGAGCATAGGACACCGCCTTGCCTAAACTTCTCTCCGTGCTTATGTATGCATCCCCTTCTCTACCGACTCTCTCTCCTTTCCACCTTATTCAAGTCACTGAAAGTTCACTAAGAATGCCTATATATATCACATATGATGTATCTTGTGAATCTATTGTTTTTTCCCTTTCATGTTTGGTATCATTTTAAATAGGGGTGTGCCCGTGCCACTGAGCTTCAAAAAAGACGGAAACTCACCAAGCGACAATAAAACTAGCCCAGTGATGTATATAAGGCTTTCCGAAGCCTTGGTACCACTTTCTTTGAAGAATCGATATAAATGTACAATGTACTACTAGTCATATACATCTGGTTTAATTGTCCCGGTTGATTTTATGAAATAAGTTGTAATGATGTGCAGTTCGTGAATGAATCATTTGAGTTGGTCCATTTCAATGAATAGGAGAAACCTGTTGATAAAACCAGTCTAAATGATTCATTCATGAATAGAACTTAGTTGAGTTCAAATCACTGATTTAATTATCCTGTCGCTGTTTTAGATCATTTCCAAGTTTCTTTCTGGAGCTGCTGGTGTGTTAAACGTATTATTCACTAAGTGAATAATTAATAATAATAATTTTGAGCTTTTGAATCAAATCTACAAGATGCAGATCCAGATTTTCAGTGAAGTGTGCATTGCCTTGCGCATATTTTGCACTTGCCTGTGAGCGTTGCAAGTGGAGAGAGAGCCTTCAGTAAGCTTAACCAAGTAAAGAACTATACCTCAGATCAGCACGAGACGGCTTGATTTCAAAGTGTCACATGCCTGTCCTGTCTTGTGTTGCACAGCGAGAGACTGTTCACGTCACGTCTGCCCAGCGAGAGACTGTTCACGTCACTTCTGCCCAGCGAGAGACTGTTCACGTCACTTCTGCCCGGCGAGAGACTGTTCACGTCACGTCTGCCCAGCGAGAGACTGTTCACGTCACGTCTGCCCAGCGAGAGACTGTTCACGTCACGTCTGCCCAGTGAGAGACTGTTCTGTGTCTGGTGTTCCAGAGCCGGTGTCTGGTGTTCCAGAGCCGGTGTCTGCTGTTCCAGAGCCGGTGTCTCCTGTTCCAGAGCCAGTGTCTGCTGTTCTTCGCCACCCTGGCCGCCCGAGGGGTCTTCTAAAATAAAATCCTTATCTTAGATTTCATATTTGAGTAAGTAAAAATGTATGGTTGGAATTTTTTATTCATTGTGTTTCTGTTGACTATTACCTGTCTATTATGTTTCAGCTCAGCTGATTTGTATTGATGGGAAAGGGAGATGGAAGTTTATAAGTAAGATTAAAAACGTCTCGGTTACGTATGTAAACCTAGTTCCCTGATAGGGAACGAGACGCTGCGTCAAACGCTGTGGGAACGCCCCTGCATTGTGCGTCATGAAGCACGTATGGAATCAGCCCAATGGAGAGATGGAACGTCATAGGCGGGTGACGTCATCGACCAGGAAACTATAAAGCACCCCATAAACACAAGCGCAACAGCTTCTGATAGGCCTGAAGGAAGCGCTAGCGGGAATGCCGGGAGTATGGTGGAATGACGCAGCCTCTCGTTCCCTATCAGGGAACTAGGGTTACATACGTAACCGAGACGTTCCCTTTCAAGGGAACTCGAGCTGCGTCAAACGCTGTGGGAACGCTAATACCCACGTCGCCATAAGACCAAGTGACCGCCATGTGAGAACTAGCGCACAGAGGACGAGAGCACCCGTGCCCCAGGGGTAGAACTTAAGTCTAGGTCGTAGAACTTAATGAAAGTATTCGGTGAAGACCATCCAGCCGCATCACAAACGTCACTGAGGGAAACTCCTGACAGTAAGGCTTCAGAAGCCGCCATATTCCTGGTAGAGTGGGCTCATACAGCCAAAGGTGAAGGCTGACCAGCCGACTCATAGGCAAGTGAGATAGCCTCGACCACCCACTTGCTCATTCTCTGTTTAGATGTGGGACACCCCTTCTTGGGTGGCCCAAAGCACACAAATAGTTGTTCTGACTTCCTCCACAGGGTAGTTCTGTGGACATAGGTGTCTAACGCCCTAACATGGCAGAGTAAATTAAGTTTCTCCTGGTCAGACGACAGAAATGGAGGAGGACAAAAGGCCTGCAGAACTGTAGGTCTAACAACACTAGTAGGGACCTTGGGAACGTAACAGAAAAGCCTTAACCATGCCAGGTGAAAATTCCAGGCACAAGGGTGAAACCGACAGAGCCTGCAAATCTCCGATTCTCTTTAGTGAGGAGTTAATAAGAAGAAAGATAGTCTTAAACGTGAGAAACTTCTCAGGAACTTCTTCGATAGGTTCAAGAGGAGCTAGGGAAAGACTTTCTAATACGATGGCCAGACTCCAAGGCCGGCACCCTCGTACGAACTGCTGGCCTCAGCCTCAGTGTGCCACGAAGGAAACGAGTTATAAGCGGGTGTCTCCCAAGAGAAACTCCACTGAAAGGGACGTGGTAAGCAGCCAGTGCCGCCACATACACCTTTTGTGTGGAGGGGGATAGCCCTGTGGAGAAGCGCTCCTGCAGGAATTCCAGCACTGCACCCACTGGGCAGTTAACTGGGTCCTGCAGGTGCTCTCCACACCAAAAAGTGAAGAGTTTCCACTTCAAGGCATAAAGCTTCCTCGTGGATGGAGCTCTGGAGTGAAGAATGGTCTCAACAACCTCGGTTCAGAGACCAGAGTTCATGAGCTGGGCCCCCTCAGAGGCCAAGCCCACAATACTGGGCGGGGGTGAAATATCATGCTGCCCGCCTGAGAGAGTAGATCCCTCCTGACCGGGTGCTCCAAGGTAGAGCTGTCCAGGAGAGAAATCAGGTCCGCAAACCATACTCGGGCCGGCCAGAACGGGGCTACTAAGAATAGGCTGACCCCGTCCCGGCGAACCCTCTCCTGAACTCCAGGTAGCAGAGCAATCGGGGGAAAGGCAAACAGACGTGACCTCGGCGACGGCTGCACCATAGCGTCCAACCCCAGAGGGGCTGGATGGCTGATGGAAAACCACAGATGACAATGCGTGGTCTCCTTGGAAGCGAATAGGTCCACCTCGGCGCGACCAAAACTCAACCAAAGGAGCTCCACCACCTCGGGATGGAGTCTCCAATTCCCCGGCCTCGGTCCCTGTCTCGACAGGGAGTCTGCTACCACATTCAAATACCCAGGAAGATACATTGCTCTCAGAAATAGTAACCTCCCTTGGGCCACAGGAGGATCTGACGGGCCAACTTGTAAAGCCGGCGAAACCGCAGGCCCCCCTGATGATTTATATAAGAGACCACCGACGTGTTGTCTGACTGAACTAACACATGATGACCTCTCAGGTCTGCTAGGAAGTGTTTCAGAGCCTGGAACACCGCCAACATCTCTAGACAATCTATAAGCCGTGATAGATGATGGTCCTGCGACAGCCCTTGGGCTGGACGACCACTCGTGACCGCCCCCCACCCTGTGAGGGAAGCATCCATCGTTAGCGTTACGCGACGACAAAGAGCCCCCAACACAGGCCCTTTGAATAGGAACCAAGTTTCTTTCAAGAGAATCGAAACGATGCGGGTCGGAGCGTGTTGCGCCTGCATCGAAACCGAAACCCAAACGACACCCAGAAAAGTGGTCTTCTGAGGAGATAATACACTTTCTTTGCGCTCAGCCTCAACCCCAACTTCCTGATATGAACGAGAACGACATCTCAATGTCGAACCGCCATCTGCTCTGTCTGAGCTAAAATCAACCAATCGTTGATGTAATTGAGGACACGAACACCCTGAAGCCTAAGGGGCACTAGTGCTGTGTCCATGCATTTCGTGAAAGTGCGGGGAGATAAAGCTAGGCCAAACGGAAGAACCCTGTGCTGGTACACCTCGCCCCCGAAGGCGAACCTCAGGAACTTCCTGTGTTGTGGAAGGATGGACTTGTGGAAGTACGCGTCCCTTAGATCTATCGTGACAGACCAGTCCTCGGATCTGATTTGTGACACGATCTGCTTGATAGTGAGCATCTTGAATTTTGGCTTCCCTGCCCAGCGATTCAATAGACGCAGGTCTAAAATTGGACGCAACCCCCCATCCTATTTTGGAACGATGAAATATCGGCTGTAATAGCCTGACTCCACACTGGGAGGAGGAACCCGTTCTATAGCCTCCTTTTGAAGGAGTGCTTTCACCTCTTGTTCCATAACCAGAGCCTGCTCGGGGCCCACCACTGTAGGCAGAACCCCTCTGAATCTTGGTGGACGACACCTGAATCGGATAGCATAATCCCTTTCTATGGTCTGCAGGACCCAATGAGATATTTTTGGAAGGCTTTTCCACTCTGCCAGAAATTCTACTAAGAATTTCTACCTCTGGTGTAACTTGAGTAGCAAACGCAGCGCCCTGTGTCCCTCGGGAAATCGCTCGCTGGGACCGTCTGCGCCCCGGCATGAAGGCGGGGTTGGCAGAACGGGCCCCTGAGGGCACCGAGGAAAAATGGGCACCATAGAAAGAGGTGAACACCTTTCCGCCTCAGTGGGGACCACCCTCAGTGTCCTGCGCGCCGTGGCGCCATGACTTCTTCTTAGCCGAAGCCTTTTCAGCTAATAAAACTGTCCTCAGATCAGTTCTATTACTGGGAGATTTCGGCTGAGAGTGCCGCGGCTGAGCCCACTGTCTAGCAGGGGGAGCACGAGTCGCGACACTCTGCTTCAGCGCCCTATATGATCAGCTCGCAGGCGGCCGGGGCTGCTCCCGCCCAGCAGCCCCAGGGACATGAATTTTTAAAGGGAGAAATTCTTAAAAGCTGTTGTTTGCTTTTCCTTTTCCTGGAATTTATCGATGATAGAATTTACAGCATCGCCAAATAAACCCAGGGGGGAGAGAGGAGTGTCTAAAAGGAAAGCTTTTTCTTTTTCTTTTATATTTGTCTGATTTAACCACAGATGTCTTTCTGCGGCCACCAGAGCTGGCATAGATCGACCCACTAGCTTGGCTGACTCTCTGGTTGCGCGCAGGGATAAATCAGCTGCCTGACGCAGTTCGCGAACCACGTCAGCACTGACCTCCTCACTCTCACTCACATCCCTCAGCAGGTCAGCCTGGTATGCCTGCATAATAGACATAGTATGCAGACATGACGCAGCCTGACCCGCCGCCGAATACGCTTTACCCACAAAAACCGAAATATTTCTACGAGGCTTGGTGGGTAATGCCGGTGCCTTAACAGATGACGCAGCCTCGAGGGAGAGAAAACTCGCAAGCGTCTCTTCCACGCGAGGCATAGCCGAATAACCATATGATTTTGCCCCCACAATATTAGAATATGTTGAAGTCTGGGGACTAAACACTCTATATGACACCGTTTTTTTCCACGATTTCGACACCTCAGTGTGGAAATCGGGAGAAAACGGCAAGTACCGGCGTGGAGGTTGCACTCGTGACGGCAAAAATCTCTCATCTAATTGTGATTTAGTAACAGACTCCTGTCTAGTCACTGGCCATACAATGCTGAGTTTTTCTACAGCTCGTGTTAATACCCCCACTAGCTCATCACTTTCGGGAGTGTAAGGTGCGAATCCTCCACATCTCCCTCATTTATAACTGGTGCCTCAGCCCGAGCGGAAGAAACCGCAGCGCGTGCTTCCGAACACGGGACTGAGGCACTGGATCTCACAGGTGAAGGGAGAGATAAGGCAGAGCCCGTCTCTAACCCCGCTGAGAGATCCATCTGCGATCCCCACGATACGCGTCGTCGCTCTGTCTCGGCAAGAGCGGGACCCGAACCACGGGGAGCGCGCATCGAACCGCTCTCCTCGAAGAGCGCCCGGCGGGAGCGGAGCATCCTTAATGGCAGACGCTCGCAATGCTCACAATCAGCTCCCTCGAGAGCTGACTGGGCATGCTGCACTCCCAAACAAACAACACAAAGAACGTGTGTATCCCCACTCGTAAAATAACGCGAGCAGGGAGGGACACACTTCCTAAACTGCTGTTTGTTCGCCATATCTCTCTTAATATATATATATATATATATATATTGTTTGTGTGGTGCAGAGTATGTAAAGACAGACAATATTCACACAGGGACAGATTCACATATAGCGCGACTGAAGGCACAGAAAGCTGTTGCGCTTGTGTTTATGGGGTCCTTTATAGTTTCCTGATCGATGACGTCACCCGCCTATGACGTTCCATCTCTCCATTGGGCTGATTCCATACGTGCTTCATGACGCACAACTCAGGGGCGTTCCCACAGCGTTTGACGCAGCTCGAGTTCCCTTGAAAGGGAACCATGCTTAAAACATCAGCAAGCCATTTTCTAGATCAAATCGCACTAGGCTAAATGGGGTATTATAAATACCATAACTGTATTATATACTGACTACTATATTCAATTTATCCCGTTTTTGTTTCCTTTATCTCTTTCAACACAAGAAGCACAAAGGGGATTCAGTGGATCCTGAAGACTCCTGCACTGACCTTGTACCCTCACCTTCAGTCTCAGCTCCTTGGATTTTGCAAGACTTTTCTTGCTCCTTATTTTTAATAAACATTAAACTTCCCAGTGTTGGGCTTTGTGAAAAAGTGCAGATACACCTACCTATGATTAGCACAAAATGTTTAGTTCTATTTAGATTGCTCCTGACTTGAGCATATTTCTGCTCTCTGTGTCGGACAGTACAAGAACAACATAGAGGAAAGGACAGACAACATGCTTGACGTGCAGTTTATTAGACATTTATAAATCCCTTTGTGCTAAATCAGTGCAAAAATGTATATATATAGGTCATTGACAAATAAACAAATAAATGTTTTTTTTAAATCTTTTCAAAATTGATGTAATGTATATTTTTGTGTCATGAACAATGTATTTAAACAAGTTTCAGTTGTGAACATTTCTAAGTGTTTAAATTCACCTGAAAGTGTACCAACCTACTCATACTTGAAAGCAGTTTTTTACCAGTATTTGATAGAGATCTACAAGGATCATTAAGGCTCCTCTGGACAATGCATTACCATGCATACTGTAATTACCATAATAAGAGAGCCATGTTTGCAGTTGTGCCATTCTGACATGCAAATTGCTTGACAAAAGGTTTTCAATTATCTCAACAGCTATAAATCTACTGAAATGTATAAAATTTGTTTATATGAATGGTTAAAATTATGCCATAGAATTTCATTTTTTTTTTTATTCTTAAAACACCATTTAAATTAGTATTTTAGTCTGTTCATTTGTGCGGGCAGTTGCACAACCTGACATTTTGGGGGGTTTAATATATAACATGACTATAAAATATATTATGTATTAATTTATATAGTAATAAGTGCATAAGCATTGTAAACATTAAGATGAATGCAATTTTACATTTTACTTGTTTGCAATGGCTTTTTAAGACAATCACCTGTTTCCTGCAAGTATCCTGTCCTTGTGAAACCATAGTGAACATTACGTGATAACCCTTAAATAACATACACGTTTAAGAACACAAAAATACTTCAAAACAACTGCAAAATGGTCTTTAACCAAGGTAAAGTTAGCCAGAAAATATGTTAACAAAGGCAGGCAATGGTGGTTGACCACAATAAACATTAAATATTAGCAGATTTTTATCTTTTAAAAACAATATTTCTGTAACTACATATACTACATCCAAATGTCAATGTATTATATATTGTAAACCAATGCATTTATTGACTACAAACTACCAAAAATCACAGTTCTGCTCTCTAACTCCATCGATTTGAATTGGCGCCGAAGCACTTCCTGGAACTATCTAAGGTCTACGCGAATCAGTGACAACCAAGCATTTAGAACTTCCGTTGTCGCAACCCTCTCTCTATATGGCCAGAGAATGTCTAATAAGGGGAGAATTGGCACTGTCTGGTTACTTCCGGTTTCTGGACTGGCTGCCAGGGACGTGCACAGGAATTATGAGGGGCAGTTGCTCTGACCTGAAAAAAGGGCTTCCTGTACATTCAGTTGTGCTTCTTGCTCGTATTCAGTTCTGATGGTAGGCTACGGGCAACTACGCATGATTTGAGGTATGATTGCGTAAAGGGAACAGGAATTCCGGTAGGCAACAGAATCGACTGCTAAACCCAGGGCCGATCCTGAACTCCCCCTGGGGCCCTAAGCAAAAGGGGCCCTCTACCTGACCTGTGACGCCGTGAGCTATGTAAACCATTTGCCATTGCCACACAATCACACCTGACACTTCAGTGCTCCCAATGCAATCCTCCCTTCCTTTAAACAAAACAGTCAAAGAATAAGTACAACAATATAGAACAGAATGAGGTTCAAACAAACAATATTTTTTGAATAGAGTATTTTCTATAGAATGTTAACATAACAAGTGAATATTAACGTAAACATAAATAAGAAGAAAATAATAAATTATAACCCTGAGCTTTGGCTTTTGGGATTAACTTTGGTTCTCTCTACAGCCTGGGTATTTTCGGCATCAGTATGATTTTTTTTATTTACTATTATGCATGTTGAAGCAATTCTTGATTTATGGTTATTATTTACTGAGGGATGTGCATCCATATTGACCAGTATGTCCAGCTAATCAACATTTTAAATTCAATATAGCCTATAAATCAATAGTCAATCAATGTCAAATTGTCAATACATTGCTTTCTATCTTGCATAATTAGTGCAGTTGTTTAGAGTTTTTAACTACACTGAGACTAGATCATCAGTTTCTTGTTTTATAAATGTGACTTTGATTGGGAGTGCCATCATTCACGTGCATGTATTGTACAGTATGTCTGGTCTCCACATATTTCTGCTTGAAAAATGCGAGTTTCATTTCGTGCACGCGCATATGAACGCACGATAACACACGCGACGCGGTTATGTTTTCCGAGCTGCAGTAAACAAACACCGTTGCACTTTGTCGTTTATCAAAATCAAACGTAATATTTTTTTCTATTTTACTCTCACTTTTGTCAGGCACAAAGTGATGCAAGAGATGCACTGCCTGCCCAGCTAGGTTAGCAAGACCGAAAAACATCAAACTTTGCTGACATCAAACTTAGAGAGGAGAGAACACAAGTTTACCTGATTGTTGTTCCCGCAATTCACTCTCATGGGTTTTTTCTTCTTCCTCTTTTCGTGACCAGAAGGATAGTTTCGCTTCATTTTGTCATGGATGTTGTACACATTAACTGACACGCTATGACACGAGATGGAGGCGGGGCCTTAAGTAATTTGTGGGGTCTTACGCACCGGTCGCGTGCAGCGCTGCAGCCACGTAAACAGTTTGCCCTTCCCTTACTGACTTTCACGTTCAGTGCACGAATGGAAGTGAATGAGGCTTTGCGATTTAAAAAAAATAAAATAAAAAATGTATCTAGGCCTATGTGAAATTCTGCAGCCATTGTACGATTTTTTTTTTCTCGGAAGGGCAACTTGAGTCGAGAAGGGCATATTTGCCCGGGCAACCTGAGCAACCCCCCTGTGCACGTCCCTGCTGGCTGCAGTAACACGTTTCTGTCCATGCGGGGCCGCTCTCAGGCGAGTGCAGAATGAATGGGAGTCTATAAAGGGGGTAATCCATCAGCCGGAAGTTGAATCCTCGCGGGAGCAGCCATTGTAGCAGAACTTCACCTGCTGTTAGCATTCCATTGACTCCCATTCATTTTGGCGTCACTTTGACAGCGAATAACTTTACATCTGAGGCGTCCAAAGACTTCATTTGTCCATTATTTATTTCTAAATAAACACGACAATGTATAAAAGGCTCCATTACTTTGTATCTTACGTTATGGCCCCATAGAAGCCGTTTTTGTTAAAAACAGGCTAACGATTACGTCATAACCACTCTATTGTGCGACTTTATGTCGCACAATAGAGACATTACCGTATAGACAGGAGGAGAAGCTCGCAGACAATGTTTTACTGTCTATGAGGCAATCAGGGGGACATAGAGGCATAAAGTCAAGGGAGAAGCCCATAGATAAAGAGTCCATAAAAACAACGGGACAAAATATTTCAACAACGTTTTTGATGAATTAGGTGATTCAGATTTGATTTGCCACAGCTACTAGATGTACAACTGTCAGACTGTCGTCACGCTCAGTTTGAGCCTGCGCAGTCGCTCAGCCATCAGACAGGAAGTGCAATAATCGGGCTTCAGTCTTCTCCGTTGAAATCAATGGGGTCGCTGTGTCTATTTCTTTTACTGTCTATGGAGTCTATGGGGTTCCCTTTCGTTGTCACTCCGACTTACGTCGGATGACGACGAATGTGGTTTCGCTTAGAAAGCCTATCAACTTCGAGTATTACAAAACGAGCCAATGGCAAAGAAATGCCATGGGTCTGCGGAATTTGCATAGCGTATCTCCGCCTTACCTCGTGGGTATAAACGGAGGACGCCGGCAACATGCAGATATGTTTTCGCTTCGGAGCCAAGTTAATGCTTCGTTCCACAAGCCATCTCTGAACTGTCAGCTTCTTACAGACGAGCGAGATTCTCTGGTGTTGGTGTGACGGTGATCTCCCGGCGAGTGCGCGCTTCCTGCTTATCTGTGCAGTGGTTTGCCAGTGAGTGTGTTTCTCCCCGGGCGCTTCAACACTCTCAGAGTTTTCTTTCTCTCACAAAAGAGCTCGCACGCGGCACGTCTTTTTAAAGAAGGCTCGCCCGTGCATTTCTGGTTGCGGTTGACTCATTTCCGATTTTGATGGGCACATTCTCTGCTCTGCGTGCTTGGGCTTGATCACGCTAGAGCAGCGTTTGTGGATGACTCACGTTCTCCCCGCGGGAACGTGACCATCGTGTCATTACGGTCGAGACTCAATGATCTCGTTTGAGAGAGAGTCCCCTCATCCACACCCCGATCTAACACTCTCCACTTGAGGTGCTACTTCGGCTGGTGGCCAGGGTGACCTGAGGGTGTTGGTGTGGAACAAAGGCGCCGACTATCTGTCCGTGCCCCACACCCTCCTCTTTATTGAGGCAACCCGTGAGCGATCACGGGACGCCCGCGGGCCCGTCTTCTGACCCCCCGCGGGTTTCCTTGGAAACAAAGAAGTGACATGTTCGTCCCTGAGCACACAAAGTTCTCGGACGACACGGTGCGCCGCCTCCGAGCCGTGCACCCCTTGTCCCCCTCTGTCCCAGAGCCGGATGACAGCACGCGCCGTCCCCGGACCATGCCGCTCTCATCCCCCTCTGTCGCCAGACCCCTGGCAGAGCAGACCCCCGTTGAACGTTCGTCCTTCCCTGGTCTCCTCTGTCAGGTCGCGGTCAATGACTATGCCCCGACACTGGGCCGCTATGCCGTCCACGTCCGGGACAGTCATTCCGCCTCGCTGCTCCACCGATGGGAAGTCTGTGGTTCGCATGACCCCGCTGGTACAGTTCTTGGGAGCCTGCTTAGAGCTTCCCAACCTGTCCCGCTGGGTCGCGCGAACGATCAGGCTCGGCAATCAGGCTCCCCGCTTCAGGGGAGTCCGCTCCACTATGGTCGGTGGCTATGCCCCTATCATGAGAGCGGAGGTTGCCACCCTGCTGGTGAAGGGTGCGATCGAGACTGTCCCTCCAGCCGAAATGAGGTCCGGCTTTTACAGCCTATACTTCATTGTCCCAAAGAAAACCGGTGGGTTACGGCCAATCCTCGACCTGCGCGTGCTGAACCGCTCCCTTCACAGGCTGCCTTTCAAGATGCGCACTGCCAAGCGCATTTTCGAATGTGTACGGCCCCAGGATTGGTATGCAGGGATCGACCTGAAGGGCGCATACTTTCATGTCTCCATTCTCCCTCGACACAGACCGTTCCTGCGGTTTGCTTTTGAGGGGCAGGCATATCAGTACGCGGTTCTCCCATTCGGGGTAGCCCTGTCTCCTTGTGTCTTCACGAAGGTCATCGACCTTCGGGAACACGGGGTTCGCATCCTGAACTATCTCGACGACTGGCTGATCCTAGCTCACTCTCGAGATCAGGTTTGCGAACACAGGGATCTAGTGCTCCGGCACCTAGCCCGTCTGGGCCTTCGGGTCAACTGGGAAAAGAGCAAACTTTGCCCCGTGCAGAGGATCTCTTTTTCTCGGTATGGAAATCAACTCGGTCATCATGTAAAAGTCGCAGCTTACGAGCAAGCGCGCGCAGTCACTGCTGACTTGCCTGAGACAGTTAGAGGGCAAGAGTGCGGTTCCACTGAAATTGTTTCAGAGGCTCCTGGGGCATATGGCATCTGCAGCCGAGGCAACGCCGCTCGGATTGCTTCATATGAGACCGCTTCAGCTTTGGCTTCGCGACCGAGTCCCTGGGGGGCATGGCAACACGGTACCCTCCGAGTACCAGTTACTCCGACCTGCCATCAGACCGTGGGCAAACCTCAGTTTTCTACGGGCCACTTTTTTTTATGAAGATAACGCGACGATGATTAGCTAAAAATGGCTCTAAGGTGACTAAGACATGACGAGACGTTTTCGAGTTTTCGTTGACAAGACGAGACGGAACGAAAATGATTTAGAAGTCTGACGTTCACAATCACAATGTATGTCATTTCTGCCTATTTTGCGTGAAATCTGTCTGTTTTGAGCTAAAAAAAAAAATATCAGCAATGCTACCGCTTCCTATCCTTGTTTTGGGTACGCCCACCACCCATGCCGCGCGCGCACCAGATTCCACACAACAACAACACACTTGCGGCTGCGGCTAGTCACTCACCACACATCTTCGAAGGACCATGGCGGCGAAGTCAATAAACGGCTTGGTGGTCGGAAATGACGAGATGATTTATGGACATACTTCAGTATAATCCAGCAGTTCTCAAAAGTGTGGGGCGCGCCCCACTGGCGTGACAGGTCTCCTCCAAACAGGAGGAAATTTTCCTTTTTATGCCTTTATATCTTTATTCGTTCATGGCGAGTCCGCATCGTCAACTTCATCTTTGCTGTAACACCGAAAACACCAGTTTATTAATAAACAATTAAATGTATCCTTGCTATTTTTTACACATTCATAATCATTACTTTTGCCGGTTCTTTGTGGCAAGCTGCGAGTGCAAGTGCGGCTATAACGCTCATTATCCTGTATAGCCTATTTAAGTAATTCAATTAATGTAAAGGGGCGATTTGTCCACTAATTTGCCCAGCACGTATTCCACATATTCTCGAACCAGCAGGCCATTCTGTGTTGAGCGCGCAACCCTGATCGGAATGAGCGAGCGGAGGAATATTCAGAAATGCTCTCTCCGCTCACATGCTCTGATCAGAACAAAATAATTAATCATTAATTTATATCTTATACACTGCCCATACACTACCCATCATTTTAATCCCATATCAAACACAGTATGTTATGTCTATTTTATCTATTTAAATCTATTCAGTAAATCTATTTTAGTTTTTTAGTACCGGTAGGCTAAAGGCAGAGAGCTGTGTGCATTATTCTTCCCTTTGCCACATCATATCTCTGTGAGATGGGCTTTTCAGATGTTTCAGCTTCACTGAAAACAAAGTACAGATCTCAGCTGAACATTGAGCATATGACTTTTGATAAATTGTGCAATAAATTGTGATAAATGCAGGCTCATTGCAGCCACTAATGTAGGGATAAATAGACCTGTCTTGCCAAATGGATTGCAATCTGTTAAAAAAAAGAAAAGAATAGAAAAGTGGCATTTTTTTGTTCTATTTTTGAACTTGATACAAATTTTGACACAGCTGCACTTTTATTTTCTCTATTTTTTAAAGACTACTTTTTTTTTTTTACTAAAATTGACTAAAACTTGACTAAAACCTTTTTGCGTTTTCGTCGACTAAAGCTTGACTAAAACCTTTATTTGTTTTCGTCGACTAAAACTTGACTAAAACTATTAAGTTTATAAGTGACTAAAATGTGACTAAAACTAAAAAGCATTTTCGTCCAAAAGACTGAGACTAAGACTAAAACTAAAAGGGCTGCCAAAAACAACACTGGTGTGAAGCCCACTCCACCTGAAGGGTGGCTTCCTCTTGGGCTCTAGCGCATGGCGCCTCGCTAACAGACATCTACAGAGCTGCAGGCTGGGCGTCACCCAACATACTACAATCTCTGAGTGGAGCCAGTGTCCTCTCATGTACTTGCTTCAACCAGCCGGTACTAGGATCTGCTCAGGTGTCTTCGCTTGCCATTCCACTCCACGGACTGGATACGTGCGATATTTTCCTCAGGTGAGCTTCCTGAAAGCCTCGAGTTCCTCCAGCACTGCTGACGTTGCCGCCAGTGTCTATGGCTGTGCGTTCGCTAGGTGCCTCTGTGTGCATGGTCCCCCCTCTGGGCGGGTTCACATGTTTATTTCTACTGTAAGCCTCTCTGAGCAGGTGTCTTTGCCTTGGCAAGCCACCTTGCCACCCCTGGGGTTGAAATATTCCACCCTGCGGGCAGGACACCCCTGTGCTCTCCATATGCATCCCCCTCCTGATCATATGTGTATTCTCGGTTACGTTTGTAACCCAGACATTTCCTGTTCTCATCTGACAGGAGTGTCACCGGTGTGTCTTCTGCTGCTGTAGCCCTGTATCTGCTTCAAGGTTTGGCATTCAGAGATGCTCTTCTGAAGACCTCGGTTGAGACGAGTGGTTATCTGAGTTACTGTTGTCTTTCTATCAGCTGGAACCAGTCTGGTCATTCTCCTCTGGCATCAACAAGGCATTTTCTACCACAGAACTACTGCTCAATGGATACTTTATCTCTTTCGGACCATTCTCTGTAAACTCTACAGATGGTTGTAATCCCAGTAGATCAGCAGTTTCTGAAATACTCAGACCAACCCAATCATGTCACATTAAATAAGTCACTTAAATCACCTTTCTTCCCCTATCTGATGCTCAGCTTGAACTTTGGCACCGTCTTGACCATGGCTGAATCTGAGATCGCCCCCTAAACCCTCATTCACTGTTCTCTACATTAGTCCACTAATACTATTTACTTGACTTTAGGAGTGAGTGCATTCGGACAGTCGTTGAGCATAAATCCGTTGTACACGTTATTGCAGTGCATTGTGGGATTGAATAATTTCACTCAATAACATCCACTATCGTTTCGGACACCACTCCTAATGGCTGTCCCCTCAAATAATGCCCTAATTGAGGGTATAGGGGGCGATTTCGGATTCAGCCATTTTCTCGCTTGCGCATAACATGTCTACATGCCTAAATGAGTGGCTGCCATGTGATTGGCTGATTAGATATTTGCGTTAACATGCAGTTTGACAGATGTACATAATAAAGTGGTCGTGAGTGTTTCAAAAAAATCTTACTGGCACCAAACTTTTGAACAGTAGGCTATGCATGCACACACACACAATTTATATAATATAAATTGATACTGCAGGAAATGTTAGCCATGAAACCTCCCACGTATCTTGACTATGGCATTTATGGTTGACGAAGCGTGCCTGGAATTCGGGCCGGCCTACTCTCACGTGATCCTGAGACTCCGGTCTGGATATGTGCCCAAGGTTTCTACCACTCCCTTCCGGGACCAGGTGGTGAACCTGCAAGTGCTGCCCCTGGAGGAGGCAGACCCAGCCTTGGCACTGCTCTGTCCAGTACGCGCCCTCCCCGCCTATGTAGACAGAACGCAGTGTTTCAGGACCTCAGACCAGCTCTTTGTCTGTTATGGTGGGAAGCTGAAGGGAAAGGCTCTCTCAAAGCAGAGGTTTTCTCACTGGATAGTGGACGACATTGCTTTGGCTTACAAGGGCTATTTTTTAAACGGGCCAGCATTGGCTAATAATTGCCTCTGCCTGCAAGCTTCGGTGCCATAATCAAATGGCATAAACTGATATCATTATTTCACATAGAAAAACACAGTTCTCTTACGAGAGTATCTCTCGTACTGTGTAATATCTTACGCTATGGGGAAACCTCTTTTCAACGAGATACTGATGCCAAAAATTATCCTTAATTTTGAATTAATGTAAAACGCTGTGCAGCAGCATTCAGACATAGGCAAGACGGCTTGCGCGCCTATTGGCTGCCCTGCGGCAACAGCAGCAGCCTATCGAGAGTGGCCCTCCGTGACACATATCCAATGGGGGCATTCCGTGCCCATTTCGTCACGTCATCAGATGGCATCAGATAGTGAGGATTGGGCGAGCTCTGTGGACCTCCCCTCTGCTATCTGCGAGCCTTCTGGGAAACGAGCCGGCATTGAATCAGAGCTGATGCGTCTGCTCTCTCAAGCCGTCGACAACCTCGGCCTCAACTGGGAGGCGCCCGCGCAGTCTATGCGCAAACGACTGGACGGATGCTTCCTCAAGAAGGACCATGCGCCGTCACAATCCAGGCCCGCGCCTTTTCTTCCTGAGCTTCACGAAGAAGTCGCGAGGTCCTGGAGCGCACCCTCTCGGCCAGGGTGCGTACCTCTGTCTCGGCTGGATTCTCCACTGTGGATGGTGCGAAAGACAAAGGATACCTTTCTCTTCCCCCAGTGGAAGCAGCGGTAGCTTCTCATCTCTGCCCGCCCTCTGCTGGACGGCTAGTGCAGACGGCGCTACCATCTAAAGCCTGCCGAGTGACGTCAGCCATGCAAGGTCGCGCATACGCCGCCGCCGGGCAATCCGCGTCAGCAATACACACGATGGCCATCTTGCAGATCTTCCAGGCCGACCTTTTCCGAAAAATGGACGAGGAAGGCGCTGGGTCGATCAGCATTGCGGATTTGCGGAGCGCTACAGACCTGGCTCTACGCGCTACAAAATCAGCTGCACAGGCCATTGGGCGGAACATGGCCTCTCTCACCGTGGCTGAGAGACATCTGTGGTTGACGCTGTCTGAAATGACTGAAGCAGAGCGCTCTGTATTCCTCGACGCGCCCATTTCGTCAGCTGGCCTCTTCGAATCTGCCGTCAAAGATTTCGCGGACAGATTCCAAGAGGTTCAAAAGACATCGCAGGCGATGAAGCACTTCCTCCCGAAGCGCTCTAGTTCCGCAGCAGGTCGCTCTAAACAGCCGTCTGCCCAGAGCTCCCAGCCGCAACCTGCACCACCCGCCGCCGCTGCTTCTCAACGCCACCAGGCCCGAGAACAGAGACCGCGCTCTCGCGCTCTGCTGGACGCCGCCCCCCTCAGGGCGGGCCCCGGCCGAGGATCGAAATCAAGCCCGAGGTCTCAAAGCCTTCCTAGCCTCTCTAGGGAAGCGACGGTGTTCAAATCCCGCTGCGGCCGGATTTTCAACGAAACGTTTCGCTCGTCCAGTTCCATGCAATGTGACTGTTCCAGCGTATTTAGCAGTCAACAAGCCGGTCCATTTGCCCACTTGCCTGCACACAAAAGCCGTTTTTATGGCTACCCAGATAAATCCAATAAAGAGTGTATTTTCTGGTGTTCCGGCCACGGCCGATGGTGTTATGAGTGTTGTAAAAATGCCCACGTCTCAGTGCCCATTCCCACACGAAGACACAGCCCGCCACAATACAGGGCTGGCACAAATAAATTCGACTCATGTCGATTGTGCAATAAATGTAGTGTACGTGCCCACGACACAGTGCCCACAAACACTACACAAAGCATGTCCCACCGTTTCTGTAAAAACGAAACCAACACATTTTCAGTCGGCGAGATCCGACAGTGCTCTCAGTGCAGTGAGTGTGTCCTCTATCCCACGCCCACATTCCCTCACAGACGTGCCGAACCCCACGGGGCTCGTCCTGCTTGCCTTCTCTCCACAACCTGTCAGAGAGAAGCTTAGCGCGGTCGGGCTGCCGCTGTGATCAGCGCACCCCCCGCCTCGCACACTGCAAACACAGTGTCTATTTCTCAGCACACCGGAGCTCTATGCCGCGGCCAGAGCCCAGATTTCATTCTACCTCTAGCTATTCACGCAGATGCGTGGGCGAAGCATCCCGGGGTATCAGAATGGGTGCTGAATACTATAAAAAGAGGCTATTTGCTGCAGTTCACTCGACGCCCCCGCCGTTGCGCAGCGCGAGTCAAAACGATGGTAAAAAACGAAGTATCTCATCTACTTCGAGCCGTGATAGCGAAACTACTTAGCAAAGGGGCTATAGAACCTTTATCTCAGGCTCAGAGCGAAGGGGGGCTATACAGCAGGTATTTTCTGGTACCGAAAAAAGACGGGGGTCTCAGACCCATTCTAGATCTGCGACAGCTGAACAAAGCGCTCGCGAAGCGCCAGTTCAGAATGATTACAACCAGGAAAATCCTTGTGCAAGTTTGCCAGGAGGACTGGTTTATGTCAATAGATCTGAAAGACGCCTATTTTCAAATACAAATAGCGTCACGTCACAGGCAATTCTTGAGATCCGCCTTCGAGGGCCAGGCATACCAATACAAAGTCCTGCCGTTCGGCCTGTCCCTGGCACCCCGTACATTTACGAAGTGCATGGACGCGGCTCTCGCACCCCTGAGACTCAGGGGCATGCGAATTTTGAACCACTTGGACGATTGGCTGATTCTAGCTCGATCACAATCAGAGCTCATAGAACACAGAACCACATTACTCGAGCATCTCGAGAATCTGGGTCTCACAGTCAATTGGGCGAAGAGCTCGCTGTCTCCCAGCCAGAAAATTTATTTTCTGGGAACAGTGCTGGACTCGCTATCCATGACAGCGTGTCTGTCGCCAGAGCGCAAACTGGACATTCAGCACTCCGTGAAATCCTTCCGCCGCGGCTTGATAGTCCAGCTCAAAAGGTTTCAGAAAATGCTGGGCCTCATGGCCTCAGCAGCTTCAGTGCTGCAGCTGGGTCTGCTTCGCATCCAGACCCTTCGTAGGCGAACCCAGTTTGGCGAGTTTCACCATTTGCTCCAGGAACTGCACCTGGATGACGGCCGCTTTCAGCGGTACTTCCGCCTGTCCCGCGTTCAGTTCAATGACCTGATGTCCCGCATCGGAGCGAGGATCACCCTCGCCCACCTAATCTGTAATTTATTTTTGTTTTGATGATAAATGGAGCCAGCCTAGGCTACTAAAAAAGTGATTAAACTGTCCTGTGTTTTTTTTCCCTCACACAACACAGACACGATGTTCTTGCATTAAAGTATTTTGGTTCTCTTTACATTAGAATAATAATAATGTTCCATATAATCTAGATTAGAAATGGAATAAATAGCATACAAAATGAATGTCTCATATATTAAAATCAAGTTTTTATGTGGTAAAATATTTACTTCACCACGTGACAGTAGCAAGCTGGCTCCTGATTGGTTAACGCGCAAATTTGACGCAGAAGTTCAGATTTTTCAACTCGGGCGGCAGACGTGAATTCACGTCAAACGCGTGAATGCACAAAAAGCACTAAATAAATCATTCGCACGGAACGCGCCAGATGCTCAATTCGCGTCTACCCCGCCGCACTCTACACTTCACGGCGCAGGAATTTTTTTACGCGCGTAACGCGTCTTTGCATTGACTGAACATTGAAATCACTCGAGCTAGACGCTCTATTCGCATCCGGTGTGAACGCACCATTAGAGTGCAGAGAGGAACGAGCTTTTGCTCCACTCCAGGCTTTATCACATCCCCCTCAGCAGAGTGAACACCTCGTCCTTCCCATTCAAACTAAAATTAAGAGATTTATTACACTATTTGAGAAATGTAAGTATATTTACCGCCTTAAAATTATGAAAAATGAATTTAAGACACAAGGACAGGGGGACACTTTACATACATTATATATTTTTTAATATATGAAAATTCCTTATGTATTATTCAATATATTGTATATATTAACACCATATATTATTCTGTACATTTTAAACCATTTATGCCTGTGAGCTGTTAAACCATTTCATATATTAATCATTCATATATAGGGAAATATATTTTCTTTTCATAAGGGGGACCTCAGACATTAAAATATTATTTTGTAACATCATGATTTTTTTTAAAACATGTAATATCACTCACTTCATTCATGTTTTTAGTCTAACCATTTTTTATTATAGAAACGTTTGGTCAAATTCACTGTAAAGATGTACAATTCTTAGTTTCATTCATGGTGGTAACATGAAAAATGAGCCATAATCTAGTGGAAGATTGCTGCAATCTCCTGGACAAACTAACACTTAATAACATGAATTTGTAACAAAAGCCACTAGATTTCACTCATAGCAATCAGACATCATTTCAATATATGTATTTATTGTGTTTAGATATAGTAACGTTAAATGTGAGCTAAGTCATCAAGTGTCATGCCATTTAAATGAATGGAACTTTTTTTTTTAATGTAAGCAAACGTCAAGAATTTGTAACCTTTGTCCAATTTCAGCGATCTTTTCACAGCTCCCTGAAAACTATCAACAAAACGGACAACATCTGATATTCTTACTTTTGTCAGATATATGAATGACTGAGAGAGAAAATAAGCTGTTCACAGTCCATTTTGAAAATGAATGACGATCGTAGCAGGCGACGCGGCGACCAGAAGTCTTTTTGTCGTCTGTGTCACTCTGGCGTGATTTAATTTCTCCCCAGTTGTTCCATGGAAACCACCAAAACACGGAAAGCTGTGAAGTGATAAATAGGGTTGTTTCTTCTTTGGGTTGAAACATAAAAAGGTACGCAACAGGACTGACCGCTTTTAGTCTCCGTATTTGTTCTCCGACTGCAACTGCCCAGCGCTTTCACCGGAAAAGAGTTTACCTTACTTCCGGTCTGGGTCGCCATTTTGTGAAATAGGCCTATAAGAACATAGACATAATAAATACATAGACACCCTATTGGCCGCTTTGGAACATTGCTGCGATACGTCAACGCGTCCGCCATTTTCCTGAGGGCAAGACTGCGCTGTAAACAAATGCAAGTAAACGGGTTAATGTGGTTTTCCTGGATAAAAACAATAATAACGTTTACATTTATCAACCGATTTCAGTGGTGTACGTTACTATTACTAAATATATAATGACCAAATACAACCAGAAAAAAAAATTCAGTCTTGTTTGTGAAAGGTAATTCCCGAGACCTGTTTTAAATTGTGTGGCGATTTGTACAGCCCCAAGCAGCACACGAAGCAGGCATTCTCAATTCCCGTAATGAGAGGTATGGGAAAGTTGCCCTCCGCAATATGGCGGCGCCGTTGGCGTATGCTCCAGCGGCCAATAGGGCGTCTGTTAGAAGAAACGGAGGATCCAAGTGCAAAGGCAAGTTCTTGCAATAGTCTTTAATGAAGAAATAATATAGGCAGTCTGTCGAGCAATGTCACAGAACTGGAATGAACTCAAATAGAACAGTATAAAGACGGTCAGCAAAACACAGAAGATTCCTGTCTTAGAAGTAGAGAGCAGAGCTGGATATTCACTTGGCAGTAACACAGTCCTTGTAGTGGCCTCAAAGACGCAGAGAGAAGATCTCCATCAGCAGGATGACAGGCAGAGAAAGCACACAAGACGAGCACAACTCCTCTAGACTAGACAAGACAATGAAAGGTAATTCTTCATCGAGACAACATATCACACAGGCAAGACTCACGTACACACGAAATAATCCGACAAAGAACAAGGGGAACAAACGCTAGAAGTAGAGAGAAGGTAATGAGAACAAAGTGAGAACAGGTGTAACAGAGAAGCAGAGCGAGCGCTAATTACAATAATGAACAGGTGGGAAAAGACAGGCAGGGCCAAAGCGAGAGAGAAGGAGAGAGAGAGAGAGAGAGAGAGAGAGAGAGAAAGAACAAACCCAGCTCATGACAGTACCCCTCCCTCAACGAGCGCCTCCAGGCGCTCCCGAGGAAGGAGACTGACGAGAACGGTAGAAATCGTCGATGAGCGAGCGGTCCAGGACGTCCCGGGCCGGGATCCACCGCCTCTCCTCAGGACCGTACCCCTCCCAATCTACCAAAAACTGGTGGCCCCGCCCCTGTTGAAGATTTTATTATTTAGAAAACAAGTAATTTTGCTATATATTTGGACACAATTATTTCTTCTGTCTGTGACTTTGGATTTCCTCTGTGTATGTGAAAGACCTTGAATGGAATGTTGTTTGCTGCAGAAAATTCTATTCTGAGAAGTCACATGGTAAAAGACCTTTACCCAAAACTATCTATAGGGTGTGTTACCTTCTTTGGAAGAAGAAGTATGTATATAACTCTGAACCAAAATGTACTCGAGAGCGCGCACTGGAAGGCCAGAGGGCCAGAGAGCGTTAGAGCGCCGTTCTATGGAACGGGACGGCGTTCGAAAATAAAGTCTAATTATTTCTGGCATCAAAGATCTCTGCGAAGTTATTTTTCAGAAAGATTGAAAACCACAACATTTGGCGCCCGAACAGGGACTTGGGTTTTGAGGCAAAAGGAACCACGAAAGGCGACTCTGGTGACCGACACAGACAACAGTGGCCACTGTACTTTGAGGTGAGCAATTTTTGCTTTTGAAAAAGTATGTGTTGTCACCAGTGAGCCAGAGTGGTAAGACCCTTTAAAATGCTTCTCCAAGTTTAAAGAACTAAAAAATTGAAAAGAGGATCTTTGATTCTAGAAATAATTGTCTATTGTTGTTGACGATATCAAGTAATGTGTAATAGCGCGGCGGAGCTCCCGTTAGTGTTTGCCAGTGTTTATATAATCTGATGCAGATTGTATTAATGTTGGTAGGATGCTGATGTGCCGCTAAAGGTTTTGTCGTATGTACGTAAGAATTTATGTTTACTGTTAAAGGATAACAGTTATTGTTTTTTCTTGTCAAGAGGGCCTTGAGGATGACAAGTGTACTGATAGAGGTTATCAGTTTTTTATAGATTTAAGTATACTGATAAAGGGTATCAGGTTTCTGTGTTTCCTATTAAGAGGGCCTTGACGGATAATGGGATAGCATGTACACAGATGAAGTTAAGTGTACTGGTAAAGGTTACCAGAACTCTGTGTTACTTATTAAGAGGGCCTTGAGGATAATAAGTTAATTGCATGTGCACAGATTAAGTTTGGTTTATTGTTACCGCCTTGTTATAGGTTAACAAGGGACTGGGTAAGATTTATGTGGATTTCGCCAAGAGGGCCTGGAAGGATGGCGAATATTGCACAGATAAGTTTAGCTTTTGGTTACCGCCTTGTTATAGGTTAACAAGGGACTGTACGGAAAAGCTATGTAGTATATGACTCTGTTGTGTCGGAGGAAGTGAATCGCAGAGGTCTGTGATAGTTTAAAGTTATTCAGTGAAGTATTGTTTGTAAAAACAGTGAGAAACACTGTGAGTAGAATATAGCTCTGTGTATTTGAATGTAGGATCCTGTCCTGTGTGTCTGCTTGACTGTGCCTGTGGTTAAAAATAGGGGACAAGGAATGTGTGAATGTGCTTGAGAGACAAGTAATGTATAAATGAGTATTAAAAGTAAAGGAAATAGTAAAAGAAAACAATTGTTTCAAGATATTAGTCTTGCAGATTATTGTAGTATAAATAAGTTAAAGTATAAAATATATATTAATAAATGGACTGATATATATTAATGGATAAATAAATAAAAATGCACGTGCTTAATATATTATATCTTATATCTGAAGACGTCTAAAATTTGTATCTCATTATCCCTGAAGACAAAGTGAGAGAAAAATTATTCCATTGTAGATAATTAAGGTTGTGCTAAGGAAGAAAAAATAACTTGTGCAGTGTGCTAAAAGTGAACAAGATTGGGTGACAAAGTTTCAACAGTCATAAATAATTTACAGCAATCTTAGAATTGTAGTAAATGGAAATTGTTGGGAATGGGTGAGGAAAAGTTTATTCACCATGTTAGATTATTTTGAGCACAGCATGCAAATACAGAAGAAAGATTGAAGGCTGATTTTATGATAGGGAAAATTATTTAATTGTATTATACTCAGAAAATCAAAAGTTAGATTATTGCTCATATTGCAATGAAGAAATAGCTTGCTTTTTCCATGCAACGAAGAACTTGCTTTACTAAAAACAGAATGGGAGAACTGCTGTTGTCAACCAGTGATTATTATATAATATAAAAGATCTAGGAAAAAGATGGTTAAAAGTGGAATTTAGATAAAGAGCTAATAGCTCAGGAACAAATATTTATAAAGATGAATTTGATCTATGCAGCTCTCTGAGTGTTCAAGTTTCAGATGGCTTCAGTGTCGAATGGAAGAGGTGAAAGGTCAAAGACACGACTGCAGAGAGAAGAAGAAGAGAGGGTGAGGGGCTTTCAGCTCCCCTTCTGAAGATGACCACTCTCTGGAAAACTCAGCATGGAGAAAGACTGATTTAATGCTGGAAAAGGTGAAACTTTCACTATTTCACTGGAGACTTTTTCCTGAGGACAAGAGGAAAATCCTGAGATGCAAAGCTGAGGCAAAATCTATCAAAGCCCAAACTGAGAAGGGGCAGAGAAACAACAGAGCCTATATTCCTGTTTACACCAAGCCTTGAGTGACAGCTAGGCTGACGACACATGCAGAGCGACAGCCAAGAAGCTTCAACAGACTGATAATCTAAAAACAGAAGAACTGACCGAAACCCTTCCCTTACGGGCAACACAGGTGTGGCAACTTCAATGATCACTCTAGAGACTGCTTCAAATTTAGTTATTAGATTAACTTTATTCATTCTGATTATTCACTGGTCTCATAAGCAATTCTTTATATTCTCTGCTAAACTAACACTCTTTGCTTTTCCAGTAGGTTCAAGTCCAGCCATATAAAAAAAAAAAAAGAGAATACACTGAAAAAGACAAGTGGGTGCTCAACTCACCAAATAGTTCAAACTGAGGCTGGATTTGGTATAGTGAGGGCTATTATATTAAACAATTATAGGGCTAAAAGCATGAAAAATTATTCTGTAGCAAAGAAAAAGATAGACGCAAAATGTCAAAGAATTCTTATTATTGTTTGCAAAACAATGATACTGGTCACTCCATTTTGTTTTGCTAAGTTTTTAGAGATATAGATTGGAGAAAAAATTACTCCAAAAGTCCAAGCTTATGAAATCGCAAAAAATGCTGTCAGAACTGGGATAATGAGATGGAAATGTTGTTGGCCATGGATCCAAGATTATGCAGAGATCTCCAATTTCTTAAAGCAGCTCATGAGCAAAAAAGAATAGGAAAAATCAGAAAAACAAATGACAAAATGTATTTGAAAAATTACAATTGGCAGGCTTATTATTCTAAAATACTTAGTCTATTAGAATTTGTAAAAATAAAAGGATTATAACGGATGGTGTTAAACTAAACCTTATGATCATTGACACTTCTCAGTAATGTTTCACATAGCTGTGTTGACCTGATCAACCCTTGGCTAAAATTGTAGGATGCCTCATTTAGAGCACAACCTGCAAGAGTGTATGCTGGCCAGTGTGTGTGAGAGAGACACTGAGTGTGAATGAGTGAGAGATGATGTTTGAAGAAACACTAAGGCAAATCAATTATTTTGCCAATACAGCTGTATTTAAAATGTAACATGTGGGCCCACAGGGCAAATTCTGCCCAATAAAAAAATGACCATGGATGGATTTGGTTAAATTTCCTGGTCAGGAACTGAAGTAACAACATGAAAAAACAAAGAATGAAAAGAGAAAAATAAAAAGAGAAAAAACAGTGCCACATTTGCGCAGCGCATAACATATCTGACTTTCTTTTCAGCATATCATGATGGAGCTGATCTTTGTCAAAAGTATGAAATATTGTCTTGTAACTTTTGTCAAAGTGGGTTGAGTATTGTCCAAGATGCCTAATAAATAATGTGCTGATAGTGGAACTCAAGACAAAGAGATAACTGAGTTGAATTGACTAATTTTAAGAGTACATTGGAAATTTATTGTGAGAAAAATGCAAAAAGTTGCAAATAATGATCAAAAGTCAAATTTATGAAAAACAAATAGGAATATATGGATTAAAGTCCTGCTGTTAATGAAAGCAGAAAGGACACCACTCAGCCCACATGACCTTTCTACAGGTAACAGCGAGAAGGACAATGGGACAGATGAGCAGATGATTGAAATCACATGATGTTGTCACTAACAAAAATAATTAAGCTTTAATTTACAGATAGCTGCAGCTCAATTCCAGGAAGGATTCTGGAACAAGTCTAACAAAAAGAACCAGTAACTATGCTTTGTAATTTCAGAAGAAGTGATCAACAGTGTGACATTTGAGTCCATGCCTCTCAACTTAAAATAAACCAACTAACTTCAGCAACCCCCCACAACTGAAGTGAGGGATCAAGGACATGCTGACAATGAGAGAAAGAGTCCATTGCAACGAACGACTGACTGGAGACACCCTGGTGAAAGATGTAATGATTGATGATGTTGTGGTATTCAATCTTTCTGAAAAATAACTTCGCAGAGATCTTTGATGCCAGAAATAATTCGACTTTATTTTCGAACGCCGTCCCGTTCCATAGAACGGCGCTCTAACGCTCTCTGGCCCTCTGGCCTTCCAGTGCGCTCTCGAGTATATTTTGGTTCAGAGTTATATACATACATCTTCTTCCAAAGAAGGTAACACACCCTATAGATAGTTTTGGGTAAAGGTCTTTTACCATGTGACTTCTCAGAATAGAATTTTCTGCAGCAAACAACATTCCATTCAAGGTCTTTCACATACACAGAGGAAATCCAAAGTCACAGACAGAAGAAATATTTGTGTCCAAATATATAGCAAAATTATTTGTTTTCTAAATAATTAAATCTTCTACATTCCCTCCTCTGAGGCTTATTAAGCCTCACATTCACTATCTTTTTTCCAGAGTGTAGTTTCAAAATCCAGCTCCCTCAGTTATGCTACCTAGTGACTCAACTGAGTCACTCATTCTCCTTTCCAATT
This sequence comes from Siphateles boraxobius, assembly GCF_051911475.1. Taxonomy (NCBI): domain Eukaryota; kingdom Metazoa; phylum Chordata; class Actinopteri; order Cypriniformes; family Leuciscidae; genus Siphateles; species Siphateles boraxobius. The sequence goes on from NW_027509195.1 coordinate 2,323,043, forward strand.
ACTGGATTAAGCCACCACACTCCGGAGGAGCACTCGAGCCAAACATCTTCTTCCATACATTTTATTTCTTTTAGTTGTTCTTTCTTTTTTGTTTAATGGAAAAAGTAAAAAACTCGAATTCTCCTTAATCAAAATTAAACCAAAGAATAAGACAGTGTTATAAGTGTGTGTATACATTTGGTTCAGCATTGCCTGTTATTGACACAGTTATGTAGAGTATGTCAAACATAAAAGTCTCTTATACTATTGAAAGTTTTCTTGCGGTGTAGATATCCTCTAGGGTCTGGGTCATCAATCATCTTCTTTGTCCTCAATTCTCATTTACTGGAATCAACATCCAGGGTTTGTAAATATCAATTTGGTTGCCCTCTCAAATTAGCTTTCATTATCTTTTTTCCGCATTTTCATTCGTTTAACCGTGGTTTTCCAACTAATGATCTCAATATACAAAGTACACAACAGAATAATAACCGAATTTCAATATTGCATCTCCAAAAACATCTCTAATTGAGAAAACCTTAATTTTCCAAACTTTTCATTAAGTTTTCCTTAACTTCTGCTCTTAAGTTTTTCTTGACTCAATCGCTAAATTTTCCTCCCTGCACAATATTATTTAGTAAAAGTGCAACACTGATCACCAAACATAAGTCATTCTACTTTTTTCACATAATTGTTTTTCTCCTAATGCAGACAAAACATTATAATAAATATCTGTTTATTATAGTAGTCTAATTGATTTATTATGCATTTTTGTTCTACTTGATCCATATGACTATTAATTCAGAATATGGCTAGGTAAACATAACTCTCTCATTTTTATCACTTCTTATGAGAGAATATCAATTCTTAAATTCGAAGAATCCATCTTTTAGTCAGTCAATTTTAGTGAACAGAACACTTTACACCTATCTAATAAATTGCAATACATTTCACTAACTGTCTATTATATTACCAAATTTAAACAATAAATTCCATTTTGACCTTTTTAATCTCGCGTATTGCTTCTCATTCTCATTGTAGCTCCTCAGTTCAAGACTAAACTGAATACATTTTCTTCGTTTCTACTAATTTCTAAATAATCTATCATGAATAAACTAATTATGTCTCATGTAATCACTCTAACTAAGAAAGCTTCAGAGCAATGTTACATTTATCTCATAATAGTCATTCAATAAACTCATTAGACAATTAGAAAAATAACTCTAGCAAATAACTTTTTGCACTCTTACATATTCCTTATATGTACATTTCTTTTTCTTTATATCTAACAATCCAAAAGTTTTTCTATCATCCTTTTAAACCATTAGCATTATAACTTAATTATTATTAAAACTTCCTTGTATTCGTATGCAACTTGTTTTTAATCTTCAATACTTCTGTTTAGTTGACATATAATCTGACCTTATTTCTGATAGTTTTTCAATCTAAGGATTACTTCTCTGTTAGAAATTTAATTTCTGTTCCTGCCCTCCTCTGTTGATTTCATTGCTTTTACCCATCTATATCATGTCCACATAATCCATTACCAAGTGATATAATAGTTATTCTGGTATACTGACATATGGCCTATTTTAGTCGCTGTTCTTTTCTTAACTTTGTTTTTGCACAAATTTCACAAAACTTTGCAAAAATGCATTTAATTTTAACTTCATTTTAATTTTTAATTCCTTTCCTTACTCCCCCCTTTGCGCACTGGTTTAAAACCATTGCGCATCTGGACTGAGAATATTCAAAAGTATTCATTGGTTCAACAATCTGTCCTTCATGTGAATGCCAAATATCTATTTTTGACCCCCCTCTGGTGCCATTTAGATTGTTCATAAGGGCTTGTTTGTTACTGAATTTCAATAAGTTCTTGTAAGTCTATAAACTTTCTATCGAGAACTACTTGATAAAATTTTAACTAATCAATTGCATTTTGAATCAAATTGTATTCTTATCAATTAAAATTAAAATTTAATATTTGTTAATACTTGCTTTAATTTCAACTGTAGTCTTAAATTAATTAAGTATACCCTTGTATTGACAAATTTCATCTGAGTATAAGATTTATTTTAAAGTTATTTTTAGTTTTAATTTTTTCCTTCATGAATTGTCTTAATTCCCAATGTTAATTTTTAACATTATTTTAGTTTCTTTTCTATTTGTCATTATCATTGTTTTCTATGTTGCTTTAATATATTTTTCGATTCAATTATTTTTGTTATGGTGGGGTTATTATTAAGTTGCTACTGAATCTATTCAAGGGCTGAACATTCAATCATAGGAAAGTTGGCTGATGTTGACTATTGTTTGAGCTTGTACTCATCTCTGTTGATTCTCTCTTCTTTGCACAGTTCCTCTCATTCCTGTGTTTCTGGTCAAGTTTGTCTTTTCTTCCATTCATGATTTGATCATTCTGTTAACCTGGTCATCAATCATTACATCTTTCACCAGGGTGTCTCCAGTGAGTAGTTTGTTGCAATGGACTCTTTCTCTCATTGTCAGCATGTCCTTGATCCTTCACTTCAGTTGTGGGGGTTGCTGAAGTCAGTTGGTTTATTTTAAGTTGAGAGGCATGAACTCAAATGTCACTCTGTTGATCACTTCTTCTGAAATTACAAAGCACAGTTAATGGTTCTTTTTGTTAGACTTGTCCCAGAATCCTTCCTGGAACGAGCTGCTGCTATCTGTAAATTAAAGCTTAATTATTTTTGTTAGTGAAAACAACATGTGATTTCAATCATCTGCTCATCTGTCCCATTGTCCTTCTCGATGTTACCTGTAGAAAGGTCATGTGGGCTGAGTGGTGTCCTTTCTGCTTTCATTAACAGCAGGACTTTAATCCATATATTCTCATTTGTTTTTCATAAATTTGACTTTTGATCATTATTTGCAACTTTTTGCATTTTTCTCACAATAAATTTCCATTGTACTCTTATAATTAGTCAATTCAACTCAGTTATCTCTTTGTCTTGAGTTCCACTATCAACCCACTATTTATTAGGCATCTTGGACAATACTCAACCCACTTTGACAAAAGTTACAAGACAATATTTCATACTTTTAACAAAGATCAGCTCCATCATGATATGCTGAAAAGAAAGGCAGACGTGTTATGCTGCAAAGGAAGTCAGATATGTTATGCGCTGCGCAAATGTGGCACTGTTTTTTCTCTTTTTATTTTTCTCTTTTCATTCTTTGTTTTTTCATATTGTTACTTCAGTTCCTGACCAGGAAATTTAACCAAATGCATCCATGGTCATTATTTTATTGGGCAGAATTTGCCCTGTGGGCCCACATGTTAAATTTTAAATACAGCTGTATTGGCAAAATAATTGATTTGCCTTAGTGTCTCTTCAGACACCATCTCTCACTCATTCACACTCAGTGTCTCTCACACACACTGGCCAGCATACACTCTTACAGGTTGTGCTCTAAATGTGGCATCCTATAATTTTAGCCAAGGTCTGATCAGGTCAACACAGCTATGTCAAACACTACTGAGAAGTGTCAATGATCATAAGGTTTAGTTTAACACCATCCGTTATAATCCTTTTATTTTTTTATTTTTACAAAATCTAATAGACTAAGTATTTTAGAATAATAAGCCTGCCAATTGTAATTTTTCAAATACATTTTGTCATTTGTTTTTCTGATTTTTCCTATTGTTTTTTGTTTTTGTTTTTTGCTCATGAGCTGCTTTAAGAAATTGGAGATCTCTGCATAATCTTGGATCCATGGCCAACAACATTTCCATCTCATTATCCCAGTTCTGACAGCATTTTTTGCGATTTCATAATTTTGGACCTTTGGAGTAATTTTTTCTCCAATCTATATCTCTAAAAACTTAGCAAAACAAAATGGAGTGACCAGTATCATTGTTTTGCAAACAATAATTATTATTCTTTGACATTTTGTGTCTATCTTTTTCTTTGCTACAGAATAATTTTTCTCATGCTTTTAGCCCTATAGTTGTTTCATATAATCCTCACTATACCAAATCCAGCCTCAGTTTGAACTATTTGGTGAGTTGAGCACCCACTTGTCTCTTTCAGTGTATTCTCTTTCTTTTTTATATGGCTGGACTTGAACCTACTGGAAAAGCAAAGAGGGTTAGTTCAGCAGAGAATATAAAGAATTGCTTATGAGACCAGTGAATAATCAGAATGAATAAAGTTAATATAATAACTAAATTTGAAGCAGTCTCTAGAGTGATCATCGGAGTTGCCACACCTGTGTTGCCCGTAAGGGAAGGGTTTCGGTCAGTTCTTCTGTTTTTAGATTATCAGTCTGTTAAAGCTTCTTGGCTGTCGCTCTGCATGTGTCGTCAGCCTAGCTGTCACTCAAGGCTTGGTGTAAACAGGAATATAGGCTCTGTTGTTTCTCTGCCTCTTCTCAGTTTGGGCTTTGATAGATTTTGCCACAGCTTTGCATCTCAGGATTTTCCTCTTGTCCTCAGGAAAAAGTCTCCAGTGA